>NC_138238.1:4383197-5085697 GCF_964197995.2 Scardinius erythrophthalmus
GACATACAGTAATGGTGTGACCTTCGTCATTGTGTGTGTGTGTGTGTGTGTGTGTGTGTGTGTGTGTGTGTGTGTGTGTGTGTGTGTGCGTGTGTGTGCGTGTGTGTGTGTGTGTGTGTGTGTGTGTGTGTGTGTGTGTGTGTGAGACAGTCTGTTGGAGCACTGCAGGAAACACAAGTATCTGGCTAAGTCTGGTGAAACCTTCGTGACTCTGGTGGTCCGTCTGTTGGAGAGACTTCTGGACTACAGGACCATCATGCACGACGAGAACAAGGAGAACCGCATGAGCTGCACAGTAAATGTGCTGGTAGGAGAATATTTAGCCTCTCAGCGGCACATCTGTATAATAACTCTATTACACATTTCAAAAACGTACTGAGACACAAGTGCACGTTAAATCTGAACATGCTGCTGGAGTCCTCGTGTGTTAAACATGACTCTCATTTTGTCTCGTCGGTCGGTGTGCAGAAATCAACAGCACAAGCACAGATGATGTTACAGATTCTTCTAGAGCACATTATTCAGTTTGAGTTTTTGGTTAAACTGAAGTCAGTGATTAGCATGAATAAGTGAAAAGATTGTGACCTTGTATGTGAATCTGTTGCAGAATTTCTACAAGGAGATCGAGAGAGAAGAGATGTACATCAGGTGAGCCACTTCATCTTTCCTGCCGCTGGAATTCTCAATGGTTAAATCTTTCTTTCTTTTTTTTTTTTTCTTTTTTTCCCAAAGGCACATTAAATTGATCAAAAGTAACAGTAAAGACATTTATAATGTTACAAACGATTTCCATTTCAAATAATGATGTTATTTTGAACTTTCTATTCATTAAAGAATCCTGAAAAAATATATCATGGTTTCCACACAAAAAAAAAAAAAAAATTTAAGCAGAACATCCGTTTTCAATATTAATAAAAATCAGCGTATTAGAATGATTTCTGAAGGATCATGTGACACTGAAGAATGGAGTAATGATGCTGAAAATTCAGCTTTACATCAGAGGAATAAAGTTTACATTTATATTCAAATCGAATTTTTATTTTATTTTATTTGTAACAGTATTACTGTTTTTACTGTATTTTATACAGTATAATTAAATAAATGCAGCCTTGGTGAGCAGTAGATAATTATTTTAAAAAACATTTAAAAAACCAAACTTTTGAACAATAGTGATGTGTACATATATATATTTTTTTAGATGTATATACTTATGTATAGTTGTATGTATTATGTATATATTATTATTTTAGTTTTATGAATACCTTTCAGTAAATTATTTGTGGTTTTATATTAAAATAAAACATATATTTATTTTATTCAGAAAATTAAAAAGCCCCCTAAGTATCTTAAGTGAACCAGTATTTCACATCATATTTACAATATTGTGTGTTTTTCCACCAATGGAATACTGTCTTGACAAATGCAAAAACAGTCCCGGAATGATTTCATTTGTAATTTTTATCTTTAAGAATCTTAAGTTTCTCCAAGCTTTCCCTGTGTTTGGGATCATGCAGTACGTGAACGATGAGCTAATCTGATCTCTAGTTGCTCTGTGCTGCTGGCCTTTGTGAGTGTGTTATTGGAGTTTGTGTTCAGATTTTTAATGTCATTGGTGTGTGTGTAGGTACCTGTATAAGCTCTGTGACCTGCATAAGGAGTGTGATAACTACACAGAGGCCGGATACACTCTACTGCTGCATGCTAAACTCCTCAAGGTAATTCCACGTGTTTATCTGACTACATATGCCTCATGCCTTTGAGGACGACTCTAGATTTCTCTGGTAAACACACACTACATTGATTCCTACTTGCCGACACATACCAGTAAATGAATGTTCAGTGTATACGGGATAACAATGTTTATGCACTTCAACTGCAGAATCTACAGTATCAGGTATAATTTAATTGGATATGTTGCTGTTGAAGACTCTGACAGGAATAATCCATGCACATTTCCATTTCTTTGAGTGTTGAAGTTCTACAGAAGGATGTTTTTCCCCTTGTCTGACATTTATAAAGTCACCTCAAGTGCAGATTTGAGAACAAATCTCCGGTAGAAAGATACTTAAACTTTGTCAAAGATGATTGCGGTGCACGTAAGGCTTTGGATATTAAAATTCATTTGTATTAAGTATAAAACTTGTGAAACTTAAAGTATTAAATTTAATACCCCGAGTATTAAAACTTCTTTAATTAATTCATCCAGAATCACTGAATGTACAGACACCCTTTTAGGTGTTTTTAAACTTTATACTTAACTGAAAGTCATATTTGCATACTGAAATGTTTCTGTTTTTTTCTTCTTCTTGCATTTATTTGCATACTGATTTTTTACTGAACTTTTTTTTTCTATATCCGTTTATACATATAGTTGATATATCGGTTCACATGGAAATCAAGATGCATATCATGACAAACGCAAAGCTCTGCGACAATTAATTTGCACATTTACACCATATAAAACATAATCGTACCTAAAACATTAACATTATTTTATGTGGCTGCTTTGCAAGCTCTACTGTGTCCTTCACAAAATGCAAATTTGATCTTGGGAGTTAGTCTTGATAATTGACATTAACTGTTAGTTGAGCAAATGGATTAATATGTATATTGGCTTGCTGTTTAATGACCTCTGGATGTTCTGTAGTGAATCTGAGATCCGTTGAGGGCTTTACCGGACTATTTTGACGAGAGAATCGGCTGTCACAGTCAGCGAGGGAACACCACGTTCCCTCAAACCCACGCAGCTTCTTTTCATAAATCGCTGCCACCGTTCTCTGTGATTCTGCGTATAAGAGCAGCACTCCCACGTGCACACACTTGCACACACCTAATGCATGCATTTACAAACACACAAACCTCAGAGACAACACCAAAGCCTGAAACTTTTACAACTTGTTCTCCTCTCGCTTGGAAGTCGGTGAAACTCGGTGAACTTCGGTGAAAGTTGTTTTGTGAAACGGGACCTATGGTGATTTAAAATATTAATTTACACTTCTTCAAACGTGCTTTCAGACAAAAAATGTGTTTAAGTGTGTTTGGATATTGCTTTGTGCAATCTCAAGCTAAAATATTATACTATTAAATGTATGTTGTACAAAAAAAAAAAGGTAAAAGGTTTTTAGTTTAGTTTATCATTGCAAGGCTTGTCCTCTTGGCTCTGACACTTCAAGCTGTTAATTAGAAAGAGAAAGCAGATGTTTACTGTAAACATGGTAAAAGGGTTGACAAGTATATTTAAACCAGACAAACATAATACAACTAGATTATTAAGACACTTTATAGTAGTCTTCGTTACTTTTAAGAAGAAAAATATGATGGGGAACACAGTGAGTTTATTTTTTTTAGATTTCCATCTCAAATTAATGCTGTTCTTTTGAACTTTCTATCCAAAATTTACATGGTTTCCACAAAAACTATTAAGCATCAAATCATCATATTAGAATAATTTCTGAAGGATCATGTGACACTGAAGACTGGAGTAATGATGCTGAAAATTCAGCTTTGATCACAGGAATAAATTGTTTTATAATATAATATAATAGAAAAAAGTTATTTTAAACTGGAAAAATATTTCATATAAATGCAGCCTTGGTGTGCGTAAAAGTCTTTCAAAAACATTTTATCATCTATCTATCTATCTATCTATCTATCTATCTATCTATCTATCTATCTATCTATCTATATATATATATATATATATATATATATATATGTATATATATATATATGTATATGTGTATATATGTATATGTGTGTATATGTATATATATATATATATATATATATATATATGTATTAGGGCTGTCAAAGTTAGCGCGTTAACGCAAAGTTAACGCAAAATCATATTAACGGCACTAATTTTTTTAACGTGCGATTAACGCAGCGCGTATTTTCTGTTTGACCCGTGGCCCAACCCCTAGTTGGAGAAATGGAGATACACAGTGTTGCTAACTTAGCGACATTGCAGACCCCTTTAGCGATTTTTTCCCTTCAACAAAGCGCCCAAACCTTATTTAGTTTCTGAGAATCTACCGGTACCGCCGGTTCTGCTCTCTCAGCACGCGCGCGCCTCTCTCTCTCTCTCGCTCTCTCTCTCTCTCTCTCTCTCTCTCTCTCTCTCTCTCTCTCTCTCTCTCTCTCTCTCTCTCTCTCTCTCTCTCTCTCTCTCTCTCTCTCTCTCTCTCTCTCTCTCTCTCTCTCTCTCTCTCTCTCTGCGTCTCGCGCGGAGGAGCAGCGCTTTTATGTTGCTTCTCTATTTTTACAAGTATAGCCGAAATCAGAGCACAGATATTGTCTTTATCTTATGTGAATTTGATTTCACCAGACGACGGCTCGATTATCGGAATTTTTGTGCAAATTAACGTCTTGGAAGGGAGAGCTGGTTATGTCTTAATGGGTCGCGTTTCAGTCACCATTTCAAATTCATTCCGTTGTTTGACAACAGAAACAGTAAAATATACCAATGAAAACAGTTTTATTGAGAATTTAGCTTCATCAAAATGGGCACAGAGAGAGACAAACTACAATGTAATAGGCTAATAAATAATAGCCTACATAAAATGTACATTTAGTTTTTTCAGAAGAGCTGCCCTGTCATGCAAAAATCTAAACATGTTTGTGTTAGTAAATTGCTCAGTGCAAAGAAAGAGAAGTAATGGTAACCTGGCATTTTTTTGTTCTTTCTACATGTCTATGAACAAGTTCTTTGAAAAACATCTGTGACCTTAGAAACATGTCTCGTCCTTATGCTCTATATTGACTATGGTTCCAATAATAAACATACATTTGCATAAAGCATCTATATTTATCCATGCCCACGTTGATTAGAGTATTACAAACTTGAAAAGTATTAATTTAAGGTACATTTAGAACAATAAAAAAAGTGCGATTAAATGCGATTAATCGCGAGTTAACTCATGACAATATGCGATTAATCGCGATTAAAAAATTTAATCGATTGACAGCCCTAATATGTATATATGTGTGTATGTATATATATATATATATATATATATATATATATATATATATATATATGTGTGTATATATATATAAACGGCTGGTTCACATGGAAACAGTCAGCGTCTCACTAGACCAGGATGATCAACTGATCGACTAGTTGTCCGAAAACCCACTAGTCAATTATAAGGCCCCAGAAACACACAATGAAGAACAGACCCGTGGCTTTCACGCTGATGATGCTGTTTCCTGAGGTGTTTGACCCCCACTGTTGCACAAAGCTACATGAAATGTCAATTACGTTTACACTACAGTGAATCAGTTCTGACAGAGCCCTTAGCACAATACAGTAGCTCAACGTCACAGCCAGTAGCAGCAGCCCTCCGGAGAGTCAGCTGATCTTCTCCAGCCAATCAGATCACTCGTTTCTGTGTGTGTGTGTGTGTGTGTGTGTGTTTATATTTCAGAAAAGCGATGAACTGAGTGGTCAGCACAAACCCAGGAGTTCTGCACAGTTTCTCCCTATAATCACTTGTTTACAGGATCAGGCAGCATCTGTAATGAATATTACAGTGTGGCCACATAAATCAGTGTTATCAGATGGGCTCTTGACGCCGGCACAGTAATACAGGCAAAACCTTTCAGACTCTGAGCACAACAAAATTAATGTCTCCAGCAGCTGTGATCTGAAAGCGACCGCACTGCTCTGTGTGTGTGCGCACGTTTGTGCACCTGCATATTGCATATTTTAATTTATTGTTCAGAGTGGTCATACTTTTTTTTTTTTTTTTTTTCATTTTGTTCTCTCCCTGTGGTCCACTTATAATGCTTCTAATAATGTTTTTTGCTAAAAAAAAATCTGAAATGTGTCGCTCCAACTGTTCAGATCAAACTGTAATCATAAGGGATCTCGTTTTGAAATAATAATAACCCTTTTCCTCCATGTTACCTCATCGTATCTTGACAGACTGAGTTTCTGAACGCAGAATAGCCGTCATTGATGTATGCATGTAGGCGGTTGTGTTAATAAATTCACATACTGTAACTTGCATCAGACATTTATGCAGCTTCACTTTTCTTATGCGTGGGAAGTTTTTAGTTACATTTTGTTGTAATGAACCTTCTTATTTCAAAAGATAAAAAGGACATTTGATTATATGACCCCTTTAAAGTTTCATGTTTGGTAGTAATGTATTTGTATGTGTATAAACAGATTAGATCTAACAGTGAAGTAAACACGACTCTCATCAGGTCACGAGCAGGTTAATGCAGTGTATTTGAAGAGTGTAATGATGATGTTGTTTTGTCAGTGGTCTGAAGAGGCCTGTGCCGCCCACCTGACGCAGAGAGACGGATACCACGCCAGCACTCAGGGTCAACTCAAAGACCAGCTGTACCAGGAGATCATCAATTACTTCGACAAGGGAAAGGTAACCTTCACTAACTCTGTATACTATCACTAAATGCTTTAGTCATGTTGGCCAGTAACTAACTATTAGTGTTTTCAGAATAGGGGCATTTCAACTCACAGTGACATTGTGAACTGCAGTCATCAAACTTGTTCTACTTTCAGATTCTTTCAGATCTGATGGTTTATTTCTATAAATGTGTATATATAAAGAAAACAATTGGTATGATCCGTTACATGAAGAAACCAGAAGAACTGCGGCAATTAATTATTAATAATTATTACAATTAATGCCAAAAAGAATGTTTGGCAATGTAAACTGATATATCTTACCGACATACTACAGCAGAAGATATAAATAACTTGTGTGAAAATACTAACATGCCTAAGACTTTTGTACTGTACTGTATGCAGTGTTATATACTGTGTGTGTGTGTGTGTGTGTGTGTGTGTATATATATATATATATATATATATATATATATATATATATATACAAAATGCTAAAAAAAAGTCTGGGATGGCAGCATCAAATTTAAATATTTAAATTTTTGTGAATAATTAGATACAGAAGTATTTTTGGGGGGTATATATATTATTTATTTATTTATTTATTTATTTCTTAATACGTCTCTAATTATGCAAAAAAAATACAAATAAAATAAAAACAATGTGTGCATATAAATATTTTTTTTATTTAATATTTAGATTCGTTGTGCATAATTAGATACTCAAGTATTTTTGTAAAAAAAAAAATTATACATACTTCATACTTTATCCCCCCCCCCCATTTTTTTCTTTTAGATATTTAAAAACTATTTTTTAAATATATATCGCATATGTAATATAATTTGAACGTGGCTTTAAACGTGTCCTGCAGCTGCAGTCCTGAGAGAGTCTGAGCGGTCAGTGTAACAGACAGGTGACCCGTGGAGAGGGAGATTATTGGCTGGTCTGTTATGGCTACATCTCCATTAGTCTGACAGGTTGGACGGAGGAGCTGAGGGGTTTTGAGGGTTATAAGGGCCACGCAGAGATCTGTGCCCAGCGTAGAGGTCTCTCGGTAGGGGACTTCTAGCGAAACTGCTGCCCTGGACTGGACCCCATTACTGGGCTCAGCGGCTCAAAATCATGACCGAGTGTGTCAAATAGAGAGAACTCAAGAGGATTTATATGGAAAGTGTGTGTGTTTGAAGGAGAGCAGCAGTCAGTCAATCCTGGAAAGCGAGCTGAGGAGCAGCTCTGGGCCGTAGTTCTTCTGTTCGACACATTTTCTGGGAATTATTCCAGCTTTTCAGAGTCTATTTTAAACACTGCTCAGACTGCTGGGATATACCCACATGTCACAGCTGAACGTCTCATGAGAGCCGAAACAGGAAGACACAGTCACATAAACTCTTCCTACTCTTTCACTGCCTGATTTCCCTGTATATTCCCTTAAAGGAGCAGTTCAACCAGAAATGATCATGTCATTGATCATGTTGCATGCGCAAAATTTCACAAATAAAGTTTCTGTTCATGCTAAGACTTTATTCTAAAAAAAGATATGTACATGCATCACAGCTTTATTTTCCTGTATAATGGACATGTGCATATGATACTGTACATGCATGTTCATCATGCTATTCCCTTCTCTTGGAAAATACTGGAGATGCTGAATCTTCTCCCTTAAAATCCTGCATTGTAATATGATGATTTGCAAAAAATAGGTCTTACTATGTAAAAGTAATATGACCACATTTTAGTTAATATCAGACTAGTGTGTTCTTAGTCAGTGCTGTCATTGATGCAAAAAATGACATTGGTTCTTTCTTGTGTGTAGTAACCAAACTTGATGCACCTTTTTTTAATTCTGGATGCAAACATGGACTAGACTCGAGGTTTTTTGCAAGAATGGATTATTATCAATGCATAAATGAATGTAAAATTTGAGTTTCTTCCTCACAGAAATATGATAAGGTTTCAGAAGACTGTGAGTTCAAGCACACAAGTCAAGGACTCATTTATGAGTTTTATTGTGTTACTCTGTGTTTTTGACAGCCTTTGTTATGGAAAAAACCTTCTCCTTTGGTATTCAACAGAGGGCTTGGGACGTCATGAGGATGTGTAAATAATGACACCGTTTGCACTTTGAGGGGAACTGTTCCTGTAGTGCACTCTGTAGTGTCGACAGGAACAAAATTGAGAATTGTAATTCTCATGCTGAACATGTGGTCTGATATTACAATGCGAGTTTCTTTTTATGACTTTTTTTGCACGCTACTTGCTTTATTCTTCCTTCATTCTGAAGAAGTAATCCACAATGTCTCCTAAAGACTGCAACTACTATTGCTGGCAGCTTTCTCAATAATAATGCACTGCAGATATTGATATATAATCATAGCCTCTCTCTCTCTCAGTGCTGCCAGGGTGCACTCCAAGTTTCATTTGAAGAATTAGTTATATATCAAATCCTGTGCACCAGAAGTGTAATGCTAGATAGAGGTTTTATTTACACTTGGCATTTGATGTTATAAGTCTGATATGAAAGAATATCAGAGCTAGAAAATATCCATATTCCTGCTCTGACGAGGTCATAGATAAAAACTCATTTAGTGCCACCTGCTTCTCCCATAGAAATAACATCAATAACGCATAACCAGATGTGCAAAAAAGTGCATTAAAATATGACGTTTTACACCCTTTGATTTAGCCCAATTGACATCCAATTGTTACTGTGCCTGCAATTTCTGTTTGTTTTTACAGAGGAATGGATCAGAATTATATTCTGTGCTCAAATATGTCATTTTGGTGAGTTTTAATGGATAACATTATTGACTAAAGGGGACTTTTAAATATTTTACACGATCAACATGGTGCAGCTGGAGAATATTGGCATCCGCTTCCATCTCAAAAAACACTTTTATGTTCAAAGCGCATTGTTCACAGATGGTTAGAAGGATATTATGTCACTGTGTTTTGACGTGATTATGAAGTTTGATGTGTTTCTGTGTTCAGATGTGGGAGGAGGCCATTATCCTGGGGAAGGAGTTAGCCGAACAGTACGAGAACGAGATGTTTGACTTTGAGCAGCTGAGCGCTTTACTGGTACGTACAAACTTTTGCTATCAATGTTTTTCAATGAAACAAACAATTAATGAGCCCTTCAGACTGTTCGACTTTACCTAAGTAGGTAAATTTGCCTAATATAAATGGACTCACTTTTGTCTAATTGCCAACAAATGACAAATTGATCCATTCAGACAGAAAGAACGAATGTTTGGGACCAACTTTTATTGCAACCCCTCACATATTGATCTCAACCTGTTTTTATTTCTAAATTATTATTAATTATTAAAAATTATTATTAATTATAATTATTATTATATATTATTATTTTTTACTATTTTATTATTTATTTGAGTGCAAATTCATATTACAGTATTAAATAGTTGAAGTGAGCAAAGTTTAATTTCATTTAACTCATTTAAAGAGTTTGTAAATGATATGCTCAGACCTGATGATGTGATTTCTGTCTCTGTCTCTCTCAGAGGAAGCAGGCTCAGTTTTATGAGAGCATTGTGAAAGTGATCAGACCAAAGCCAGACTACTTCGCTGTAGGTTATTATGGGCTGGGCTTCCCCTCATTTCTCCGGGTGAGAATTTCTCTTATAATCCTGAATGTTTTTCATATTTCACCATATCCATGTAGATGTCAGTTTCTTTGTGTAAATGCATTGCATTGTGAATTTGTCTGATATATTTCCAAAAGCATGGAAATCAATTACTGGTGTCTTTGTGTGGCCTTTCCAAACCCATCAACAGCTGTCTCTGTAGTGCAGAAACCATTTACAGGCATCAGCTACAGGCATTTGTTTCCAGAGGTTGATTTATTCAAAACTAATACATTTTCTTTTTATTTGTGATGTACAAAGGTTAATGTGTACATCAAAAGGTTATAGGTTCATTTTGTTTTACATTTGTACCAGACCTTAAAGATCTTAAAATATAAAATGTGAATATTAAGGTATAAGGACATTTTTAAAACTGATAATCCTGAAAAAAATAATAATAAATAAATGTATATATATATATATATATATATATATATATATATTATACTGGATTTATACTATATATATATAAATCCTATATATATATATATATATATATATATATATATATATATATATATATATATATATATATATATATCCCTACCCTGGAACATGTCAGAAGTAAATCGAAACGTTGGTATGGTAAAGCAAATCCAATGCTAGAAAAGGTCAGACAGAGAAAAAGCGTAAATTATAATATTGTTGTGTGGAGTGTGTATATGTATATATTTCCAGTCATTCATGATGAAATGGAATCATTCACCTCCCATAGATCATGCGTCTGTTTAAGCCTGTGGTTGTGGGACCGAATCGCCTCAGATATATTTGTAATTCTTTTAATGCTCTTCCAGCCGCCTGCAGTCACGCGTCTCCCACCAGACATCCTGGGAACACAAAATAAATCGGCCATCTAAAGGCCAGTCGTCTCCTGCTAGTGTTGACATGCTGCTCCGCGGAGAGAAGCTTTGCCTTGTGAAAGAGAAAACATCTTGCAATCTCCTCTCACTTTTGTATGCGTGCGGAGTCGTGCGAGAGCTGCCGGTTTATTCTGCCGTGCTTGGAATCACAGGCAGTGTGAAAACACCCGTCGAGAGCACGCTGCAATTTGTCACCTTATCGCTCAAAGCAGATTTGAAAATGGCCCTGGGCATATTTCACTTCCAGATCGCATTTCACTAATTGAGCAGCTGAAATATGTTCATGCAGGCAGGGAGCGTGTGTGTGTGTGTGTGTGTGTGTGTGTGTGTGTGTGTGTGTGTGTGTGTGTGTGTTCATGTTGTTCTATCCCGGTGGGGACTTCAACCAGAATGCACACAGGCTCATGGGGACTCGTGTCACTGTGGGGACCTAAATTGAGATCCCCTTGAGGGAGCAAGCTTATAAATCATACAGAATGAGTTTTTTTGAAACTGTCAAAATGCAGAAAGTTTTGTGTGATGAGTAGGTTTATGGGTAGTGTTAGTGTAAGAGGAGAGAATATACAGTTTGTACAGTATAAAAAACATTGTAACATATTAAACCAGACGTGTGCACACGTGTGTGTGTTTGTGTGTGTGCTTCCCTCAGGCTGTTTTCAGATAAGATACTAGAACTCTGCATTGTACTGTTGTGAAATAATAAATATGAGCATGCATTGTTCAAAAATAAACACTTCAATTCCATGCATATTGGTAATTTCGTATCCCGTTCTGAGCGTTCCTCACACTCGCTCTCCCTGTCATGCGTGTAGGTGTTTGTGTGCACACAGTGGTGTGTCTGTCACTGTTCGCACAGACGCTGCGAGTGGAAACATATTGAAAGTGTTGTATGTGGGAGCTGATGATTGGTGCTGTCTTTATGGGAATGTGCAATAACTGAACGTTTCCAGACTGCCGAACGCCTCTGAATTACAGCCGCTTTGGCTATTTTGAGATTTGACGTTAAAGCTCTTAATAAATACAGAATGAGTTTCTCTGATTGATGAGATTGTGTGTTTAGTCTCATTTCACAGTGTTTTAATCAAATCCCTGTATTCATGGATGGCGATTGAATGTTCTACACCAGTGGCTCTCAGCTGGTTTTCCATTAGGACTCTATCAGACATCCCAATATGCCACCAAAAGTAGTAAAATACACTGCCTTGAAATTAAACTTACTGTATTAAAATAAATGAATGTCATTAAGTGCAATATAATTAATAGGCTAAATCTTATTTTTTTTCTTATTTTATTTTATCTTTTACGTTTGGTTAATTGTTCTTTTGAGGGCATGTCAAACAATGTGTACATTAGCATCTGTTCAATTTGACGACCAAGATACAGATTAAAACACAATATAGTCGTGATTTAATGCGAAGAATGAGAAGCACTTTTTCCCTCTCTAAGCCTATTTTTACTCTCTGAGCTATGCTCAGATATATGGATACTTGCATTTTTTTGGATACTACATTGCATTTAGAATTGCAATGAATAAAATATGCAGAACCACTAATATAGATGTCCTTCTGATGATGATGTAGTTCTGTCGAGTACCATCAGTTTGCTTTACCGCATTATGCAATTCTTTTATCGTTTCATATGTTATCAAAACATTTGCTAAAGTCTTCTAGTCATGCTTCACTGAAGTCAGACACTCCAGATGTCTTTGAGTGTTTTTTGTATCCTTTTTTTTCCCCTATGTAAACACTGCTGTTGTAAATCATATCTCAGTGTGTTAGTGCTCATCTATGGCCTACGTGTATTCAGTTTTTGTTGTATTTCTGTGTATTTATTCAGTCTGAAGTGTTAATTAAATTGTACGTTTTTAGAAAATGTGATGCTTTGAAATTCATACCATGCTAATAATATTCATAGATTAGTACGGCAAGGACAGAAAACTAAATCAGGTCGTCAAAATCAATCAGGAAAGGAATGTTTCATGTGGAGATAAAAATGTGTATTGTTTTTCAGAATAAGATGTTCATCTATCGGGGGAAGGAGTATGAGCGGTGGGAGGATTTTGTGGCGAGGCTGCTGACTCAGTTCCCCAACGCTGAGAAGATGAAGACCACCAGCCCCCCCAGCGAGGACATCAGAAGCTCCTCAGGACAGTGTATCCTTGACCATCACTCACAGCGCACTCAAAACATTCCTCCTGTTGTTTTACTTCAAATCTCCAAACTGTCCATTGTATTGTTTCTTAGTTTGATTCCAACAGACATTCAGTGTTTCACAGTGAAACCCATCCTTGAACTACCACCCAAGTTTCAGAACAAACCCGTATCAGAGCAGATTGTGAGGTGAGACACTGTCTGTCTATCTGTCTGTCTGTCTGTTAGTTTATCTGTCTGTCTATCTGTCTGTCTATCTGTCTGTTAGTTTATCTGTCTGTCTGTCTGTCTGTCTGTTAGTTTATCTGTCTGTCTATCTGCAACACTGTTCTATCTGTCTGTCTGCATATTCAGATTAATCTGTCCATCTATATTGTTTTGTCTGTCTATTGATCTGTCTCTTCTATCTATCTATCTATCTATCTATCTATCTATCTATCTATCTATCTATCTATCTATCTATCTATCTATCTATCTATCTATCTATCTATCTATCTATCTATCTATCTATCTATCTATCTATCTATCTATCTATCTATCTATCTATCTATCTAATTAAATTAAAAATTGTAAATAATACAATATTGCCAAAGCTTGGAATACAAAGAATAATAATAAAAACATCAAAATAATAGAAGAAAATATTATAAAGTGTAACAAATTAGAACATGTATCTGTTTGTCTATCTATCGATCTATCTCTCTCTCTCTCTGTCTAACTCTCTATCTATCGATCTATAATCGATCTATAGATAGAGAGATCTATAATCTCTCCATCTATCTGACTGTCTGTCTATATCTGTCTGTCTGACTGTAACACTGTTCTAAATGTCTGTTTGCATATTCAGATTTAATCTGACTGTTTGTCTGTATTGTTTTGTCTGTCTTATCTATCCATCTGTCTGCCTGGCTACTGACCTGTGTGTGCGCGTGCGTGTGCATGTGCGTGCGTGTGTATAGGCGGGTCAGTGAACCGGCGGGCAGATCTCTGGGGTTTGTGTGTTTCAGAGCAACTCACCCAGCTGATTAAAATGGAAATGTGCAGTGAGCAAACCGTGCTTGACCTTACTACACTCCTCTGTGCTTTAATAAATTGCACACACACACACACACCTGCAGTGGAAGCATAAGTCTGTTTCAGGCTGAATCAGTGCCACGGGGTAAACAGTGGCGTTATCACTGATCTCGATAAAGCGCCGGAGGCAGCTTACCGCAGCCAATCAGAGCCGCCACTGAGCATGAAAAGTAATTAAAACTCACTATTTACCCACAATTCTGAGTAAATATGCATCAGAGCCAAAGATCACATGACAGGGTGTGATTTCTATGAGCTTACCGGAGTGTGAACATAAAGAGGAGCTTAAGGGGGGGCTATTTCTCCCATGTTACAGTTGAAGTTTATTTGTCTGTTTCTCCTCTTCCAGCCATGTCTCTGCTCTCATGCCCAGGGCTGGATCTCTCCCCTACAGCTAATACATTTGTAAATATTTTAACTGGTTATCTGTGTCCTTTTAAATCCAATTTGAATCTGTTCATAGCCCAGTCCAGAGGCAGGACACTAGGCATGTTAGCATCACCATGCTAATTTAAGGTGCGCTGCACATGTCTCAATGCAACTGGAATATTCAGACTTGGACAATCTGCTGTATTTCAGTGTATTTGTGAACTGGGAAGGTCAAATGGTTTACTTTTCTACCTTTTTTAGAAATATTTTTATTCATTTTGGTTACCATTTGGCTACCCTTATATTGGTGAAAACACATTCTCAAAATATCTGTTTTTATGTTCCAAAGAACATTTTTCATGTTTCATTTTCCTTGGGTGTGAACTGTTACTTTAATGATCCATCCATTGATTCGTTCATTGACTCTTTCTGTAGGTGGTGAACAGTAAGTGACTTAATATTATTATGCAGTTGTGCTTTCAGAAATCAGAAATAGCATGTAGGCTGTTCTATTGAATCATTTTCTCAACAGATACATCACTGAAATTAGTCATATTACCCTTTGATAAAATTTAAATGTCGGGAAATCTATTGAGAGACTGAAAAATAGTGTTTTTAAGCATTTTCTCCACGAATGACAATGCAGAGCTCTTTTCTCTTTTCTCTTTTTTGTCAACTGCTGAGCTTCATTTTTCAGACAACGGTAATAGCCAAGATAAATTAATTATGAGTTTCACTTCCACTGCTGGGAAAACTACTTATCCGTTTATCAATGTGCACAAAAGCACTGCATTTCCAACAGGCTACTCACAACTGATGTCATGTTAATTGTGTACAGTCATCAGTCATTTACCGCTCGTTCATTTCTCAGTGTTTTGTTCAGACTCAAAACATCATTTCATTCACTGTCAGGCGTATTTGTTCAGTAAGTTTGTCCAATCAATGCTATGCTCTTTCACAGGCAGCTCTATAATGCTGTTTATTCCTGTTACAGTCAGTCTGTTAATGCAGAAAATCCCAACCAAAGCTGACAAACGCTTTACAAAGGGTGAACTTACAGGTCCTAACAGAATCAGAGGACTTTTAAACTGCATTTTCATGGCATGGAATTCTGCCTAATGCATGTGGATGTGGTAACATTTGTTAATCTGAGTTAAGGCTCTACAACACTTTCTAGTCAAATTAGCCCAAAGTATGTAGTCAACACAGATGGGAGATGTGTAGACCTTTGTGAATGATGGATCATGGAAGTAAACAAGAAAGATTTACACAGGTTAAAGATTAATTCAAAAACACTCATCATTCAAGACCAAAACACGACTTTCCAACACGACTCTTCAACAGCGTCCTTGATGGTGCACAGTTGTTGATTTTAGTTTTTGTATCGTTGTCAGACCCTCTTACAAGCCTCTTGATCCAATGCAACCCTCTCAAAAGCCCTGAAAATGAATCATTGACCTTGGTTCTCGTTTTACCTTTCAGCTTTTACACCGTAAATGAGGTCCAAAAGTTCCAGTATTCGCGGCCGGTCCGGAAAGGAGAGAAAGATCCCGACAATGAGTTTGCAGTGAGATTCCCTTTGCTTTTCTATGCCTAAAACATTTCTCCTTTTGTTATTCCACTCAATGCATGTGAAAAGTGCTCTTCTGATGGCCAGTTTTCTAAAACCCTTTTTAAGATGGATTCAGGAGAGCTCACGCTGAGATAGTACAGCGAGATATCAAACCTGAGAACACTGCACCATTATGCTAAAACATAAAGTCTGTCCCACCTCCACCCCACTTACATCTGCTATTGGTAAACATCCATTAAAATCCAGTAAATGGAGGCTTAAATTGAAGGCAAAAAAACAGCGTCTGTAAGAATGCAGGAATGAGTTGCGGCCACTCTTTACCTGAAATGTGGCCTTTTGCTAAAAGCTTTCATTTTATTAAATGTTCACTTAATGTTTTTTTTTTGTGTGTGTAATTTTTCCCTTTCCTCCAAAAGAACATGTGGATTGAAAGAACGACTTACGTTACTGCCTATAAGCTGCCTGGCATCCTGCGCTGGTTTGAAGTGGTGTCTGCCTCACCGGTGAGTAGTACGCCAGGTTTAACATCTAGTTTCATAAAATCACACTTCTTGGTTTTTGATGGTTTGAAAGAAAAGGTGCCTGTCTCACTTCACCTTGAATGAACACTGATACAGTAGATTTGACCTGTCTCACTCTCACTGCGCTCTTGCATAACATATACCTGTACAATATATTCTAACGTAGACCTAACCTGTCTTACTCTCACCATATTCGAGTATGAAAGACCTCACATCTCTTACGATTTATGAATCTGGGCCTCATCAGTCAACAATCTGATAAAGTAGACGCGTCTCACACTTACAGCAAGACGTGACCTGTCTCTCTTTCTCTTTCCATCATGCTATTCTGATGAGGTCGTCCTCAATCTGTCCAGCGCTGAGGGAATCATGGTTATGTGTGCTGACTCGCTCCATGCAAATATTTTGAAGTATAGTGCCTGGCAGGAGAGTGGCTCTGGCATCATGTGATACCCAGATTGGATGCCCTGGTGTTTATCCGTTCAAATTTGCACTGTCTCTTTTTAGCTCTTCTCCTCACCGTCTCACCGCACTCTTCTTTCTGGCGCTTCACGTGTGCTTTCGTTCTCATTAGCCTCCCTGGCACGAGTTTCCCGAGATAGACACATCAGAGCATCTGTCTCTCGCAGATTGATTTCGGATCCTGTCACAGATGCATTATGTGTGACGGATCTGGAGCCAGAAATTCCTTTATTGCCGAAGAGAACGTGTTAACCCATTCATTAGTACATCGGTAAACAGTTCAGTGTGGAATACGAGGCATAATTTGACTTGAAAACCTGCTCGTGTTGTTTCACTGCTCATTAGTGGAGTTTGTTTGTTGGATTTCAACTTTGGTTGTTGCGTAACAATAATGTGTTCGACAGCTGGTTAAAGTAAGAGTCATCGTTTGCTGCTCTGCCTAGTGAATGTTTCCTGCTTGGCATTTGTGTAAATTCGTTCTGCCTGTTTAGTGTCATTTTTTTGTTAAATATTCTCTGAAAATTATATTTTTTATGTTTCTGTCTGCAGGAGGAAATCAGTCCCCTTGAAAATGCTATGGAGACCATGCAACTGACCAATGAGAAAATCAGCAACATGGTCCAGCGCCACCTTAACGACCCCAGCCTTCCCATCAACCCCCTCTCTATGCTCCTCAACGGCATCGTGGACCCAGCTGTCATGGGCGGCTTTACTAATTATGAGAAGGTATGTGATTATTCTGGTAATTATTGCCAAATTGTGTGACGGCACAAAGATTAAACACAGTGAATCAACTTGATTGTGAAAACTATTTTAACCGTTTCATATTATACACTGCCATTCGAATTTTTGGGATCAGTAAATTTAACAATATTGTGAAATATTATTTACAGTTTAAAATAAGTGTTTTCTATTGTAATATATTTTAAAATGTCATTTATTCCTGTGATCAAAGCTGAATTTTCAGCATCATTACTTCTTTCAGAAATCATTCTAATATGATGATTTGATGCTCAAGAAGCATTTCTGATTATTATCAATGTAAATTTTGAACAGTAGTTAATGGGTTTTAGGTGTTTTTTTGTTTTGTTTTTTTGGGTTGTTTATACTTATAGTAATTGTTTTATCATCTATAGGCCTTTTTCACTGAAAAATACATCCAGGATCATCCCAGTGACCAGGAGAAGATTGAAAGGCTGAAGGATTTGATTGCCTGGCAGGTAATGGGTGCATATCTTAAGGTGTTTTCCATGATTTTGCTGGTGATTATAATATAAAGCACATTTTTTTATGCTTTTTGTATTTGACCATTAAGTTCTCCGACAGCTTTCTTGTCATGTGAAGTATAAGAGTGTTGCGTTTTATTATTTTAATACCATGTCTGATTAAAAGTTCAGTTGTAGAATCCCGTTACCATTGGTATATTTGATGTATTTTCTTTGATCAATTCAAGCTATCCTTTTCAAAGAATGCTGTATATATATTTTTTTTTTCATAACCATAACTTTTTTCATAAGTTTTCATAACCAGCATGCACAATGTGAGATCACAGTTCTTCAGAAGATCTTAAAGCATCTGTCATGCAGTATAAATATCAAGCGTGAGTTTTTATTTAAAGGAAAGTCTCCCGGGGATATACTGATGTACTTCCACATGTTGGGTTGAAGCAGCACGTGTCTGCTGCTGCAAACTGACTTTATCATCACATCTAAAGTCTTTTATCTCTCTTCACTCAGTTAAAACAGTGGTAATGGTTACAGGGCAGAGCAACACGTCAAATCCTCCTGCCGCCTTGTCCATGAGATTGTGTATTGTGTATGTGCGAGATAGAGATCTACTGAAGTTTCATTTGTAGCTTTTTAATGGCGAATGCATTCCGATGATTTTCATCTCTCCGAAACAACATCTGTCATGCCTAAAGAATAATTGATGTGTGCATTATTTTTCTAATAATTAAATGACCCGGAGTCAATTAATATGCTTATACTACTATTACCATGCCTCAAGACATATTTCAGATGTTTTATTTCAAGATATTTGTCAGGTTTTTGTCCTTAAAACGCTCTTGTGTGTAGGACTAATTTCTTACGCATTTCATCACAAGCCTCCGATGCTAATTCCAAAATGTCATTTTAGAGATGGCAACAGAGGCTTGAGCCATTGACAAGCAGACTAATGGAGAGTGATTGATAGATTGATAGTGTCTCTCAACAGTGTTAGGAAGCAGAGTCTCTACTAATCGCAAAGCTGTAAGTTTAGCTGCTTCAAAAACAGCAAAGTCACTACCTCGACATTAAGTGTGCATTTATATGGAAGAGAGAACGGGAGAAAGGGAGTGTGCTTTCCATTGATAATGAAATGCAATTTTGTGGTGAAAACGTGTAAATAGTTTGCATTTGTATCATATTGTTCGTTATATTTATTGGCTTGTTGGTCAGTGTCATTGTCAGGTTTTTGTTCTTTTGTCGTTGTAGGCTGTAAAGACCTTTGAAATAACTGAAACCAGTTGGCGTCATGATATGGAACTGTAATGCGGTGAAGACCTGACTGGAACTATGTGTTTACTGGAAAATAATTGCTCACCTTAGAATGTTTGGCAACCAATCAGAATCAAGCTTTCAACAGCCCCGTAACATAAAGCACAATGACAACACTCACTGGTGCCTCTTTTTGACTTTTTTTTTTTTTTTTTTTTTCAGAATTAAACAGATTTTCACATCATATTCTCCTCTTCACACCACTTTTTCATATTTTATCTTATTAATAGAGATATTTTGGCCTTTAATGTATTGATTTTAGAGGGCTGGAAATGCATTGATCAAATTGTGTGGGAACACCGATTTTACCAGAGAGCAGTGTTGTGTCTTCTGTTTGACTTTCGCTTGTTTGACTGTCCTGTGTGTGATGAATAGTCATCAGTCTGACCAGCTGTCCCAGCATTCAGGCGCGTGTCGTATATAGTTACTCTCAGCACATAAACGCTTCTGTTGCATAATGGTTATTGAAGGCTTGTTTGCTTTAGGGACGTGGACAGAAATGTAACGACACAGAGGCTGGTTTGTGGATGTATTTTCAGCTAGATGAAAAGATAGACGGCCGTTGATGACACACATCTGAAGAGCTTTTCTGTGAGCAGAACAGATGTGAGGTACTGATGTAACTCTACAGATAGTTTGTACCAGGTGGCCCATGGGACAGAAAACAAACCTGTCAAACTCTCTCTTCTATACTTTCAACACTGCTAATGTGTGTGTGTGTTTGCTGGACAAACTCGATTCTGTAGCTTTCTGTAATGCCGATAATGTGTGTAGAGATTCAATACACTGTCTCATCTTGATTGATTAGTTGTTTAACACCTAGGAAGTGTTTAAATATTCTATGAGACCAAGTACAATGTGTTTGACATCTCAAGCTAAATAAATAAATATTAGGCAATACTTTACATTAAGGTTCAGTTTGTTAACATTACATTAAGTGTCATAAACTAACAGTGAACAAAAGATAATTTAGGTCAATGTTAATGTATGCAGTTGATCAATGTTAATTTGTGTTTGTAATAGATGTTCCCTTTAATGTCATCATTTACCCCTATTTTTTATTTTTCAGTACAGTATTTAAAAATGCACTTATAGAGAATAAAGGCATCATAGACTACAAGCTTTTATTTTTCTATATTTGTTTATAACAGATTTGTTAAAAAAACCAACAGAAGCTGGAGAAAAATACATTTAAAAATAAAAAAAGCATTTTTGACATTGTTTAGAAAAATGCTTGCAATGACACAGTAAAAGTCATTATTTACACATTAAAGAGAGACATAAAGGGACCATTTTGTAGAGCAACCCAAATGTATTTCTTACATGGTAAAGGTAGTTTGAAGCTATTTGTTGAATGTATCAGTCTTGTTGTTTTTGACTATAATAACACTTTATTTTTTCTCACGGATTCATGTCAGGTCAGGACATTTGCATCTGATGAGTTACAGCAGCTGTCATCCTGTCAGAGAATGAAATATGTCTCTCTTCCTTTGTCTTACCTGAGATGTGTTTTAAAGACGCAGATCTGCGCGTGTGCCGTGTTCCTCCACAAAGAGGGCGTCAAGCTGAGTTGCACAAATCAATTGTTGAGACGGCATGAAACAGTTCAGAAAAGCTTTATCTTATCCTCCGTTTTCTCAGACATGCGTTGATGCCATCTTACCACAAATATCATTATTTACAGTATAAAGTTGAATTGTTATAGATATGACAATCTTTATACAGATGATGAACATTAATGATGTATAGTTTATGCAGCAGACATTAATTAAAAAACAAATACTTTAACTGTAGAGTTTGTGTTTGACAGCACATGAGGGACCGAAAGCCATATGGCAATCAATACGGCCTGTCCTGAAGGTAAAATGGGCCTTGCGTACATTTTTCACACACCGCTATCGATGCTCTGTCAGACCGGCTGACACAG
The DNA here is from genome assembly GCF_964197995.2 of Scardinius erythrophthalmus. NCBI lineage: Eukaryota > Metazoa > Chordata > Actinopteri > Cypriniformes > Leuciscidae > Scardinius > Scardinius erythrophthalmus. The sequence continues at coordinate 4,404,694 of NC_138238.1, forward strand.
AAGTCATGTAAACAGTGGTGAAAAGGCAGGACAATCCTCCTGCAGATTTGAGCTTTTGATTAAGCTTGCTTGCACCTCTTTGTGCCGATTGGGCCGACTGCCCTGGTCTCTTTTATTGGCGGCTCTGCTAATCTGTGTGAATGTGCTGCCCTCTCACAGAGCCAGAGCTGTTATTCACAGATGTCAGGTGCTGTTGTTTGTTCTTCTCCATTCATGTTAGCCTGTGTCCTTTGCACTGAGTAAACACACTATACTGTAGCAGGTGCGGGAACTTCAGCTGGTAAGGTAACATGAGGACCTGGTGAGTTTAGAATGTTAATGACAAGCAATTCACAGTGGGAGTCCAGCGCTGTGTTGAAGGATTGTGCGGTGATGCATGTGAAAAATGAAAGCACGCATTTCTCCATTGCCAGATATGTGCGACTTGCATTGTCATAAACAGTGCAAAAACAATCACGTCCCACGTACTTAGGCCACATTTACACTGCAGGTCTTGATGCCCAATTCCGATTTGTTGATTTTTAATTTTTTTTATATATATGATTTTTTTGATGTCCAGCTTACATCTGCTTTTAAAAGTGACCGATATCTGCAAGCACTAGACACTTGGTGAAACAACCTAAGGTAGACGCACTGACCCGGAAAAGCTTAGGCCGAAAAGGAAGTAAAAGCTGTGCGATTGACGCAGATTAAATGATAATACAAGCTTTTGCTTTCCGCGCCATCCTTAAAGGTCGGCAAAACATTAGGCTGAGCCTTCGTCCTCCATTGTGCCATTGACAAGAGTCATGTGATCGTGGTTGGTGTCCACCTGATTTGCTGACATTCACCATCATCGCTTTTTTAATGACGTACGACTCTGGAAATATCCGATCTGTCCACTTACATGACAGATGTAATGCACGTATCCGATTATTTCCACATGGGGCCTGAAACCGATCTGAGAATGTCGGAATTCATGTGCTTTTTTTCCTGCTTACACGTCCGTGGGTCATATCCCATCTGTGCCACATTGGAGGAAAAAATCAGAATTGGGTCACTTGAATGTAAATGTAATTGTAATGTAAATGTGTGTCGACACTTTCAGAAGAATTTAGTCTTGTACATGCGCTCCAGATGAACAATCTCAGATGTCTCCAGACCACTTCACTCATAAGTGCATAAATGCTCCAATTTCACTTTTGCATAAATATATTTTCTTTTACAGAGTCCTACACTTAATATCGTCATGAATAGAACAAGCACAACTGAACTAGTTATTGCAACCTCCTCATAACACTTTCGCAACTGCATAGCAATGATTTGGAAACCCAGAACACCTTAGCAACCCCATAGCAACATTCTAAAAACACCAGAACATCTTAAAGTGAAACTCCACCCAAAAATGAAAATTCTGATTTAATCACCCACATGAGGTTCTGGAACTGTATGACTTTGTCTTTTGCAGAACACAAGACACAATTTTTCCATTTTTTTATTTATTTTATTTAGATTAATTGTATTTTTTATTTATATATGACTTTTTTTTTTATGTTTTTATATAGAATAAAGATATAATAGACTACCAGCTTAAATCTATACATACCTGCAAATATATTTTGGAAAACATTGGGAACCAAACCGCATGGAAGCCCATTGACTTTCATTGTATGGAGAAAAACATTTATCTTCTTTAATGAGAAGACAGTCAGTATTGGAACAACTTGAAGGTAGGTAAACGATTCATTTTTGCGTAGAGTATCGCTTTAACAACCACTTAGCAATGTATATATAATGTAAATAAGATGTATTTTTTAGAAGCCAATCCTAATCTAACACACCTATATAAGATCAGCAAGGTCATTAGGATTACTAAAAACTTGAAGCCATTCAAGCTATATATTTGACTCATGACCTTGGGTGTTTTTCAGCACCTTGTTCTATAATTTCTTACAGGCAAATGTTGCAACTGAAGGAAAGCATTGATGTGCTCTGCCTTTGAGTGTTGAATTATTCATTCTATGTCCATATGTGCTGATCTGTTTTATTTTCAGTCAAAGTTAGTAGATGAGGTGCATTTGTAGTTGTGTTTGTGTGATTTGGCAGCCTCCTTTTAAAGCAGTTTTGTTGCTATGCCGCCTACCCAGAATTCCGTCACTGTGATCATTTTATAAAGGTCTAGGTTTCCCTGGAGACACAAGCGCTGCTCTGTCTCTCTCGCTCTATCTGTCTATATCTCTGTCTCCTTCAGAAATTCCCTGCGGTGCTAACAACCCTTATTAAAGTGGGAATCCTCTGTCTCTCTCCTGTAATGTCATGACTGTTGGACTGCAGGAGGCTCAATGCTCTTTGTGTCTGAACAAACTGTGCGTCTCTATATGAATTTTACATCCATATAATTGCGCAGTAAATTTGAAGAGGTTGTTTTATATTGTGAATCTAATCAGGGCTAAAGGGCGCCTTAGAATTAATTAGCATAAACTGTCTTCGTCTGCAATTGTTTTTTTCTTTCACGGCCGTTATGGTCATGTTAGTTAAATGTCAGTCCACACAGGCCGTCAAACATGTTTACTAGTGGCGGAACTAATCTAGTCAATAGTAACAACTTGGCAACCATCCAGAGCACCGTAGCAATATTAAAATATATTCATAAGATACAGTTGATACAACAATGAGATACAATTACTTAAGATACAAAATGCAATAAGATAGAAATGGATCAAAGTTCAGTACGTTTTTGCTTAAAACATTAACAAATATCTGCCAGAATCTGGTCAGAACAATAAATGTTTTTTCCCTTAGAATTAAACAGGTGTTTGTTCATGGTTTAAGCAAAAACTGAATTAGAGGTAGAAAATCCCTTTTCACAGTGTGAACACCTTATCAGTTGCGCAGAGTATGTTTCTGTACTTTCAAAGGTAAAGCAAACAATTATTATACTTTTCTTTTGAGATGTCATTTCAAAAGTTTGAAGAGAAGCTTGATGTCTTTACTTTCATGGTTGATGAACATGTCAGAGAAAGTGCTTTTTTCCATTGCACTGCATTGCATCAGTTGAACGTGAACCTCGTTGGACTTTATTCAGAAATATCTCATCTTTATATCTCTGATTTACTCTGACTTCATGCTCTCCTAATGTCTGGAGACAGCACCACTTCTCCTTGCAATTAGCTGTGCAGTTCAGTGTGTGTGTGTGTGTGTGTGTGTGTGTGTATCCGTCTGATGGTGGTGCATTATACTTCTCTCTTTTTATTCAGACTAGCAGGAGACTCTTTGAATCGTAGACGAGAGAATGCAGTGCTTTGTGTGATGAATGCTTGTGCACAAAGGTTTGTTTTAAATCCTGTGTAATATGATCCGACTTTTAATGTGGCTTGCAAATAAACCCAGCATTGGTATTTTAGTGGCTGTTTTCCTGTTTTATGTGTCTGTCAGACCAGAGGTTTTATGTAGAAGACAGAAAATTGAACCTCAAAGTGATATTTCAGGCCGAGGTGAATCACTGCGCTTGATTCACAGGCAACTGAGAGGCTTCGGTAAATCAGTCCAGAAGACCCGCAGGTTATGTCTCACTCCATCATGGGTAGTAGGGTTGAGTCAGGCATAATAAACTACTAGTTGATTAGTAAGGTTGACTTTTGGGGTGAATGCTGTGATTTTTCTTAAAGGGGACCTATTATGCACTTTTACAGTCTTGATTTTGTTTTTGGACTCTACAAGAATAGGGTTTCACACATTTGTATTTTCACATATTCTTCATTGTTGCAGCTCCTCTCTTCCCAGTCTGTCAGTAACACACTGTTTAGTTCCTGTCTCTATGAAGCCCCTCCTTCTGAAAAGCACACTGTGCTCTGATTGGCCAAGCGCTTTGAGCGTGTTTGGATAATGTCCCGCCCCTTACCATAACCGTGAGTTTCAACACACTACTAATTAACTCAACCATTATGGAGTTAATATTGTGCCATAATTAAACAAACAAATCCAGCATTTTGCAAACAAAGTCGATCTGCTTTGCAAAGGAAAACTCGACTAAATAAATGAGAAAATCGAGCCGAGAGATCTCATAAAAAGCCAAGTGCAAAGCAGATCGAGTTTGTTTGCAAAATGCTGGATTTGTTTGTTTAATTATGGCACAATATTAACTCCATAAACCAGGCCCCGCCCCTTTTTTCTGCATATCAAGACTACAATGGAGGCGTTTCAGGGAGTTCAATGACACTGATATAGAGAATAACTTCCTTTGTGGAGTGACTTTGTGCTTTGGAACTTTACAGACCTTTTTAATGCTCAAACAGCAACATCAAACACTAAAGAAAGATGAACATGTAAAAAAGCATAATAGGAGCCCTTTAACATTGTGGCTTAACATCTTTGCTTTGTGTGTGTGTGTGTGTGTGTGTGTGTGTGTGTGTGTGTGTGTGTGTGTGTGTGTGTGTGTGTGTGTGTGTGTGTGTGTGTGTGTGTGTGTGTGTGTGTGTGTGTGTGTGTGTGTGTGTGTGTGTGTGTGTGTGTGTGTGTGTGTGTGTGTGTGTGTGTGTGTGTGTGTGCGCGCATCTTATTCAGATCCCGAACCTGGCTGAAGGAGTTCGTATCCACGGCGAGAAGGTGACGGAGGCCCTTCGACCGTTTCACGAGCGTTTGGAGGCGTGTTTCAAACAGCTCAAAGAGAAGGTGGAGAAACAGTACGGCGTCAGAACACTAGTGAGTCCAAACAGACACTCGCTTTCCAAACCATTCGAGCCAGAAACATCATGCATCATGTCTTCATCATTCATTCAGCCATAATCATCGTCCATCATGTAGTCATCGCTCATCATTCATGCATTCAGCAATAATCATCAAAACATGGATGTTCCTCATCACAGCATGGACTCTTACCTCACAACACAAGCAGATCACATTCAGTAATCATTGATTTAATTGAACTACATATTCTGTGTCTGATTTATATGTTGCATGTTTGTCTGCGTTTGTCATCCAGACGGTGTTGGGACTTGGTTTCCTCCTTATGGTTTCTTCCTTACTATCTTATGACCCCGTTTTGACTTGCTCACTGGGGATAATAAGGCATTGTTATTGAAATATGCTGCTTTATAATGATAAGCTGCTTTATAATGAAATGTATTGTGAAAAGCACTATATAAATTTTGAATTGAATAAAGTCATGGCAGCTATTAGATGATTATGGGTCATTGTGCAATTGCAGTGTTAAATGCTGTGAGTTGCTTTAATAGAGCTGTAAGTGTTGCTAATTTTAAAAATCTGTAAAAAAGATAATGTACAGCATTGCAATATATGCATGTAAAAACTAGTACATTTAAACTAGTATTTAACCATTTTGTGTTTAAAATTAATTCATTAAGTATTATTATTAATATGGCAAAACGTTACTATTTTAGTGAGAAACGTTTTTTTAGGAAAATGGGAAATCTTTTAAATGGTTATTTGAAGTAAGAAAATGTCTGTGTACATGCTTAAATATTTATATATTTAAATTAATTCCAGTGGTTTAATCAGTATGTTGTTAATCACATTAAGATAGCTTTATCATCAAAATTGTCTTCAGACTGGTAATTTTTGTAATACCTTCCTCCAGCTTAATCATGTAGTTCATCAGTGGTGTTATTGAGAGTCATTAACTTTAAGTAGGTCTAACAGCACTGACACAAGAGCATGTCAGTCAATGGTACATTAATTTTACTTAAAAAAACTATTATTATTATTATAAAGAAGATAAATTACTTAATATAGCATAGTAGTTTTAATGTATGATTGATGAGTCTCTTAAAAAAAATCAGATTGAAATGCCATTGCAATTTGTATAATGAATTTAAACATCTTACCTTCTTCCTTTTACAGAGTAATATTTATATTCACATCCTGATGCTATAGAAAATCAGTTGTGTAGCAAAACTTAGTTTTTAAGTTGTTTTAATTCTATTGTTGATTGATGAGTGATACATTAAATATTCTGTTTTCCATGATATGATCACTTAAATAGTATTGCTCTTCAGAAATAATGTTTGATGTTCTAGACATAAACAGTGCCGAGCATGCTCTTCATGTTATTGGATGTCATAACCATATGCTCATTAACATACGACTGGCAAATATTACATATTAACTTTTACATGTATACTCTTCAGCCTTCAGCAACGTGGCTGTGGCATTTTTACAGTATTTGGTGCCAGGAACCTTATCTTAGATGAATGCAGACTGACATTACTTTGTCTTCAGTGAGGAAAAAGTAGAGCGAGAGATCGGAAAGTTTCCACACAGCTGTATTTTCAAACACACTGAGTGAATGTGTGTGTTTGTAACTGTGACAAAGACATTTCTAAACACACTCTAAAGAATCGCTACTTTCCTCCAGTCTGGACAGACGAGCTGAAAAGAGAATGCTGGGAGTCCATAGGAGGGAATGAGAGACGGGGACAAAAGAATATGGAAGACAGGTAGATAAAGAGATCTAAAGCATGAGAGAGAGAGACAGATAGTTACTGTAGCTGGCAGATATTGATCACTGCGCTCTGGGAAAGTGCTAGAATTAGCAGCGATGCCTCCTATACAGTGTGTGGAAGTCTGAGAACGTGATCTGCGCTACATATCTGTTTCAAGGGCAGCGCAGGGCGAACGTGACCGAGAGGAGGAAGATAAGGAAGGTATGAGTGGTTCATACTCACACAGAAATGTACAGAGATTCACACATAGAAAGAGGTCAGGGGAAACGAAACCTGAGGATGAGCAAAAACACACTCATGAGTTTGGCCCATGTGCCGCGGGAATCTAAGTTTGTCCGTCCGTGTTTTCATCCAAACTTATGTGCAAAATTGGGATATTGCATTAAAAGGTTTGCGAATAAAGCACCGTTTCTATTCCATGTACTCAAGAATGAAAAATTGTCACTTCCTGGGAAATTGGCACAACATATGTGTATTCTGTAATAATAATTGAAGTTTCTGCAATCAGGGAAGATGTTGCTCTTTTCCTACTTCATAAATGACTGAAATAAACACTTATTAATAAACACAAAACATGCAGTCTTGTGTTCAGAGTGCCTGGTGTTTGGGAACACATAGAGAGCTTATTAAACTCAACCGTTCTGATGACAGACATTGGCTCGGGTGTTTTTGGGATGCTGTGCGAAGTGATTGGTCCGCTGGTTAGTCCGGTTATCCAATCATGCCCTCTGTTTTTGTTGCACATCGAGGGATTTAATCGGTAAATATGTATGTGAATGTAAATGTGCGCATGTCTTCTTAAAGGATAAAAAAATGATCCTCCTCAATTTAGAGCATATGTTTTTATGCGATATCCCAAAATGCACACAAAAATTGGTTGGTGGAAACCGCTAGGGAGTGGTCCGAAAAATGTGTATATTGGCATATTTATACTCTCATAGATGTTACCAGTCACAACAGAGGTTATTTTGGGAAAATTTTAAAAATGATCATAAACTAAATTGACTTTTTTGGTGCAAGTATTGGCTTTGTTAATGCTACATGGCTTCTTTAAAAGGAACTGTTGAAATGCCGTGATGTTCTCATATCATATATTTGAACTGTGTGTTTCAGCCTCCCATGTCAGACGAGCGGCGGGGCAGTCGGCCACGTTCAATGGTTCGGTCATTCACCATGCCATCGTCTCAGAGGCCACTGTCTGTCGCCTCTGTGACCTCCATATCATCAGACAACTCACCCTCCAGACCGGGATCAGACGGGTAAACACAACACACACACACACACACACACACACACACACACACACGCACAAACATGATCCAGACTGAAAGAACAATATATCTGCAAATATTTAACCTTTATTTATACTAATATAGTGCACTCTCAGTGCTGAGTTTCTTCATAAAACCTCAGATAATTCTGCTGTGGCGACCCCATATTGGGAGCAGTCGGAAGAAGAAGAGATTTATACTATATATTCTGTATTATTGATCAAAAATCAAAACTTTAATCAAAAGTGACAGTAAATACATTTGTAATTTTACTAAATATTTCTATTTTTTCAAAATCCTGTAAAGAAAATATGAAGCAGCACAACTGTTTTCAACATTGATAATAATCAGAAATGTTTCTTGAGCATCAAATCTTCATATTAGAATGATTTCTGAAGGATCATGTGACACTGAAGACTGCTGAAAATTCAGATTTGATCACAGGGATAAATTACATTTTAAAATATATTCAAATATAAAACTTACTTTTAAATGTTAATAGTATTTCACAATATTACTGGTTTTACTGTGTTTTTGATCACAGCATTTACAAAATAACCAAATAAATGAATGCATTTATCATAGGTCTGGATCAGTGTCTGAGATTAAACCTTTTACTTCTTATTTCCAACACACACATATATTGTTGGATTATTAATTCTAAATATGCACAAAATTGAAGAATATAAATCTCTCTCTCTACGCTAGATATCAGAATCAGGCATTGGAAAAACCCTTATTACTAGACCATTGATTCAGACCTCTATTGAACTGGCTGGATTCTTGACAATGATTTATTTTCTTCTTTCAGCGGTTGGAGGACTAGTACAGGAACACTTCATAGGTTGGAGTGTGTGTTTTTTTCTTTCCCGTAATCTTTCTTTCCCGCTCTTTGTCATTTCCATCTTGTCTCTCTGTGGGCGGTCTGTTCTCATCCACACGCTTACAGATGCACCTGAATCACGTCACATCATGTCCAGCAGCGGCTGTGCCCTCCAGATCATTTTACTGCGCTTCAAGAAGTCCCATCAGTTCATACAGAATCAGCTGAACGGATGAGATGGGTTTATATGTGTAAAACAGACATAAACTGATCTGAGGACAGTATGCGTTTCAGTGATTTTACAGCATTTAAGGGTTTTAAGTACACCACTTTGCCTGTGTTAAAATCACTGGAATGCATGTGGTCTTAGTGCTTTATTCGGTCTCTTTATCCTGACACCCTGAAAGGTTGGTGCCAGTCTAGCGTGGCAGGCACACAGATGCCAACCTTAAGGATTAATTAGTGCGTGTTTGAAGAGAGCGATTCTATCAGCGATGCCCTCCGCTGGTATTTAATTGTGAAGGGCACCACTTCACAAGAGCTTTCATTTGATTAGTTAATCCATCTCATTAAAGCACTTTGATTCGCTTGAGCCCAAGATTCTGATTATGAGAGCCAGACATTCTGCTTCCCTTTTTCCTTGCTTTCCGCTTTACAAAACTGCCTGTGAGTCTCATTATCGGGCAGGTCAGCGGACATGATGCACACACACGCTTTAAAGTGGAGATATTGGCTTTTGCATGGATGGTGTATGATTTCTCTCCAGCATCACTGCATTTTTAAGAAACTAGTTTGTTCTGAGCTTTGAATCTGAAATCCAATAGTGATGACACAGTTGTTGTTTGCAGAATTGAGCCGTCTAGGTTCACGTACTGTAGTTTTCATTTAGTCTGTGAAACTGCAGATCAGTATGAAGCCGGTGTGAGAGCGCTTCGAGTTGGTGCTGCTGCATCTTACATTCATTCGTCAGTCATGTGCTTTTGGGCTTTGCAAACTTAAACATTTGCTTTTCTTTGAGTACACTGTTATTGCAGATTTTGTTGATTTATTTGTTATTTAGATATCGTTGGTTACCTGACTTACAGATATATTTTCATGCATCAGTTCATACACAGGTCACTGTATGTTATTCTTTCACAGACTAATTTATAGCCCACATAGTTGATTTATATTGTTAAATATTATATTCCAGCTACCATTGCAAATTTAAAAAGTTTTAAAACCTAGTGGTTTTCCAACGTTACCAGCCAATCAGCATTTTTACTGCCCACAATTTTGACATCGATACCATGGGGGGAAAACTGTCATATAGATATTTTTAATAATATCTCAGAATTTGGCAACCGGTATATTAGGCTGCTGTCACTTTAAGACCTGATGCATTGATCCGTTATACTGTTTCTCTCAACTATAAACGTTCACTTAAAACATAACTGACTGAGATTATTTGAAGACCGGTATTTTGACATTATTTTGTGTGTTTTTGACTGTTTACGTGCAATAAGCAGCTAAAATAACTTAATTTAGTACAGCGAGGCAGGTTTATGTGTGCACACTTTGAGTTTGAGCACAACATCTGTGGGAATGCCTGTAAAACATTTGTGGTGAGGCCTGTGAAAATAAAGGGAAGTACAAGTAAGAACAGGGCCAGCAGTAAATAGAAGAAAATAGTTTCAACCCTGGTATCAGAAATAAAAATAATGTATTATTTTCAATCAGCTAATATGGTTGGTTGCCATGACACTAGATACTGTACACCAGAAATGTGCTTTTTGGAGCTAAATGTCAGATGAGTGCTAATATTTGCTCAAGACTTCATAAGAGGCTTCTCTCTAATATTAAACAGCCCAGCCGTCTTATCCAATAAAACGTACCCGCCGCTCAATTATCTCTGTCCTCCTCTTTTCATTTGATTCCTCTTCTCTTTCATCGGATAGATTTGCCTTGGAGCCTCTTTTACCAAAGAAGCAGCACTGTAAGTCCCAGGATAAACTGGATCGAGATGAACCTGAGAAAGACAGGAAGGAGAAAAAGAAGGAGAAGAGGAACAGTAAACACCAGGAGCTGTTTGATAAGGAACTGAAGACCGCTGATATTCCCCTGCAGCCCAGTGAGGCGGTCATACTGTCAGAGACTGTGAGTATCTGTTCATACAGACACACACAACCGTGCCAAATCCATGCACAAATTCAGACTTACTCTGCGCATCATTCACTGCCACGACACATTTCCAGCATCAAACTTACAACATGCGGCATCAAATCACAGGCAATTATCTGATGTTTAAAGGATAATTCCGGTATTTAGCACTTTGAGTCTCTTTTCTGGTTTGTTTTGGATGAACTAGAGTGGTGGACACTGAAATTTTGACGATGGGTCCTGTCTCGACTTTTTGACTCGTTTAGAATCGCCTTTGACCGCTTCAGAGTGGCTGGCTACGGGGATGCTTGAACATGTCCTTAAAACAACCATTACGTTTCTTTTCAAAACTGTGCAACTCACCGAGTGGTTAGTGGTGTTCGTTGATGTTCCAATACAAGTAGCGTAGCGAGATACAGTTTCTGTCATGTTTTATTTGGCATTTTGTAAAATCCCATTGATTTCTGTCGGAGGACTCATTGCTCGTTGATATTACTGTGCTTCAGACTCAAATATCGAGCGGAAGTTTAGACGCGGTTGTGAGGTATCTGAAAAAATAGTTCCACTATAGCAAATAACATGGTTTGAAATCATACATTGCGCCGATATATTTGTTTTTAATCATCAACGAACACCACTAACCACTCGGTGAGTTGCACAGTTTTGAAAACGAACGTTGAGGGTTGTTTTAAGGACATGTTCCTGCATCCCCGTATCCAGCCACTCTGAAGCGGTCAAAGGCGATTCTAAACGAGTCAAAAAGTCGAGACAGGACCCATTGTCAACATTTCTGTGTCCACCACTCTAGTTCATCCAAAACAAACCAGAAAAGAGACTCAAAGTGCTAAATACCGGATTCATCCTATAATACACAGCTATGAGAAGCAGGAGTTTGGAGAAGTGGGATTTTATTGTGAACACAGTAAACACACTATTGTGACACGACAGAAATAGAAACCAAGGACAACATTTGTAAACCAAAAGACTTTCTTTTGCCTGCTTTCCGTTTAATCAGTCGTTCCTTAAGCAGTCTTTTTCATCTCTTTTTGAGGCCGAATCTGAATCTGGACGCGCAAGTCTTTTCAATCTCTTTGAGTTTGAACACCAAATGAACCCGAGCAGTTCTAGAACAAACAGCACATAATAAGAATAAATTGACCCATTCACAGGCCTCACTGACTTCATCACCTCACGCTTCTGAATAAAGAAAACTAGCACATGTAATTACTCTGCCCTGGACCTTCTGGATCGTTTGTCTTTTATACATCATAATGACCTTGACCCTTTCATAAGGCCCCTCTGACCTCTGCAGTTCAAATGATAAAGAGAGATCTGAAAAATCTGATTTGCTGCTTAATTAATCCGTCATGTTGACAACAAGCCCGCCTGGTTATTTTTCTTTTTTATTTAGTTTTACCTTTAAGCTTTTTGATGCACATTTTCATAAATTTGCACATTACCATAAATGTTATTTCACTCAATTGAAATCCATTTTGGTCAGAGAAAAATGTAAAATTTGTCACAATACAAAAAGTGTTCAAAAAAAGCAGGTTTAAACATGTCGGCATGTTCAGAGTGACTTATTCTGCTGCCTGAATCCTGTATGTGAACTTCTACTGATCGTACATTAATGATGGGCATTTACGACTGGAATAATTCATAAGCCTGCTGAATTATGCATTAAATAAACCTGTATGCTCATGTAAATGGACCTGAGCTGTTTGAATTGCTGTTCTTTACTCTGTTACTTTTTTTTTCTTCCGCTGCAACATTTATTTTCCACTGTTATCATTGTGTCTATATCCTTTCAGTGCTGTTTTCATGGTCACAGTTTGTATGGTCGTCTTTTTTAGTCCTGATGTATGGAATCCCTTAAATAGCGATTCCTAGAAACAGCGGTTCACTCTCTTGTATTTATCTGTCATATTTTCATCTCTCCAGATCAGTCCGTTGAGGCCCCAGAGGCCGAAGAGTCAGGTGATCAACTTACTGGGTGAGAAAAGACTCTCCGTGTCCCCAGGAGCCCCTGCCAACCCGTCTGTGCCCAGCGTCCCGCCTCCCATCACCCCCCGGGTCAAACTGCACTTCAGCTTACTGACTGGATCCAGTATGTGTCATACATCACACTGATCTGACATTTGCCCTAGAAGTTTTATTCTGAATTATGATGAAATTAGGCACGTTTTACTAAAGCAAGCTAGGAAAGATATTTGGCAAGGAAGCCCTGCCAACCTGTGGGAGATAAAAAAGTTGAAATTAACTTAATTTTACAAAAGGTTGGGCTATTTTGGGAATAAAACACTCATTTAATGCAGTTCAAAGATTTAAATTTTTTTTGCCAATCCTTTGAATAAAAGAAGCTGAAAGACAAGCAGAATAAATTTAGCAGCAAGATATCTAGGGTTGCAAAATTCTGGGAATTTTCAAAGATGGAAACTTTCCATGGGAATTAATGGGAATTTAAGGGAATTAACAGGAATTTATGGGAATAAACGGGAATAAACTGGGAATTTTCAAAGTTGAGGGTTGGCTCTTTATAGGGAACTTAAATATAGTTGAGGAAAGTATATTTTAGCATAATCTTGACTAAAACAAACAGATGCCATTCAAATACACTTGAATATCCATGCCATTCCTCAATCACATGCACATAGCACACTGCTTACTGCATGGCAACTGAGACCAAACCCCCTACTGGCACTGTGCATGCCTCCATCACATGTACAGAAGCCCAAAGCACAAGACTATTGAAGGCACACATTTGAGCCTGTGGACTAAACAAAGTGAAGTAAGTTTTGATGATATTATGGGGAAATACATTTATTAAATGTTTAAATAGCAAATATCACATACAAATGTATTCATCTAGTAGATAGCAAGCTGATAAGTTAGATGCTAAATAAGCTAGCATAACTTTATTTACCACATAAGTAGGGCTGGGCGGTATGACGGTATATCGTTTCTACCGCGGAAGAAAATGTCAACCGTAACAGATTTTTTTATTCCGTGTATACCGCGACATGTAAATAAGTAGGCGTGGTTAACTCGCGTGCAGCGTGCGTGAGACTGAGACAATGATATTTGTCAAAGAAACATGAAGAAAGACCAAGAGGATCCACAAAAGGAATTACGTTTTCAAATTAACGTGATATTTTCGGGGGGGAAGGCGCAGAAGTCAACTAGAGCAGTGCAGCACACTGAAAGTTTAGAGAGACGCACATGCTCGCAACGGGGCTTACTTGACAACAAGTTCATATATCAATATTCTAACGAATAGAAATAACCTTAAATAATGTGTCTATCTGTCTCTTATGTGTACAGTTACTTTCAGAGTGGACGCGCAAGCGGTTGCCGTGGTAATGAATATTTCCAAAATTCCCCAGCTTAACTTCCCATGGAAATTTACTGGAAATTTTCCGCCCCTTTACAACCCTAAAGATATCTAATCACACATCTGAACACCAGCAGACTGTGTTACATATTTTAAATATTAAATAAAAGTGCAATGACCTTGATCTACTGAAATATAGCAGCACTAGTTTTGGCATCACGTATTGTCCTCTGATGAACATAAATCATCATTATATTTTAGAAGTTGAAATTGCTGACAACTATCCCAGTCATTCAGTCTGTTTTACATTATCATTCAGACGTTTGCATTTGGTAAGACTTTTCAAAGCAGGAAAAACATCCAGATCTTTTACAGTACTTTTCTTTTTGTGAATAACTTATTTTTTTCCTTCATTTTCCTCATGGAAATGAATGACTGTGGTAGCTGGGATTTCTTTTTCCCACCTTAAAGGGATAGTTCACCCAAACATTTCAGTTCTGTCATCATTTACTCAGCCTTATGTTGTTCCAAACCCGAATTAGTTTCTTTCTTCTTTTGAACACAAAAGAAGATATTTTAAAGAATGTTGGTAACCAGACAGTTGGTGGTAAATGTAAATTATGACAGAATTGTCATTTTTGGGTGAACTATCACTTTAAGCCACACCCCCAATATATGACATCATATGCTCCCTAACCTGCTGTAGTGTGATGACACACACACGTAATGTTGTGATGTGAAACTCTGCAGAAGTGTTAAATCCCTCGCTTGAAAGCGAGTCTGATCCAGTCTCCCACTCGCCGCTTGTGAAGATGTGTAATGGATTCAGGCTTTGCGAGGCGTTTACTCTCCCATGGGTTCAGCCCACTGTCTGAATCCTGAGTTTGCACTGTGTGTCGTCATCTCGGTGTTAGATTATTCAGTGGAAAATGAGCACACAGTCCTCCTCAAACAGCAGATATCACATTTGCATTGCGTTTAATACTTCATAAGAGTCACAAGTTAAAATCTCTGAATGTTATTGCATGAAACTGCACTTTACTAACTTAGCTTTTTCCATCTTTTTCGCAAAGAAACTTCTTTTAGTAAAAATGTTTTGCTTGAAAACTGTGCTTTTGTACCTATCTTTAGAGTAAATTCTGATTGATTTAATATTTTGCTACACATTTGCTAGTTTTTGTAGACACATTTGATGTTTTTGGAGATATATAGTTTCATGCATCATGATGTGGATCTCAACAGCACTCTTGTCTTGTTTCTGTGCAGATCTAGAGCTGAATGGGACAGGTTATGGAGATAAGGGGGAAACCCCGCCCCCACTTCCTGTCAAGAGCAGCATGGGTGACTATGGAAACCTGATGGACAACTCAGACCTGGCCAGTCCGACCACACCCCCTCCACCACCGCCACACCTGCGGGTATAACGCATCATCAACATCCTTTCCATTATTTTTACATGATCATGTAAGGGATAATGTACATCCAGCTGGTTGTTATTTCAGAATAAACCCTGACAGGGTGATCAGGTCTTGCATCTTGAACCTGAAGGGGTTTATTCTGAGATAACAACCGGCTGGATGTACATTGTCCTGCTTATTACACAGCTACTTGCCACATAAGTAAATAATTAGACATGAAATATTGATCTGAGTCGAAATATTTTATGCTCTTTAAATGCAAAGCTTCCGCGGAGAAAGCAGTTGCTAGCAAGCAGCAAGTTCAAACTAGACGGACATTTAAGGGATAAGGTTCAGAATATGTACTAACTTTAATACCTGTCTTTTCTAAAATGACTATAATTTATGACAGCATTACATATATTAAAGTCTATTTGTAAAGTGCAGTAATGTTTCCGCGGTCGTGCGTGTGTGTGGCTGCAGCGTCAGTGAATGTCAGTGTGCCACACAGTGCTGATGGGAATGCTGACGCTTCTCGTCATGATTAACACTGTCCACACGACTGTGTGAATGAAGATGTGTGTGCTGTCGCTGTCGCTCTGTGTGTCTCTCTCTCGCTGTCTCTCTCTCTCTCGCTGTCTCTCTCTCTCTCTCTGTGTCTCTCTCTCGCTGTCTGTCTCTCTCTCTCTCTCTCTCTCTCTCTCTCTCTCTCTCTCTCTCTCTCTCTCTCTCTCTCTCTCTCTCTCTCTCTCTCTCTCTCTCTCTCTGCAGGGGTTTTACTTCTAAATCCGACACCCTTTAATTAACCCA
Organism: Scardinius erythrophthalmus; assembly: GCF_964197995.2. NCBI lineage: Eukaryota > Metazoa > Chordata > Actinopteri > Cypriniformes > Leuciscidae > Scardinius > Scardinius erythrophthalmus. Next base: position 4,420,905 of record NC_138238.1, read on the forward strand.
GTCAGAACCTGCACTTCTCTGCAGCTGCTGGAAGTATTGGGAAATTACTGTTAAAGGTTGAAACCGTCTGAAGTTCTGCAGTCTGAAAATATATTATTTTATAAGTTGATAAGTTTGGGGTTGGTAAGATTTCTTAAAATGTTTTTTAAAAGTATCTTCTGCTTACCAAGACTGCATTTATTTAATCAAAATACAGTAAAAACAGTCATATTGTGAATATATTGTAAACTGTAATTTATTCCTGTGATAAAAGCTGAATGTTCAGCATCATTACATACAGAAATCAGTATAATAAGATGATTTGATGCTCAAGAAACATTTCTGATTAATATTTTTGTGGAAATCATGATACATTTTTTTAGGATTCTTAGATGAACAGCATTTATTTGGACCTTATCTTAGAAATCTTGTGTAACATAATAAAAGTACTATCACTTTTGATCAGTTGAATGCATCTTTGCGGATTATAAGTATAAATTGCCCTCAAACTTTTGAATGAAAGTGTTTATAAAATGCTTCGGTTTTCTTTTTTCTTTGTTTAATTTTCTCTATCACTTTATTATTATTAGGCTACTCATAGTTACTTAAGATTAGAGATTCCATTTTTATATGTATATTGCTGTTATAAATATAAAATTACTTTTTATTTATTCAATCATTGATTCATTAATTCTTTTCAAACATCTTCATATCAAGAGACCAGATTATCATGTCTTGACTCTAGAAAGGAACGGCTTTATTAATGTAATGGCGAGTTTATTAGAGACAAGCTGCACTATTTTGAGCGGATGCAGATCAGTGACTCTTATAATGAAGAATTGCGTTTGTCTTAAAAACCGTACTTCTCTTTTGTTCATTGTTCCAGCACCTTCCGCCCCCCTTACCCAGCAAGACCCCTCCACCTCCACCTCCAAAGACCACGAGAAAGCAGACCTCCATCGACTCGGGAATCGTCCAGTAAGACAGAAGACGGCAGTGTCAAACGGAGACGTCCACTTCGGCCCTCTTCCAATGATTTTACGTCAGCGTCCCTGACAGCATGGCATGATGAATCGCTCACCTCAGTCCTTCTCATAACGGCTGATTATCCTGTGTGTGTCCACTGCCGGATCAGCGCTCGAAGCCGAGATCTCAGATCACTCCAGACAACAGCAAATATAGATGCAGTGGAACTGGAGTCAGGGAATTCTGGGGATTTTTGGCAGATGGTGCATGTTTAGCTAAAACTAAAGATGAATTATGGTTTTTCTCTCTTTAGGCAGGAATGTAGTCGGGGAGATGCTTTTTATGCACATTATCATCGAGACACGTGACCAGTTCATAATCAAAGATTCCTCTTTCTCTCATTTTTACATGATATTTTTATCCTCACTATATACACATTTATGTACAGAGGTTTGTATATATGATTTTATTTTATTGCTTTTCTTGAAAGTACATTTTATGTTGTTTTTTTTTATATGCAGTTTATATAAATAATTGGCATTTTTATCCAAAAAGGGTTGATTTTCTAATGAGAGGGACAGTAAAGTTATTCTTGCATATATCTTTTATTGAATTTGTTGTTGTTCTTTCTCATTTGGAGTGAAAACAACTAAAAGTCATTGTACCAATCAAGCGTATTAGCCACATAAAAGCAACAGTGCATATCGATAACATTGACTGCTCCAAATCCACTACTGACTTCTGAATAAACTCAATGTATTTGTAAAGTGGCTCTTGTTTGATTCATGCTAGTCCAGAGCAATGTAGCCATTCAAGACCCAATAGAAAATAAAGTAGCATTTCATTTATTTTTATTGTATTATTTTATAAACCACAAGCAGCAATACATTTTATATTATTTAATTTAGCAGAAAAGATATATATATATATATATATATATATATATATATATATATATATATATATATATAGTTTGTTTTTTGTTTAGCTGAAATGACATGATGCAGTAAGTCTGTCTGCTGTTTGTGATGTTACTCCAGGTTACTGTGAAATAAGTCTACGCTCTCTGGGAAATGAGGTAAGACTAAGAGGTGAGTCCGAGGTGAGTTATTTGCAGTTTGTGTTCACAGTATTAGTTCATTGTTCATTGAAAGGACTCAAAAGTTTATCAATCAAGTCCTTGAAACCTGAAAAGCTGCACTTCGCTTTCTATTCATCTTTTCAGTATGACGTGGGGAGAGGAGTTTCAATAGAATTTGTTCATCATAAACACTACCAGCTTTCACTTTACTCGAATATTTTTAAAATAGCAAAGCATTGCATCAACGTAATCAATGCAGCATCTTTAATGCACTGAGAGCAAATATGATGGAGGACATTTCGTATGTTCTAGGTCACTGTTGCAGCACATCCAGTCAGAACGACTGCATAGTCTGATTAAGTGTGTAATTCTGATGTTCATTATGTAGTAATTGGTCTTAAACATCCAAAATTCAACATCTAAAAACTGAAAATTGTGCAAATCACACTGGGTGGAGTTCAGTGATGGTGTTTGTTACATGGGTCATTCCTGTCCTGAAGAATATTCTGTACTCTGCAATAAACATGGTTGTGTTTTTTAATTTTATAGGCATACTTCTGTTTAAGAAGGTTATACTGTGGCCAAAATTGAAAATTGGCATCACCCTCTAATCAAATATTATTTTAAAAAGTGCCCCTATTATGCTTTTTGGCATATTACCTTTCCTGGCTGCATATTTGTTTGTGAATGTAAAAGGTTTGCACAGTTTTAAAGATGAAAGTGCAGATAAATGAGTTCTTGTTTCCCAAAAGAAAGAATTGAATCTAAACTACATGAAACGATCTTCAACAATTCCAGTTCCTGTCACATACATGCGTAACCATAGATATCATATAAAGGCTAGATGTCTTAAGGCGGAGTCACTTCCGGCATCACCGGCGGCCATCTTACCACAGGGCTCTGTGAATTAAGGTGAGTGATCAGCATGCACACAAATCCTCTTATCTCGGTGAAATCTTGACGCATTTACAAACGGTTTGGTTTCTTACAAACGTCATTACCGTGGCATATGGAAGTCCATTTGTATAATTTTTCATATGTATGCAGTTTCATAGCTACATCTCTGACGTTTATAACAAACCAAACCGTTTGAAAATCGGTAGAAAATTGAGCAAGTTATGGTTATTTAAAAGTACATGCACCATGTTACGAGTGAGCGAGCACCCTGTCGTAAGATGGCCGCCGTGTGCGGACGTCGATCTCCATTGGCCAGCAGCGCGGACGAGACATCTAGCCTTTATGATATCTATGTGCGTAACAATGTAAAGACTAATGCCCGTCTGTGCTGTGGTCTTCATTGGCTTCTCGCAAAAAACGTCTTATTTCCCCCGCCCTCAAACACTGTAGTTGTAACTTCATGTTGAGAAGATGCTGTTTTCAAAAGGATGAGGATTGAAATAGAAGACCATTAATGTTTGTATATGTGTATAAAGTGCTGCGGAAGATCTGGTTCAGGTATGGTAACAAATAGGCATTTAGTTTCCAACACGTTCACAACAGACTGGCCCATCTGACCAATCAGAGCAGAGCAATCTCTCAGAAAGGAGGGGCTAGAGAGACCGAATCTTCCAATGAACTGTGTTTAGACTCTGAGAAATGAGGTGATGTGCAATGTGTATTATGAAAAAAAAAAGAACGTTTTTTTTACCTTGAATGCATGTAAACCTATTGTAGGAGACTCTAAAACAAAATTAGGAACCTTTAAAATTGCAAAATGGGGCACTTTTGTAAGCATATTCCGTAGCTGTACATTTTGGCCAAGGGTGTCATACAAAGAAATTTTGATTGCATACAAAAACGAGAGAACGGTGAAAATTATGTTAATGACATAACTGATTAAGCCAATGTATGCTTTTTTTCTGTGAGCTCATTGTTTTTCCCTACGCTTTTATTTATTTATTTATTGCATAGTACAATAAACCTATAGGCCTAGCTGTTTTTTTTTGACTTTTTTTTTTTTGCCAAATAATTTGTTAGATTTATTATTATAATAAACCAAGTTTAGTGTTTTGTTCTTGCCTTATATATATATATATATATATATATATATATATATATATATATATATATATATATATATATATATATATATATATATATATATATATATATATATATATATGCACCTCATGTTTTGATGGTTTAATTATTTAAAACAAATACTCCCTCCAGATATAACTTTTAGCCACTACTGTATTTCTTGGTATTTTAACCATCTTTAAACATGTTGATATCACACTGATTTGTGTAATTTGATCAAACAGGATGGAATGAGACACAGAACACTGATTTCATATGAGTCCGTATAGTGAATGAGCCGTGTGAGTTAATGTGAATGTGTTTGAGGTGTTTCTGCTGCTGGGTCACCGGGACTGAAGAACGTGTGAACGAGATAAACTGTCACAGAAACGTCATGACATAATACCCATCTGAGCCAGTTTCCCACGGTACACTATCAACATCTGACCTGATTCATCCGGCTGAAGATTCCCTCTGAGAGGAAAGGTCATATTCCGCCATTTCATGATCACATTCAGTCTCCAGGCTGAGCTTCAGATAAGTACCCTAGTTTTTTCCTTCAAAAGAAATGTTCTATTTAGTCTCCCTTTAGTCACACTGCTGTCAGAGATGGAATAAACACAAAGTTATGTTTTATGCTTCATTGTGCAGCAGCGTTCATTTAGCAAAATATATTTCCATGAGACAAATGACTTTATTTATTAGAGGATGCTGGGAAAAATATCCTGGTGTACTGTCAGATGTTTTTTCTTCATGTTAATTACTCTGACTTATTGAGGCTTAATATAAAAGTGGCAGCAAATTAAATTTAACTTTCTATTTAAACCAGTGGTAGAAAATATCGAAACCTGTTCATCATAAAGTTTAAGTTGGTCACTAAATCCAAGGGTTATTGTCTTTAACTAAAAATCTGTTTTAAACTAAACAAAAATTAGAAATGCTGTCTTTGCAATAAACTGAAAAGTTTAAGCACTAAAATTATTAACTGGAAATAAATAAATAAATAAATAAAACTTGCATTAAAAATAAATAAAACCTAAATAGCAATGATAAATAAAAAAAATCTATTAAAATGGCAAAAATGTAAACTAAAAACGTAACTAAAATGAACATGAAACTCAAAATATTAATAGATCTAAAGTAACACTGCTAAGACCCGAATAAAATAACATTTATATATATACTTAAATTGTTTCATCAAAGTAAAAGAAATATGCATTTATTCTTGAATTACTGCCTATATATTACATATATTATAGCCTATATATATATATATATATATATATATACACTCACCTAAAGGATTATTAGGAACACCATACTAATACTGTGTTTGACCCCCCTTTCGCCTTCAGAACTGCCTTAATTCTACGTGCCATTGATTCAACAAGGTGCTGAAAGCATTCTTTAGAAATGTTGGCCCATATTGATAGGATAGCATCTTGCAGTTGATGGAGATTTGTGGGATGCACATCCAGGGCACGAAGCTCCCGTTCCTCCACATCCCAAAGATGCTCTATTGGGTTGAGATCTGGTGACTGTGGGGGCCATTTTAGTACAATGAATTCATTGTCATGTTTAAGAAACCAATTTGAAATGATTCGAGCTTTGTGACATGGTGCATTATCCTGCTGGAAGTAGCCATCAAGAGGATGGGTACATGGTGCTCATAAAGGGATGGACATGGTCAGAAACAATGCTCAGGTGGGCCGTGGCATTTAAACGATGCCCAATTGGCACTAAGGGGCCTAAAGTATGCCAAGAAAACATCCCCCACACCATTACACCACCACCACCAGCCTGCACAGTGGTAACAAGGCATGATGGATCCATGTTCTCATTCTGTTTACGCCAAATTCTGACTCTACCATCTGAATGTCTCAACAGAAATTGAGACTCATCAGACCAGGCAACATTTTTCCAGTCTTCAACTGCCCAATTTTGGTGAGCTCGTGCAAATTGTAGCCTCTTTTACCTATTTGTAGTGGAGATGAGTGGTACCCGGTGGGGTCTTCTGCTGTTGTAGCCCATCCGCCTCAAGGTTGTGCGTGTTGTGACTTCACAAATGCTTTGCTGCATACCTCAGTTGTAACGAGTGGTTATTTCAGTCAAAGTTGCTCTTCTATCAGCTTGAATCAGTCTGCCCATTCTCCTCTGACTCTAGCATCAACAAGGCATTTTCGCCCACAGGACTGCCGCATACTGGATGTTTTTCCCTTTTCACACCATTCTTTGTAAACCCTAGAAATGGTTGTGCGTGAAAATCCCAGTAACTGAGCAGATTGTGAAATACTCAGACCGGCCCGTCTGGCACCAACAACCATGCCACGCTCAAAATTGCTTAAATCACCTTTCTTTCCCATTCTGACATTCAGTTTGGAGTTCAGGAGATTGTCTTGACCAGGACCACACCCCAAAATGCATTGAAGCAACTGCCATGTGATTGGTTGATTAGATAATTGCATTAATGAGAAATTGAACAGGTGTTCCTAATAATCCTTTAGGTGAGTGTATATATATAAAATACACACACATATACACACATATATACACACACACACATATATATATATATATATATATATATATATATATATATATATATATATATATATATATATATATACAGTGAGGAAAATAAGTATTTGAACACCCTGCTATTTTGTTCTCCCACTTGGAAATCATGGAGGGGTCTGAAATTGTCATCGTAGGTGCATGTCCACTGTGAGAGACATAGTCTAAAAAAAAAAAATCCAGAAATCACAATATATGATTTTTTAACTATTTATTTGTATGATACAGCTGCAAATAAGTATTTGAACACCTGTCTATCAGCTAGAATTCTGACCCTCAAAGACCTGTTAGTCCGCCTTTAAAATGTCCACCTCCACTCCATTTATTATCCTAAATTAGATGCACCTGTTTGAGGTCGTTAGCTGCATAAAGACACCTGTCCACCCCATACAATCAGTAAGAATCCAACTACTAACATGGCCAAGACCAAAGAGCTGTCCAAAGACACTAGAGACAAAATTGTACACCTCCACAAGGCTGGAAAGGGCTACGGGGAAATTGCCAAGCAGCTTGGTGAAAAAAGGTGGACTGTTGGAGCAATCATTAGAAAATGGAAGAAGCTAAACATGACTGTCAATCTCCCTCGGACTGGGGCTCCATGCAAGATCTCACCTCGTGGGGTCTCAATGATCCTAAGAAAGGTGAGAAATCAGCCCAGAACTACACGGGAGGAGCTGGTCAATGACCTGAAAAGAGCTGGGACCACCGTTTCCAAGGTTACTGTTGGTAATACACTAAGACATCATGGTTTGAAATCACGCATGGCACGGAAGGTTCCCCTGCTTAAACCAGCACAGGTCAAGGCCCGTCTTAAGTTTACCAATGACCATTTGGATGATCCAGAGGAGTCATGGGAGAAAGTCATGTGGTCAGATGAGACCAAAATAGAACTTTTTGGTCATAATTCCACTAAACGTGTTTGTAGGAAGAAGAATGATGAGTACCATCCCAAGAACACCATCCCTACAGTGAAGCATGGGGGTGGTAGCATCATGCTTTGGGGGTGTTTTTCTGCACATGGGACAGGGCGACTGCACTGTATTAAGGAGAGGATGACCGGGGCCATGTATTGCGAGATTTTGGGGAACAACCTCCTTCCCTCAGTTAGAGCATTGAAGATGGGTCGAGGCTGGGTCTTCCAACATGACAATGACCCGAAGCACACAGCCAGGATAACCAAGGAGTGGCTCTGTAAGAAGCATATCAAGGTTCTGGCGTGGCTTAGCCAGTCTCCAGACCTAAACCCAATAGAGAATCTTTGGAGGGAGCTCAAACTCCGTGTTTCTCAGCGACAGCCCAGAAACCTGACTGATCTAGAGAAGATCTGTGTGGAGGAGTGGGCCAAAATCCCTCCTGCAGTGTGTGCAAACCTGGTGAAAAACTACAGGAAACGTTTGACCTCTGTAATTGCAAACCAAGGCTACTGTACCAAATATTAACATTGATTTTCTCAGGTGTTCAAATACTTATTTGCAGCTGTATCATACAAATAAATAGTTCAAAAATCATACATTGTGATTTCTGGATTTTTTTTTTTTAGATTATGTCTCACAGTGGACATGCACCTACGATGACAATTTCAGACCCCTCCATGATTTCTAAGTGGGGGAACTTGCAAAATAGCAGGGTGTTCAAATACTTATTTTCCTAACTGTATATACACACATATATACATACATATATGTGTATGTATATGTGTATATATGTATCATTGCTGAAAAAAAATCTTACTGACCCCAAACTTTTGAACAGTGTTGTATATATATATATATATATATATATATATATATATATATATATATATATATATATATATATATATATATATATAATGCAGAAAAGGAAACAGTAATTCAAGAATAAATGCATAATTCTTTTACTTTGATGAAACAATTTAAGTTGGGTCACGTCATTTACATTTCACCACTCGCTATAAAATACATCAGCAACTCTTTTTAGATCATTCAGGCTCGAATGTGACCAAATCTTGTGCCTGACATCCATTTCCAGTCACCTTCAGAGATCTTTTGCCACTCGTTTTAAGTGTGTTGAGTGGCAGATCACAGGCTTTCCTCGCAGGAAAATATGATTACATTCGCTTAAGCAATTTACAGGAGCTAAATAAACGGCGAGAACAAGCCCAGTGTCATTTATGTGCTGAAATAAGATCTCTGGTCAGGAAATCAATAACAGGCCATAAGTCAGTGTGAAATGATGTCCTGCCACGGCAGATTGAATATGCATTGCCTTCACTTTTGATTGACAATAAACTGATTGTAATGCAAAGCTCAGACTAAAGCTGCTCGCTAACAGTCTCAGACGGCGACCCGTATAAACATCTTGTTACTGGCAGATGCTTCCATTCTTCTCCGTTGAAATACTTATGCTGTTTTCTGTGAATCACTTTGTGCTGTTCTGATTTTAATATAACTGATATATATATTCATGCAGGAGGGGCCGAAGGCTAAATTGAATCCATATTTCAGTGTGATTGTGTTTGGTCTTGGCGGTGCGGTCTATCACACCGCCTCTGATTGGAGGAGAACCTCCATTGAACCTAATCTGAAGCCTTCTCATAAACACTACCGTGACTGTCTGGACAAATGCAGGAACGTGTGTCACTTATGAAAATCTGGGGTGAACTCAGATAAACGAGCCTGCTTTTGCCCATCCATCTCAGACAAAAATTGACCCAAATTCACATTTGTACTTCAATCCAAATCTGTCCAGCTCAGATTTCTGTCTTAAATCAAGCATTTATTTAATGACTTATTTATTATTATATTTTGCCAGTACACTGTAAAAAAAAAAGTAAATAAATAAAAAATCACTGGTATTTTACCTGTATTTTGTGTTGTGTTTTAGGGTTAACCTGTTAACTTTCCTGAACTTAAATGGTTGAAATTCATAAATGCTTTGGGACATAAGGTTCGTCCCTTTTTAAAGAAGACACTGCGCAGATTATTGCAGAAGTGAAAGCAGCTTAGTGTAAAAAAAGTTATAGAAATTGCATTTAATAAAAAAAGCATGCCGAGTGACAGTTAAGCTATAGTCAATGGCAAAAAAATGTCAGTACATTTTCCGTTTTACCTTAAGGTGTAGATTTCTGTTTCCCCTGCTCATTTAGAGATGAAATGTGATCTCTACAAGTTGTCAAGAAATTTTCCGAATACACATTTATTTTTGGTTGGGTTTGGTTATAATGTCCCAAATATAGTGGTGTTGTCATCATTACAGTCTTGGAACAACATAAGTAAACATTGACAAACTTAAAACATTTTTGGTTCACCATTTATTTTTTAACCAGAAGATCTATAGTGCAAAAAAAGTGCAAGAACTTTCATTTGAGTTTGTCTGCGGTAATATCCTCCTCTGTTTTCTAGCTGTACTGTGTGTTATTTTGCATAAATATTGTTGTATTCATATTTTGATTTGATTTGAGTTTTCTGCTGTTTCCTCTGCATCAGTGCTGAGTTATGAGTGTGTGACTGTGGATTTGACTTTGTCTTGCAGGTATCGATCTCCTGGTGGGGTTTAATCGCAGGTCCTACTTACAGCAGCAGATCAGAGGGAGAAACCAAGACAGACTCTATGGTTTTCACTGAGGATCTCACTGTCTCAGCAGGTGGACGGACGGAGTCCTTGGAGAACCGAGGCCCGTTTCTGTCTTATCTGTCTCATTCCAGCGAAAACCGTTTCCAGCGGTTGAGACTGAGGTTTGAGTGCTCGAAGATCCCAGGATTCAGAGAAACCAACCAAAACACTCCCTCACAATCGTTTGTGGAATTTATCCTGCAAAATACATCGTATTGTCTGTGTTTTGTAGCGGCAATATCTAGTGAGCAATCCTCACTGCATAGTACCCTACATAGACAGCTGCATTCACACATAATGCATTTTTGCTGTTAAAAAAGCAACTTAAAGACGTCTGTCTAGCGCCTGTTTACAGTGAAAAGGAGTGGAAAAGAAGTGCAGTGGAATGGAAAAAGGCATTCTGTGTGAACGGCCCCTTAGATGACATTATGAATGTAACCTCATAAATGAGTGATTTGCAATGCTTTTTATTGGCAGCACGAACACTGGCATCAATGCAGGTGAAGAAATGGGAGCAAGCATGATTAAGATGCCTGCGTTGACGACTTAAAAGCTGACTAGGCTTGGAACAGAGCAATGATGGTTTATTTATAGTGTGATTTTATTCTCAGGGTTATTAATGCTGTTTTTATTTTTGTGGCATTTAAAGGGATTGTGTTTATTTAGCAGAATGTTCTGGGTAGTTCTATTGCAGTGATTAATAGCTTAAAGCAAACACTCATCCCACAAAATTCAAGAACAAACTTAATGTTTTAATCAATACGTGCAGTACATATTTCTTTTCCGGCTGCAGAGGAGCAAAACTTCATGCTCTTGTACTTAAATGCAGTTTATTAAACACACACACACTTCTCAAACTCAACTCCAGAAAGGCTTTGCTCAAGGCTCAGACGTCTACAGGCCTTTGAGTTTGTTACGGATCCGTCTGAGAGTGTTTTATTGTGTGTCCAGAAGGACATCAGCCGTCTGGAAACTTCTATACTGGACGTTTGTGCTGATGTCAGGCTTCTGTTGTAGCTGCAGGTTCACAATCTTTTCTATAAGTTTGCAAGGATTTTTATTTTTGTATGCAAGAGTACATGGTGATTCCTGAATATGAAGCAAATCTCAGTTGCAATTCCTGTTAGGCTGAATTTCAGTTTTAGTTAACAATAACAACACTGGTCAAAAATGCATATTGATTGGTTTTTAAATGAACAATTTGAGCTCTAAAAACTATGTATTTTATTTACTGATTCTATCTTATATTCCATTTCTATGTAATACTACAAAGAAATTCAGAAATTAGCATAAGTCAATCCATTGCAACTCTTTTTGGGTCTTGTAGGTCACCAAGTGATCCAGGATCATCAAGGTATGAGACGCATGACGCCTGGATAAAGTGCCTTGGAAAAATTCACCTCATGAAAATGGTAGTATTTTTCAACATTCACTCTAAAACTAAATGTTCTCAAAGGGTGTTTTTTTTTCTTTTCACAGTGATGCCATATAAGAACCATTTTTCATCAGTTCTTAAAATAACCATTTTTCCCTTAGTGTAAAGAACATTTAAAAAAAATCTAAAGAACTAGTTTCCATGGATGTTAAAGGTTCTTTGTGGAACCATAGATGCAAATAAAGAGTCTTTATTTTTAAGAGTGTGTGTAAGACTTGTCATTTCAACAATTATCCTGGGTTTGCTGGTCTAAGCCGATCCCCTGTCTTGGTCAAACTGGTCTGTTGGCGTGTTTTATGTGGGTTTTGGACACTTTTAAACTTGAAGACCAGCCTTAAACAAGCAAAAACTAGCAAACCATCTTAGGCTGGTTTAAGTTTTTTTTTTTTTTTTTAGCAGTTAATACATAAAATTATATCACATTTTTCTATCAATGCTGTCCTAGATCCACCGACAGATTTCCCACTTTTGTTGCTTTTTCACATCACTGAACCTTGCCGTTACATTTTCACGCATAATTGCATCACGCTTTTATTTCTCCGACACATTTCAATTTATAGATCCTGCTGTGCCTGAATCAGATAATTCGGTGAAAACATTGTATATGTGGAAACTGCTAGAATTGAATCGATTTGCTGCGTTATATAGAGTCGTCCCATTACCATCCCAAACCAGGTGTATGTTTCAGATTGATTTTATGTAAATGTGGTGGCGTCCCATCGGGAAAACCTGCCAGTGAGACAAATATACGGAAGAAAATCGTCCTTGTCCTATTGATCCTGGCTCATATAATCAGTAATCTATGGTCACGCTTGAACACATCGATCAGGAGACTCATCCGACACAGTCAACAAACACAACCGGGTGATCAGTCTCTTTTATCCGCTCTATAGGGTTTCTGTATCAACATTAGTCAGTTGTCCTGGTGTTGATGCATTTATTTCTTATTGAAACAGGTAGTGGGGCGATTTTAAAATGCCTTTAGTTGTACGTCACAACCACAGAAATGAATACTTCAGCAATGATGCATTTAATTGGTCAAAGTGACAGTAAAGACTTGTATAATGTTATAAAAGATTTCTGTTTCAAATAAATGCTGTTTTACTATTGTGAAATGTTTCTTGAGCAGCAAATCACCATTAGAATGATTTCTGAAGGATCTTGTGACACTGAAGACTGGAGTAATGATGCAGATTCAGCTTTGATCACAGGAATAAATTACATTTTAATTATTAAATTACATATTAAAATAGAAAACATTTATTTAAAATTTTAATCATTTTTCACAATTTTACTTCTCTAAAAGCCACAAAACCTGGATTTAATGACATCTTTAAAATCACTTAAACATCGCAAGCCTGTCTTCCTGTTGAAGTGGTGTATTTTAGCCATAATAAGCTGTAAAGTGCCAGACTTTAAGGTGATTGTCAAAAGTCTTTTTCTGTGAAAGCGATTAGTGATGTTGGAGAGCTCATGTTAGATCTGTCAAATCTTTGCCTGCTTGAAAAGACTTTGTTCATGTTTTGTTCTCTTGTCTTTCCACTTGTTCTCTCTCAACCCATCTTAGCATGCACAGAAATACCTGACTTTATTAAAACCGAAGAGTTTCTGTAACTCACAGGCACATTGATATGCTGTTCATATCACTCCTTATGCAATCCACACAACAGACACTTCACAAATGATTCCAAAAGTTTAGCATTACAAGTTGCTAATAAGTATTAAAATGCACAGTACACAAACATTACATAGTCTATCGTTATTAAATATATTGAGTATTTAGCTATAGCAATTAATTGTAAGTAAAAAAAAAGGGGGGGGGGGTAATAATTTGGCTGGCAGTCGAAATTCGGCACAACACCAGGTTCATGTTTTTGACACCTTAAAATGCAGCATATGTAGGCAGAGTCGTTGTGCAGGGTCGTTGTGTCGCTCTGTTTTATTTATCATGCAGGCTGTGCAGAAGTGCAGTGTGTGTGTGTATGTGTGGGTGTGTGTGTGTTCCTATCTATATGTTTTGTCTTGTGTGACTGTGAAGTGAACAGGGTTTCATATATTAATGCCTCTCTTCACATAAGCACACTGACTGACATGAATTATTTGCTAGACATTTAAATTCGCTCTTGCTGCACAAGCTTTCCTAATTCAGAGATGTTACAGTTGAAAAGTTCACTAAAGATCTTTCGTACATTATTCAGCGATACCGGATGTTTCATGGAAATAGCCTGTTTATATGCATGAGAATGTGAAACTTTTCTGTTTCGTTCAGATAGGCGGCAAACATACAATTTCTTTATTTATTCTGCTATAATATATGGAGTTCAAACAGAAAAACACATCAAATCGAATGTTTACTAATCAGATGCAAACCACATACATGTGTAGCATTAAATCTGATTAAAATCTCATATATTTGTTGCTAATACTTGGTCCACTTTAGACATTCTACTAACTACTGTATGAGTAATTTTGCATTTGCATGTCGAGCTCAGTCATTAAGTAGATTGTCTGCTTAATATCTGCAAACACTTTATTCTGATGCTCCTGAACAGACATTCTGCTGACTATACTATATGTAACTTAGCAAATACAAATACTAACCTAACAGTCTACTGATACTCTACTGAGAGTTTGTTGCATGTAGTTGCAATATTCATAGTTAGTAGAACGTCTGAAGTGGACTATGGAAATAAAGTGGTTTATTTGTTTGTTGATTATTTCTTGAATACAGATGTATTTGGCCTCTTGTATGCGTCTGCTATCACTCCAGATCTGAAAGGTTTTATATTATATTTTAGTTGATGTCTGTGACTCTATCACAGTCTCCATGTTTGTGTGTTTCTCTCTCTCGATATTCAGAGACTAATGAAGAAGGTGAAGTCATTCCCAGTCCTTGAGGAGGACACAAAGACTTTAAAGAACAAACAAACAAACAAAAGCCACTCGAGTGCAGTCTGGGTGGAGGATACGGGTCGGTCCTTTTAATCTCTCCTCTTCCACTTCCTTTCTGAGAAGTGTTACCAAGGCAACTGTCAGCACATCCAACCACTCCAGGTTAGTGATTAGGGATGCAAATCTGAATCTGGGAGTGTGTTTACTGGACAGCACAGGTCTTTATAATGTGATCATGTGTGTATGAGAGAGCCCTGTTGAAGATTACTGGTCCTCTGGGGCTGGAGGCGAGTGCTGAGCTTGTGTTTCCATTGCGTCCTTGAGCCAGAGACGTTCTGCTACAGCGGACCGCACTTTCAATGCACTTCAGTGCCTCTTAGCTTAAAGCATCTGCAAAATGAGATGATTTTGAATCCGTTGCACATGATATTAAAGGAATTTAGAAGCTGAAAGTTTTCTCATTTTACACGGCATGCTCTGTGGCTCCCGTCCCAGAAGAGAAGAAACGATCAAATTAAGCATTAATCATTCACATTTCTACATCTGAAAAATCAAAGTTTGCTCTTTTTATTACTTTTAAGAGGGCTTGTTTTATTACATAACTACAATCACAAGGATGTGAGTTTGCATGCTTGACAAATCGGACAGTCGTTTTAGATTGCTAGCAGCATATTGTTTTAAAGAACACAAGGCTTTCAAATTTCAGAATTTGTATTGTAAATTTCAAAAAGAAGAGGAAAAGATTTTGGTAACACTACTTAAAACCTTTGTTTAATGCATTCTAAAGATATTCATAATGTACGTTATAATGCATTAGATCTTTTCATAAATAATTGTAACCAAAGTTAAAAAACATTATAATATTTGCAGATTCTGAAATTGGTTGTTTGTCATTTGTTTTAATGCATTATACTTTCTAAAGGTGTATTCAATAAATAGATAAGTATTATAATGTATTATAACTGTGGTTATACTTATTCATGAGACCATTCAATGCATTATAAGGTGCATTACATAATTAATGCATTAAACATACCTTTATAATTTACTATTGTAGGCTTTATTTAAAGTTATCGTGATATTTTTTTTAATTAATAGGCTATATTGTGTTGCTTGCTTGTTGGTGGACGCGTGTTAGTTAACTTTATTAAAAAATATATAAAAAAAAAATATTTAAATTAGTTTTATTTTTTTTAAATTGAATTTAAAAAGGACAGAGTATATTTATATTTTTCAAGACATTTTTGGATGCCATCCATTCATCCACCCATCTTCTTCCACTTATCCGGGGCCAGGTCGCGGGGGCAGCAGTCTAAGCAAAAATGCCTATACTTCCCACTCACCAGACACTTCCTCCAGCTCTTCCGGGTGTGTCCTCCAGCGTGTCCTAAGTCTTCCCCGGGGTCTCCTCCCGGTGGGATGCGCCCGGAACACCTTCACGGGAAGGCATCCAGGAAGCATCCGAAACAGATGCCTGAGCCATCTCAGCTGACCCCTCTCGTTGTGGAGGAGCAGCGGCTCTACTCTGAGCTCCTCCCAAGTGACCGAGCTTCTCACCCTATCTATAAGGGATCGCCCAGCCACCCTGCGGAGAAAGCTCATTTCGATTACCTGTATCCGGGATCTTGTCCTTTCGGTCATGACCCAAAGCTCATGACCATAGGTGAGAGTAGGAATGTAGATTGACCGGTAAATTGAGAGCTTCGCCTTACGGCTTACATCAACCGCATTACTGCAGAAGCTGCACCGATCCGTCTGTCAATCTCCCGTTCCATCCTTCCCTCGCTCGTGAACTAGACCCCAAGATACTTGAACTCCTCCACTTGAGGCAGGAACTCTCCACCAACCTGAAGTGACAAGTACCTCGGCAAGCCACCCTTTTCCGACTGAGAACCATGTCCTCGGATTTGGAGGTGCTTATTCTCATCCCAGCCGCTTCACACTCAGCTGCAACCGTCCCAGCGCATGCTGAAAGTCCTGGTCTGATGAGGCCAGCACCACAACATCATCCGCAAAAAGCAGAGACGAAATCATGTGGTCCCCAAACCTGACACCCTCCGGCCGCTGGCTGTGCCTAGAAATTCTGTCCATAAAAATTATGAACAGAACCGCCGACAAAGGACAGCCCTGCAGGAGTCCAACATGCACTGGGAACAAGTCTGACTTACTGCTGGCAATGCGAACCAAGCTCCTGCTCCAGTCGTACAGGGACCGGACGGCCCTTAGCAAAGGGCCCTGGACTCCATACTCCCAGAGCACCCTCCACAGGACGCCGCAAGGGACAGAGTCGAATGCCTTCTCCAAATCCACAAAGCACATGTGGATTGGTTGGGCAAACTCCCATGAACCCTCCAGCACCCTGGAGAGAGTATAGAGCTGGTCCAGTGTTCCACGACCAGGACGAAAAATGCACTGTTCCTCCTGAATCTGGGGTTCTACTATCGGCCGTATTCTCCTCTCCAGTACCCTGGCATAGACTTTCCCGGGGAGGCTGAGAAGTGTGATCCCCCTGTAGTTGGAACACACCCTCCGGTCCCCCTTCTTAAAAAGAGGGACCACCACCCTGGTCTGCCATCTTAAAGTTACTGTCCCCGACCGCCACGCGATGCTGCAGAGGTCATTTGACGAACTCAGGGCAGATCTCATCCACCCCCGGTGCCTTGCCACCGAGGAGTTTCTTGACTACCTCGGTGACTTCAGCTTTTTGTAATGGACGAGTCCACCTCCGAGCCCTCAGCCTCTGCTTCCTCAATGGAAGATGCATCGGTGGGATTGAGGAGATCCTCAAAGTATTCTTTCCACCGTCTGATGACATCCCTAGTTGAGGTCAACAGCTGCCCACCTCCACTGTAAACAGCATTGGTAGGGCACTGCTTCCCTCTCCTGAGGCGCCGGACGGTTTGCCAGAATCTCTTCGAGGCCAGCCGGTAGTCCTCCTCCATGGCCTCACTGAACTCCTCCCATGCCCTATTTCTGGCCTCCACAACCACCCAGGCAATCCGCTTGGCCTGCCGGTACCCGTCAGCTGCCTCAGGAGTCCCACAAGCCAGCCAGGCCCGATAGGACTCCTTCAGCTTGACGGCATCCCTTACTTCCGGTGTCCACCACCAGGTTCGGGGATTGTCGTGTCGACAGGCACCGGAGACCTTACGGCCACAGCACCGAGCGGCCGCGTCGATAATGGAGGTGGATAACATGGTCCACTCGGACTCAATATCTCCAGCTTCCCTCGGGATCCGTTCGAAGCTCCGTCGGAGGAGGGAGCTGAAGAGCTCTCTGACAGGAGACTCGGCCAAACGTTCCCAGCAGACCTTTACAGTACGTTTGGGTCTGCCGAGTCTGTCCAGCTTCCTTTCCCGCCATCGGATCCAACTCACCACCAGGTGGTGATCAGTTGACATCTCCGCCCCTTTCTTCACCCGAGTGTCCATGACATATGGCCGGAGGTCGGATGAAATGACCACAAAGTTGATCATCAATCTCCGGCCTAGGGCGTCCTGATGCCAAGGGCACTGATGGACACACTTATGCTTGAACATGGTGTTCGTTATGGACAAGCTGTAACTAGCACAGAAGTCCAATAACAGAACACTGCTTGTTCCTCCTAATCACGCCCCTCCAGGTGTCACTGTCGCTGCCCACGTGGGCGTTGAAGTCCCCCAGTAGAACGAAAGAGTCCCCAGTCGGAGCACTTTCCAGCACCCCTTCAAGAGACCCCAAGAAGGCTGGGTACTCTGCACTGCCGTTTGGCCCGTAGGCGCACACGACAGTGAGAGACCTATTCCCGACCCGAAGGCGCAGGGAAGCGACCCTCTCACGAGGTAAACTCCAACACAAGACGGCTGAGCTGGGGGGGCTATGAGAAAACCCACACCAGCCCGCCGCCTCTCACCATGGGCAACTCCAGAGTGGTAAAGAGTCCATCCTCTCTCAAGGAGTGTGGTTCCAGAGCCCAAGCCATACGTGGAGGTGATCCCAACTATCTCTAGTCAGTACCTCTCAACCTCACGCACAATCTCAGGCTCCTACCCTGCCAGTGAGGTGAGGTTCCACGTCCCAAGAGCTAGTTTCCGTGTCCAGGGATCGGGTTGTCGAGGCCCCCGCCTTCGACTGCCAACCGATCCACTAAGCACCGGCCCCTTACGGTCCCTCCTGTAGGTGGTTAGCCCACTGGAAGGCAGCCCCACGTCGCTCCTTCGGGCAGAGCCCAGCCGGACCCCATGGGGGGGAGGCCCGGCCACCAGGCGCTCACATACGAGCCCCAGCCCCAGGCCTGGTTCCAGGGTGGGGCCCCTGCTGCGCCATGCCGGGCGACGTCACGGTCCTCGATTTTAAGTCCATCATAAAGGGTTTTTGAACCACTCTTAGTCTCACCCATCACCTAGGACCTGTTTGCCTTGGGAGACCCTACCAGGGGCATATAGCCCCGGACAACATAGCTACTAGGGTCATTCGGGTACTCGAACCCCTCCACCACAGTAAGGTGGCAGTTAAAGGAGGGGCTTGAATTTTTGGATGAATTAACAAAAAAATGTTTTAAAATACTAATAGTATTTTAAACGTTTTTAAACATTTCCTCTGCTGCACAAACTCTGAAATCAACAATACATGCCCTTAAAACTGGCTGGATGGTGAAAAGTGGATCTTCTGTTCAAGAGCGAGCTGGAAGGAAGAGCTTAAAAAATAGTAGGGAAGTCATTTCAGATATGGATTAAGTCATTACATATAGATAAAATAAATGATTTTCTTTGGAAAAACGGGCACTGATGAATCATGCATTACAGTACAATCATATATTAAAGTTAATAGAGTCAAGTTTGATTTGCTCTTCAAAGGTTTTTTTTTTCAAGTATTTGGTGTGTTTGTTACATCCGTCTGTGCAGTGCTGTGTAACATCACCTATTCACACACAGTCTCTCTCTGACTGCAGACACCAGGACAGAGATGCTCATTCCTCCACTGGCTGATTAAAGGAATCCCACATTTGCATCATTAGAAACCACAGGTTCTTCCAGAGCAATTAACACACCGTTGAGCGTTGCTATGGTGACTGACGTAGACACAAGACGTAAAGATGAGAGCTGAGATACAGCACTGGCACAACTCAAAATAACTCTCATCTCTCTCTCTCTCTCTCTCTCGCTCTCTCTCTCTCTCTCTCTCACACACACACACACACACGCACACTCCGTCATCCTGCACTCCACAGTAGTTAGAAATCTTAGTTAAAATGTTGACTGTGGCACAATTTATTGTAGCCTAATTTTTACAGCTGTTTGTGCTGCTGAGAAAATTACACAGCAAAGGTTTGATCATTTAGATGCTGATGTTGTACGGGGTAAATTGTGCCAGTTTTTACTGTAGTTGTCCTCTACGGAGAGGAAATGAGACTAAAATTAATGCTAATGTAAAATTAACGCTCCCTAAATGCATTTCAGGATGTTTGCCATCAAACGAAATGAGAGGAAAGAATCTTCATCATCTGGCCAATGATGAAATATGGTTCTGAAACACCTAAACTGTGTCCTTTTGATGGGTAAGTTAAATCATTACGGAATATGTGCATGATTTATGTTTCAAATAAACGTGAACATTAGTCTGAACATGTCAGACTAATGCACAACCCTCTCCACAGTTTAATTAGCTGCAGATTATTAATATTTTCATAAACCAGCCAGAAGGTTTAATGTTCATAAGTATGTATTTTGCTTCTTTTTCAGCATTTTCAATAGTATTTTTTTATATATATATAATAGTGGCATAGCACTGGCTGCGATGTTGTGCAAAATACTTTATTAATAATTCATGCACTGTAAAAAAAGATTATTGATGTGTTTTACCATCTGCTTCAGAAATTTTCTCCTTCAAAATTTCACATTTAAGTCAATGATATTTACCAGCATTTTCAGGGTGAAAATAGTTTGAGAGGAAATCCTACACCGTTTTTATTTAGTGTGGTTAATCTTTAATCAAATGCTGTAAGTGACATGAATTCAGTTCACCAACATGTGTGTTATACATTTTTGGACCTGGATACATTTGCTTTGATATAAAACTAATTTTGTCATGCAAAAAGATGTCTAAAGATGCTTTTTTTAAAGTTTGCACTCAGAAAAAAAGGTACAAAAAGCTCTCACTGGTGCAGTACCATTTCAAAAGATGCACCTTTGTACCTTATTTAGCCCTAAAGAGTGCATATTAGCACTTTAAAGAAACATATGAGTAAATGTGAGTGCGGGTTTGAGGGGGTGACACAGTTTACCCATGACCAATCTTACCCCAGAATCCCCTATTACCTGAATGTGAACGTCTTGTCCCCTTCAAAACCCATCAGAGACTGTTTGCTCGGCGGATGAGAGGACGTAACGAATCTCCTGACACAAGCGTTTGGACATCTGACATTATACCAATCTGAACTCTGCAGTATCTAATTGACCTTTGAAGAGCGGAATACATTCCCGCCATGCAGCCATCAGTCTCATGCATTCGTTAATCTAACGTTAATTACTGGCCAAAGTTGCAAAATAATGAGAATATTTAAAAAAGGATGAGAGATAAAAGCTCTTGACAGTGGCTCACTTATTAGAGCCATTTGCAGATAAGGCAGGATTTCTCATTGTGCTGATGACGCGTTTCTCTAAAAATGTGTTGAAGTGTCTCTCTGAATATTGTTCCCAATTAATTCAACATTTACTGGTTATATTGAGGAGTGATAAAGGTCCCCACTGTTCTTGATGTGTTTCTGTTTCATCTCTACACCCTTCAGGAGAGTAAGTATCAATAACTCTCATCTGTCATTTTTCCTCTGTGATCACGGGGCATTTCCTAATAGTCAGACTCCGACTCATCTGAGCTTAAAGCAGGGAAGCGGTGAGGCCCGCGAGTCAAGAGCCCTGGATAAATGTTAAGGGAAATCATGAATCATCCTTTGATGTGTTTCTCCCGCTCAGACCCCAGCTGCCTTTGCCTGGAGAAGTGGCCTAAAAAACCCAAGCACTTTGGATATGGAGTAACACCGACTCCATCTGGTGACTCACTGCAGGTACAATTATTCAAAATGACAAAATCAAGTTATAGTACTTTATAGCATAGTACCTTATAGTACTTAAGTACTAATATTTTATTGATTCTGTGGCTAACATAGCAAGCTGTTTTATACTTGAGAATGTATACACTCCGTCAATAGACACAAGTCAATCAGTTTTCAGTTTAATTACCATCACAGAATCAGATGTATCACAGACCATTAAATCACTCAGACCATCCAGATGTGGATATGATGATGCTCAAGGGGCAAAGTACATCAGTCACACCCCCCATCACCAAAATTATCAATCTGTCCATTTCTCAAAATATGTTCCCAAGCATGTGGAAACCAGCTGTTGTTGTTCCAATTTTCAAAAGTGGAAATTGTCTCATTCCATTCCATGTCAAACTACAGACCCATCAGGATATTGCCCACAGTGTCTAAGATTGCAGATAAACTGATTGCAAAACAAATTATTAACCATCTAAATACCACACTCTACACCCTATGCAGTTTAGCTTTAGAGCCAATTACTCCACCGAGACTGCGACTTGCTTCTTTACTGAAAACATCAGAGCTCTGTTGGACCGAGGTGGGGTTGTTAGTGCTGTGTTCCTGGATCTCAGGAAGGCTTTTGACACTGTTAATTATAAAATTTTGCTGACAAAATTATGTAGTTTTAATTTTTCCTCAGATGCGCTTAAATGGATTGAGTCTTGTCTCATTGACTGCTTCCAACAAGTCATTTAAATCAGCGGCCCTCAGTCTGTCCAATGGTCTTCCTCATGGATCTAATTTAGGGCCTTTGTTGTTCTCAATGTATATTAATGACCTCTCATCCATCTGTACTTATGTTTCTGTGCAGATGAATGCTGATGACACCGTAGTCTATGTTCATGATAGGAATATCTCCCAGGTGGCAGAGAAACTCACTAAAGCCATATATAACAGCTTGGTTGAAACACTCCTGCCTGCAGCTGAATACATCAAAAACAGTAGCAATGTTTTTCTGTTCTTCACCAAGTCTCACAAAAACTTCAGTGTTGAGCCAGATATTTTTGTTTCAGGGGAAAGGCTGCAGATCGTGTCAGAATACAAATGTTTGGGAGTTTTAATTGATTCAAAGTTGTTATTTACATCACATGTAAAAAGGGTCTGTAATCGAATTAAATTTACCCTCAGTAACTTTAGACACATTCGCCATCCAATGTCCACACAGGCAGCAAAAATGTACATGCACTCTATGATCTTCTCACATATCACTTACTGTTTACCCAGTTGGACGCAAGCTAGTGTTACATCTTTGAAACCTCTGCAATCACTTTACAAACTGTTAAAATTCTTTAACTCTTCTTTAACAAAAATTCTTATTGTTTTGTAAATATGTAATTTTACTCCCTTTTAGGTTAACTTTTTACCATCTGTCTATAGGGACTGCAGATGAAAAATAGCACTTTGGCTAATTCTGGCATATTGACAGAAATGTTTATTAATATGCACTGTCCCTGTAATGAAAAAAATAAAAAATAAAAAAATAAGTTCCGCCTGTTAGATCAGATGAATCTCTGCATCAGAAATATCAGATCCGGTCAAAAGATATCCTGTTTATATCCTGTTTTGTCTGGTGTCCAAAACCAGTAAAACCGTCTGGTACCCAAAACTCAATTAACTCTATTTACGGCCTACATTTGTTCTTGTTCAAGAAGCAGTTTCACTCAGATATTTGTCACTATTGAGAAGAAAAGACTAGCGTAACTTCGTTTCATACCGACTTTAAATGGCAAGAAGATGTTTATGAAAATTGCAAATTGAATATACCATGTTGATGCTCAACTAATATACAGTACGTCATTATTGATTAATTAATGTTACATATTACAAAGATTGGGATATATTCAGGGCAATTATTCATACACAATTATGACTAATTTGCCATAAACTAGCTCGAATTAATGTAGTTTAAAGAGAGTTAGCAGAAGTTAATATTTTGAGTGAACGACAGGAAGTACACAACTAAATATGAATGTTTTGATAAAAAAAAAATAGATGAAAATGCCTTGATGAAGAAAATTGGATCTCAGTCTTTTATGTGCCAGTCTGTCTGAATGTATTAAAGCAGTAAACCATGAAAGGCTGTGTTATGATGATGCATTTAGGCATGGTACAAATTGGGAAAACCCTTGAACCATCAGTGCAACACAAGGCCTCAGGTGGTTTATTAAAATGGCAGTAGCATAATTATGGTAAAAGATCTTTTCAATAGACCACCAATCTTTTTTTACAACAAAACAAAAACTTACAACAATTTTTTTTTTTTAACCGTGATTCACTATGGTAAGCCTTTTATAAGTGTTTATATTTTAGACCTGGTGAGATGGTTTTCGCAGAAAATTGCGTGAATCACTTGCCCGTTTGTATGTAATATAAAACAAATTATGTAAAATAAAGAAACAATTGACGAAACTCTGATGCTTTCTTTGCTCTTTAATATTTTCTAAAGTATAAAGATGTGAATTAATGTAGTGATTAAATATTAATATTAATATTAAAACAATGATAATTCTATTAATTCATTCTAGCGGCTTTTATTTTGAAGTGTAGCTCCGGATGCGGGCTTTGGGGAGAGAAATGGTTGTAATAACAAATCGGTTTTGCATCTAATGAATACAAGTTTTTACTAGTAAGATTTCAATTAGAGGTCGCTCTAATAGTTGTTAGCTTCTAGTAAGAACTGAATTGGAGAGCTCTGTAATTGAATTTGTACTAGTAAGTTTGCTTATTGTCTGACCTCTAATATCTCATTGATCGTGAAGTCTGTAAAGTTTTATTTGGTTTTATTTGAAGGATAAAAAAGGACACAGAACATTATAATTTTTTTTGTAAAAAGAGGTCTGTCACAGATTGACTGTGACCCCAGGACTTGATTCACTTATTGGGAGCAGTATGCTAGCTGGATCCATTTTCCTCCAGTCTTTGTGCTAAGCTAGGCTAGCGGTGGGTGCGTCAGACAGAGTTACGGCACGCACGGAGATGAAAAGGGTATGTATGGACTTGTATAACTCTGGGGGATACGGTGAATAAGCTAAAGTCCCAAAAAGTCGGCGTGTTCCTTTAAGTTTTACAATAGCTTTTTTAAATCTTATGCCCTAGGTTTCTTGCCATGTTTATGAGATTTCTTCAATCCGACAAACTTTTGTGAGCAAATCATTCTTTTAAGTTGAATCTTTTCAATAAATTGATGATGCAGTTCGCAGAACTGGTCTGAATGAGTTATTATTAACGATGAATGATCATCATTCAATGTTCCGGCATCAGGTAACAAGATGGGACAATTGACATGATAATTCGTGTTCCGGTCTCTAGAGAAGATTATCAGTGATGTCTTTTCTTCACACAAAGCTATTGTATGACTTATGGGTCATGAAATTTGACATACCGTAAAACTAATAAATAAATAATACCCGAGTCCCAAATAGACGCCTGTCTCTTTTACCTCTTTTTACTGGTGTGGCTAAAGGTTTGAATAAATAAAGGCCGGTCTGTTTTTTAGTTTCGGGTTGTATTTAATCTGCTAAAACCTGTCAGATCGTCTGTCTGAGCAAAGAACGGCACTTAAGTCATTCTTAAAGGGGTCATGAACTGGCTTTTTAAAATTTTTTATATTGTTGTCTGAGGTCAACTTATGACGTTCGCTTGGTTTTTACATTCAAAAACATCAAAATGAATAAGTAATAGGCTATTTTCGACCCTAGTTTTGAGCCTAGCTCAAAAACGCTCGGTTTTTATGGGCGTGTCGCATTGAAGACTTGGAAGTAAACGCCCACTGCTGTGAGTGGATAACAGTTTTGCATATTATAATAAGTTTCAACTCACTCGTCAGTGCACGTGGGGGAAATTGTTTTGAAAACTTCCAACGTTGTAAAATGGCAACCGGAATGATTCGCCCATACATGTTCGACCCAGAGTCTGATCCCGAATCGCAGGACAATGAACCAACAACACCTCAAATGCAACGGATACTTCAGCCTGTGACAGCGTGGTAAGTTGTTTATGCTACTTCTAATGTATCTTTAAGGTTTTTATAATTTGATATTATAGTGTAAGCGAATATGATAGTGAAAGTCTTTTGTCAAAATTAAACAAGTAATAAAAACTCAGTGAGTGTTTTAGCGCAATTTTCTCACCTCATGGGATCACAACACTAAGAGATAGTAAATCTTTTCCTGGATTTTTTTTGTGCGTTCCCGAGATTAGACCTTCCTTAACATAATGCCGAAAACCCGAAGTCTCTAGGTGGTCTGGTTGAGGAGGAGATAGAAGTGCAAGATTTGGTGCGCACAGACAGAACAGAAATCATGAGTTAACAATCGCAATTTGTCCGGTGGAAAATTGCGCTAAAAATGTACCAATAATGAAAAAACAATTATGCATAAATAATCGTAATACGTTATGGTTGTGACAAATCAGGTATATGTACTTGTACTTACCACTGATATATTATAAATAATGGTTAAATTACTGTTTCGTGTTAATGAATTATTAATGAATAAAACATAGTTTGTCGAATGTTGTACCTTAGTTTTTCGTTCAACATGGTCAGTGAGGTGTAAAACATGCATGTCTTCTTTCAATAATCTGTAGGTGTAACTGTGCAAACTGTGCTGTTATGCCAACTGAAAGAGAAAATATATGCTGCTTGGAGATTCCTCAGGTAAGTACAAGACACACAATGTTTATGTTTACTTATATTTATGTGAATGTTTTTAATTATATATATATATATATATATATATATATATATATATAGAGAGAGAGAGAGAGAGAGAGAGAGAGAGAGAGAGAGAGAGAGAGAGAATTAAAGTGTTCTTGTATTGTAGATTGTTACAAGGATTAACCAGGTACCAGACATACTTACATGCATGACCCATCACCCAGGCTTTGAACCAGTGTGCCTTAATGTGTATTCTCTGCAGAACGCACTTAATGTTTACAGAGCTGATTATGGCGCCTTGAGACTCAGAGGAATAGAACAGTAAGATTTGTGTAATGTCAAAAAAGTCTTTATAATTCACTTTGTAATACAATAACTATTTTGTAAAGCAGTCATTACATTAGAATAGAATTTAAGTAAATTTCAGTATGTTTCAGTAAATTTCATAACAACAGTATGTTTCAGTGAAAACACTATTTTAACAAAAACAGTTTGATTGTTTTTATGTTTTTTTTTTTTCAAATTCAATACAATAGATGTAATGACAACATTTGTCATCAATTCACAATAATAGCAGGTAAAGCAATTTATCTCATTTTGTCAATGTCTTTCACATTAGGCGCTACAGGCACTTAGCGTACAGGACCTTTGTGAGCTGGTGCTGGGGCTATCTGGGCAGGAAGATCAGGGTTGTTATCCCGTCTTGTGTTGTCCTGCGCATACGCCAAGAGTTTCCAGACGCTGGAGGCAGCTACGTAGGATTCAGACCTCCCCTTGATTGAACCGTGATACATGCCTTGCGATGGCCTCTTCCATGGAGGGTCTGTCATACTGGGCAGAGAGTGTTTCAGGGACATTTAGTTTGTGTATCTCCTCCATGTAGGGAAGAGGGTCTGGGATTACCTTTTCAAAAAGGAATGTCATCAAATTGATGACATAGCCTTGAAAAAAATAATTGCACAATAGATATTATGCATGTTATTTATTGATTTGAATTTTTTATTTACGTTATTGTGAACAACAATAAATTTGTTTAACTTACAGTATGTTGCCTGTGATTTTAATGGCCTCATGGAGTATATTCCTTTTTTGGCTTTGGGAAACAAAAGCCTATACATTGGCTTTCCAGTCAATGTTTTAGCCTGAGGACGATTTGAGTTCTCGTTGAAATGCATACCTGCCAAATAAAGTCTGAAATAAAAACAACTAAATACATCAACAAAGTTATTAAAGACATCATTATAGAGGTTTTAATCATATTAATTTAAAACATACCTGCACAACATTCCAAGGTAAGGATAAACCACATTTTTGGGTGCAAAACGTAAAATGACACTGTGAAAAGATTCCAAAGACGAAGTTTGATAGTGAGGACTGAGTTTCTCGATATCTTTCATCATTCTCTTGTTTGTAAGAATCTTTTCTACAGTACATAGTGCTTTGGTTCCTGTAACCAAATAACAAACAATTACAATTGTATAAAAAAAAATTGGTTACCGGTACACTTTAATTTTAGGTGTCCGTGTTACAGTGTAATACTACTGAGTAATATAAATTAACTACATGTTCCTACTATAGGGTAATGGTAGGATTAGGGTGTTTTAGGGTTAGTTGCATGTAATCATGCATCATTTACTGTGATTACTATGTAACAGGTGTAACAAGGACACTTACCAACATATTTATGAAAGTAAAAATGTTCTGTACATTTACAAACGATAAGCAATATATTTTGTCAATTTGAAACAAATAAATGTAATGTGGTCACCTGGTTGGAACCATTTGCTGCGATCAGTCGATTCACGGATTTCATGGTCGCACTGGGGGTATGATGGGTTGTCATGTACGTGAATGTCTTGAATATGGTTTACCATGGACTTCCATTTTGCTACCCGCTCCACAGGTGTTTTTGAAGTAGCTGCAGTCCAGTAGACGTGATTTTTAATGCTATGCTGCCACTTTTTCACTACTTCACAGTCCTTATCTTTGCTGATTTTTTCCAACTTCTTAGACAAGCCTGAATAAATTAGTATTTACAATATCACGTGTACTCTGGAAATAATCACATCATCATTGAACATAAGGGAATTACAAGTAAAATCAACATTTACAATAAAGGAGAAAAGGTACCTTTCTCCAGATGCCAGACATCGTAGAACTGTGGTATGTTTATTTCCCTCAAAAATTTTTGGATCTGTGGGTGTCTATCTGTAACAATGCATTCAAGCTTCACACCATGTGCCTCTAGATGTTCAAGGCTTCGTTTTAATCCCTCCTTTTCCATATGGTAACTTCCTGCTACCTCATTGCTCTATTTGGGGGGGGGGGGTGTTTACCAAAGTAAAGTACATACAAGCAGCAAATGTTATATGTAGTTAGTGCAGTTGAAATTAGTTAATTGATGTATTGGTACTCACCTGCACTAGCTGTATGTCCAAAATGATGTTGCTCGCAAGGTCCATTAAGGTATATGCACCATACTTTGCTGAGTGGCCTAATATATATGGTCATAATAAATGATACGATAAAAAAAAAAAAAGACTGACCACAGTACATACAAATTTAATTAATCTACACAGCTAACAATTATTATTTTACCTGGTGAGTCCGCTCTCATATCACCACCCGCTATCACTTTGTCCCCCTGGCTTAGCTGGCGCAAGACTTCTTCTTGTTCTTTCTTCCACGTATAGATTATTGCAGGTTCCAGATACATGCTGGCATGCTTTCGAAAAGTTCTGTGTGTAATCATCTTGACATGCATTGCGTTGAATACCTAAGTCATATACAAAACATTTTTGTATTTAATCCATTAATTATATTAGCGAATTTCAGTATTTCCTTTCCAAGTACCTTTTGTAATTTAAAGAAGGATGCGCCAGTGAAGTATATGGCAGCAGATAATTGGAGGTTGCCCAAAGGTGTGCTGCCAACAACAGGTTGGCTTTGCCATTTTCTAAAGTATTGACAATGTGGGCACAATTGATCAATTGCAACAAAAGAACCTTTTCTTCGAGGCCGAACGTCACAGCATCTCGTGCACACTGGGCAGATTTCAAAAAGTTGCAGGAGGCACTTTTCAAATACAATGTATTTTGTATCCTGCTCTATCGATGTACATCTTCAAACGAAAGAAAAAAACTAATTACATTCCAACAAAGTTATGTGATTTCTTAAACAGGCTATAACGAGAATAAAGAAGATAAAATCCACTTACAGAAGTTGTGATGACTCTGTGACAGTCGTGACAGACTCAGCTGGCTCATATGTTGTGTCCTGGCTATCAAAGACTTCAAAAGAAACACTTTTCTCCTCCTCCAGTTCTAGACAAGCTTTTTTTGCTGGCCTAAAATCCTTCAAAGGTGTTGAAGTTGTGAATGGAGCACCTTCACTTTTACATGACACCTCTGTCTGTGTTCCTATAAAAATAAATACAAGAATTTAAAAAATATTTATTATTTATACATATGTTATGTACTAAAAACATTAACTTCAACATTTAAAAACAAGCCTATATGTGAAATGTCAGAAAAAATACAACCAATCAACCATTAACACGACTTTAAATAATACAATGTACAATGCCACATTATACATTAAAATGTCTGACCATTGCCACCAATAAAGACTTTTTTTTTTGTATAAAAACAAACCTTTATAGGCAGATTTGTGTTTAAAAATTTTATAATAAGTTGAGTTGACAGAGATGCTACTCACATGAGTGACAAGTGTACAGATATAAACACAAACCTTTGCTTCTGAATTTAGGTCCTAAGGTTCCAAAAGCCAGCTGTGTGCCCTGTGATGTTAAATTAAATTCTGTTTGACAAGCTACATCCTTCATAGTTGGACTCTTCTGTGACTGATTAGACACGTACACATAAATATTAGATATCAAACGATCTGTAACAATGCAATACTAGCCTATCAGATTATTTTTATTTTTTAAATAAAAATTTTACTTACATAAGTGTGTTGCACCATTCCTGTCGGATCCAATATAGAAGGCACAGCACCGTTTTTTAATCTTAATCGGTCTGCAAATCCAGTCTCGACCTGTGTCTTGTTTACAAAACAATCCTCAGTGAAATGAAGCGAACAAACGGACAATGTTTTACCCACATCAGCTGGAACGTCATTAAAAATAAAGTTTAGCCATGCATTCCTATTGGAATCCAGAGGAAGCTTATGCAGCGACTGTCTTTTTCCACAACCAGGCACTGCACAATATTTTGTAAACGGCATGTTTGATGTTTATTGCTCAGTCGCTCGATTCCGTTTGTCATGTCATCACGAGGTAGGCTATGTTATTTAGCTATGCCTGTAATGCGCGAATCGGTGGGCGGGGCTAAACAGGCCGTGTTGAAGTAGGCGTTGATCTTCTTTTGTGGAGGCGGTGTTTTATCCTCTTTGACGTCATTGTTCCCCACTTTGAAAAACGAGTCGTTTGCTGAGCCTGGTGTCAATAAAAGCTTTTATTGGACTAACAAGGACGTTTTCAGTTCTGAAACTTACAGGATATTCTTATAATATGATGACCTCTTATATGTCAAAAGCTCAAGGAAAATTTGATTTCTCAGTTCATCACCCCTTTAAAAAAAGGAAGATGTGTTCGTAGTTTTGCCGGCCGGATTCAAAAGTTGAATCTATCAACTAACGTCAGCTCCGCTGTTGGGAAAACGCTCTGGTTGGTTGAAGCGCTGTCCTATTGCGTGCCGAGGGAATTTGAAAGACAGCCGTTTATCCCGCCCCTCGGATTGAGCCGTGTCTATGGTGAGTTGCCAGTCCTAACATCTTGATGTGGGTCTGGCTTGCCTATATAGCAATATTGTTATGTTTAAGGATATTATGGAATTAAGATCATGTCTGTACTATGTTAAGATCATGTCTGTACTATGTTAAGAAAAAATTTTCTGTAACCCTTGTGTAACAGACAATAAAGTATTATCTTATGTTATGATTGCACTGTACAATTAAATACAATCGTTGCTAAGTCTGCAGTCTGAATTCACTTTACCTCAGAACGTCCTTTAACTGAATGAATTGAGAATATCACCTGAAAATCCGATAACATCAGCAATTTTCATTCAAGCAGCTGATTTCTGTAAATTAATGTAAAACTGAATGTTTATTGCAGCACAGGGTGAAGTCAGTATATACATTAACGACGATTTGAGACAATGTACACTCCTAGACGAATATGTGTTCGAATTTTAAAGACGTGGCGCTGCGCTTCTCGTCTGGTGTGCGGCTGCCTTTAGACATACGGAAATATAGTGGGCTAATTCATACATTTAGTGATTTGTTAAACACAAACACAGATTTGGTAACCTCCTGTCATGCTTTCCGTCTATCAGCCTGTGCTATTTGGATCGTTATCTCTAGGCACTTCAATGAATAACATATCAACAAAAAATTAAAGGCCTGTCTCATATAGACGCCTGTCTCAAATACAAGCCGGTGCAGTTCGGCGATTTGGGAAAATAAAAGACCGGGCTATTATTTGAAGTTTTGAAAAAATTAGTATTTTGAAACCAAGCTCCAAAAACGACTTAATGTCTCAGTATGACGCCATAGTGCGACGAAAGACTTTCTCTGCACAAGTGGTGCTCACTGCAGAACAAAATGACATCCGGCTCCACCTCTCTGGATGTCATGGGCTGAGCTTGACCTAGGCTGCATCTGAAATCACATACTTCCCTACTATATAGTAGGTGAAAAACAGTATGTGAAAAATGTCCGAATTCACAGCAAGTACCCGGATGACCTACTTCCGTTGAGATTCTGAATTGTGAATGGGACACTTTACTATCCCATGAGGCCATGGGAGAGGATTTATGAATTGGCAGTGAAGTGACACAACTGATGCTGGTAGGTCACATGATAATGACAACATGGCTAATGTAGTACGTCCAGATTACAAACATTACCATATAGATTTTTTTTTTTTTTTTTTATCGTCCGTGAAGTAATTACTTATTCAAAAAAAGTATCTACTCGAGAGAAGTGAGTATGTGATTTCGGACGCAGCCCTAGTCTCTGTGGATAATGGTTGGAGGGACAGAGTTATGGAAGGGTTGGGGTGTGGTTGGAGCTTCACTCTTCACCCATTACACCCAAATGACATCCAGCGAGGGAGAGCTGGACCTCACGCTCCACCCATGGCTCTGCAGAAGATGAACAACGCCTACTTCTACATCAGTGCCTTTTATAAAATTAGAAATATTATAAAGGATAAGGAAGGACACATTTTTACTATTGGTATCTGTGATCGTATCGAGAAACTTAGTAACTTAACTACGTTCTCAGAATCATTCAAATGTGTATTTATAATCTTTCTATGGTGGTTTACTGATGCCTTTGTCAAAGTTTTTTTTTTTTTTTTTTTTGTAAAACCAGAATGTCTTGCAGGCCAGGGGGTTTCATCATTCTTATTTAAACAAAATAAGGAAGTGCATACTTATACATTATGAGGAAATAGCTATAGATTCATTACATAGGCAGGAAAAACTAAGTTTTGCCCTCATATGGTTTTGGTTTCAGCAATGGTTCCCTGTTTATTCCTACGAGTACAGCATCATTCTGTTTTCCATTCAGTATCTTAAGCTAAAATGTCATTCTAACAGACAGTTTTCTTTGCTTTTAAGAATGTTTTGGGCCAGAAGAGATTGTGGCTATTTGTTCCAAGTACTTTATTGGTATGATTGTTTTATACATACAATATTGTTAAAGAAATAATGCCTAGCGCATTTGTGTGAGATAAAATATTCGTTACACTTTATTTTAATGTGTCCCTGTTACAGTGTAATTATACATTTAAGTGCTGAGTAATATAAATGAACTACATAGGGTTAGGGTTTAGTTTAGGGTTAGTTGCATGTAATTATACATAATTTAATTATTACTATAGTAAATATGTAACGTGTAACAAGGAAATAAAGTTTTACCAACATATTTTAGAAATTGTCATCTTATAGCAATATACAAAATTAATTTACTGTTTATTTTATTAAATGTTGTATTTTGTAATTTTTCATTTTTAAATTATACAAAAAATAACATATATATTTTTTTTTAAATCAGAACAGAATAAAATAGAATAATATACTTTTCATGATACATTTTGTTGTAGTTTCAGGTAATTTTTCATTCATTCTGATGAATTATTGTATTATTACTATAACTATAACAGGATGTATAGTATAAAATCTTTCTTTCTGAATCATCCCATCTCTCTCTCTTTCACTCCCTATGTCTATTTATACACTATTGTTTTTATGTTTTAAGGCTGGTTATGACGCAAACAGTAAATTCCAGTGACCACTTTATGATTTCTGGATCAAGCAAAAGCTTCATCTCAATCCTCAAGAGCTCAAGTATATCGATGGACCTTCAGGGTGGACTGTGCTCAAAAGATATCCTTAACTCAGATGTTACTATTAGTTTATCCATACGTTTTCATCAATGTGAATGAGTGTCATTTGAGAACAAATTATGACTTATTATTATGAATTATTATTATAAGTCAAACTTCAAAGAATTAGCAGATGTTGTTTGAAAAACCTAAATTCTTTCAACATTGCTGTCAGGTTTAGAATGCAACTAACGTTGACATTGCAAAACACTGATGTTGCAGCTTGGCCCGAGAGTCATATGAGGCTGCTGGCGTGTCTCATGAGCATCACCTGTGCCACACCAGTCTCGAGTCGAGAAGTTATGTCACTCAACAGGAAGTGGAGCTGTTTTCTGTCTCAAACATAGATACAAAGGTTGTGGCCCAATTCAGAGGCTACATCTTAGTAAGATAAAAGCCAACATTTGAACCATTTCAACAATTTTTTATTTTTACATTTGTATCATTATATATTTGAGTAAGTTGAATGTCTAAAAGCATTTCTATAAAAAAAAATCCTGTCAATTTCATGATGACTTTAAAGCTTCAGATTTCCCTAAATTATTAATCTGATTAACCATTTAATTGTATTTAATATTGATATTCTATATAATATATATATATTTTTTTTCTTATTTCTGTTTAACTTTTTTTTTTATTCTAATCTGAACCTATTTTATTTAATGGTTTATTATTATTCAAGTTACCTTTATTTATATTAAGGCATACCTTAATAAATTGACTATTATATTGTTTATTTGTATTTTTTTTTAAATTAGTTTTCTGTAAAAAAATAGTTTTGAGCAAACTTATCATAAAAAAGCTGATATGAAAAAAAGTTGATGTTGAACTAAAAAAAAAAATCAATATTTAGACAAACTTTTTTTCAGATATTATGACATATCTATCTATATATTACAGAAACGTCTGTGTCACGGAATGGTGAAATAGTGAAGCAAGGATTCAAATGCAGGAATAAGGATATTTATTAAGTAATAAAAAACAAAACTACAAACAAAAACTCCTGGGGGTAAACAAGGAATCTGGCAGGAACAGGAAACACGAGGGAACATACGTAGACAACGAACCAGCACAGCACTGCAAACACAGGGAGACTAAATTGTTTGAAGCAAACAAAAAGAGGGTAACGAAGAAAGCAGGGCATCAGGTAACAAGATGGGACAATTGACATGATGATTCGTGTTCCGGTCTCTAGAGAAGATTATCAGTGATGTCTTTTCTTCACACAAAGCTATTGTATGACTTATGGGTCATGAATTTTGACAAGAGGACTCATTGCACTATAAAAATGTAAAAAATAGTATTTTGAAACCAAGCTCCAAAAACGACTTAATGTCTCAGTATGACGCCATAGTGCGACGGAAGACTTTCTCTGCACAAGTGGTGCTCACTGCAGAACAAAATGACATCTGGCTCCACCTCTCTGGATGTCATGGGCTGAGCTTGACCTAGGCTGCATCCGAAATCACATACTTCCTATTATATAATAAGTGAAAAACAGTATGTGACAAATGTCCGAATTCACAGCAAGTTCCCCGGATGACCTACTTCCGTTGAGATTCTGAATAGTGCATACGATGGACACTTTACTATCCCATGAGGCCATGGGAGAGGATTTATGAATTGGCAGTGAAGTGACAACTGATGCTGGTTGGTCACATGATAATGACAACATGGCTAATGTAGTACGTCAACATTACCATATAGAATGTATTTTTTTAGCGTCTGTGAAGTAAGTATTATTCAAAAAAAGTAGCTACTCGAGAGAAGTGAGTATGTGATTTCGGACGCAGCCCTAGTCTCTGTGGATAATGGTTGGAGGGACAGAGTTATGGAAGGGTTGGGGTGTGGTTGGAGCTTCACTCTTCACCCATTACACCCAAATGACATCCAGCGAGGGAGAGCTGGACCTCACGCTCCACCCATGGCTCTGCAGAAGATGAACAACGCCTACTTCTACATCAGTGCCTCTTTAGCCCCCCCGCCCACCGATTCGTGCATATCATGTATAGTAAATACGAGAGAGACACCAACATTACTCGAGACACAAAACGATATGATGCCTCAGAGGATTACAAGAGGTTTTGCTGCCCCTAAATTGTTTTTGATGTAAAAATGATATGTGGACCTCAAAGAACATTATAAAAGAATGGTCACACTTTATATTAAGTGGCGTTAAGTACTATGTACTTACATCAAAAAATAAGTACAATGTACTTATTGTGTTCATGTTGTATTGTAAAACACTTTTGCTGCTATTGAGATGTTATACAGGTAAGGTTAGGGACAGGTGTGGTGGCATGGGTAGGTTTAAGGGTGAGTTAAGGTGTAAGAGATTGTGGCTAGATGTTCCAAGTACTTTATTGGTATGTTTTATACAATTTTGTAAAGAAAGAATGCCTAGAGAATTTGTGTGGGATAAAATATTGAATATTATTTTAATGTGTCCCTGTTACAGTGTAATTATACATTTAAGTGCTATTAATATACATTACTATATTATTAATATACATAATATGCATATACATTTAAGTGCATTTAAGAGCGAATAATATTTATTAACTCCATGTATAGGGTTAGGGTTTAGTTTAGGGGTAGTTGCATGTAATTATACATTTATAGTTATTACTATAGTAAATATGTAACGTAACAAGGACACAATAAAATAAAGTTTACCAACATATTTTAGAAATCGTTATCTAATAGAAATATACAAAATTAATTTACTGTTTTATTTTATTAAATGTTGTATTTTGTAATTATGTTCATTTTTAAATGATACCAAAAAAATAGAACATAAATTTAAATTAGAACAGAATAATACTTTTCATGATACATTTTGTTGTAGTTTCAGGTAATTTTTCATTCATTCTGATGAATTATTGAATTATTACTATAACTATAACAGGATGTATAGTATAAAATCTTGCTTTCTGAATCATCCCATCTCTCTCTCTTTCACTCCCTATGTCTATTTATACACTATTGTTTTTATGTTTTAAGGCTGGTTATGACGCAAACAGTAAATTCCAGTGACCACTTTATGATTTCTGGATCAAGCAAAAGCTTCATCTCAATCCTCAAGAGCTCAAGTATATCGATGGACCTTCAGGGTGGACTGTGCTCAAAAGATATCCTTAACTCAGATGTTACTATTAGTTTATCCATACGTTTTCATCAATGTGAATGAGTGTCATTTGAGAACAAATTATGACTTATTATTATGAATTATTATTATAAGTCAAACTTCAAAGAATTAGCAGATGTTGTTTGAAAAACCTAAATTCTTTCAACATTGCTGTCAGGTTTAGAATGTAACTAACGTTGACATTGCAAAACAATGATGTTGCAAGGCGGCCCGAGAGTCATATGAGGCTGCTGGCGTGTCTCATGAGCATCACCTGTGCCACACCAGTCTCGAGTCGAGAAGTTATGTCACTCAACAGGAAGTGGAGCTGTTTTCTGTCTCAAAAGGTTGTGGCCCAATTCAGAGGCTACATCTTAGTAAGATAAAAGCCAACATTTGAACCATTTCAACTTTTTTTATTTGTATCATTATATATTTGAGTAAGTTAAATGTCTAAAAGCATTTCTATTAAAAATAATTCTGTCAATTTCATGATGACTTTGAAGTTTCAGATTTCCCTAAATTATTAATCTGATAAACCATTTAATTGTATTTAATATTGATATTATATATAATATATTTCTGTTTCAAAACAAATTAAATGTAGC
Organism: Scardinius erythrophthalmus; assembly: GCF_964197995.2. Classification (NCBI taxonomy): domain Eukaryota; kingdom Metazoa; phylum Chordata; class Actinopteri; order Cypriniformes; family Leuciscidae; genus Scardinius; species Scardinius erythrophthalmus. The sequence continues at coordinate 4,458,332 of NC_138238.1, forward strand.
TGCACAAATCACTGGTTTTAACTTTATTTTTAAATTCTGAACCTATTTTATTTAATGGTTAATAATAATAATAATTATTATTATTATTCAAATCCCCTTTATTTATGTAAATGTATAACTTAATAAATTTACTATTACATAGTTTATTTGTATTTGTTTTTTTTATTCGTTTTCTGTAAATATGTAGTTTTAAGCCACCTTATCATAAAAAAAACTGATATGAAAAAAGTTGATGTTGAACTAAAAGATATTGTTCAACATCAATATTTAGACAAACCTTTTTTCAGATATAATGACAAATTAATACAAAAATCAAATATCCTATGTAGTCTCTCAAATAATAACTGTTAAAGGTGCTGTATGTAAGTTTCAGTGACCTCTAGCGGTGATGTTTCAGATTGCAACCAATAAGTTTACAAGCGCGTGTTCGAATTTATGAGCGAGCACCTATTTTTTTACAGTCTATGGCGACGAACATCTACAGTATAAACGGCACTGTGGGTACCTTCCAGACTGAGACGCAACACACCGGAGAAAGCATCACACAACATGCTGGAAACTCAGGTAAACTTCCACTGCAACGTTACAATAATAGGCTACTTTTATCAGCTTGACGTTGAACTAATGCTCCATGCGCGTACCATGATAAGTATGGAACCCTAGCAACCGTGCCGAATTTTGCCACTGCAAGCACCACTTCACATTTTCTTCAGGAAATGTACATTCTAGGTTTGTAGATAATGTTTCTCCGTGATTCAAATGCCCTGCCGATGTTGATCCGTGTTTTTTCACCCGAAGTTCATCCGATTCACGTCTGGCCTTACGAGCTTTAGCAGAAAAGTTTTTGTTTTTGTTTTTTATCAATATGTGGAGTTTGTGTTGGAGTCTGTGTTGTGCTGGGAGCAGGTCGTTTCTTAGTGTTATCAGACATGTCATAAGTTGCATAAGTCATAAGTCCATGTCATAAGTTGCTGTGTCATCGCTGTTGAGTGCAAAGTCAGTAGGCTAGACGAGGCGAGAGGCTTGGGAGCGCGCGTGCAGGTCACGTCACTGGATTTCGCGGTAAATCCGACCCGGGACCTTCACATAGCAAAACCCGCAAAGTGGATCATTTAAATGTGAGATTACAACCCCTTCACACACAGGCAATAAAAAAAGGATTAATTTTAGTAGAAAAGTTACATACAGCACATTTAATACTTCAGATTAACCATATTAACATATGACTGTATGTTGGTAAGCCACCCCTTCGAAGACAAATCTCAAGAACGGTCTATGATGAGGGGCTATCTGGATATGAAATCTGCAAGAGGATTTATTTCAACATTAACATTTTGAACGGCAGTTTATCATATCAGGGTGCGGTTTAGACATCTCGAATCGAGAATGGGCCTGAGGCCAATAGGCCTATCCTTCTTCAGAACGAGGATGTAAGGGCGTTAAAATCCTGTTTTTTCTTTTTCTTTTTCTTTTTCCAGAGGTTGTACTTCGGCTCAGAGGACGTGTGCATTGACGTCAGAGACCGAAGTGTGAATCACACAGTCTATTTTATACAGTCTATGATCACACCCCTAAAGCAGGGGGCCTGCGAGCAGAGTGGTTACTTTCAAAATGCATTTCACTACAGATTACAAAATACATGAAATACGATAAACTTAAATCAAATTACTCAAGTTTAGTAACTTAATCTAAATACTTCGGAATACTTTGAAATACTTAAGGCATGTAACACAAAAGAGCATGTTGTTATTACCACCTAAAAATTCCATCTACCAATCATAGGATTTGGTTTTCCTCTGCATTTTGTTTTTAACAACATCAGTATTCCACAGCATGTCTAGAAAATAAATGCAGACAATCTTAAAAAAAAAAGCATTTAAATGTACCAATAAAAATACATTTAAAATGTTAAATATTGATTAACTGCAATAAAGACCAGTAAGTGTAATTTTAATGCGACACAAGAATATACTCAAAGTGCTTTTCATTCAAAACGTTTTTCAAATTTTAGTAAACGGCAACCTGAATTTGTAGTAAAAAATACACACAAAAAAAACAAACAAAGAAATTAAAGCAAGCATTACATTTACACTTTTACTCTTAAACGTTTAACATTTAGAATTACTCTCCAACATTTAACATTTACTCTCCAACTTGAGCCCAATAAGGGTGATTAATGCAGCACGAGAGTGTGCTCAAAGTGGTCATGTGTCATGCAGCAACACTGAGTGAAAATTAGCCCTCCCTGACTACATAGTCGTTCTATGTTCGTCTTGAGGGTTGCAGTTTGGCCACATTAGATGGTCACACACTTCAATCCGTTGGGCTTCAGAGAGACTCATATCTTTCCAATGGCACAATCCTCTTAGCTCCATTGGGTCACGGATGGGACAATGCACCTTATGTTGTCAATGTTCTCAGCTGCTATTGGGGAGCGATGGGCCTTGTTCCAAATGGCAGCACATTTTGACAAGACACTTGAATACAATTTTCGTGAGACAACTTGTGATGCAGCCTTGGAAATGAGATTTAGTGTGTGCGCAGCACATAGATGATGTGGTAGCAAGAAAAAGTTAAGCTCTTGTTGGAAATTTTCCTAAAGAATTGCACTAATAGCTGCAAACTGCACACCATCTGTAATCATGAAATGTGTGTTCTTCTGGATTCACATTTCCAAATTCTTGGAAGACTTTTAACAAAATTGCTGCCATTGACTGTAACTGTGGCACAGACCTTACCCTGGATGTTGAATTCAGCGTGAGTCTCACTTATTTTTCCTGCAATTAAATGATAGGGGATTCATCCTCGGACTCTTGTGCATGCCAAGGCAGCAGATTTCCTCTCCAGTGTTTCCTGTTCAGGTCATCCCAAGATAACTTCTGTCATAAGTCCATATGTGACCCTGGATCACAAAACGTAAGTCATAAGTCGTAAGTCGCACGGGTATATTTGTGGCAATAGCCAACAATACATTGTATGGGTCAAAATTATCGATTTTTTCTTTTATGCCAAAAATCATTAGGATATTAAGTAAAGATGAAGATATTTTGTGAAAACATTTATTTTTGTGAGTGAATGCAACACAATCGCGAACATAAATGGACAACTTTACATTTAACCATATGACCGGTTTTATGGTCCAGGGTCACATATCTACTGTGTTTCACACAGTGATTCTTTCATGCTTTGAAATGATTTCTCAATCCACTGCATCAAAGTTTTTCAGCACATAAGGGTTTTCCCTCCACCTATTCCCTGTATACGCATACGGAAGATGGCATTCTCCACTAATGCATTCACCTGCATAATCATTCATCACCATCATGGAATGCTGACATCCTTATCCTTGATGTAATCTGCATGGCACTTGGGTGAATTGTCAGAAAGAATATATTAAAAGATATATATGTATTGTAAAGGGATCTAAATGGTAGATTGGTATAATATGAACCACACTGCAGTCAGATTTTCACATCGTTTTGAAGCAAAAAATCTAGGCTACAAGATCCAGTTCTCAAAAGTATTGAGAACAAATATTCAGTTTAAGATTTATGGCCTTATTTCAATCACTTACCACGCATAAACATCATTTTCTCAAAATTACAAACTTTTACATACATGATGCTCACATATTATTGTAGCAGAGTCTGTGTAAAATACAGTGTAATCAGACTTTAGTCATGAAAATGTAATAAGTAACAGAAGTAAACACATCTAGTAAACAGATCTAACTTTAACAAATTAACAAAGATTAATAGATCCTGTAAAAATATATTGCTCATTGTATGTTTATGATAGTTAATGCATTAATTAATGTTAACAAATGAGACCCTGTTGTAAAGTGCTAATAAAATGGTTTGATGTGGAAACTGTTACAAAAAAATTTTAATGTAAAATTAAATAGGACATTACTTTCTGTTTAAAAATTACTGGCGGTATTCCAATAAAAATATGTTTTCTTGCATTCCAGGAGATGACTGGCTCTTGAGTAATGAGCAGGGACACATATAAAAGCATCCTGTAACCCATAACAGGTACAAGAGCCTTTTGAAGCAGCTGACTGATGTAAGTAAAATCTTTCTTTCTAATATTGGTCTCCATTAACCAAGTGCAGATTTTTGGTTTTAACATTGGGGGGTTTGAACGTTTTAGCGGGGTCCCGGGGCATGCTTTCTGGTGAGATGCATTTACTTGTTTCTTTATTGTTTAGTATCTAACATATCATCCACACATGTAAAGTTGGTTGATAACATAACTGCAATAAACACAATTACTTGTTTACTACAACAACAACAACAACAAATTTTTTGGTCCTCACAGATATGTTCCATAGTAAAGAAAAAATATACATAATTACCGAAAAAGTTTACATAGGATATATGAAGAATATCTATTATTTAAGCACCTGGAAGCTTACCAGTTTGACAGAATTTTCTACTTAAAAGTACCATGGGAAGTCAAACTAACTTTACTTAACATTATCTTATATTAAAATGTTTACAAGACTTAAAGGTTTTGGCTATGTCATGTCTTGGAATATGTGAAGGCAAGATTTTTCCTAATTTCAGTCCTCATTAGAACAGAACACATTTTACACACAGGAAAACTGATTGTTTGGTCAGTGATTCAAGAAGGTCCAAGATCTTGATTTTAACTTGTACTTGCCCCTATGGAAATGTAATATAGTTCTTGCAATTGTTTAACTATGATTCAGATAAGACAATTGATGGCTCCTCATTACCAAGCTTAAGTTAATGCTGACATTTTTCCTTTTTTTATCTATAGCAGTTGTTATGAAAAATACTTAAAATAGCAACCTACATATTTAGAAACTATAGACACAACACGTCGGTTATAAGCGAATTGGTCTGAATGATCCGTTTGCAGTTGTTTTTGCGTAAGCTGCTTACTGATTCAGTTATCTGATCAGAGCAGGTATCCCATTTATTTACTTGTATAAAAACCAGCTGAAATGAGTCAAATTTAGCCAAAATCCATCATGAGTAAAATGATCCTAGCTGGAGAGTATTTGACTATTGGTGCAAAAAAAGTAAGTTATACTAGTGCTGAATTATAATGGTACATATTACTATACATTTGGGTGAAAATTAAGATGAATTATTAACAAAGTTGACAGTGTAATTTTTTCATTACTCAATTTGATATTAAATATTGGCTTTACAATTACTTAGATTTGATTGAATGATTGGTTTTCTAATAATTGTTTTTAAGACAACTTTTTGTAGGCGGAGCTTAGGTGGTGGCAGAACAATCCCTCTGGCCGTGAATTTGACGTGCTATTCGCGTTTGGTGTGAACGCACAGTAAGAGGGACATTACGGTGCTATTTTAATGATGTGAATATTTTCTAAAAATAAAAATTACAGATACAGCATATTCATTTTTTTAACTATGTATTTGATTAGCCTTTCTTACCAGGTTCTTCAAAAAGTCTAGTCACAATCAATCAAAACAATGTACACAATAATAGATGATTCACAAATAATCACAATAATTTAGAAAACATTGTGATAAAATTTGAAATTGGAGCCTGTACTCCGTCAATTCTTGCACCCAGCAACACAACAAGATGACATTTAATAACAATAATAATAATTTAAGCTCTTTATTAGCCAAATCTGTGCTGGTTTGTATTGGCCGCCTCCAGTTTTCCCTTTGTTTTGCCACCAGCTAACGCCGTGACGTAACTGTGACGTCGGCTGGAAATTGGTCTATTAAGAGATATTCCAGAGTAACATTGGTTTAAGTGCATTTATAATAATACATGATATTCTAATAAAGCTATCTCTGATTACAGAAGGACTTTGGCGTTCTGGTTTTATCTGACTTCATCATCATGAGATTGTCTCTGGTTTCACAGCTTCTGCTGGTGTTCACATCAGTCCTGACAATGAGTAAGGTTTAAATTACCATCTGTTTGATTAATGTAGCAAAGACATTGAAAATATGTGTGTGTTTCTAAATTCAATCTCTTTCTCTTTAAAAGCCAGGGCACAAACAACAGATGAAACTGCAACAATACTGACAGGTAAAACAGACCTTTATTACTTAATAAATAATAATAATAATACAAATTAAATAAACGATTTAAAGGGATAAATAGCCTATTTCTCTCAAATATTGTTCATAGATCTGTCTAAATCTGTGTTAGTGAGCACATCTCCTTTGCCGAGATAATCCATCCACCTCACATGTCAAGATGCTGATTAGACAGCATGATTATTGCACAGGTGTATACCACAATAAAAGGCCATTTTAAAATGTGCAGTTTTACTGTACTGGGGGGGAAACCACAGAAACCAGTCACTATCTGTCTGTCACCATGTGACCACCATTTGCCTCATGCAGTGCAACACAACTCCTTCGCATAGAGTTGATTTGTGATTGATTGTGGCCTGTGGAATGTTGGTCCACTTCTCTTCAATGGCTGTGCGAAGTTGCTGGATATTGGCAGGACCTGGAACACACTGTCGTATACACCGATCCAGAGCATCCCAAACATGCTCAATGGGTGACATGTCCGGCGAGTATGCTGGCCATGCAAGAACTGGGATGTTTTCAGCTTCCAAGAATTGTGTACAGATCCTTGCAACATGCCGTGCATTATCATGCTGCAACATGAGGTGATGGTCGCAGATGAATGGCACAACAATAGGCCTCAGTCATGGTATTTCTTTGCATTCAAAATGCCATCAATAAAATGCACCTGTGTTCGTTGTCCATAACATACGCCTGTGTGTGTGATAAAACTGCACATTTTAGAGTGGCCTTTTATTGTGGTCAGCCAAAGGCACGCCTGTGCAATAATCATGCTGTCTAATCGGCATCTTGATATGCCACACCTGTGAGGTGGTTGGATTATCTCGGCAAAGGAGAAGTGCTCACTAACACAGATTTAGACAGATTTGTGAACATTATATGAGAGAAATAGGCCTTTTGTGTACATAGAAAAAGTCCTCACACAGAAGGTATAAAAGAGAAAATAAAAACAAAGACAAAAACAATGCAAATGTATCCCTCTTTCTCTCTCTCCGCGCGCTCACTGGTCTCTAGCACCGCCACTGCCGCTCTGCGTTGTGTTATGTATGTTCGTGGGTGGTAGAAAGCGGGGACTCGGATTCAGACACAGAGGGGTTCGGGATCGTGGCTTGACTGTTTATTCCACAGCACGGCATCTATAGTGCTGATAACATGAACTGAACTTAAGTTTTAAACTAGCAAAGTACATTTCAATGCACATGCAATTCAAGAGCAAGCTCGTGCTGCTCATATTACCATACATAGCTTTGCATTAGCCACCATGCATAAATCGCATTTTAAAGGAAAAACAAAACATTTCAACTTTCTGCATTACTCTGCATTTGGGTCTTAAGCAGTTTAAAACACAAAATATCTCAATAAACTGAACTTTAGTGTGATAACAAATATATTTTACATTGCTTTTTTCCACTACCATTAATGTGGCTTTGGCTTACCTATAGAGTGTTGATAACATGAACTGAAGAAAAGATGACGCACTGCTCGCAAATCAACATGGTAGCCTACATCAAGAGGCTCAAACAGCGCTAGTACTTTAATTTGTCCTAATACGAGTGTTATAGGGACACCTTGTGGACAACACAATATACTGCCTTACACAAACATATGACATACACAACTTACAAAGCATTATCAAATGCTAAAGAAAACAAATTTTTAAAGTTTTTAAGCGCACTCTGAAAAACACCCAATGAAGGACAAGTTTTTTACAGCCAGAGGAAGGTGATTCCAGAGCCTATAGGAGCTGCAACAGAGAATGCCCGATCACCTTTACATTTTAAAGGACAAGTTCGGTATTTTACACTTAAAGCCCTGTTTACAGATCGTTTCTGATGCAATAGAACGGTTAAGATTAAAATTTGGACACATGCTGCTGTCTCGTGAATTTTAGGAATAAACCTAAATAAATAAATAAACCTAAAATTCTCGGGACAGCAGCATGTGTCAAAATTTAATCCTAACCGTTCTATTTTATCAGAAACGATCTGTAAACAGTAGCCTGGTTCTAACAGACTCTCGTACATTTCATTTGTAGCCTACAGAGAGTCTGGCCTCTCTCCATTGAGAAACGTTTACTTCCTTGTAGGCGGGTTCTCTGTTAAAGTTTAAAACTACTGGATCTGCCCAGAGTCACTCAGGATCTGCCATAGCCAATAGCTAATGTGTGGTCGTGACTATGTTTAGAATAAGATGTCTGTCTTTTATAAAGTTTATAAAGCGACGAGAATACTTTTTGTGCGAAAAAAAAAAATAAAAAAAAAATAACGATTTTATTCCACTATTCATTTCCTTCTCTCTGTGCCTTGAGTCTTTTCACATAGTTTGATAGAGCAGCATGTCTGTGATGTACGTCACACGTGGGCTCACTATTGGCCGATGCTAGTCATGTGTGTGATCACATCAACGTCATCGTTCTCAGCCACTCCCTCTGTTCGCTGATTGGTCCTACAAAAAATTGATTTCTGGAAACCTAAGAATATACAGCAGTCCCAGACGTAGTACTGAAGGAAAATGAAATTGAGCGGAAGTGTGTAGGAGGGCGCAGCCAGGCTATGTAAACAGGGCTTTAAGTGTAAACATACAACAACGCTTTGTATTGAATTCTGTATCGTATAGGTAACCAATGTAGTTTAATTAACACTGGAGTAATGTGCTCTCTCTTCTTAGTACCCGTAGGCCTATATTGTTATTATTATTTATATATTTTTTTACTTCTAAGTTAAGAGCGAACAAGAACTTTGCTACGAGTAGGCTATATCAGGGCACTGAATCGCATTCAGTCTCTTGTTCCTTATGTGACTGATTTAGCTTCCCGAGGCTAGCTCACATCTGTGGTTTGTGCACTAGTGCGAACACAATACTGGCCTCCGGTGACCGTGTCACTGATAATAAGGGCTTCTGAATTTAAAAAAAATCATGATTATTTTTTTTTTTAAATCATGTATCGATAATCAAGTAAACCTGCTTCAGAAAAGATCATCTTGAAATTTCACTCTCTATATATAGTTCTGCTTATGTTTACTTTATAAATTCTGTAAAGTTTTCACTGCTAAAAGACACATGAACCACGACCTGAAGGTGGACATTTGTACAATTATACCAAAATGCATTTTACTTACTTAAAAAATAACTAATTTATAATGTTCTGTAATGTTTTTTTTTTGTTTAACAGACAGAATACCTGAATTACCAACATCTTCATCAACAACACCTGCATCACCAACATCTCCATCACCAACACCTGCATCACCAACATCTCCATCACCAACACCTGCATTATCAACATCTCCATCAACAACACCTGCATCACCAACATCTCCATCACCAACACCTGCATTACCAACATCTCCATCACCAACACCTGCATCACCAACATCTCCATCACCAACACCTGCATCACCAACATCTCCATCACCAACACCTGCATCACCAACATCTCCATCCCCAACACCTGCATTACCAACATCTCCATCACCAACACCTGCATCACCAACATCTCCATCACCAACACCTGCATCACCAACATCTCCATCAACAACACCTGCATCACCAACATCGCCATCAACAACACCTGCATCACCAACATCTCCATCACCAACACCTGCATCACCAACATCTGCATCACCAACATCTCCATCAACAACACCTGCATCACCAACATCTCCATCACCAACACCTGCATTACCAACATCTCCATCACAAACACCTGCATCACCAACATCTCCATCACCAACACCTGCATCACCAACATCTCCATCAACAACACCTGCATCACCAACATTTGATTCTGCACCAACATCACCATCAACAACACCTGCATCACCAACACCTGCATCAACAACACCTGCATCACCAACACCTCCATCACTAACACCTCCATCACCAACACCTGCATCACCAACATCTCCATCAACAACACCTGCATCACCAACACCTGCATTACCAACATCTCCATCACTAACACCTCCATCACCAACATCTCCATCACCAACACCTGCATCACCAACACCTGCATCACCAACACCTGCATCACCAACACCTGCATCACCAACACCTGCATCACCAACACCTGCATCACCAACACCTGCATCAACAACACCTGCATTACCAACATCTCCATCACCAACATCTCCATCAACAACACCTGCATCACCAACATCTCCATCACCAACACCTGCATCAACAACACCTGCATCACCAACATCTGCATTACCAACATCTCCATCACCAACACCTGCATCAACAACACCTGCATCAACAACACCTGCATTACCAACATCTCCATCACCAACACCTGCATCACCAACACCTGCATCACCAACACCTGCATTACCAACATCTCCATCACCAACATCTCCATCAACAACACCTGCATCACCAACATCTCCATCACCAACACCTGCATCAACAACACCTGCATTACCAACATCTCCATCACCAACATCTCCATCACCAACACCTGCATCAACAACACCTGCATCAACAACACCTGCATTACCAACATCTCCATCACCAACACCTGCATCACCAACATCTCCATCACCAACACCTGCATTACCAACATCTCCATCACCAACACCTGCATCACCAACATCTCCATCACCAACACCTGCATTACCAACATCTCCATCACCAACACCTGCATCAACAACACCTGCATCACCAACACCTGCATTACCAACATCTCCATCACCAACATCTCCATCAACAACACCTGCATCACCAACATCTCCATCACCAACACCTGCATCAACAACACCTGCATCACCAACACCTGCATTACCAACATCTCCATCACCAACATCTCCATCAACAACACCTCCATCACCAACATCTCCATCACCAACACCTGCATCACCAACACCTGCATCACCAACACCTGCATCAACAACACCTGCATCAACAACACCTGCATTACCAACATCTCCATCACTAACACCTCCATCACCAACATCTCCATCACCAACACCTGCATCAACAACACCTGCATCAACAACACCTGCATTACCAACATCTCCATCACCAACATCTCCATCAACAACACCTGCATCACCAACATCTCCATCACCAACACCTGCATTACCAACATCTCCATCACCAACACCTGCATCAACAACACCTGCATCAACAACACCTGCATCAACAACACCTGCATCAACAACACCTGCATCAACAACACCTGCATTACCAACATCTCCATCACCAACACCTGCATCAACAACACCTGCATCACCAACACCTGCATTACCAACATCTCCATCACCAACATCTCCATCAACAACACCTGCATCACCAACATCTCCATCACCAACACCTGCATCAACAACACCTGCATCACCAACACCTGCATTACCAACATCTCCATCACCAACATCTCCATCAACAACACCTGCATCACCAACATCTCCATCACCAACACCTGCATCAACAACACCTGCATCACCAACACCTGCATTACCAACATCTCCATCACCAACATCTCCATCACCAACACCTGCATCACCAACACCTGCATCACCAACACCTGCATTACCAACATCTCCATCACCAACACCTGCATCAACAACACCTGCATCAACAACACCTGCATCAACAACACCTGCATCAACAACACCTGCATTACCAACATCTCCATCACCAACACCTGCATCAACAACACCTGCATCACCAACACCTGCATTACCAACATCTCCATCACCAACATCTCCATCACCAACACCTGCATCACCAACATCTCCATCACCAACACCTGCATTACCAACATCTTCATCACCAACACCTGCATCACCAACATCTCCATCACCAACACCTGCATTACCAACATCTCCATCACCAACACCTGCATCACCAACATCTCCATCACCAACACCTGCATTACCAACATCTCCATCACCAACACCTGCATCACCAACATCTCCATCACCAACACCTGCATTACCAACATCACCATCACCAACACCTGCATTACCAACATCTCCATCACCAACACCTGCATCACCAACATCTCCATCACCAACACCTGCAGTACCAACATCTCCATCACCAACACCTGCATCACCAACACCTGCATTACCAACATCTCCATCACCAACACCTGCATCACCAACATCTCCATCACCAACACCTGCATCACCAACACCTGCATCACCAACATCTCCATCACCAACACCTGCATTACCAACATCTCCATCACCAACACCTGCATCACCAACACCTGCATTACCAACATCTCCATCACCAACACCTGCATCACCAACATCTCCATCACCAACACCTGCATCACCAACACCTGCATCACCAACATCTCCATCAACAACACCTGCATTACCAACATCTCCATCACCAACACCTGCATCACCAACATCTCCATCAACAACATCCGCATCAATACGTCAGAGGGCCGGTCTGATCAGCTCAGTGTTCGCTTCTGTTGTTTTCTTTGTTTGTCTCGACCACAAGGCTGTCACATTGTGTTTGTGTTGTCATGCCATATTCTCTGTTGTCTATTGGTACTCCACCCCTCTTGTTACTTGATCTCATTCTGGCCTGTTTTAAGTCATTTGTCAGACTTAATATTCCCCTCTTGTTTTCTGTCCTGTGTCAGATCGAATCTCTGCATTGATGAGTTTACCAGGCTCTCATCTGTGTTAACCTTGATCTTGTTCTGCTGCTTTAATCTTAGTCTTGTCTTGTTTCCCTGCCATTTATCTGAAGTTTTGTGATTTGGTCATTTATTTATTTTGTATTTTTTTTACCTGTTCATCTAGCCTTGTTTTTGAGTTCCCCCATTTGGTCAGTTTAGTTTTTTGTTTAGTTTTCCCCCTGCCCTTTACTTTTTGCCCCCCTCTCTGCTTTGGCGGCCGGATCCCGTTTTTCTTGTTGCTCCCTTCCTACTCCTTTTTGGATCTCTGTCCACCAGCCCCAAAAGATACCAGCTACCACCACCAGGTCCCTACTGAAGGATCTGAGGGTTTTCAATAACAACCTGTGTGTTTTACTTTAAGAAAGCAACCATACATTGGGGTTATTTAATTTTCTTTGTTTTTTATATAAAATTTCATAATCATTAGTCATTTATGTAGTTGTCATTTGATTTATCATTTATTCATATTATTGTAAATGAATTATGGCATTGTGGTGCAAAAGAAGGTTCCAGTCATGTTTGGCAAGCAGGTGCAAACCCAACTAGTGCCTGCAGTTGATTTCAACTTCTTCATTATTGCCCTGTAATGGGCATTTTCTCTTTAGCTATTTTCTTAGCCATTTCCTGATTTATTGCAGCTCAACAGCTTTTTGTCACACATCATTACTGAATTCTCAGGTCTTTTCCATAATGATGTAGGTCTGTTTGAATTGACCTTGTATGTCCACTTGTAAAGAATTGTTAAGCCCTTAGGGCTAATAAATACCCGGTGGCAACCACTGAAGATTGTCCGATCAGAACAATAAATTATGTCCGTTTGTGAGGAGACAGATGCACACACCACTCATAGACCACTCATTTCAAGCATGAACAGAATTTACTTAAGTGTGGTTCTAGAAAGTGAAACAACAATGAAAAGTATAAATATACACAATAATAAACATCAATATGCAATAAATACAATCCGTATTTGCATAACATTAACACTGGAAATATGTCAATACAGCAATCGCATATGATTAACATACAGACACGTGCTACTGAATAGCCTATGTGATAATCAGTTCTTTAGACACGATTTTACACACACTCAGTGAAAATACACGGTATACTGATGAAAGATTAACTTACTCTTTGATGCACGCACACATGTGATTACTCAAATCGCGGATGAACTGGCATTATCATCTCGTTTGGTCCGTTCGCGCTTGTAACAACAATAGCGCTCGCACTTCCACTGATATTCGTCAGCATACGGGTCCTACGCATTGTCGGGTCCTAACAATAGGTAAGTGACTGACTGCCTGACTAAAAACAGGAAATTAACTATGACACATATATAATGAACTGTATGGATATAATAATAAATGTAAACATTAATGACTACAAACGCTTGACTGGCCCTCATTTTAGTACAGCCGCCCCCAAATGTGTTTGCAGATTTGTATTTCGGGCCAGTACTCCCAGTCATTCAGGAAGTGGAGGGAGCTTAATCAGTCTGACAACAGGTCTGAGGTAGGTTCTGTCTTTGACCTGAATTTCTGCAGCTCTTACTTTATTATCGGCTCCAGCAATGACAGCTTTCACAGTCCCGATAGTGCTCTGGGGAATTGTGGATCAGCAATCATGACTACTGTCCCTACAAGCAGATTTTCTTTATCTTGTTGCCACTTCTGGCGAGCCTGGAGTCCGGGCAGGTAGTTCCGCAAGTAACAGCTCCAGAACTGGTCTGCCAGTACTTGGCTGTGTCTCCATCGTTTGCGGCTGAGCAACTCTGATGCAGGGTAAACTACCTGCGGCAAGGCAGAGTCCAGCCGGCCCATTAAGAGTGAGTTGGGGGTTATTGGGTCCGGATCAGCTACATCCGAAGATGCATATCCCAACGGCTTTGAATTTAAGATTCCCTCAATTTCAATTAAGACAGTCCTCAGCACTTCCTCTGTGACAGTTTGAGCACCAATGGTGGTGTACAGTGCAGCTTTAACAGATCTGATTTCTCTTTCCCACGATCCTCCAAAATGTGGGGAGTTTGGTGGATTGTACTGAAAGTTGATCTGTTGCTTGGCAAGTTCCTTTTGCAATTGAGGGTGAATATTGTTGAAGGATTCTTTAAGCTCATGATCTCCACCTTTGAAATTTGTACCCTGATCAGAGCGCAACTCATGAGGTTTTCCCCTACGGGCGATGAATCGACGTAGAGACATGAGAAAAGAGTCTGTGTCGGCTTGAGAGAGAAGATCAATGTACACTGCCCTTGTGGTCAAACATTTATAAATGATACCCCAGCGTTTTTCATTTCGACGCCCGATTTTGATGGTAAATGGGCCGAAACAGTCCATGCCTGTGGAGTAAAAGGCTGGCTGGAAGAGTCTTAAACTAGAAGGGGGTAAGTCAGCCATTTTAGGCATATTGGGCTTGCCACGCCATCTTTGACATTCAGTACAATGATGCTGAATTGAACGAACAGCTTGACGACCTCTCAAGATCCAGAAGCGTCTTCTGATTTCAGCAAAGACCCTTTCAGTACCAGGGTGATGGAGTTGTGCATCATACTGCTGAATCAGTAGCTTAGTTACTGGATGGACTGGGTCTAGGACAATTGGGTGAAGAATGTCAGGGCTCAGCAGGTGACATCTTCGGAGTCGTCCACCCACTCTAATCAACTGCATGTCAGAATCAAATTCAGGAGCTAAAGTCTTTAGACGACTGTTTGAGGAGATGAGTTTCCCTGCTTGAAGCTGAGCATATTCGTCAGGAAAACTCTCCATTTGAGACCGTTGGATGATTCTGAGCTCAGCTTTCTTGTATGTTTCAGCCGTGACGGTGTCTGTAGGACTGGCCGCCCCGTGAAGGGATCTGGCTGTTGCGTCTATAAGCTCTTGGAAGTTGTCATATTGAGATGCATTGACTGCCTGATGGTCATCGTGAGTTATAAGAAGGTGGAAGGATATTGGTTTGCGCAGTTCAGAGGTGTCAGCTGGCTTTAGGTTGGGCAATTTAGGCCATGTTGATGGAGGTTTCTGCAGGAATTCTGGGCCGTTCTTCCAGCGGGTAGGTGTGGCTAGCTGAGTCAGTGACAGGCCACGAGTAATGTCATCAGCAGGGTTGTCATGCGAGTAGACATAGGACCATGATTGTGAATCAGTTAACTCTTGAATCTCCGCAACTCTAGTTCCTACAAATACTTTGAAGTGACATGAATCTGATTGCAGCCAGTTAAGGACGGTTGTAGAATCGGTCCAGTATTTGAAACTGCTGATGTTTAGTGTGAGTTCCTTTTTCAGAACTGCTGCCAGTTGTGCTCCAGCTAGAGCAGCACATAACTCAAGTCGAGGAATTGTTTGTTGCTTTTTTGGAGCTACTCGTGATCGCGCTGCCAAGAATGACACCTCTATTTGTCCTTTGTTATTTTCAGTGCGGAGATAGGCTACAGCGCCGTACGCTCGCTCTGAGGCATCGCAGAATGTGTGCACACTTCTTGAGCTGTTCAAGGGATTTACCATTGTAGTGTAGCATCTGGGCAGTGTGACACTGGAAAGTTGTGGAAGCTCGTCTTCCCATGTGAGCCATGCATTTCTGAGGTCTGCAGGCAGTTCAGGGTCATCCAATTCTCTTTTTTTGTCCCAAAGCATCTGGACTATAATCTTAGCTCTTGTAGTATATGGGGTGATGAATCCCAATGGATCGCACTGGCTGGAAAGGATGCTGTATATGTATCGCATAGTGTGCTCAGTTTTTACGATATGGCCATGTTTATAACCAAGTGTGTCAGAT
Source organism: Scardinius erythrophthalmus (assembly GCF_964197995.2). Classification (NCBI taxonomy): domain Eukaryota; kingdom Metazoa; phylum Chordata; class Actinopteri; order Cypriniformes; family Leuciscidae; genus Scardinius; species Scardinius erythrophthalmus. Next base: position 4,474,808 of record NC_138238.1, read on the forward strand.
CTGCACTGCCACCTAAGTCCTAGCGTGCGCTCCTGAGGATCTGCTCTGTCTGAACTGAACCAAAGCTCATGGCTATCTGACCTGATTTGCTGCGGTAGGTGTTGCAGGAGTTGGGGAGTGTTACTAGCCCATTGCCGCAGATCAAATCCACCCTCAGCCAGGAGCTGGCGCATATCATCCACTAATTTCCTAGCAGTCTCAAGAGAGGGAACACTTTGCAACCAATTGTCAACATAGAAACAATGCTCTATTGATGCTCGTACCTCACTGTCTGGATGACTGTGATCAATGACATGTTTCTTAAGGGCAAAGGTTGCACAGCATGGGCTGCACGTAGTGCCAAAGGGTAACACTGACCATTGGTATACATCAGGTGGGTTAGATGTGTTCAGGTCTCGCCACAGGAATCGCAAGAATGCTTGGTCTTCTGACAGGAGGCGCACCTGATGAAACATCCCTTTTATGTCGCTGCTGATGGCTACTGGGTACTCACGGAAACGGAGAAGTACTCCCAGCAAGGTCGCACCCAGAGTTGGCCCAGGAAGGAGATATTCATTCAGGCTCAGCCCTTGAAATTTGAAGGAACAATTGAATACGATCCTGTTCTTTCCGTTGTGGTGGACCATGTGGTGTGGAATGTACCATCCTTGAGTCTGTACGGCTGTGGATTGGGGGATTTTTTTCACATAGCCTGCTTCTACCAGCTTGCTTATTTCAGACTTGTACACTTGGGATTTCTCAGAACTCTTTGCCAGCTGACTCTCAGTCCTTCGCAACTGAGGCAGTACTGCTTCCTTTGGAGCAGCTAGAGGTGGAGGTCTGGTTTTCCACAGGAGGGGGGTAGCGTATCTTTGTACACCTTCGATGTCAACCCTCATCGTTTTATCTTCAAGCATGCGCACAGCTTCTGCATCTTGCTTTGACCTTGTCACAAGCCGTTCATTTCGGTAGGGCAAGATGTCCATCTGCCACAACCTTTCAACTTGACTGAATAGATCATTAGGCGGAAGGCTTACAGATGTGAACAGGCACTGTTGTGTGTGAGGGATGTGTTCGAGGAACTTTGCCGGACCTTGGAGTGTCCATCCCAAACGAGTTTTCACAGCTGCTGGACCTTCTGGGGGTCCCAAACGAACTGGTTCAATGGGGGTGACTAGTTGTGGGTAATCTGACCCAATGAGCAGTAACGGTCTTGCATGGTCGATTAACTGCAGTGATAGGCCTCTGAGATGGCGATATCTCTTTTGGAGCGTTTCAATTGGGTAAGAATGAGGTGCTAGTCCAAGCTCCACAGCTGTAAAGGCTTTGTTTATTGCAAAGATGTGGTCTGGCTGCGTGACAGGACTCACTGAGAAGGAGACGGTGGAACCATGAATACTGCGGATATCCTGACGCACTGTGCGAAGAGACAGGTCTTCAGGCTTACCACGAAGATGGAGTTGCTGAGCTGCCTCATGGAGAAGTATAGTTCGCTCCGAACCATCGTCTAGCAATGCATATGTATCGAGTGAAAAGTCTCCATTGCGTATGATGACTCTGCACAGTTTCAGTAGTACTCTACTGCCAGTTGGTCGATCAACGTACAGAGTTTCTATTGTAGTGCTGGTAGACTCTGTGATCTCTGGATTTTCTTTAGTAGCATTAGCACTCACTTCGTTATTGGCCTCGTGCAGAATCTCTAGATGCCTCCTGTGACACTTCTTGCATTTCGCCTTAAGAGTACACTGACTGGCTTGGTGATCACGTCCACATTTCCAACATCTACGATTGGACCTGATCCAGGTCACAATCTGCTCTTTGGTTAGCAGCTTGAAGTTTGAACACTGATTGAGATAGTGCTGAGTTGTATTACAAAAGGGACAGTATTTCTTTGGTTTTTCTTGTGATCTCACCTCAGAAACAGCATTTCTGTGAACCGATTCATCTTTGACAACTGACCTTTGCTCACTTCCGTGGAAGATGGCAGTAGGCTTGTGAAATACTTTGGGTACTCTTTGCTGGTCTTTGCGGAAACTCTGCCTCTCTCTGCCAGAATCAACACTGAATTGAGTACCGTCCTCTTGCACCCTCACCTCATACTCCAACCATTCTGCAAACTCAAACAAGGTAGGAATAGGCGTCTTGAGTGGATTGACATACCTCTTAAAGCTTGCGCGGAGATCGTGAGGTAATTTAGAGAGGAGTCGGGTAACGTGAGACCCACAAGTCAGTTCGGTATGTCCAGGTCTTCCCAACTGATCCAGCATTCCGACCAGGGCTCGTACCTTTAGTGCAAAAAGTCTGAATGCTCTGGTGTCACCACTTCTTATGCTGGGTCCATCCATCAGGACGGCTATGCGTTGAAGTGCAAGTTGATGGGGCTGCCCATAGAGTTCTGTTAAAGCCTCCATGGTATGACTGTAAGGGTACCTGCTGTTACTGTAAGAGTCAGCAATGAGCAAGGCTTCCTCAAGCTTTAAGTGATCCATCAATATCTGGAACTTAAAGCGCTCTGTTGCGTCGGCGGGCAGGAGATTGTCAAGAGCTACCTTCAACCTGTTGAACTCACGTGGATCCTCTTTAGTGAAGTGAGGAATGGTAGGGGTTGGACCACGATAAGCGTTCTCTTGACTGGGTGGCGATGAGGGACGAAAAGACACGAATGGTCTCTCTGGCCTGACTGTAGGGGTGTAATAGTGCGTGGATGGCTGCCTTAAGGGTTGGTAGCGTTCATCTGCGCGCTCATCTCCCTGGGTTCTTGATGCACGTTCTGGTGATGGAGAAGACGGTCTGGATAGTTTAGAACTTGCCTTCATCTTCTGCAGCTCAAGGATCATCTCATCGATTCTGTCCCGTTGACGTTCTGAGTACAACTTATCCTTACTGTGTCTAACTGACTCATTTCGTTCATAACGTTGATCTCTTTGATCTCTTGTGGACGTTACTCTCGAGGTTGACAGTGAGGTGGAGATTTGTTCCTCCTTATCGCACGTTGAGTGTCTGGGCACAAAATATAGTTGAGATGGAGACATTGGTCTTGGAGAGTTAGCTGCAGAGTGTTCTCTGAGGTCATGTCTAAGTTTACGGTTCTCCTCTTCCAGATCCTTCAGCCGCTTATGCAGAACTTCAGGAGAGACATGTGGATTTCCCTCGTTGACTGGAACGTGATCAATGCTGGGAGTGGGATGTGGTAATGGACCTCCTGTAGCCCCTATTAGCTGTTCTCCCTCGCTGGAGTGGTCTGAGTGTGTGTGCGCTGATCGGTGCTCTGGCACATAATTCACCTCATAATCTTCGAGGTACTTTGGCATTTGCGTTTGGCGACGAGAGCGAACTGGAGCATCACTATTCTCCTCACTAGGTATAGACATTATGTTATTTCAGAAGTTGCCCAATCCGGCTCGAAGGACCATGTAAAGAATTGTTAAGCCCTTAGGGCTAATAAATACCCGGTGGCAACCACTGAAGATTGTCCGATCAGAACAATAAATTATGTTCGTTTGTGAGGAGACAGATGCACACACCACTCATAGACCACTCATTTCAAGCATGAACAGAATTTACTTAAGTGTGGTTCAAGAAAGTGAAACAACAATGAAAAGTATAAATATACACAATAATAAACATCAATATGCAATAAATACAATCCGTATTTGCATAACATTAACACTGGAAATATGTCAATACAGCAATCGCATATGATTAACATACAGACACGTGCTACTGAATAGCCTATGTGATAATCAGTTCTTTAGACACGATTTTACACACACTCAGTGAAAATACACGGTATACTGATGAAAGATTAACTTACTCTTTGATGCACGCACACATGTGATTACTCAAATCGCGGATGAACTGGCATTATCATCTCGTTTGGTCCGTTCGCGCTTGTAACAACAATAGCGCTCGCACTTCCACCGATATTCGTCAGCATACGGGTCCTACGCATTGTCGGGTCCTAACAATAGGTAAGTGACTGACTGCCTGACTAAAAACAGGAAATTAACTATGACACATATATAATGAACTGTATGGATATAATAATAAATGTAAACATTAATGACTACAAACGCTTGACTGGCCCTCATTTTAGTACACCACTCATAATGAAAGCCCAGTGACACTGGAAGTCATGACTTATGATGTAAGTGTTCTTAATTACCCAGGAGAACTTAAAAACATACAGTATGATTGGGGATATACTTTAGTAAGATTACTCTTAGAGGAATGTATAAAAACAATTTATGTATAGTGATTTTGCTGTCACATCAACAGTTACACCAGGGGCGCAACTACCCAGTGTCAGAGGGGTATGCAGCAACAATTTTGGCGCCCCCCCCCCCCCAAAAAAAAAAAACTAACTGTGCCATGTAGCCTAATGAGTGAGTAACGAGTGATAGCTAACAGATTAAATAAGTACAAAATTGTCATTTATGAATAAAATGTAACTATACTTCACAGTGATGAATCCAGTGCTGAGTGGACCTCTGTCCCTCTAGGGGGGTTCGGGGGCATGCTCCCCCGTAAGAAAATTTTGTGCTTTTTAATGTTGAATTCATCGATCTGGTGCACTTTGAGAGTTCAAAATTAAAAGCTCCAACCCATATTCAGTGTGCAAATTAAACAAAGAAAAAATCAAACCTTTTTTAGTAACAGCGTCTGTCTACATTACACTACTACATAATAATAACTTTATAATATTAATCCCATGATAGTAATAGCCATATATTGTAAAACAAATGCCAATATAGATCAAGAAAAGAACCAATGGGCCGCTGATCTAGGCTACGTGTTTAATGAAAAATGTAAATGACTTTTTTTTTTTTTTGACCAATGCATTACAACGGCACAAACCCAGCACCGCCAATTAAGCAAAACAAAACAAAACGAATGGGCCGCCGATGTACGAGTTTTATGGGCCGTTAAGACAAAGACAAAAAAAAAAAAATAGCCTATTAGATGTAGATGCCCAAAAAACAACGTCGGCCCACCGGGAATCTCCTACATGCGTGGACGTCACACTTTAAATCTACCTGTTGCCTTTGACCATCCACTTATTTAGTTGCTGGCGCATCAGTTGACATGCCATATCCTTTTCCCTCTTTCTTTTTCTATTTTTAGTCCCGACAGCTTTTTTGCTATATCCATCTTTTTCGACTCGTACCTGCTCGCTCAGCGCTCACGGCGCCCCCGCCTGCTCGCGATATTATCCCCCCCTCTCTATGTCAAAATTATATGATGGAATCTTATGAATATCCTACTCTAGCCTGTTAGTACTCCAAAAAGTTATATAACATTGAGGAAATGCAGAAATTATTTAGAAACGCACAACAGCAGCTACATAGAGATTTAAAAAAAAAAAATGACCATCGCTTTGGCGCCCTCCTGGTGCTGCGCGCCCCTATGCGCCGCATATAGCGCATACCCACTTTTTGCGCCACTGAGTTACACCGGTCAGCCACCAGATGTCATCATCGTCCCACTAGGCTACTACTCGCAGTCTGTCCTTACACCGTTTTTTTAAACCATGCAACTCTGTCTGATTCCCATGCAACTCTCATGCTGCTATTTACAAATAAAAAAGTATGAATTGAGTACTGGATCCACTGTGTTTTAATGTACACACCATCCTGGTAGCACATTCCTGAACCAAATCACATCTAAACTTTACAATGCTTTTGCATCCTTTTTGAAACGGAATGTCAATTCCTCACAATTTCTCCTATGTTCCACAGAATTGCATGTCGAGCTCAGTCATTAGAGTATTAGTAGATTGTCTGCTTAATATCTGCAAACACTTTATTCTGATGCTCCTGAACAGACATTCTGCTGACTATACTATATGTAACTTTGCTAGTACAAATACTAACCTAACAGTCTACTGATACTCTACTGAGAGTTTGTTGCATGTAGTTGCAAAGTTACTCATAGTTAGTAGAACGTCTGAAGAATTATGGAAATAAAGTGTTTATTTGTTTGTTCATTATTTCTTGAATACAGATGTATTTGGCCTCTTGTATGCGTCTGCTATAACTCCAGATCTGAAAGGTTTTATATTATATTTTAGTTTAGTTGATGTCTGTGACTCTATCACAGTCTCCATGTTTGTGTGTTTCTCTCTCTCGATATTCAGAGACTAATGAAGAAGGTGAAGTCATTCCCAGTCCTTGAGGAGGACACAAAGACTTTAAAGAACAAACAAACAAACAAAAGCCACTCGAGTGCAGTCTGGGTGGAGGATACGGGTCGGTCCTTTTAATCTCTCCTCTTCCACTTCCTTTCTGAGAAGTGTTACCAAGGCAACTGTCAGCACATCCAACCACTCCAGGTTAGTGATTAGGGATGCAAATCTGAATCTGGGAGTGTGTTTACTGGACAGCACAGGTCTTTATAATGTGATCATGTGTGTATGAGAGAGCCCTGTTGAAGATTACTGGTCCTCTGGGGCTGGAGGCGAGTGCTGAGCTTGTGTTTCCATTGCGTCCTTGAGCCAGAGACATTCTGCTATAGCGGATCGCACTTTCAATGCACTTCAGTGCCTCTTAGCTTAAAGCATCTGCAAAATGAGATGATTTTGAATCCGTTGCACATGATATTAAAGGAATTTAGAAGCTGAAAGTTTTCTCATTTTACACGGCATGCTCTGTGGCTCCCGTCCCAGAAGAGAAGAAACGATCACATTTCTACATCTGAAAAAATCAAAGTTTGCTCTTTTTATTACTTTTAACTTTAAGAGGGCTTGTTTTACTACATAACTACAATCACAAGGTTGTGAGTTTTCATGCTTGACGAATCGTATTGTATTGTAAATTTCAAAAAGAAGAGGAAAAGATTTTGGTAACACTATAGTTAAAACCTTTGTTTAATGCATTCTTAAGATATTCATAATGTACGTTATAATGCATTAGATCTTTTCATAAATAATTTGTAACCAAAGTTAAAATGCATTATATTTGCAGATTCTGAAATTGGTTGTTTGTCATTTGTTTTAATGCATTATACTTTCAATAGGTGTATTCAATAAATAAATAAATATTATAATGTATTATAATGGTTATACTTATTCATGAGATCATTCAATGCCTTATAAGGTGCATTACACAATTAATGCATTAAACTTTTATAATTTACTATATATAAAGGCTTTATTTAAAGTTTCCGTGATTTTTTTAATTAATTGGTTATATTGTTTTTCTTGATGGATGCGTGTTAGTTAACTTTATTAAAAAATATTTAAAATAATATTTCAATTAGTTTTATTTATTTAATTTTAATTTAAAAAGGACAGATTATATTTATATTTTACAAGATATTTTTGGATGCCATCCATCCATCCATCTTCTTCCACTTATCTGGGGCCAGGTCGCGGGGGCAGCAGTCTAGATGCCCATACTTCCCTCTCACCAGACACTTCCTCCAGCTCTTTCGGGGGGACACCGAGGCGTTCCCTGGCCAGCCGGGAGATAGTCCCCCCAGCGTGTCCTAGGTCTTCCCCGGGGTCTCCTCCTAGTGGGACGCGCCCGGAACACCTTCCCGGGCAGGCGTCCAAGAGGCATCCGGAACAGATGCCCGAGCCACCTCAGCTGATCCCTCTTGTTGTGGAGGAGAAGCGGCTCTATGATTCAGATAAGACCATTGATGGCTCCTCATTACCAAGCTTATGTTAATGTTGACATTTTTCCTTTTTTTATCTATAGCAGTTGTTATGAAAAATAGCAACCTACATATTTAGAAACTATAGACACAACATGTCGGTTATAAGCAAATTGGTCTGAATGATCCGTTTGCAGTTGTTTTTGCGTAAGCTGCTTACTGATTCAGTTATCTGATCAGAGCAGGTATCCCATTTATTTACTTGTATAAAAAACAGCTGAAATTGTTTATAAACTCATCTGTGATCAGTAAAACCTGTGGCTGTGATATTGGCAATATGTCTCATGTTTTCAGTTTATCCACAATTCAATAACATTTCAGAAAACTTTAGATAGTGACAGAGAAAATTATAATAAATTAAAACAATAAAAATAACAATAAGATCAGTCAGTAATGCTCATAAAAATAATATTCAATAATACGAAAATGTAATTTTGTATATAAATGTAAATGCTCAGGTTAAAGTGATTATCTTTTTTAATCTTCTCAGGAAACTTTGTTTCAAGTGGTTTTAATTTCAGGCAGTTATTTTTCATTTATTCTGATGAATTATGGTGACATTGCTGTAACAGGACTTCCGGTGGAGGTAAAAGAAACTTATTTTCTTTATCAGAACAAAATATTACTATACACTATATAACAATTTATATTTTGCTTTTTCATTTTTTGTACAGGCTGGTTATGACACAATCAACTCCATTGACTTCTTTGTGATTCCTGGATCAAACAGCGGAAACTCCATCTCAAACCTCAAGAACTCCAGTTACTGTATGTCCATGTTTCCGGTCGATGGGCCTTTAGGGTGGACAGTAAACAAATCCCATGTAATATTTTTGTAATACATTTTACAGTTTAAAACTTTAAATTAAAATAAAATAAAAAATAAATCAATTTAAACCTCAGTAGCCCTTTTCTGGTAAATTAGCAAGGCCATATTGCTACGTAAATCTGTTTTGTACATATTGACATTTACCATAATAACACTGCTGGTAAAGAGAAAGACACACGATGAATCAAAGTTAATCACAAACAGCTTTTTCACAAGCAGAAGTAAATACTAGTAGGAGCACAGTCTCATGTACACAAATACAAAACACCATCACTGTAACACACATGACACTAAAATAATGCACTAAAAATTAATTTAACAACATAAGATGTAATATAAACCGCCAATGAACATAACTGATAACAAACTAAGAAACAACATCATCATCATCTTCTTCCGCTTATCCGGGGCCGGGTCGCGGGGGCAGCAGTCCAGACTTCCCTCTCCCCAGACACTTCTTCCAGCTCTTCCGGGGGGACACAGAGGTGTTCCCAGGACAGCTGGGAGACATAATCCCTCCAGCGTGTCCTAGGTCTTCCCCAGGGTCTCCTCCCGGTGGGACATGTCCGGAACCTTCACGGGAAGGCGTCCAGAAGGGCATCCGAAACAAATGCCTGAGCCACCTCAGCTGACCTCTCTCGATGTGGAGAAGCAGCGGCTCTACTCTGAGCTCCTCCCGAGTGACCGAGCTCCTCACCCTATCTCTAAGGGATCGCCCAGCCACCCTGTGGAGAAAGCTCATTTCGGCCGCCTGTATCCGGGATCTTGTCCTTTCGGTCATGACCCACAGCTCACGACCATAGGTTAGAGTAGGAACGTAGATTGACCGGTAAATCGAGAGATTGGCCTTGCGGCTCAGCTCTTGCTTCACCACAATAGACCGGTATATCGACCACATTACTGCAGAAGCTGCACCAATCTATCTGTCAATCTCCCGTTCCGTCCTTCCCTCGCTCGTGAACCCCAAGATACTTGAACTCCTCCACTTGAGGCAGGAACTCTCCACCAACCTGAAGTGGGCAAGCCACCCTTTTCCGACTGAGAACCCTGGCCTCGGATTTGGAGGTGCTTATTCTCATCCCAGCCGCTTCACACTTTTCTGCAAACTGTCCCAGCGCTGAAGGTCCTGGTCTGAAGCGGCCAGCACGACAACATCATCCGTAAAAAGCAGAGACGAAATCGTGTGGTCCCCAAACCTGACACCCTCCAGCCCCTGGCTGCGCCTAGAAATTATGAACAGAACCGGTGACAAAGGGCAGCCCTGCTGGAGTCCAACATGCACTGGAAACAAGTATGACTTGCTGCCGGAAATGCAAACCAAGCTCCTGCTCCGGTTGTACAGGGACCCGGACAGCCCTTAGCAAAGGGCCCCGGACCCCGTACTCCCAGAGCACCCTCCACAGGATGCCGCGAGGGACACAGTCAAATGCCTTCTCCAAATCCAGAAAGCACATGTGGATTGGTTGGGCAAACTCCCATAATCCCTCCAGCACAGAGGGTATAGAGCTGGTCCTGTGTTCCAAAGTTACTGTCCCCGACCGCCACGTGATGTTGCAGAGATAGCCTCACAACATCCAGAGACTTGAGGTACTCAGGGCTGATCTCATCTCTCTCAAGGACTCACTCATTAATCTTTCTGCTTAGAATTATTCATGCAACCGTCCTGAGATGAATTATTAACGTGCAAATTTCGACTATGCTGGTCTCATTAAAGAAACTCAAAAAAGGCAGACTTACTGAATGAACTAATGAATATACGTTCAAATATTTTAATCAAATAAATGCAGCCTTGGTGAGCAAAAGAGACTTATTTAAAAAGAATAATAAAATCTTACCAACCCCAAACTTATATGCATATAAGGTATAAAGGAATATCTATATAAGAAAGTGTTTGTTCATTCTGGGAAAGTATTGCACTATGTGCTGAAATATCAGCAGCCATTTCACCCTGTAGCCCAAAACTGGTTGCCCACTGAAGCTAAGCAGGGCTGAGCCTAGTTAGTACCTGGATGGGAGACCTCCTGGGAAAACCAGGTTGCTGCTGGAAGAGGTGTTAGTGAGGCCAGCAGGGGGCGCTCACCCTGTGGTCTGTGTGGGTCCTAACACCCCAGTATACTACGGGGACACTATACTGTCAAAGAGCACTGTCCTTCGGATGAGACGATAAACCGAGGTCCTGATTCTCTGTGGTCATTAAAAATCCCATGGCACTTCTCGTAAAGAGTAGGGGTGTAACCCCGGTGTCCTGGCCACACAGCCTACACATAGCTACGGCGTAAGTTCGACGCAGAAGTATAAATAGGCCTTTACTGCCTGATGAACGTTACTGTAAACTCGTTCATTCTGGTGTCTGTGAATGGCACACTCTCTCAGGTTAACTTCGTTCAATAGGGTGCCAAATTTCTATAGAGACTTCCAGGCGAAAACCCGCCTAAAACACACCGTCAACAGGCCTTAAAGGAGAACTCCGGTCAATTTTAACATTGAGCTAATTTTTTTGTACATTTGGAGTGCTGTCAATACAGAGAACAACGGCAAAAATCGTTGTTGCCAACACGGAGTTATTCTATTTTTAAAATTTGCACCCTGTTGACTTCAATGGGGCAAGTACTAAACCTGCTTTTAGCCTCTTAACATCCTTGATGTGTCATTACAAGTGCACAGACAATGTGAGTGATTCCTTCTGAGTGAACACGAGTGGATCTGACTGCAGAAGTCCAAAGTAGTCGATTGCCGAGTTCACGCGCGTGATCATAGGTAACTAAACCTATGCACGTGAACTCGGCAATCGACTTTGGACTTCAACCGAAAAACAGGATGTAAACACAGGTATTTGCGCTGGCTTAAATAACATCATTTTATACATATCTTTCACATCTACTGCAGTCAGATTCACTCGTGTTCACTCAGAAGGAATCACTCACATTTTCTGTGCACTTGTAATGACACATCAAGGATGTTAAGAGGCTAAAAGCAGGTTTAGTACTTGCCCCATTGAAGTCAACAGGGTGCAAATTTTAAAAATAGAATAACTCCGTGTAGGCAACACCGATTTTTGCCGCTGTTCTCTGTATTGACAGCACTCCAAATGTACAAAAAAATTAGCTCAATGTTAAAATTGACCGGAGTTCTCCTTTAATATGCAGCGGAAAAAAACACCCAATCTGGCAACACCAGCCACCAGTTTGCGTAATCAAAACAAAAAGCAGCAAGGAGGCGTCGTATGATCAGTTAAACGAGTTGCATGACAAGGTCGGTGAGCATTGGGAAAAATCTTACATTTCTGTGCAAACTTTGAAAGGAAAAGAAAATCCGCACTTGTTGAACCTGCCTGGTATATTTTTCCAGGATTCCAGTATTCCTTTTTAGTAGCCTATGTACTGAAATGGAAAATTATTAAAATTGAAAAACATTTGCACCTTAAGGACTACTATCCCGTTTTTCTTTTAATAATTCCTTTTAAAATTTTCTTTTAATTATATGGGCAGTGGAAATATTTTTGAAAAAAAAGAAGAAAAAAAAAAGAGCTCGTAGCATCATATGGAAAAAAAAGAACTATGAACACTTAATTTTTGGAACTGTGAACTTAGTTAAAAATTTTGTATGTAAGTATGAACTATGACCTGAACTTTGAACTAGTTCATGTAGAAAGTGAACTTTCCCAACACTGGCTGTCAGGTTAAGAAATGTAACCGTTGACATACAAACGGAACATTCTTTTCATTGGATGAGAAGTCACTCAACAGGAAGGTGAACTAATTTATGTCTCATACAGGTTCACACACATATTTAGTTGGCATGTTAAATGGGGACTTTCTAGATTTACTATATTTTTACATTTCAAAAATCATAATTTAGTATAATTTATAAGTTGTTTTCCTCATGGGGAACACAAAATGTGGTTTCACTGTATTTTGATGGTCCCTTTAACACATTATGTTGTCTATAAGTAACATTGCACCTACATGTCTACTAACTCTCATTAGAGTGTTAGTAGAGTATTAGTAGACTGGTAGGGTTAGAATAAGTTGACATGTAGTTGCAAAGTTTCTTACAGTCAGTCGAGTGACTGTTGGAGGAGCATCGCAATAAAGAGTTAGCAGATATTAAGCAGACAGTCCACTAATAATGCAAATTAGTTGACATGCAGTTGCAAAGTTACTTGTAGTTAACAGAATGTTCAAAAGGGACCATCAAAATGAAGTGTTACCAAAAATGTCCCCACAAGTTAAAAATGTCAGTTTTAACTATCCTTATGGAGACCCACACGTAGGGTTTACATGGAATCAGCTGTTCTGATTTACTGATTTTGTAACCATATTTGTATATTTCTTCTGGTTACCATTTCTGTAGATGTAGAAAAATGTTTCTGATATTTTCCAAAGTCAGATATAACTGTTGTATTAAAATTCAATAACCATAAAACTGTTAGTTAGTAAAATGTGTTTCAGTCACATTTCTCTATAGATATAAAATAATTTCCGAAATGGAGTAAATCCATATGCATTAAATATTAACCTTACAATAAGATGTAATTTGTTAACATTAGTTAACTACTGAGAATGAACAATACTTCTACAGCTCTTACTCAGTTAATGTTAATCATTCTCTAAAACACTTTTAAGATCAAATGGTGTATCTGTGAACATTAATTAATTCACTGTGATCTAACATGAAGGACATTTTTTTAACTAACAAATTAACAAAGATTAATAGATGCTGTAAAAATATACTCCTCATAATTGGTTTATGTTAATTAATGCATTAACTAATGTAAACAAATGAGACCCTGTTGTAAAGTGTTACCAATATTAAGTAATCGGTTAAAGTACTACATTCTCAGATATTGTGACATTATATGCACAAAAAATTCTAAAAGTAAAATGAAACATTGTAAAGATTTCCTGTTGAAGAATGACTGGCAGTGTTCCAAATGAAAACACGTTTTCTTCCATTCCACAAGATGTTTTGCCCTCGAGCAAAACGAGGCAAAAAAGCATCCTGTAACCCACAGTAGGTGTCAGAGTCTCTTAGAAGCAGCTGACTGATGTAAGTAAAATCTTTCTTTATTTTCTTTAGATTGTGTACTGTTGGGCTCCATAAACTATAGGCATATTCTCTTAGAAAATTTTAATGGATTGAATTTAAACACTGTAAAAATGGGTAGGCCTATATTTCATTTCAAGTAAAATGTCTGATTCATAAATGAATCTTAGTTTTGAGACAATTATTTTCTCTGAACCTGTCAAATTGATTCACAAATATAACAGAACAATTCATTTTCGAGTTTGCAGCTGTTTTTGAGCACGGGCGGCGCTACGGAGGGGCTAGCAGGTGTTTCAGCACCCCCAAGAAAGACCAAAGCACCCCGATAGCACCCCAAAAATTATTTCTGGAAGCAATTATAATTCAGGCTGTGTTCTAGGGAAGCCCTGAACCACATGGTGAAGAAAAAAATGAAAACTTATCTTGTTATTTCGAGATATTAAGTCATTATTTCAACATAATATGTGTTATTTCGACATAATATCTCGTTATTTCGACATAATATCTCGTTATTTCGACATAATAAGGGGACATTCTAATCTGCATTAAGCCAAGTGTTCTCATAATGGTTTTCTATGGGAGGAAAATGCTTAACGTGTAATTAAACACGTTGCGTTCATATTCTGGGCTCATCTGATTAGTATAGCCTACTTTATTATGATTTTAGTATAATAATGATTAATAAATGCACGCACAATTATCCGTGAACTTGATAAATGTTGCTGATTTACTATGCACAAACAAATGCCTTTCAACTTATGTGTGCACAATTCAGAATTAAATGAATGTGCAGCAATTTGTACAAATAGAGAGTCTGTAGGCCTACTATACGTGTTGTTTATTTACTTTTATTAACTTATATCAACCTGATGAATTGTTCATTTGTGACTCAAAATAAGCCCAAATGAGTGTGCGGATAATTTGACTGATGTTGCGGAAAAAAGTTATACTAGAATTGTGATGGTCTATGTTGTTATTATGTAAACTTTTATTTCATTTTTAATTTTAATATGGGTTTCAAATGAGATTTTTTTTTTAAAAAAGAGCTGACATTGGTTTAAATGCATTTATTAGTGCTCTAATAATGCTCTCTGATTACAGAAGGACTCCTGCTACTGGTTTTATCTCTGACTTCAGCATCATGAGATTATTTCTGGCTTCACAGCTTCTGCTGGTGCTCATATCAGTCCTGGCACTGAGTAAGGTTTTGTTTACTATCTTTTTGATTACCAGTCTTAATGTGGCAAAGGCAAGAAATGCAAGCAAATGTGTGTTTCTCATTTCAATAATCTTTCTTTCTCTTTAACAGCCAGGGCACAAAACATATCTGCACCAACAACACTGGCAGGTAAAACAGACCTTTATTAGAACATGTTTTTCCACTCTAACCATTCTCTTATTGTGTGGGGCAGTATAACATCTTCAGCTCAAGTCAGTTTTTGGCTTTTCACTGTAAATTATGAAATTTATGTTTTTCTTATGTAAAAAAAAAAGGTAAAATCACACAAAATGTAAGGTTAGAAAATCAAAAGGATGTAACATTATACTCCCAAAAGAGTCTCTCTACTATTCTATCACACATGAAACAAATGCTTATACAATGTTCAAGATAATGCCGAAAGATTCTGTACTGTAATATCAATGTGTCTTGAAAAGAAAAGGGATTCATTCAAACTAATCTAGTCTCACATAGCCACATCTATATAGTCTATGGTCTTAAATATACTTTGTTTTGTTTACAACAGCTTTACACAGTGATTTAAAATGTATTGTCTTTTTCTTCAAAAGCCATTTCAACAATATCTCCATCAACAAATTCTACATCAACAACATCTCCATCAACGACAGTGCCAGGTATATATATATATATATATATATATATATATATATATATATATATATATTATAGTTTTGAGCAAAACACATTAAATAACAGTTAATTTTAACATTTGCTCTCCTTTAACAGTTAGAAGCAAAGCATGCTGGGAATGTGTGTGTATATGTGTGAACATACATTCACATTTATATGGGAACATGTATGTGCAATATATGTACACAATAAAGGATAAAACTTTGTGAATATTACATGTAATGCTATTTTTTTTCCATTTATAAATATTTTATATGTATTAATATATAGCCATACGTGGTCAATGCTATATTGCAGTACATTGAAAAATATAAGCACTAGTTTCCCATATATGGAAATTTATTATGTAATATATCGCATTATATTTTGCAGTATATTCCCATATATTTTTGTTCCGTAAGTGAAGAAAGCATCTGATCATTGCGATGCGGATGTTCCAGCTCTGGAATTCAACACTCCAGTAAAATCACATCACGTTTATTTACATACAAATTTATACAATAGATTGTTTAAAATTAGCAGCTTTACAGTTTTAGACATGAGAAAAACAGTGTCAGTATCCTAATTTTCTATAAAGCTACTTTCCATTGAGTTCATGTTTTTACTCAATGACATTTAACAGAAAAAGATGAACCTTCTTGAGAAAAATTCAAAGTCAAAGAAGGGGACATACACAAAAACTATGCGTTTCTGCTCACCCTCAAAAAGGGACAATTTTAACATGCTATATAAAAATATCTGTAGGGTATTTTGAGCTAAAACTTCACATACACTCTTGGGACATCAAATACTTATTTTACATCTTGTGAAAAGGGCATTATACCACCCCTTTAATATTACTCAGTACTTAAATGTGTAACTACAGTGTAAAATAATGTAACCCCCTGGGAAAGTCAATGTATGGCTTTTCACTGTAAATTATGAGATAAATTGTTCTTTTTACTTTAAAATACTGTTAAATGTAAGATTTTTTACAAAATGTAAGGTTAGAACAATTACAGTTTTTCTCAGTATATAGTACAGTGACTTACTGTTAACATTAATTGTTAACTGCACTCTTACTGTAAAAGGGGCTGTATGTAAGAATTTTCATGTGTTAATCCCTTTTTTATTGCCAATGTGTTAACAGTGTGTAACTAAACTTTAAAAACAAGACCTTCCCCGACTTCCTAGGTTAGATGAAAGTCTGTAAACTGATTTTACTGTAAAGGACTCGGGACGTTTTTTTCTGGGAAAATCAAAAGGATGTCACGTTATACTCCCAAAAGAGTATCTCTACTATTCTACGAAACATGAAACGAATGCTTATACAATGTTCAGGAAAATGCCAAAAGAGATATTCTGTACTGTAATGTCAATGTGTCATGAAAAGAAAAGGGATTCATTCTAACATAGCCAGATCTAGTCTCAAATATACTTCGTTGTTTTTTTTATAACAGGGTTAATTGAGCTTTACACAGTGATTGAAAAATAATGTTCTTTTTCTTCAAAAGGCATTTATCCAATAATATCTCCAACAACATCTCCATCAACAAATTCTACATCAATAACATCTCCATCAACAAATTCTACATTAAAAAATTATATATCAACAAATTCTACATCAACAAATTCTTCATCAACAACATCTCCATCAACGACAGTGCCAGGTAATTATGAACCTTTGAATTAGAACCAGATCTGTTGTGTGAATTGAACAAACTCGCAGAACAGCAATTTCTCTCAGTTTTTCTCCTTTGTTTCGCCTAAAGCACTCTTTTCAATTCTATGATACATAAAATGTGCTTACAATGTTCAGGATAATGCCGAAAGAGCCACTCTGTACTCTCATCTCAATGTGTCATTAATTATAGGGATTCATTCAATCCCTATAATAATAGGGATTTATTCAAACTATAGTCTCACATAGCCAGATCCATTTAGTCTATATTCTCAAATACACTTTATAATCAATCTATCATAACAGTGTAATTGTAATTCTTCGTCTTCTAATAATATGTATTAGTAAGATTACTAAATATTTAATCAAGTAAACCCAAGTTGCCCTGATAACTGTCATGATGGTGGTAATGGGCATTTTAACTGTTAAATTATTTTCTTATAGCAATTTGCTTATGCAGTTCAACAGAATTTTGTCAAAACATCATTATTGAATTACTTTCCCATGTCTGTGCACTGTGTTCATGCTCAACCAGTTTGAAATGTGGACTACAGGTATTTCAGATTTTCCATTGTTGCGTTTCCTCTTCGCAGCCTTTAGCAACTGCCTACAATGTGCTGGTTTTGGTCATAGTCTTTTGTCTAAAATGCCATTGAACTTTATTTATATTTTAGTTATCTGAACTGTTTTAGTTTTGGTCTACTAGTTTTGGTTTTACAGTAGTTGACTAAATATCACAAGATTTAAGGCGGCTAAATCTAAAATAGACAAATAGATTTAGTTGACTAAGATTCAACAGTCAGTAAATAAAGCACAAAAAAAAGAACAAATAAATTAAACAGAACAAATATACAAATTAAATTAACACTGCTTTAAGTTGTCAGGTATAGGTCTAACAGTATTCAGGTAAGAAATAACACCTACAGAAATTGAATTAAGTAATCAAATGTAAAAAAAAACAAAACAAACAGTAAAGTTACATTTACATACCAATTTATACAATAAATTGTTTCAAATTAGCAGCTTTACAGTTTTAAACATGAGAAAAACAGTATCAGTATCTTAATTTTCTATAAAGCTACTTTCCATTGAGTTCATGTTTTTACTCGATGACATTCAACAGAAAAAATGAACCTTCTTGAGAAAAATTCAAAGTCAAAGAAGGTGGAGAGGTAATCTTCAGGGACCAATGTTAGTTCGAGGGTGCTTACCAGCCAGCTAACTTTTCATCTAACTTTTATCTCCAGAGCGAAATCTCAGTTGGCCAGAGTGATTCCACTTTATAAATCTTTAAAATATCCGGGACGCCATGAACTCGGAGACTGTTGAAATAGTATTCTGAATTGAAATAATTGAATGCTTGGACCTGGAAACAGTGTTCCTTAAGTCACAAGTTAACAAGCGGATAGCAGACTGGTGGGAGTTGCCTTGGATGGCAACATGCCCAGTACATTATGGGTGTTGAAGTTTCCGTACCTACAGTATTTGGCAAAAGGGAAGACATCAGCCTTTTTTCTTTGTTTTCTCTAGTCAGGTAGCTAAAAAACAAAACAAAACACATCTCTACTGTAAATGCAGCTCAGTTTTTATTGAAAGCCCATTTTGCCAGCAGTGAAGTACCCCTTTAAGTGTTCCTAAAGACTCTGACAATGTACTTCAGTTAGATTTTACTCTTAAAGGAACATATATAAATGTATGTAGAGATTAAATATGTTGTTGACGTTTTGTATTTTTTGTTCATTCTTTCAGCAGCACCGACGATATTCTATCCATTCGGCTCAGCAGCAGGAGACAGTGAACATTTTGACGCCTTTGTAAATGTTACCTTCTCCACTCCATTTGTGTTCTTTGGCCGCACGTACAACCACACATACGTGAGAATCCGGTTTCAATACCAGACTTAATATGAATTGAAATGTTGTGGTAAGCCATTTCAAACTGAATTTAAACTGATTTCTCTTATTTCAGGTTAATAAAAACGGAGTCCTTACATTCAGCCAACCTTTACCAGAATCTCTCCCTTACTACATTCCCAAAAATGGAACCGAAGATTTCATTGCTCCGCTCTGGATTGATCCTGATTCTTTTGGGATGGGTAACTACTCGTATCAACAGTACACTAGTGGAAGTGTGCTCACTCGCGCCACTCAGGATATAAACCAGTATTTCCCTCAGAGGGGCTTCACTGCTTCTTGGGTCTTTGTTGCAACATGGAAATATGTTCAGATGGGGAATACAAGTGTATCTAATCTTCACTCAGCACCGGTAAATAGATTTTTTTTTTTTTTCAGGCACAAGGTCATAGACTGTGTAGACTATGAATCATGATGTTTTTTTTTTATTTTTTTTATTTCAGGCAATCACCTTTCAAGTGGTTTTAATTTCAGGAGGTGGTTTTTCTTTTATTCTGATGAATTATGGTGACTTTGCTGTGATATCTTCTCCAGTGGAGGTAAAACTAACAAGATTTATATAATATTCTATACAGGCTTTGTATGAATACATAACATTCGTGTTTTAATAGGCTGGATACGACACCGTAAACTCCACTGACTACTATCAAATTTATTATGCAAATAATGGCAGCTCCATCGCAAACCTCAACAGCACGACTAATGTAAATGTTCCGGGTCGTTGGGCTTTTCTTGTGAACAACGGAACAGGTAACACATTCATTAAGATGTCCATTACTATCATCAGTTGTTGACCGGTTGTCATCCCGAGTTTTGAAAAACATGTATTTGATCATTTCCCATGCTGTCAGCGAATCACATTGATGTCTTAAAGGGGAGCTATTATCCAAAATTCAGTTTTACATGGTGCTTGCATATAAATGTGTGGACACAACCACCCTACAATGATAAAAATCTATGCACTCCTTTTTTAAACAGTCTCATAGAACAAGCGTTTTCATTTTCTGAGCAGTATGACGTCATACTACTCAGGCCCCGCCCACGACCACTGACGAACTGTCTCATATTAGTATAGAGGTATCCAGCAGCCATATTACCCTGTAGCTCAAGACTGGTTGCCCACTGAAGCTAAGTAGGGTTGAGCCTGGTTAGTACCTGGATGGGAGACCTCCTGGGAAAACCAGGTTGCTGCTGGTAGAGGTGTTTGGCCAGTACTGTACTGTGGCTGCCGTCACATCATCCAAGTGGATGCTGCACACCGGTGGTGGTTGAGGAGAGATTTCCTGGTATAATTGTGAAACGCTTTGGGTGTACAGTAGTGCATATGAAAGGGCTATATAAATGCTTCATTCATTCATAGTTTGACGTCATACTGCTCAGCCAGTTTCTGTCCGCCATTGTCTCAATGCCGGAGAAGCTGTAGCAACAAGATTGTCTTGTATGCGATTGAGGTGTTTTGTTGTTGGATTTAAGAGTGAAAAGTGTTCATTTACTGCTGACATCACAGGGGCTGGTTGCATAAACTGCTAAGACTAGTCTCATTACATTTCTAAGTTCATAACTTTTTAAAATCAGTTACATCAAAATGTAGATTGGTACTAAAAACGTAAGACTAACCGCTAGTTGGTCATACTAGTACTTAAAGGTGCAGTATGTGAGCTTGACAGCTAGCAGTTGAAATGGGTACTGCAGTCCAAATTCAAAATATCAGAGATCATTGGCCCTGTCCCAAATGGCACCCTAAGTACTCACGGTCTTCCGCACTTTCTTGACGTAGCGCCGCTTTGACTGTCGGGAAGAAGTCTGCTGTGGAGCTTGCATCAGCTCAGCAATTGACAATGGAATGTGAGGAGACTTACACATTGTTAGTTGATGAGTTGATTTATTTAGATGGGTGAGGAAGCTTTTTCTCATTTCCTCAGTCGGGTAGAATCTGGGATCTCTGACCCAGTTTGTTCGCTTTCTTCCATGGCTGCAAAATGCTGTGTTTTCCACCAACTGGCAACCTGTGGATAACTGACTGTATAGCATTGTTTTTCAGAGAAACAAGTATTTGAACTCAGCATGTTTCCTAAATATCTGCAAACATTATGGTATTTTTATGTAACCGGGGCAGGAATAGCCTGAAATTTGATTAATTCCCCTGGTGATTTGCCCTTATGTTTGCTTTGACTCAGCCGTGCGCTGTCCCCTTTAAGATTGTGTGCATGCGCAGATGAGATAGAGAGCGCGTCCGACTGAAAGAGAGCGCAGTTTGAGACAGAGTCACACAGAGGGAAAAGTAGTTGATTAAACTGTTAAAGAGAGAACATTTCCAGTTTGATATTGACTTGTGAATCTGTGGTGATAACAGCCGTGTGATATTGTCGAGTGTATGGTTGATTTCGCTGCTCGTACGAGTGTGGTGTTCCTGCACGTGAGAGATCTTCCGTGGGGAAAGGAAATACAGAGACGTTGGGGAAGATTGAGCGTGAGTTACTCTGTGATATGTTATAAAAAGTTGTTGAAAGGTTAAATAACACGGTTTATTTAATATATTAATGCAACTTTGAGTAATTATTGTTCTTTATGCCGTGTTAGAGGGGAGAACAGCCACGCGTGATATTGCACGTGCACCAGCTGCCACGTGAGCTTTTTCTGTGTGCTTCAAAGTCTCAATAAGAGTGAGTTTTGATCATTTTATTCTCCTAAAGTGTTTATGTATAAGTTTTAAAGAATATTTGTACCTTTGTTCAAGTGTATACTATTTTTCTTGTGTAGTTACTGTTTGACTTGAACAGAAGGGGTCAAACTGTGTATTGTAATGTATTAATGTGGTGAAATGTGCAGATTTCTCATGTATGCTGTTTTATTTCTTTCATTAGGCACATACAGGCCACTACCGTTGTTTTTGGCACTCATTTTATTTGTTTCTGAGATTATCAATGTGAAAACCTCCTTTTTATTTGTTTTGTTTTGTAAGACTCTTATTACTTTGTTTTCTGCACTTATTGGAGTCAGTTTGATAGTTTATTTTGTTATGCCAATTTTACTTATTAATTGGAATGTTTTTCTAAAACTGCTTTTCTCTTGAACAAAAATATACATTAACGCTGTGCCTCATTTGAGGCTCAGTCAGGAATAAAAGAACCCGTTTTCTTTAGATGTTATGGCTGTGTCTTATTTCCTGACATAACGTTTGAACGGCCACATCTAATTTGGTACCAGGAGTGGGGTTTCCGTTTTTTTTTGTTTGGGGATTGGTTTATTTTTGTGATAAGAGTGCTAAAATAGTAGGGTGCAAACAACGGTAGTGGTTAAGAGCGGCTGAGTGCTATAAGGACCTGCAGAATATTGTGTGCCATCCTGAAAGGAGCTGCAGGAGGACCAAGAGCCAGCAAACCTGGACTGCTGCGTCGGAGGAGATTGTGAAGGACGGTGCTTATTGAACTGACTGTTTGAGAACTGAGACTTTCTGCAACTGTGAGTCATGGACGCTGAGGACATGGACGATGCATCCTCCCAGGGTGAGGACATTCAGGGTGCAGGTGCTGCAGCTCCGGAAATGGACATTGAGGGAGGTAACCCCATCTCGCAGCTACAGTCACAGATACTGGAGTTGGGACGTAGACATGATCAAGTAATGTCAACGCTTTCTAACATGACTAATGTACCTACTAGATCTTATGTGTATATCCCAAGAGAGAGACATATTGTACCTTTCAGTGGGGATCCGGGTAAAGATTGCCAAAATGTGGATGAGTTCATTGAGGAACTTGAGAGAGTAATCAGAGTGAGGGGTTTAAATACAGAGGATCAGGTGGATTTTATCCTCTCCCACTTAAGGGGTTCCGCTCTAGATGAAGTCAGGTTGTGTATGGGAGGGGAGGATAAGTTACCTCAAGACATGTTCTCCTACTTGAGGGCAGCCTTCAGGGAAAAGCGAAGCACCCCCCAGTTGTTACATGCATTTTATGCACGGAAACAATTGGATGGTGAAGATTTCCGTGATTATTCACACGCCCTGTCCTTGCTGCTCAATGCTGCACTCCAGCAGTCACCCCATATTGTTCCGAACATGCAGCTGGCATTGCGAGATCAG
The DNA here is from genome assembly GCF_964197995.2 of Scardinius erythrophthalmus. NCBI lineage: Eukaryota > Metazoa > Chordata > Actinopteri > Cypriniformes > Leuciscidae > Scardinius > Scardinius erythrophthalmus. The sequence continues at coordinate 4,497,842 of NC_138238.1, forward strand.
TTTATAGAGGGAGTGAGGGATTCAATGCTCCGTAGGGAACTGCGTAAGGTGGTTAGAGAGCGACCTCACGCTACATTATTTGAAGTCCGTGAGGAGGCCCTTATGTGGTGTTTGGAAGAGAGACCCCGTGCAGCTAATCTTGCTAGAAACCGAAATCTAGTGGGTGTGGGGGAAAATGTAGAGCATGCGAGAATGTCTGCGACCGTACCAAGTGACTTGAGTGTAGCCCTGCAGGAAGTAATTAAGGTAATTACACAACAAGGGAAAGCAATCGGGGAACTTACCAATGCTGTCCGTGACCTCACGATCCAGAGGTCTGACCCAAGTGGTGAGAAACCTAGTAAGGCCAGGTTTAAGCCAAAATATACCCGTGATGGTCAACCCATTTGTTTGAGATGCGAGGGAGTTGGACACATAGCCCGGCAATGCACTGTGCCACGCTTCCGTGAAAACCCTGTGCCAGCTACGCCAGAGTCTCAGAGTCTTCAGGGAAACTGTGCGCCTCCATTGCGAAGAGCCGAGCAATGAGAGGTGGCACTGATGGCTCAAACAGTGGCACCCTTACCAAAGAGCGATTCCTGGAGCATGCAGTGGGCAAGTGCCCAGAAGTCGAAATTTACATTGGGGGGGTAGCTGTCAGGTGCCTATTGGACACTGGCAGCAATGTGAGTACTTTGACAGAGAGCTTCTTCAAAGAGCATCTTCATGGAGAAGATAAAGACATGCATTGTACGACCAAGTGGTTGAAGATCACCGCTGCCAATAGGTTGCCGCTTCCCTACCTTGGGTATGTCGAACTTGATATCCAGGTAATGGGTTTGACTATACCTGGTTGTGGGTTCCTGGTGATTCGTGACCAAGAGGAAGGGGCAACCGACTTGGCGCCCCCAGGCATACTTGGCATGAACATAGCGCAGCGCTGTAAACAGTTGATTCTGGCCGAGTTTGACAATGCTTTGGAAGGGACGTTGGATGCTGACTGGAGAGCCGCCTTTAACAAGGTGCAAGAGGCTATCCCAGTGGAGGCGACCTCTATGGTTCGGACAATAGGCACACATAAGCTGTATGTACCTGCAGGCTCAGTTGCTACAATTCAGGCTAAAACACACAAGGAACTGATTGGAAATAGGGGCTTAGGATTGTTTGAACCAGGTAATACATCATTGCCAGGTGGCCTGGTCCTGGTTCCTACCTTGGTGTCACCTGGTAGTCGAGTGTTCCCAGTGCAGGTAGTAAACTTGTCACCAGAGGATGTGTGGTTGCCGCCTAAGTTGAAACTCGGGATACTTACCCAGGGTCGTCGCTTTGAGGGTAGCTCCTGCGAGGTTACATTCCATCGTATCTCCGCAGATCATGAAGAAGTTACTGTCCACCAGAGATCAATGACAGGGGTTGGGAGTGACCTGCAGTGTCCATTGGAGAAGGTGCGGATAGGTGGTACCCCTACACAGCAGGCAGAGCTGAAGGCACTCCTGATGAAGTACTTGGATGTGTTCGCCACCTGTGACGAAGACCTTGGTTATGCTGACCTGGTAAAACATGAGATTCCCCTGAAAGATGACCTCCCTGTCTCACAGCCATACCGACGAATACCCCCGAACCAATTTGAGGAGGTAAAGGACCATATCTCCGGATTACTCAAAAAGGGTGTCATCCGAGAAAGCTCCAGTTCGTACGCTTCTCCGGTGGTGTTAGTTCGTAAGTCTGATGGGAGTCTCCGACTATGCGTGGATTACAGGAAGCCGAACTCTAAAACTAGACGTGACGCATTCCCATTGCCACGAATTGACGAGAGTCTGGATGCTTTGAGCAAGGCCAAGGTGTTCTCATCTATTGATCTTGCGAGTGGCTATCATCAGGTGGCAGTTCATGAGAAGGACCAGAACAAAACAGCCTTCATTACACCATTTGGGCTGTATGAGTACCAGCGGATGCCGTTTGGACTCTGTAATGCGCCTGCGACATTCCAGCGCCTCATGCAAAGCATAATGAGTGATCTGGTCTTTCAAATGGTACTTGTATATTTGGATGATTTGCTTATCTATTCAAGTACATTTGAGGGACACTTAGTGAGGCTTGAGACTGTGCTAAAAAGGTTGAGGGAGGCTGGTCTAAAGGTAAAGGTGGAAAAGTGCCATTTTCTGCAGTCAGAGGTAAAGTTCCTGGGGCATGTTGTATCAGCGCAGGGGGTGTCTACAGACCCAGACAAAGTGAGTGCAGTGAAGCAGTGGCCTGTCCCTAACACTCTAAAGGAGCTGCGATCCTTTTTAGGGTTCTGCAGTTACTATCGAAGATTCATTGAGGGTTTCTCTAGAGTGGCGGGTCCGCTTCATGATATGGTTAACACTTGTGTTCGCCAGGGGAGTGTGGTTCAGGCCAATAAGTTGTTCAAGGGCTCCTGGACAACAGAATGCCAACAGGCCTTTGAGCACCTCAAGGAGAAGCTTACCTGTGCGCCAACGCTGGGCTATGCGGACTTCACCCTACCGTTTGTGCTGGAGACTGACGCCAGTAACCTGGGATTAGGCGCTGTGCTATACCAGCAGCAAGGGGGAAGGAAAACCGTGATAGCGTATGCAAGTCGGAGGTTAAGGGGTGCAGAGCGAAATGACAGGAACTACAGCAGTATGAAGCTGGAGCTCCTGGCACTCAAGTGGGCAGTGGGGGAGAAGTTCAGGAGTTACCTGCTGGGATCGAAGTTTACTGTCTTAACAGATAACAACCCCCTGTGCCATCTCAACACAGCCAAGCTGGGTGCAATTGAACAGAGGTGGGTTGCACAGCTTGCAGTCTTCGATTTTGACGTGCAGTACCGTCCTGGTCGGTGTAACACTGCAGCCGATGCTCTCTCCAGAAGACCAGGGCTAGAGGGAATGGAGGTGGTAACTGAAGATTCAGAATACGACGGCTGTGTGGCTATTTGCAGCGGGCTCTGCATCGGGACGGCAGTGGAGGCTGATTTGTCAGGGCTAATGGAAGGGCCTAGAAATGGAGGGACAATACAGCTACAATCAGCCATGGTTGATCAAGGGAATGAAGAGGGACAACTCCTGGAGAATACCCCAACCCTACCTGGATACACGAAAGATGAGCTCCGTCAGTTCCAGGAGGAAGATCCGACCATCAGCACGCTTAAGTGTTTCTGGGATAGGAAGAGGAAACCCACAAATCATGAGAGAAAAGGCTTGTCTCGATCTGTGCTCTTGTTGCTTAAGCAGTGGGATAGAATCCAAGAGAGAGAGGGGCTGTTGTTTAGAGTCATTGACGATGTGTTCAATGGGGAATGCAGACAGTTGCTGCTCCCTGCATGTCTGGTCAAGCTGGTGTTGCAAAGTGTCCATGACCAGATGGGGCATCAGGGCATTGAGAGGACGCTGGGCCTGCTCAAGCAGCGTTGTTATTGGGTTGGGATGAGTGATGCTGTGGATAAGTGGGTGAAGGAGTGCCAGCGATGCGTGTTAGCCAAAATGCCGCAGCCGAAGATACAAGCACCTTGGGCCCCGTTCTTGGCGTCACATCCATTAGAGGTGGTTGCGATGGATTTCACCACACTAGAGCCTGCATCGGATGGGCGGGAGAATGTCTTAGTTGTAACCGATGTATTTACTAAGTTCAGCCAGGCGTTCCCCACCCGCAATCAGAAGGCAGACTCTACAGCTAAGGTCCTTCTGAAGGAATGGTTCCTTAAGTATGGAGTGCCACAGCGTCTTCACTCAGACCAGGGGAGGAACTTTGAGAGTGCCGTTATTGCAGAACTCTGTAAGCTGTACGGGGTAAGGAAATCCCGCACTACGCCACATCACCCCCAGGGAAATGCGCAGTGTGAGAGATTTAACCGCACTCTGCACGATCTCTTGCGTTCATTACCACCTGAGAAGAAACGGAGATGGCCAGAGTACTTACCTGAGCTGGTGTACGCCTACAATGTGACTCCCCATTCTTCCACCGGTTACTCTCCATACTACATGCTGTTTGGAATGCAGCCACACTTACCAGTAGATGCCTTGCTGGGTCAGGAGACAGGAGGGGAGATAGAGCCTACCTGGTTGTCTGTCCATAAGGAACGGCTTCAGGATGCACACTCCAGAGCACGAGAGTATGCTGAAAGAAAGGCAGCGGACCGTGTTGCCAAGCGTGAGAATGTGGTGTATTGTCCAGAGGTAGCAGTGGGTCAGCAGGTGTATTTACGATATCGTCCTCCAGGAAGGAACAAGATCCAGGATGCCTGGGCTCCCACGGTGTATACGGTAGTTGAGGTGCATGGAACAACCTACACCGTGGAACCGGTGGGTGGTGGCCCTGCAAAAAGAGTGCATAGGTCAGACATCAGGCCCTGTCCAAGACCAGTCCCAGTGCCGATGCCTAGGAAAAGAGTGACACCTGTAAAAGTTCCTACCTCGGAGTTGGTAGAAGGGATGCCTACACTGGATGCAGAATGTGTGCTGGTGGAGGAAACCAGATGGACTAAGGAGGATCCAGTGGACGAAGTGCTTGGGAGGTTGCAGCAGCCAGTGGTGCAGCCAGAGGATGATGCTGAAATAAGAGAAGTGGAGGGCAATGATGGAGTGCAAGTAGATGATGAGGCGAGTATAGTAAGACAGTTCCCTCAGCCCAAAACAGAAAGAAAGGATTCAGCATTGGATGTGGTGGTGATTAGGCCAGTTCCTGTTCCCCGAAAGCCCAGGGTAGAGAGTGCCCAGGTGGATGTACCCTGTCCTTCACCACGCAGGACCCAGCGGTCTACTGCTGGGGTTCATAGCAATCCAAACAGGTTGCCTAAATCGGCTTGCAATTCTGTGTCTTTCAGTCCCGATGCTCTTTCCCAAGTGTTAGCTGGAATAGTTTTGTATACATCTGGAAAACTACAAGGAGTAGTGGATGATTAAAGCATGTTTGTAGTCATCGAGGACGTTGACTGTAGGCAGGGGAGAGTGTAACCGGGGCAGGAATAGCCTGAAATTTGATTAATTCCCCTGGTGATTTGCCCTTATGTTTGCTTTGACTCAGCCGTGCGCTGTCCCCTTTAAGATTGTGTGCATGCGCAGATGAGATAGAGAGCGCGTCCGACTGAAAGAGAGCGCAGTTTGAGACAGAGTCACACAGAGGGAAAAGTAGTTGATTAAACTGTTAAAGAGAGAACATTTCCAGTTTGATATTGACTTGTGAATCTGTGGTGATAACAGCCGTGTGATATTGTCGAGTGTATGGTTGATTTCGCTGCTCGTACGAGTGTGGTGTTCCTGCACGTGAGAGATCTTCCGTGGGGAAAGGAAATACAGAGACGTTGGGGAAGATTGAGCGTGAGTTACTCTGTGATATGTTATAAAAAGTTGTTGAAAGGTTAAATAACACGGTTTATTTAATATATTAATGCAACTTTGAGTAATTATTGTTCTTTATGCCGTGTTAGAGGGGAGAACAGCCACGCGTGATATTGCACGTGCACCAGCTGCCACGTGAGCTTTTTCTGTGTGCTTCAAAGTCTCAATAAGAGTGAGTTTTGATCATTTTATTCTCCTAAAGTGTTTATGTATAAGTTTTAAAGAATATTTGTACCTTTGTTCAAGTGTATACTATTTTTCTTGTGTAGTTACTGTTTGACTTGAACAGAAGGGGTCAAACTGTGTATTGTAATGTATTAATGTGGTGAAATGTGCAGATTTCTCATGTATGCTGTTTTATTTCTTTCATTAGGCACATACAGGCCACTACCGTTGTTTTTGGCACTCATTTTATTTGTTTCTGAGATTATCAATGTGAAAACCTCCTTTTTATTTGTTTTGTTTTGTAAGACTCTTATTACTTTGTTTTCTGCACTTATTGGAGTCAGTTTGATAGTTTATTTTGTTATGCCAATTTTACTTATTAATTGGAATGTTTTTCTAAAACTGCTTTTCTCTTGAACAAAAATATACATTAACGCTGTGCCTCATTTGAGGCTCAGTCAGGAATAAAAGAACCCGTTTTCTTTAGATGTTATGGCTGTGTCTTATTTCCTGACATAACGTTTGAACGGCCACATTTATGCTTTAATACAGTCAAAAACTTGCATACAGCACCTTCAAGGCACAGTCTTTATGTTTATACAACTGGCAGTTGGAGACGCAGCAGATTAGTTTTGTTTTTAACGGAAATGCCTACTCCAATATAGCCTACACATGCGATTTCTGTCCCTGCTTTTTATGTTCACATACATAACTGACAGTGTTTGTGAACTTTGTGTTTTTTACATGTCCTTGTGTTTTTAAGAGTTTAAACACAATGATAAGACATGAAAGGGAAGTTAGTTTAATACTCACGAGACGTGCCATCTGACATCCAGCTTTCTGTGCGTGTGCTTCAGATGTGTGCGCTCAGAAAGTTTTAAAACACATGCCGATAATAAACGTTCACGAAGAAGAAGAACTTCAATATCTGTGAGTGTGATCTCAATAGATGATAATCAAAAGCAAGCAGACGTTTTGTTAGTATTTGTCAGAGTTTCCGATGCAGGCAGGAGCTGTTGAAGGAAGGCGCTTTCCTGGAAAGGGTGCGGGGAGCAGTAGCTCATTTGCATTAAAAGACACACATACGGAAATGGCTTCTTTTATTTTGTATGGAAAAATTGGTATTTACAACATGGTATAATAAATGATCTGTGAGGCATTTTGAGCTGAAACTTCACTGACACACTCTGGGGACACATGAGACTTATATTACATCTTGAAAACAGGGGCATAATAGGTCCCCTTTAAATGACAAGTAACCCCAAAACCGGAATGTTTCAGTCAGAAGTAAAATTACCTTAATACAAAGAGGTTAAAATATCCTGAGGAAATAATAGCTAATAAAAAAATTATACATGACATAATTATGTAATTCTATTTGTATTATATTATATAAGGGACAGTACATAGGTGTGCATTTAACAATTTTAATGCATGAAGTGGAAGCAAAGAACATATATATATATATTTTTATAATGAGATTTTCCCCCCATTTTCAATTGTTTTACTTTACTTCTGGCTCAGTCCCACGAGTCGGCCACCACAGCCAGATTCAAACACGAGCCCCATAAATCGAGAAGGGTCTGGCTGCAGACTTGATCTTGCACTCTGACTACATATGTAAAATTAACTTGCCATAGCAATAACAGTAAATTATGCATAATCGCATGCAACTAACCCTAAACCAAATCCTAATCCTACCCTAACCCTATAGTAAGTGACGGAAGCACGGGTGACTGAGAGTGCAAGTCTGATAGTGCAAGTGCAAGTCTGCAGCCAGACATTATCAGATAAATCAGTGTGAAAACAATGTCAGATTTTTTTTTTTTTTTCTCTCTCTCTTGACAGCACCAGGGATATTCTACCCATTCGGCTCATCAGGAGACACAAGAAACGCTGCTGTTGATGATGGAAGCTCCTCAGTTATTCCACTGTTGAGTCCATTTCTGTTCTTTGGCCGCTCATACAGGCAGATTTATGTAAGAATTTTAATCCATTTTGATTCAAAGTCTAACTGTGAGTTGAATGCTTTATAAACTCATCTGTCATCCTGTGACTGTGATTTTGACAATATTTCTCATGTTTCAGGTTAATAATAATGGACACCTCACATTCAACCAGCCTTCATCACAATATGTTCCCTACTCCTTTCCTGCTAATGGAAGCCAAGATATAATTGCTGGTCTTTGGACCGACCTTGACAACCGTGTGAGAGGTGTGGTTTCATATCATCAGTACACTAACGGAAGTGTTCTCACACGCGCCACTCAGGATATAAACAGTCATTTCCCAAATCTGGCCTTCAGCGCTTCTTGGGTCTTTGTTGCAACGTGGGATAAAGTCGCTTACTATCCCATCTCTAACACAGTAAGGTTGATATACTTATGAAATGTGAATGTTTTCAGTTTATGCACAATTCAGTTCAGTTTCAGAATTAGTAGTAGGTCAATAATGCTCATAAAAATTATTTTTATATTACAAAATGAACGGTGCTTAAGTGATTATCTATTTTCAATCTTTGCAGGAAACTTCGTTTCAAGTGGTTTTAATTTCAGGCAGTAATTTTTCATTTATTCTGATGAATTATGGTGACATTGCTGTAACAGGACTTCTGGTCGAGGTAAGACGCTTGTATTCTGTGTTGAGAACAAAATGTTACTATTCACTAAAATATCTACTGTAGCATATGCACTGTATATATATACGCTATTTATATGATTAATGTTTTTACATACTTTCAGGCTGGTTATGACACATTAAACTCCACTGACTTCTTTGTGATTCCTGGATCAAACAGCGGAAACTCCATCTCAAACCTCAAGAGCTCCAGTAATGTCCATGTTCCCGGTCGATGGGCCTTCAGGGTGGACATTGGACGCAACACCTCTAATAGTAAGAAGTCTTGTCTTTCTAGAAATAGATAATCGATTTTTTTTTTCTTTAGCAAGCCAGTGTTTTGATAAATTTCATATAAATGTCATGTCATGTGTTTTTGTTTGATTAATGTCAACAAATATGAGTATTTTATGTGTTTTTCTGTGTTTCCCTTTAGACAACGTCATTGGACTTCAAATGAAACTTTCCTCGCTTTCAAATCTAACACAGAGTGGAAACATTGAGAGTGTTTTACAGCAAGTATGTCACACGTATTACGAATATGTATACAAAATATGGTTCTAATAGATAATAGCTAGTTTGATCTGTCTCTCCATCTTTGTTTCAGATAAAACAGGTGCTGGTCAATTACGGTCTGCCAAGCAACATAGAGCTGGAGTTAAGAAAACTCCAAAAGATAAAGCCGTAAATTCAGTCTCCTTCAGGAAAAGAAATAAAACAGTCTTGTTCGTTTTAAATCCCAGTTTTACATTATGTGCTTTCATTCAAAAGATTAAAATGGGCACAAAGCAGCATAAAAGTTTTATAAAATAGATACATATGACTTTTTTTACAAAGTAAAAAATAAAAAAACATTACGATTAAAACTTCCTTAAATCTTCCGCACTCGGTTTCTTTGTGTTTTTATCAGATTTTTTCGATGTGACCATTGTGATCGTTTTTTTTTTAGCATTTAAATGAATCGATGATTCAGTTTAACTAGTCTAAATTATTAATTAACGATTCATACTGATCCGATCCACAATTTCAGTTCAGTGATCAAGGGTGTATTCCATTTTACTTGCTTTTTACCCACTATTCAGCTTGATTGTGACATCACTGCAGATAACTGTAGTGTATGATATAAGCTATTAATTATTTTGAGAATTGTAGCTCCCTCACCTTCACAGTCAAAGTTTACAATTTATATTTTTTTCATTTGTGTAATTTAATTTTCCTCCAACAGCTCATACCTACAGGATTTTATTTCCTCCAACAACTTATATGCAAATAGCATGGTGCAAAAAAATAATAATTCACAAATAAATACATTTTTAAATGAATAACAACATAAATGTATGTCTTTTTTATCTCACACAAAGCCATATAGTGCATTGATTGTATAGATAACATACATTTAATGGTGTTTTTGCATCAATTTTACTTGAAAGCCTGATTTTATTGAAAAGCCACGACTGTTTTGTCATGACACGAGGATGAGTAAATTATGACAGAATTTCCGTTTTTGGTAACTATTTCTTCTCTCTCTGCTCCTTTTTAGCCCCATTCATGGTGTTTGTCATAGACTGTGTTTACAAATGTCAGCTGAAGAAGTTTAAACCAGTTCATAAGTGAAAGTAAACCTATTCATTTCATTCATTCACCTTCTTTAGAACCATAACTAGAAAATAATATTGACAGTCACCATGTCACAATTACGATCTGCCACGCAGCATAGAGCTGGAGTTAAGAAAAGTGCAAAAGATAAGGTTGTCGTCTTTAGAAAAAGAAATAAAACAGTCCTGTTCACTTTGTTGCATACTATAGTTTAAGTGCTGGAGTTAAGTGTTGACCATAGCATTCTTGGAGAAGTGCGTTTACTCAAGCCAGGGTATGAGTTACTCTCCCTCTGTGCATTGGCATCTGTAAGGGCATAAGCTCCCCTGCGGATTCCTTGGTATAGAGCCTGGTTGACCAGAGTTATTGGGCAAAACGCAGCATGCATTTCTCTTGTTTGTCTACCTTTCTTTTCAATATTGCTTAAAGGTAGGGTAGGCTATTTGTTTTATAAACACTTTTTGTTATACTGCTTGAAACTCTCTTCACATCCTGATAGAAATGAATGATAAGTGCTCTAAATATTCAAATATGTACATATATCTTCTGTGGAATTCGCAGGACCAAAACATTTTCGTCCAATCATCACATTCACAAATGGTATGAGACAATGTCCTACCTGCCTGTCAACTTATGAACTTCCATAACTCCGTGCACAGACATCACATGTCATCAGCGCTTTACGTGAGACTGACAGTCGTGCCACAAGCACCTCCTCAGACTCAGATTTCTGTCAACACGATCACTCTCAAGTGTGTTTTGAAAAGAAATGTCGCTCAACAGGAAGAACTCGATAGTGGCAAGGAACCGTAACTCCATCAGGTGACAGAAATGAAGAGTGGGAAAAAACTTGGTAGAAACCCAGTTTTATGTTTATATGCTTTAAAGGGTTAGTTCACCCAAAAATTAAAATTCTGTCAGGAATTACTCACCCTCATGTTGTTCCAACCCCATAAGACTTTCGTTCATCTTCGGAACACAAATTAAGATATTTTTGATCAAATCTGAGAGCTGGATCACTCCACCATAGGCTTCAATGGGATCGAAACTTGCAAACCCAAGCGACGAGAATACTTTTTGTGCGCAAAAAAAACAACAAAAATAACAACTTTATTCAACTATTCATTTTTGTCTGTGTGGGCCTGAATGAATTTACGTAGTTCAACCCAGACGCGCTGCGCTGTTACACTACGTGAATTAATTCAGGCCCACACAGACGCTTGTTACAATGCAACACTTTGAGCACGGACGCTCTCTCTCCCTCTCACACACACACACACACACACACACACACACACACACACACACACACACACACACACACACAGTCAGTCCTCTTAAACATCTTTCATGGTGATTTTTATTAAAACATTCGCAGACAGGAAACGCCAACGGTAAGCAACAAGAAGATAACCTTTTTCATTTAATACACCCTTAGATTGGTGTGACGCTCATGTAAGGATAATACACAACAATAAACAACAAAGTGCACTCACATGCTGCTTAGTCAAAGCACGCAAGAAACAGTAAGAAGAACTATAATCACATTAAAAAAATAACACATCGCTAAATGGGCAGTTCAGACCAGACGCTCTCTCTCGCTCTCTCTCGCTCTCTCTCACACACTGCTGCTGTAGAGGCAGTTTAGTAAAATATTTTTTTATCAAATACTCCAAATCTCCACCCTCCATAATTACAATTAATAATTTTAGCTAACTAGCTAAACAAGATGTCAACACAAATCCACAAATCTTCCGCTATTTCATTCATTGACGATGATAACGTTATGTGATTGGCCTGATGCCAACAAGTTCATGGCTTCCCTTGACACTGTCCTGGCCAATCACAGGGGAGCAGTGTCGTGACAATAGCGTCACCTGATTGGTTAATCATTCTTTTTTTTCTATCAAGGGATGCCAACTCAGCCTGGCCTCCTCACAGACACAGGGTGCAGTACCATGTTTTCAACGCTCATTCACCATGTCACTTTTATAGGGGCGCTGTTTTACACATCATAAAACGCTCAGTAATGAATGAAGAGAGACGATAAGGAGATGACAGACGGATTACGTAAACTGTGAAAACAAAAGTGTTTATTAAATGACGATTATATTCTGAAAAAGTGAGGAAGCCTGGCTTCCCTTGGCCTCCGCAAGAAAACGCCACTGCCAGAACGCTAGATCGGTCGGTACGTGCGTCAAGGTTCGGAGCTTGGATTTACACGGAGAATACACGGTATAAAAATAAGTAAAACTCGCGTGCACATTAATTAATGTAATGCGGAATTACTGTATACGTCTATGCGGGTTCCCTTTCAAGGCCGTCACTTCGACATTAGGTCGTGTGACGTATATGGGAGGAGTTCCCATATACGTCACACGACGTAATGTCTCGTTCCCTGCCTTTCAGGGAACCGAGGTTACGAAAGTAACCGGAGTTGCTTCAAACACTCGTTTTACCATTATACGCGTGCAGAGCGTCCTGTTCGCTTTGGACGCGCGAATGGATTCAAACTGTTCAAGCATCGAACTAGAGGCGATAGTCGCGAGTTTGACGCTCTATTCGCATTTGGTGTGAACGCAGCAAATGAATGAACAGGCTGCGATGTCAAGATTGCAATGCTGGAATGTGTGTGTGTGACTGTGTGTGTGTGTGAGAGAGAGAGAGAGAGAGAGAGAGAGGGAGGGAGAGAGGGGGGCAGGGGGGCACAGGCGCGATTGAACAGTGGAAACATAAAAACATACTCCGTCATTTTGTTCATACAGGACATCATTAAAACTGCAAAAAGTGTTTAGCCTACTTATATTTGTGTAAAACACAACATTGTGCTTTTGTCAAACTGTAAACTCTTGTCAAACTGTAACCTACAACTGTCACCTAACCAAAATCACTCTCTCTGTCTCACACACACACACACACACACACACACACACACACACACACACACACACACACACACACACACACACTGTTTAAAAGCTAAAATTATCTCATCTTTTGGACATTCATCATATTGCATTGGTTTTCATTTCTTGTCCTAAAACAGAGCACTAATCTGTTTATTTTGAAGTTACACATTCTACATTGATTAAAAAAGAAAATCAAATGTGTTTTTAATGGTAGTATTATTTTATACAGAAATAAATTATTTATAATTCAGATGAGAATAAAGTTAATACAAATTTTGAGGAAATAAATATATTGATCTGAAATATAGCAAATTAATTTTAAATTCATTCAGGTACAATTACCAAACATATCTCAAAGTCTTTTGAATAAAGGGTGGCAGTCTTAAAAAAATTCCTGGGGAAATTCCTTTTTGTCTCTCAAGCATATAAATTCCCAACACACACACGCATACATGTGAGGTCACACATACTTATGCACACAATCTTTTTTTACAACAAGCCCTCACAAACACACACACACTACAACATAGTCTTACATGGTGCAAGAAATTTAAAACAACATTTTCAAAACTGGGAAGTTATGTTGCTTGTGTTATGTTGCCCCCCCACATGATGAACACAAAAGACACAACCAATGGATACATTGGCACATTTTTATCCATTCATGTACTACACTGTACAACACACACACACACACACACACACACACACACACACACACACACACAAAGATTCCGCCTCAGCAATCCCGTCTTTGGGATTGCCAGGCAGCAGGGGGAAAATCCTCTTGCGTGCCTGTTCCCTGCTGGCACGCATCAACTAATAATAATAATAATAATATAATAATAATATTTTGAACTGAAATATTTGGAAGGCTTCCTACATTTCATCATCTCCGTGTCCTAGAAAAATAGAAGTACTGATTACTGTAACAGTAACACATCCTTTTCACAAAATGGAAGCAATCAGAAAACTCTATCTGTATGTGAGGCAATTTGATGCAGCTACGGTACATGTATGTGTTGTAACAGCACTTAGTGCAGCTCTCAAAAGTTACAGAGCAGTCTGAAGTACATCTACTGTACCTGTTTTTCTCTCGGAAGGTTCTTATGATTGAGGCGACGGTGCAGTGACTCAAATTTGGCCTTACTCGTAGCCCAGCCTCCCTCATAGTCATATCATGGACAAAGATATGGGCAACTAGAGTGTCTTGTCTCCTCGCCCTTGCCCTTCACCTTCCTCCTCCTCCACCCCCCCTCCTCTTCCTCCTCCTCCTCCACCCTCACCCCCACCCCTACCCCTCCTCCTCTTCATCATCCTCCACCTCCACCCCCTTCTCATCTTCCTCCTCCTCCCCTCCTCCTCCTCCTCAAACCCTCCTCCACCCCCCTCCAACCCTCCTCCTCCTCCTCCACCCCTCCTCCTCCTCCTCCTCCTCCACGCCTTTCTCCTCTTCTTCCTCCTCCACCCCCTTCTCCTCTTCCTCCTCCACCCACTACTCCTCTTCCTCCTCCTCCTCCACCCTTTTTTTCCATTCCAGATGATCCTCTTAATCACAGGGCGTAACACGTTTAAAATCAGTCAACTTCCTGCTAATCCACATCAGGTGGAAGAGCAGCAGAAGAAGCAGTCTGAGGTAAGTCAAATCTTTCCCTTTAATGTTAAGCTCCATAAACTATATTCTCAAATTAGAATGTTTGTCCTTCCTTGTGGAATGTATTGAAATAAAAATAATGGTGATATATATATATATATATATATATATATATATATATATATATATATATATATATATATATATATATATATATATATATTTAAATATATATATATATTAGGGCTGTCAAAGTTAGCGCGTTAATAACTCATATTAACTGCACTATTTTTTTAACGCTCGATTAACGCAGCGCGTATTTTCTGTTTGACCCGTGGCCCAAAACCTAGTTGGAGAAATGGAGATACACAGTGTTGCCAACTTAGCGACATTGCAGACCCATTTAGCGATTTTTTCCCTTCAACAAAGCGCCCAAACCTTAGTTTCTGAGAATCTACCGGTACTGCTCTCCCAGCACGCGCGCGCGCCTCTCTCTCTCTCTCGCTCTCTCTCTGCGTCTCGCGCTGAAGAGAGGAGCAGCGCTTTAATTCAGTAAACACATATGATATTGGCATTGCTTCTCTAATTTTACATGCAAGTATAGCCGAAATCGCAAAACAGATATTGTGTTTATCTTATTTGTATTTGATTTCATCAGACAACGGCTCGATTATCAGGATAATTGTGCAGATTAACATCTTGGAAGGGAGAGCTGGTTCTTAATGGGTCGCGTTTCAGTCACCATTTCATATTCATTCCGTTGTTTGACAACAGAAACAGTAAAATATACCAATGAAAACAGTTTTATTGAGAATTTAGCTTCATCAAAATGGGCACAGAGAGAGACAAACTATGTAGCCTAATAATAAATAATAAATGTACATTAAGCATTTTCAGAAGAGCTGCCCTGTCATGCAAAAATCTAAACATGTTTGTGTTAATTGCTCAGTGCAAAGAAAGAGAAGTAATGGGAACCTGTATTTCTTTGTTCTTTCTAACTCTTTGAGTCAGACTCGAGTCATGAATTTGATGACTTCAGACTCGACTCGACAAAATGTACAAAGACTTGCAACTCGACTTGGACTTTAACATGATGACTCGAGTCGTGACTTCACTTGGACTTGCGCCTTTTGACTCGAGAAGACTTGCTACTTCCCATGAAAACTGGGGAAAAAAATGTCCACACGGCCGCGCCGCTCTCAGTTTATCTGCATCTGTGAAAAAAATGTGCACAACCTGTATGCATGCAGAGAGCGCGCGCGCTCCCTGCACGACATCCAATCACTGTAGTCCCACGTTGTTTTGATTTGATAGCATCTAACGCCCGTTTCACACATACTCCGTTTGCAGTGCGTATGCGCCAGCGGTGTGTATTTTTTTCGTACCCATGTTAACAGGTTAGAGCTTTCACACTGCACGCGGTTGAAGTCCGTCCATACGTTCCAGGTACGGTGCGTATACAGCAGTGCCGCGATCGTTTCCGCACCGAGTCTATTTCTGCTGTGCTGCAAACGCTGAATTAAAGTGACAGCGCATGTTTCGTGGTCAAAATGAACACAGATTGACCTAAAAATGTAGTAATTTCACCATAAATGCGATTAATTAAATAAAATGTAGTAATCTCACCATAAATGTATTTAATTAAATACTATTTTCACTTTAAGACCAGGGAAAGCAAGGAAAACTACAATTTACCTCAACAAGGCGACATAATGAACGACACTCTCATTCGTGGAGGTGGAAAAACATGTTCCTTGTGACATGCGGGATTTATTGTATTAATTTAAATATAAAATGAATGCGCATGCGTCGCGTCTGAGCGCGTTGTTGTCTTTGGAGCTCCATCGATTGATTTATAATTCTTGATTTCTCTTTAAACTCACTTACAACGAACATTTTCTATTTTTCTCACCTCATAGTTACAACGCGGATTGTTGAGCAGACGCGTCTCAAGCCTAGTGATCCAACGCTGGATACTCTTATAGGTTACGTCCGTGGATCACGGCTGAACGCGTCTTCTCCGCACTCATTTACAAACAAACATTTTTTTTCTCGCCTATCGTGCGTCTACTCTACACCCGTACCCGTAAAAAGACGGATTATATCCAAGACTTAAGCCATAAATTAGTATTAATATTGATAGCATCACTGGTAGCGTCGTTGCTAACTTAACTTACTGTCCATCTGTTAAAATGGCGAATATATCAAATGTAAGTAGTTTACCTTTTGGTGCAGGTGAGGACACATTTGAGCTGCACGCGGTGCAGTCTGAGCTGGAAGCTGTTGAGAAACAGATCCACGACCTTTTAGTGAGAAAAGCCGAGCTGATAGACCGGCGGTTAGCTCTTGAAACATCGCGCGCCGAGGCACACAAATCAGAGACTAACGTTACTAACCCGATGACTCCGACCTCGTCTACTCCGTGCGTTCCTCAACATCGGTCCCGAACGTCGAGGTCGCGATCAGCCATGGTCTCGTTCACCCCGGCTCCAACATGCCATCACGAAGCCTGGATTTTTCCGCAGCGGAAGACGCGAGCCAGGTCTAGACCAAGAAAACTCTCTCCGACCCTCCCGGTTTTCGAGATATCCACACAAAACCGTTTCTCCCCTCTTCGCGAAACAGAACGCGATGCTGTGATCATCGGAGATTCCATCGTTCGACACGTACACGCTACGTTAAATAAAAGTAAGGTGCATAATCACTGCTTTCCTGGTGCTCGCGTTTCTAAAATCGCTGCTCACGTTCCCGAGATTCTGAACGAGCGCGTCGGAACTGTGGTCCTGCACGCGGGAGGGGCAGACATCAGACTGTGCCAGACGGAAGTTCTGAAGAAAGACTTCAGGAATCTGATCGATACGGTATGCAGCACATCGCCTGATATAACGATTATTGTGTCAGGACCGCTTCCCACGTACCGACTAGGTCATGAAAAGTTTAGTAGATTATTCGCGCTAAATGAATGGTTAATGTCATGGTGCAATGAGCAGAAACTGCTCTTTGTAAATAATTGGAATCTGTTTTGGGAGCGTCCTAGGCTTTACCGTGCTGATGGCTTACACCCAAGCAGATTCGGATCGGATCTTCTGTCAGATAACATCTCCAAAATGTTAAATACCTTTTGACTAGTAACCAAAAGTCCAAATCATAGTCTCTGCTGCACCAATTTAACTGATATAAATAGTGTAGAACATTGCATAGAAACTGTGTCTATTCCTCGTTTAGTGAGATCAAATAATAAATCTACTGCAGGATCTAGAAAAAATTTAATTGTTATTAAACCAGAAAATGTTGCTATTGGTAATCAAAAACAATTTCTAAAGCTAGGTCTTCTAAACATTAGATCACTCACACCTAAGGCAGTTATTGTAAATGAAATAGTCACAGATAATAGCTTCGATGTACTTTGCCTTACTGAAACCTGGCTTAAACCAAATGATTATTTCGGTCTAAATGAGTCCACTCCATCAGGAGACTCCTATAAGCACGAGCCCCGTCTGAATGGTCGTGGCGGCGGTGTTGCAACAATCTATAGAGATTTTCTCAATGTTACTCAGAAAACGGGTTATAAGTTTATTTCATTTGAAGTACTTGTACTAAATGTTACGCTCTTAGATGTTCGAAAAACATCCCTATTATCTCTAGCCTTGGCTACCGTATATAGACCGCCTGGGCCTTACGCTGATTTCCTAAAAGAGTTTGCAGATCTTCTCTCAGACCTATTAGTTAACTTCGATAAAGCATTAATTGTTGGAGACTTTAATATCCATGTAGATAATCAAAATGATGCGTTAGGGGCTGCGTTTACAGATTTATTAAACTCCTTTGGGGTCAAGCAAAACGTTACCGGACCAACTCATCGATTTAATCATACACTCGATTTAATTATATCACATGGAACCGATCCAACCGATATAGATATCATTCCACAAAGTGACGATGTCTCTGACCATTACATGGTAACTTGCATATTACGTACTCCTGTGATATATCATGCTGCGCCGCGTTATCGATTAGGCAGAACAATCCTTCCATCCACCATAGATCATTTTTCAAATTGCTTATCGGATCTGTCTCAACTGCTCAGTGAACCCAAACAAACAGATGAACTTGAGGAATTAACTAGCACTATGAGCACCATTCTCTCTGGATCATTGGATATTGTTGCGCCCATTAGATTAAAAAAGGTCAGAGAGAAAAGTAAAGCACCATGGTACAACAATACTACGCGTGTTCTAAAGAGAGAAACCCGTAATTTAGAGCGTAAATGGAAACAAACTAACTTAGAGGTCTTTAGAATCGCATGGAAAGACAGTATGTCACGTTATAAAAAGGCCCTAAAAGCGGCCAAGGCTGAGCATCTCCGCAAACTAATAGAAAACAACCATAACAATCCTAAGTTCTTATTTAACACCGTGGCGAGACTAACAAATAAACAGATGACTCCTGAACAAAATATTCCATTACAGTTTAGTAGTAATGATTTCATGAAGTTCTTCACTGAAAAAATAGAAAACATCAGAACCACAATTGTAAACGTTTAATCCTCAATCGCGCCTTATAATTCAGCCTCAATTATCACCCCGCAAGAACAATTACAGTGCTTTACAACTATAGAACAAAAAGAGTTAAATACACTTTTTACTTCATCTAAAACAACAACATGTTTACTAGATCCTATACCAACTAAACTATTGAAAGAAGTGTTACCTGTAGTGGAAGAGCCTCTCCTCAATATTATTAACTCGTCTTTATCTTTAGGTTATGTTCCAAAAACATTTAAACTGGCAGTTATAAAACCTCTCATTAAGAAACCACAATTAGATCCTAATAATCTAGTAAATTATAGACCCATTTCAAATCTACCTTTTATGTCTAAAATACTAGAAAAAGTTGTGTCCGCTCAACTGGGCTCTTTCTTACAAGAAAATGACACCTATGAAAAGTTTCAGTCTGGGTTCAGGCCGCATCATAGCACTGAAACTGCGCTCGTTAAAATCACAAATGATTTACTTTTAGCTTCTGACCAAGGCTGTATCTCAATATTAGTTTTACTTGATCTTAGTGCTGCGTTCGATACTATAGATCATACAATACTCTTAGATGGATTACAAAATTATACTGGTGTTCAAGGACAAGCATTAAGCTGGTTTAGATCGTATTTATCTGACCGCTACCATTTTGTTTATTTAAATGTAGAAAAATCTATCATAACTCCAGTAAACTATGGAGTGCCGCAGGGATCTGTGTTAGGCCCTCTATTATTCTCAATATATATGCTGCCACTTGGAAATATTATAAGGAAACATGGAATTAGTTTCTATTGTTATGCTGATGACACTCAAATCTATATTTCATCACGGCCGGATGAAAACGCTAAATTATCCAAATTGACAGAGTGTGTTAAAGATATAAAAGATTGGATGACGCGTAATTTTCTTTTATTAAATCCAGACAAGACAGAGGTACTACTTATCGGTTCAAAAAACCACCCACAAAACCTCTCACAATACAAGTTTAACATAGTAGGATGTCCTGTTACTTCATCCTCTACAGTAAAAGACCTGGGTGTTATATTAGACTGCAACCTGTCTTTGGAAAATCATATTTCATATGTAACAAGAACAGCCTTTTTCCACCTTAGAAACATTGCTAAGCTACGTAATATGCTATCTGTTTCTGATGCAGAAAAGTTAGTTCATGCATTCATGACTTCGAGACTAGATTACTGTAATGCGTTATTAGCCGGTTGTCCTGCATCCTCAATAAACAAGCTACAGTTAGTCCAAAATGCCGCCGCTAGAGTTCTAACTAGATCAAGAAAATATGATCATATAACACCGATTTTATCATCACTACATTGGTTACCTATAAAGTCCCGTATTAATTACAAGGGATTGCTACTGACTTATAAAGCCCTAAACGGCTTAGCTCCAGTCTATTTAACGGATCTTCTATCGCCCTATAATCCATCGCGCTCTTTAAGGTCACTAAATTCGAGGCTTTTGGGCATACCTAGGATATCCAGATCCACCAAAGGAGGGAGAGCATTTTCACATTTAGCACCAAAACTCTGGAATAGCCTTCCTGATACTGTTCGTTGCTCAGACTCGCTCTCCCAGTTTAAAACTAGATTAAAGACGCATCTCTTCAGCCAGGCATTCATATAATACTTTTAATCTTACAGTTAAATCCGGTCTCTACTTCATAAACGCCAGAGGAGAACTGGCCCCCGACTGAGCCCGGGTTCTCCCAAGGTTTTTTTTTCTCCATTAGGTCACCTGATGGAGTTTTTCGGTTCCTTGCCACTGTTGCCTTTGGCTTGCTCAGTTGGGGATATTTAATTTAATTAATCAATCAACGATACTATTGATCAGCATTACCAAACGTAGACGTTCCACTAGAAACAAACATTGATGTATTGTTCTAATTTATTGCTGTGAAGCTGCTTTGATACAGCCTGTGTTGTGAAAAGCGCTATATAAATAAACTTGACTTGACTTGACTTGATAAAAGAAAAAGCATGAGAGTTCGGCTGTTTTTTATATAAGTAGCCTACATGGTTAACTATTTGACCACTTGCTTTAGGAACTTAATATAAGTAGAAGTAATGCATTGAATAATAGGCCTACGTTGTTTAAATTGTGTTTAAACGTGCATACGTCTATTAAAGAGTGTATATGTGTACAAAGAGAATCGCAATGCTGAGACGTTAAGACCGGGGTAAATCCAGGGAAAATACATATTTCAACAAGGCAACATAATGAACACTCGTCTCATTCGTGGAGGTGGAAAAACAAGTTCTTTGTGACATGCGAGATTTATTGTAAAAAGATTTAAATTATGCAAAAGAAAGAGTATGAGTCTGCTGTTTTTGTCAATTTTAAGTTTTAATTTAAATGGATACTTCACCTCTGGGAAGATGAATGTGTATTTAAAATAGGCCATTTAAGTAGAAGAAATGTGGAGAAATTTTTGAATTTGGAGCTTTCTAGACTGAGAAAAGCCAGAAAATGTATTTTTGGCTTATGTGGATGAAAGACAACAACTCCCAGAATGCACTTGCTTCGCTGCCTTAGGAGGCCACGCCTACCGGTTAGAGAGCACAGTTGAAAACAACAAGGCTAGCCTAAGTAAGTGATGAGTTTGCCAGGGATTTAGAGACCCAAAATGTCCGGGATTCGGCTTTTGCGTTCTACAGTCGCCATTCATCATGTTTACTGTGGCGAGCAGGACGAGGCTGACGGCCGCGGGAGAACAGCGCGAGGCGGGTGGCTTCATTACTGAGACGCGCCGGGTCTCGCATCTCTCACGGAGGAGCGGGAATTTTCTTAGCAATGTTAAAACGCACATCAACCGATCACTTGTTTAGCGTTCATGTAAACACTACAGTCAGATTCACCGATCGGAATTAATTCAGTTAGATTGAAACGAGAGGTGTGCATGTAAACAATGAATGGCGACCGCAGAACGCAAAAGCCGAATCCCGGACATTTTTAACAGTCTCGCCCGCCGGACAAGTCCGGGAAAAAGAAGATGGTAACCCTTACTTACTCAGCTTTCTCCTATTATTCAGCTTTCTCCACAGAACAAGAGCATGCTAGCTTAGCTTCCAAAGAAAGACGGCTGATACTGTGTACATTCTGTGAGTGAGATCCCACCCTGTATGGGCGGGCTGAAAACATGCGGAACAATGCCATCTACTGGCTGTAGTCTTTAGCCTCTGGACAGAAAATCCTCCGATGACGCAAAATGACGATTTTTGCGTCATCGGAGGATTTTTTCCAGACAAAAAATACATAAATCTCTCCTCTCAGGGGGATATGAGGGGGGAAAGCATGGTAATTCGAAAATACTACAGGTTTACTACTAATACAAAGCTTAATGCTAAATCCTGAAGTAACCCTTTAAAATGTATGCGATTTTAATATAAGTACATGGTTAAATATTTTACCACTTGCTTGAGCAACTTAATATATAATTATATAAGAGTAATGCATTAAATAATACGTTGTTTAAATTGTATTTAAACGTGAATACGTCTATTAAAGAGTGTATACGTGTGTACAAAGAGAATCGCAATGCTGACAAAAAAACTTTTTTTAAATAAAAGTTGCTTAACTTCTGGATTTGAAATACAAATAGTGAGTAGGCTATGTATTTGTGGTACAGCCGCGGATCACGCACTGCAAACGCAGCATATGTGAAAGCACTATTGCGGGTGCTGGTCTTCCACCGCATACGCACTGCAACACGCACCGCATACGCACTGCACACGGAGTATGTGTGAAACGGCATAAGCAGGCCATTGCAAGACAACCAATGAAGCGCAACAAGCTACAACACGCCAGTAGGCAAAATGATACCTAAGGTAGTTTCATTTGGCTATAAAAATTACGAGGTAGTCGACAAAAAACGAGTTGCAATTTAAAGTTGCCTGAAGTTGCACAAAGACAGGTAAGTTTTGAACGAATGCTAAGGACCTTATCGGATGTACCGTAAAACTTCAAATAATAGCCGAGTCCCCAATAGACGCCTGTCTCTTTTAAACAGTCTTCTCTCTCTCTCTCTCTCTCTCTCTCTCTCTCTCTCTCTCTCTCTCTCTCTCTCTCTCTCTCTCTCTCTCTCTCTCTCTCTCTCTCTCTCTCTCTCTCAATTTCAATTCAATTCAGAAAGCTTTATTGGCATGACAAAAAAGTACATTTTGTATTGCCAAAGCATCACAACAACATAGAAAATTATTTAGAACATTGAGTACACAAAATTATAATAATAGTTCAATTAAATAAAAAGATAGTATTATATATATTATCTTGGCTAGTTATTGCAAAAATAATAATACAGATAACATAAAGCAATAATAATAGTGTAAACAAAGATTAATAAATAAAATAAAAAGGATTATATTGCAGAAATCATGTATTTAAAAAACAAAAATAAACAAACACTGAACTTGAACATTATATGTGTGTAGGTGTGATGGGATGGGTTAGGCTGTGTGTGTGTGTGTGTGTGTGTGTGTGTGTGTGTGTGTGTGTGTGTGTGTGTGTGTGTGTGTGTGTGTGTGTGTGTGTGAGTGAGTGTGTGATGGGGTGTGTTAGGCTGTGAGTGAGTGTGTGTGTATTGGGCGTTCGCTGCTCTGCTCGTCCCTCAGGATGTGGAGAGATGTTACTAGTCTTGCTGCTATATTGGAGCATTTGGCTTCTTCGCCGAGGATGAATCTGAGTTTTTGGGTTGGATTACAGGTGTTAAATTGGGGAAATATTTTATTAATTTTGGGGTAATATTGGTCTCTGATGTGTTCATATTTTGGGCATTCTGTGAGGAAGTGCAGCTCGGTCTCCGGCACTCCCAGAATGCAGTGCGTGCAGAGTCTGTCCTCCCGGGAGAGCCAGGTCTGTCTGCGCCGGCCCGTCTCGATGGCCAGGCTGTGCTCGCTGAGTCTGTACATCGTCAGGGTTTTCCTGAGCTTCACATCACTCACTGTGCTCAGGTAGCTCGCAACAGTGTACTCTCGATTTAGTGCCGAATAACATTCCAGTTTGTGTTGGTTTTGAATGGTGTTCGTCCAATGGGTGATGTACTTGTCTTGTTCTGTGTTGATAATTTGTGCAGGCCGAATGTGTGTGAGTGTGTGTTTGTGCTGAGGCGAGCTGATCTCTGCAGGAGAGAGCTCAGTCAGTCTCAGCACTAGCTGGCACAGGGGACTCCTCGCTACGCTCAGCTCTTGGTGTTTGAGGGCTCTGTAATGGTATGAGTTGGGGTCGCTTGTTTTCAGGTGTTTCCAGAATTTGATGGCTCTTTTTTGGATGTTTAGAAGGAGAGGGTATTGGCCCAATTCTGCCCTGCATCCGTTGTTTGGTGTTTTTCTTTGGACTTTGAGTATTCTTTTACAGAAATCTAATTGTAGAGTTTCAATCGGATGTTTTTCCCAATTTAAAAAATCAAATTTTATAGAAGGACCCCACACTTCACTGCCATATAGAACAATCGGTTCAATTATTGATTTGAAAAGTTTGAGCCAAATTTGGATTGGGATGTCAATTTTGATTGATCGTTTTATGGCATAGAAAGCCCTTTGAGCTTTCTCTTTGAGTTCATTCACAGCCAAAGTAAAGTTACCAGTTGGAGTTATTTTCAGGCCGAGGTAAGTGTATGCTTTTGTGCTCTCAATGGTTCTGTGTGAGAGTGTGAATGTGTGTGTTGGTCCCTGAGATCTGGAGCGTTTCTGGAACATCATGACTCTAGTCTTCTGGAGGTTGACGGTCAGGGCCCAGGACTGACAGTAATCCTCCAGCAGATCCAGGCTGTCCTGAAGCCCCTCTTTAGTGGGCGACAGGAGGACCAGGTCGTCTGCGTAGAGAAGACACTTGATCTCTGTGTCGTGGAGAGTGAGACCTTGAAAGGGAGCATGTTCTAACGTGTCGGCTAATTGGTTGATGTAGATGTTGAAGAGGGTGGGGCTTAAACTGCAGCCCTGTCTCACTCCGCGCCCCTGGGGGAAAAATTCGGTTCTTTGGTTTCCAATTTTAACAGCGCATTGGCTGGCTGTGTACATCGATTTGATCAAATCATAGAATTTCCCCCCTACTCCACTGTCCATAAGCTTTAGGTATAATCCTTCGTGCCAGATTGAATCAAATGCTTTCTTGAAATCAACGAAACAAGCAAAAATTTGTCCTTTGTTTTGATGTACATATTTGTCAATTGGTGTTTGTAATGTAAAAATGTGATCGGATGTGCGACATTTTGGAAGAAAGCCAATTTGGGATTTACTCAAGGCATTGTGCTTCATAAGGAAGTGTAGAAGTCTGGCGTTTAAGATGCTGCAGAGAACCTTCCCCAGGTTACTGTTCACACAGATGCCTCAGTAGTTGTTGGGGTCTAGTTTGTCTCCGCTCTTGTGGATGGGGCTGATGAGGCCCTTGTTCCAGATCTCAGGGAAGAACCCTACACACAGAACATCATTGAACAGTTTTAGCATGGCCAGTCTGAAGCTTTGGTCTGTGTGTTTCAGCATCTCGTTCAGGATGCTGTCTACACCACAGGCTTTCTTGGACTCAAGGACTCCTAATTTTTCTTCCAATTCGTTAATTGTTATGGGGAAATCTAAAGGGTTTTGGTTTGTTTTAATTGATCTTTCCAAATTGTCTAGTTTATTAATTATTTCATTTTGATTATAATTTTGAATTTCAGTTGGGCTGTATAATTCCTGGAAGTGGTTCTTCCACTTCTCCCCGTCTTGGATCGCCAGGACTTCTTGATTTGGTTTGTATAACAATTTCCATTTATCCCAAAATTTGTGTGAGTTTATAGATTTTTCGATTTCTTCAAACTGGTTTTGCAAAAACTGTGCTTTTTTCCGCCGGAGTGTGGCTTTATATTGTTTTAGTGCCTCACAGTAAAGAAGGCGGAGGTCCGGATTATCTGGTTGTCTGTGTTTTTGATTTGATACATTTCTGAGGTTTTTTCTCAGAGCCTTACAGTCCAAATCAAACCAATTGTCAGTCTCTAAATATTTTTTCTTTGGTTTAACAATTGTCAAATTACTTTTTTGTGCTGTTTTGTAGAATATGTTGTTTAGGTCTTGTACTTCCTGATTGATGCCAAATTGGTTTTTAGGGTATTCCTGTATTTGGAATGAATGTATGAGGGATTGTATTTCTGAGGATTCGACTGCAGTGCTGTAGTTACTGGCACTGGTTTCAGTCCATTTGAAAGACATTATTTTGCTCATTTGATATGGGGTCCTAATTGGTTTGGGTGATGTTTCAGATTGCTTTATATAGAGGATGATTTGGCTGTGGTCTGAGAAAGGTTTCAGGGGTTTGACTGTGAATGCTCTCAGAGAGGAAAGGTCGAGATCTGTGATGGTATAGTCTACAGTGCTGTTCCCAAGAGCTGAGCTGTAGGTGTATCGGCCGAGCGAGTCCCCTCGCAGTCTCCCGTTGACGATGTACAGAGCCAGTCCTCGGCAGAGCTGCAGCAGCTGCCGTCCGTGAGCGTTCACGGTTTCATCACAGTTTAGTCTGCTGGGGTGAGAAGGGTACAAGTCGTTATTGCCTGTGATGAATCTGCTACCGTGCGATTCGATGTAATCTAGTTCTGCTCCTGTTCTAGCGTTTGTCACCCATAAGCAGCACATTTCCCTGGGCCTGGAAATGGCTGATTTCTCTCTCTATGTTCTGGAAAGTTTCCTCTTGGAAATATGGAGACTCGAGGGGTGGAATGTAAACTGCACAGAGGAAAACAGGCTTAGATGCTAATATCATTCCTTTTTGTATTTTTAGCCACAAGTGATGTTGTTCTTTTTTTATTAGTTCTATGGGCAGTTCAGATTTGATCCATATTATCATCCCTCCCGAGTCTCTCCCTTGTGTGACTGATGTGAGTTTGACTGATGGTAATATAATCTCTCTGTATCCTGAGGGACAGCTAGTGAACGCATCGCCTCTACACCAGGTTTCCTGTAACACGATGACATCTATGTCTTGAAGTTCTTTCATGAAATCAGAATTTCTACTTTTTAGGCCAAAGACTGAGGAGTTTAGACCTTGAATATTCCACGTAGAAAAACTAAGTGATTTCATGGTAAACTTTTAAAGTAATGTGTATGGTTTGTTTGCTATTTTGAGAAAAGAGAAATGATGCAAAATTACTATAGATTAAAATTAGAAGAATGAAAGATGGGATTAAAGTTGTGGTAGGAAATCAAAACATAAACAATTCCATTTTAAATGTACATTAATACCACAGAATAAGTTTTTTTTTTTTTTTTTTTTTACCACTGTCCACTGTGTGTTAGTAGGTGAGAGCAGATGATACTCAGCATGTGTTGGATGTCTTGGAGTTCAGCGTTAGGGTGGTCTGCTCCTCCGCTGACAGCTTGGGCGTAGCTCGGTCTGCCTGGCTGGGCCGGGCTCTGCTGTGGACGGGCTTCAGCTGCTGGAGCTGTGGGGCTGTTGTAGGACAGCCTCTGTCTGTAGGGGTCCTGTCTGAGTGCTGGTGCTCCGGGTGGTGCTCTGGGTGTTGCTCTGGGTGCTGGTGCTCCGGGTGGAGCTCCGGGTGGAGCTCGGTGTGGTGCTCTGGGTGCTGGTGCTCCAGGTGGAGCTCGGTGTGGTGCTCTGGGCGGTGCTCCGGTCGGGGCTCTAGATGAGCTGTGGACTGGGATGTAGTATGCTGGAGGGTGTTTCGATGGATTGGCTGGGTTAGGGCTGGTTCTGCTCCACCTGGGGCTGGTCTGGTTGGTCCTGTTTAGAGTGACATCTTTGAGTCTCTTTGCGAGGATATGTACCAGGTTCTTATAAAGGTGGACGTGGTCGTATAGACATTCAGTGTCCAGGTCTGGATGGTGGGCCAAGTGGACGTTGGGCAGGCGGGCACAATGTCTAGAGATGCTGGAGTTTATTTTATTAATTGTTTTGGGGTGGAAATCTGTCCTCTGAAGTAAAGTGGACAGGATGATTTTGGAGTTGGGGAAGGTTTCTCTAGCTTTTTCGACGACGGCTCTGAGGGAGTCCGACACTCGGTCCTGCTGGCTCCGCAGGTCATTGGTGCCCGTGTGGATAATGATGTGGCTGGGCCGGCCTAGCTGGGACTCTGTCAGGAGCTCCAGGGCTTTGTCAGTGGTGGGACACCAGAGTTTAACAGCTCTGTGCTGGGGGAAAAGTTTCTTAATATCGATGAATTTGCCGTTTGAATCGATGAGTAGAGCTATTTCGGGTTCCTCTGTGTTGGCTGGCGCTGGGCTGCTGTGAGGCGAGGGCTGCTGTGCTGAGGAGTCTGGCAGGGGGCGCTGTGACGGCTGTGAGCGGGCTGGGTCGGGTCTCTCTGCGCTGATAGCTGGGTGTTGACTCCCTGTGTTCGGCGACTCTGGGTTGGGCAGTGTTTGAGCTCTGTGGGTCTGCTCTGGCTCTTCTCTGGCCAGGAGGATCTCTCTCAGCTGCTCTCTCAGGGCCTGGATCTCACTGCGCTGCTGCTCTCTCTCCTCCTGGATCTCTCTCAGCTGCTGCCTCATCTCTGCTGTGGACTGCTCTCTGTCCTCTAGCTGGAGTCTCAGGGCGGTCAGCTCACACTGATAGCTGTCCTTCTCTGTCTGGAGCTTCCTCGTCTGCTGTGTGAGGGCTGACAGTCTCTGTGTTAAGAGCTCGGTGTTCTGCTGGAGTTCAGTGTGAGCTGCACATGTGTCTGACTGCAGCTGTTTCAGCACAGTTTCTCTGAGCTGCACCATCTCCATCTCCAGCTTGGTGAACAGCTCCTGTAGGAGAGGGACAGCTCTGAGCAGGGAGGGCGAGATGTGCTCAACTCTTTCCGAAGGAGTGGGTCTGAGGTCTGAGGTGCTGATCGGTGGATTCTGCTCAGATGACGAGCTTTCAGATAGTATAGATTTCTCATGTCTCACAGTTTCACCTATTGTTCTGTAGTCCGCCTGGAATAGTTTCAGGTCCCCCTGTACCAGAGCCATAGAGAGAAAGAGTTGCGACACTCTTTGATGTCGCCGCTATGGCTGTCATGTGGTTCATGTAAGCCCCAATAGTTCTAAAACATACGCTGGCTGTCATGTTATTCTATGGGACAGACAGCAGCGATTGCATTATTGAACGGTAATATGAAATAAAACACACACCCAAGTACTTTTTCAGCTGGTATTGCATTTTTTTAGTGCCAGTTTTGCATTTGGAGAGGCAGGGTGACAACGAAAATACGGCATTATTTAGAAGTTTTAGGTTATATTTTTGGAGGGAAAAGCTTAGTGTCCATGTTCGCATGGGTAATAGCACTGGCTTTAGCGGCTATAACTTAACTTTTGCATATCATTAATCTGATAATAAACGTCTCATGATTTAGCACAACTGGCCTGTATTAGGCTATTGATTCTCATGATTTTTAATATAAATTCCGATCCAGCCATTAGCCTACCTTCGTGATCACGCAGAGGTTTGCCATGACGGTCCGTTCTGAAGTCACAGAAGCTAACTCATTTCTTCTGATGAAAGAGACCACCCCAGAACCACAAATGTAAAACTTGATCATGTTAAGACTAAGAATATAATTTTATGATTAAGCCATACACATTATCAAAACTTTAACAGATTAAAAACAAATTTACGCTTTATGTTTGGATTTATAAGTAGGCTAAGTGTAGAGTGAAGATTTTTCTAAGAGTAAGGGTATAGCTGTAACTCAAAGTAACTTAAGCAATTAACTAATAAAACATTTAAACGTCTGTTACAATACAGCACTTGTGACATAAATTAAGCATGGCTGATACAAATGAAGGTTTTCAAATAATTTTTTTTTTATTAAACAATGAAAAACAACAAAAATGCGTGCTTGTTTGAGTGAACAAGAAAAATGCAAATATAGTTCTATTGTGGCACTACATGCCTGACATCAGGACCATTCAGAGGAGGATGCAGCATGTTAAACTGGAGCCAGGAGTGTTGCGGGAGGTGTTTGATATGCGGAGGCTGAAGGCAGATGCAAACATGGAGTTTCAAATTATTAAAAGTATTTAACTTTCTGAGAGGGAGCCTGAAATGATGAATATTAAAACTATTTAAAGAAACAGCTGTTGAAAACAAGGGCAACAAAAACAGATTTTTCAAAAATAAAGAGCCCACTTTGCCAGGGGGAGGTGAGTGATCCAGCGATCAGACTGCCAGGGGCCATATGGATCTAATAGAGCAACTCAGAACAGAAAAGGAGAGAAAATAGGGTGAAGTGAGGGTGTTACACAACAAAACAATACATGAAATAAAATAAAAATAGTCCCCTTATGTCAGGAGAAAGACATTTATTTATCAAACATTTTAAGTTGTACAACTATTTACAAAAAATAAAAATTACTATTTACAGAACTCTAGAGCATCCCAGAACCTAACCATTTAAAAATCAAAACAAAAAAACAACAACAAGGGTTCCTTTGTGAAAGGGACATCCTCTGTCTCATCTGCTTTCCTGGGCCCTATACAGCAGTAAGAATGAGGACAATGGTCAATAAGGGGAGAGAATACAGTTAAAAGCAGACTCAAAAGAGGACATAGTAAGTAGCGCTATATACCTGGGACAACCCAGTCAACAACATATTCGAAACATCACAAACATACTGTACCATGTGTCATTACTACAACAGCAATCATTATAACAGGCTAAGCGAACTCAAAACATCATGAAGAGCAAGAGAGGAGGATCCTGGTTTGATCATATACTCTGACCTCTTACCTAATCCAAGTCAGAGGGACATTAGTGGTTGGGGAGAAGTTGTCACCCGCTCTCTGTGATTTTCAATGATGTCTGAGTTCTGATGGCTATTGGTAACACCTGACATTTTAATAGATCAGTGGTCATACCATGGTTGGATGTGCAGCATTTGGATGCTCTAATCAATCCAATAAGGGATTCCATATGTAGGGCTTCCCTAAGGACATAGAGCGAAGGAAGAGGTGGATGGCAATGGTTAAAAGACAAAACCTGTGTGTGACACAAGACAACAACAACAGCAGAAAACTGTGTCATGTAAGTAATGTTCACAGAGGTGACATGACAATTTAAAGGGCATCATATTTCCGAGTGCAGAAAATTATTACTCTTCAATAGGGCTTGCATATACTAGTCGAGTAGTCGATCGATCGACTACTTCAACCACTAGTCGACGCTGTCGGAAACAATCGAGTACTCGAGCGTCCATTAACCATAAATGAATTAAAAATGGCGAATGTCACCAACAGACACCACACGTCAGATGTGTGGAAGTATTTCATCAAGGATGACAAAAATATTGTAATTGGCCAACTCTGCAAGAGGCCGTTCACATATTGCGTCTAAAAACGTGTGGAAAGCGCGCGCGGCCGTGCCGCTGTCTCCTACAAGCGCTCGCGCTCCCGTGGCGTCTGTCGTTGCTATGCAAACAAACTGCGCTCTCCATGATGACGACGAAGAAGTATCATTCAGCAAAGGATTAATTTATTTCTAGCCCTTGCATTAGCTTTACTACTAGATATATTTCTGGAGATGAGAAGGCAAAACCCGCCTGGAAAAACTAGCGCACCATGTTGCTTTCATTATGAGCGCGCTCGCCTACATTTGAAATAACGACCTTGAGCGCGGAAAAGACGCGATATGTGAACGGGCCCTAGAAGCTAGACGTCTGAAATGAAAGGCAAGAACGGCTATTTATTTGGCTTTAGACTTGTACATGAAAATTTAAAAATGAAATGTCATAATTATAATGTTTTGAGAGTTTACTTATGTAATTGTTGCATTAGGCTATGAATAAATAAATGTTTATTGATAAGATCTAGCTATTTCATGTCTTTTCATTTACAGTAGCATGAACGACGAGTAGTCGAGTAACTCGAGTATTGTTTTGATAAGAAATCGACTAGCAGAAATCAGTAGTCGTGCAACCCCTACTCTTCAATAACATTTGAAGTGTGCAGTTGAAACTGATTTTTTAAGCCTACCTACAGGTACACTTTGAAGATGACCAATTTATTGCCAACAAATCAGGAGGAAATTTGAGGTTGAGGCCAGATGCTGTGCCAACAGTATTTATACATCGGCCTAAGCCGAAAAGGAGGAAAGCCATGTCAAGAAGAATGCCTCCAGCTGTTAATGTCAGGAATAATGACCACACCTATTATGATACATCAAACATTGGTATGAAATATGCAGCTAACAATGTTTCCCATGTTATATAATTCAAGAATAGACTACACTCATAATGCACCCTTCAGATTAGTACATACAGCTTCAAAACAGTTCAGGGATTTTCCAGAAGATTCATACACCACATATAGATAATCTACAGATTTCTTCATACTTTACCATTGGCAATATATTCATTTAGATTAATGTCACTATAGGAGTGTAGTGTACCCTTAAATGACAACAGGTGCAAATCTGAAGGCAGCATATACATATAACATCAATAATACCTTGTTATTGTTACAGAGATTGAGGGAGAAATTGAAGCAGAGATCCAAGGGAATGAAAGGGACATAACAGACAGAGAGAGAGAAACCAATGTCAACATACTTACAGGGGCCAGTCAGTCAGAGGTCAGCATTGAAGAGGCCAGTTTGCCAGGGTCAGGTGCTCCAGGAAAAAGGAGGAAAGCCACAGCAAGGAGTATTCCTCAAGCTGTTAATGGCAGGAATAATGACCACACCTATGGCACATTAAAGATCGGTATGATATACGCAGCTAACAATGTTTCCCATGTTATATAATTTAAGGATAGACTACACTGATAATGCAACCTTCAGATTACATACAGCTTCAAAACAGTAGATGATCTACAGATCTTTTCAAACTTTACCAGTGGCAATAGATTAACTTAGATGATGTCACTATAGGAGTGTAGTGTACCCTTAAATGACAATAGGTGCAAATAGGGATGGGACAGTATGAAAATTTAATATCATGATTATTGTGACCAAAAATATCATGATTATCAATATCACGGTTTTGTTGTAGCGACATGAAAGTGTAAAAAGAGTTCATGCTCACACTGAAAACATTTCAGCAAGTTTTTTTTATTTAAAAATCAACAAACAACTAATAAAACAAGCAACTATGCACTTAATTTAAAGAAATATTAAATTCTGTGGCATTTCCTTCCTTATTATGACCGTCGTCAATAGCAACGCATTATAGTTTGATAATATTGCTGCAATTATTCTTGTCTGGATGATTGTTTTGTACGCTGTACAAAATGGATAAATTGTACTTCAACAGTGATGTGTGCGCGCCAGTTCAGGAAGTTGCAGTGACAGAAACAGTGACATTCCAGTTTAAGTTTCAAGGGAGTAAATCTTGTTTATGCCATTAAGAAAAGGAAAATCTGTCAAATATTATTTTTTTTTAAAGAAATTTTCATTTAAAAACAGAACTCATTAATCAGTGTATTATGTTACCATTAAAGATTAATCCAGTCCACTCTGGAAGGTGACTATCATCCATTTATAATCACGTGTAACAACACAGAATAATTGTAATTTGACCATCGGGTGCGGATACTTAAATCAGAGAAAATTATTAGGGCGGGTCGGGTGAATGATTTGCGGATCGGGTGACGTTGGAGCTCATCCGCTTAAAGCAGTCAGACTCTGCCAGGCTTTAACGGCTAACGTGGCGAAAACTGCTAACGTGGCTTATCAAGTTAGTGCATACTCTATTTGTGCGTGACATGAGAGTACAGTTCATGCTTAGCTTACCAGGTTGTTCATCAAAGCCAAAATGTGCCCAGATGTAGGCTTTTAAAGTAGTTGGAGCATTTTTATCACTCTCACTCGCGTCTCCCTTCCCTCTGCCATTGTATGCTACTGCAAGAAAGCACGTACGTGTCAAATGACGTCAGAAAAGTCATCTGCATCGCAATGCATCATAAAAACGATTCATTTCGACACCCCTATTCAACAATGGGTGATGGTTTTATCATGGTTAATAGTGAAACTGGTAATTGTCCCATCCCTAGGTGCAAATCTGAAGGCAGCATATACATATAACAGCAAGAATACCTTATTATTGTTACAGAGATTGAGGGAGAAATTGAGGTGGAGATCCAAGGGAATGAAAGGGACATAACAGACAGAGAGAGAGAAACCAATGTCAACATACTTACAGGGGCCAGTCAGTCAGAGGTCAGCATTGAAGAGGCCAGTTTGCCAGGGTCAGGTGCTCCAGGGTCCAGACTGCCAAGGGTCAGTTATGACCGGGCTCACATGGAGGATCTAATGAGGCAACTGAGAATGGAGAGATTACTCAGAAGGAGAGCAGAGAGGGCTCTGGTAAAACAGAAACGGATTAATTTGGCATTAAAAAAAAAAAAATTGATCAATCAAAAGTTTAAAACAATCTTCAACACAGACCAAATTAGAGCACTTGGGCATTCAAAAAAACAGGGAATAAGGTGGGGGAAAGAAACTGTGAAAAAAGCAATTAGAATTAGATTCTGCTGTGGCACTACAGGATATAAAACTCTCCAAGCCATGAATATGCCTCTGCCTGACATCAGGACCATTCAGAGGAGGATGCAGCATGTTAAACTGGAGCCAGGAGTATTGCGGGAGGTGTTTGATATGCTGAGGCTGAAGGCAGACGGCATGAACGAAATGGAGAAGAAATGTGTGCTCACCCTGGATGAAATGACCATCACCCCTAGCGTTGAGCTGCATCTGGGAACAGGGAGGCTGTTTGGGAACACAACATTACCTGGCCACAAAGGCCAGGCCACTCATGCCTTAGTGTTCATGCTGGCTGGTGCAACCACACGGTGGAAACAGGTTGTGGCTTACCATTACAGCGGTAATTCTACTGATGGCGCAGTGTACAAGCCCATAATACTCAGCATCTTGGAAGCAGCGGCGTCAATAGGGCTTCATGTGGTAAACATCACCACTGACATGGGGAGCCCCAATAGGGCAATGTGGAAGTCTTTTGGGGTGACCTATGCCAAGCCGTGGATAGTACATCCTGTGGAGCCCCATCAGCGCCTCTTTTTCATGCCTGACGTGCCACACGTGGTAAAGAACTTGAAGAGTGCCTTAGTCAATGGTCACGTCATCACCATACCACAAGATGTGGTGGACAAGGAGAAGCTGCCGTCCAGTCAGGTGTCTGTTGGCCCTCTGAAAGATCTGGTATCATACCAAGAGGGCATGGCCCTAAAGCTGGCACCCAAGTTGTCTAGAGGTATCCTGGAGCCTAGCCATTTTGAAAAGATGAAGGTCAGTTCAGCAATGCATGTGTTTAGCAAGTCAACTAGTGCTGCTCTAAGGTATATGGTGGCAGAGGAGCATAGACCAAAATCCTACCTTACCACTTCATGGTTTTTGGAGAAGGTGGACCACTGGTTTGACCTCATGTCATCACGCAATGCTGTTACTGCCCTAAGTCATTTTAAGATGGAGGAGTATAATAAGGCCATCAGCTTCCTCCGCGACTCCATTCATCTGTTTCGGGGCCTGAAGATCGGTCCCAAGGGCAGCTGGAAACCAGTTCAGACAGGACTGGTGATGGCCACAACCACAATCCTGGAGGTCCAACATGACATGTTGAGTAAAGGGCACAAATTTGTGCTCACAAGCCGCTTCACCCAGGATTGCCTGGAAAACACTTTTTCATCCATTCGTGTGAGGAACTCTGTCCCAACACCTGTAGAGTTCCAATATGCACTGCGCGCTGTCACCGTGGGCCAGTTCCTATCACCAGTACATACTGGCAGTTATCTGGAGGATGGATCAGACCATGTGGCAGACTTCCTGGACACGCAGAATAGCAGCTGCTGTCCTCCTGATGTTCTAAGAGTGGAGCAGCTGGTGGACCTGACAACACCACCTGACATCACCAAAACAGAGTCCTGTGTGCTATACCACCTGGCTGGATACATTGTGAAAAGAGTCATCAGCTTCTCACTTTGTGACAAATGTCAGTGTACACTAGTACAAAATGTCATCAGTGGTGAAAATGAAAGCGCTGTTCTGCTGGAATTGAAGGAATTTAAAAGGGGTGCACTTTACCGTCCATCTGAGGAAGTTTTTACTCTCATTCGGAACGTGGAGCAGCTGTTCCGAGTGAAGACGAGTGATTCCCTCATGGAGTCTTCAAATGCAGTGGCACAACTGGAACAGGAGGCCATGTTACTGGACAGCAACCTTCCCTCATGCCATGACCTGAAGAAAAAAATCATCTCCACATACATCAGGCTGAGGTTAAGGATTGCATCAAAGTGGATCAGGGCTGAGAGGAAGGAAAAATATAAAGGTTATCTTGGCAGCAAGAGTCAGAGTAAGAAAGCAAAGAAGACCAAACAGATTTCTTCACCGAAGGTCATAACAACTAGGCAACTGCCAAGTACCTTACTCGTTGCCATGGATGTAATTGGCATGTCCATTCCCAGTCCACCATCAGCAACCTCCAACCTCCTATTCTTTCAGCAGTCATCACCTGCAGCCGTTGCCAGTACCAGTCACCAGCAGCAGCAGCCTCCACTTATTTCAACAGCTGCCGCCAGCTGTCACTCCGACAAGCAGCAGCAGCAACCAGCACCAACTGCTAGCAGCAGACATAATTAGCCAGCCGCCGTTCAACACTGGCAACAGCCGCCATCACTGTTACCATCGCCAGCACTGCTCACCACCAGCAGCCGTCGTCACCACCATCGCCAGCTGCCGTTCACCACCAACAGGAGCCGCTGTCACCATCGTCAGCTACCACCACCACAGCAGCCTTTGTTAACATGAGGCTGAAAAAAAGTGTTTATTTTGTTAAAAAAATTCTTGTTTTAATTTTTTTTTTTATATTTTGAATGCATGACCATGTTTTAGGCTCATTCTTTATTCACTGCTGTAGAGTAGGCTGTCTAGTAGTCTACTGTTTGTTATAAGACTACTAATAATTTTGAAGAACAATCATTAAACTATTGGATATTACAATAAAGAGTTTCCTCACAGTAAATGAATAACGTTATCTGAGACGGGCTCTGATACAAATTATGTACAGCCAACAGGTCACATAAATAATGAAAAGTTAGTAACGTTATATCCCAAAAATTCAACCAAATCAAAGTTGCTATAAAGGTGGTAGCGACTCATTACCGAACTGTTACTGTCACAGCTGACGAAGTCAAGCTAGCTAACTAGCTAGCAGGAAGTGCTTGAAAATTGGTTGAAACAACCAACATAAAATATAAATAAACTACGCTACAAACTACAAATGAAGACCAGTATAAGCATCACAAAGAGCATGTGATACATAACGTTAGGCAGTTGACAATTCAAAAGAGATATTTCAGAAACGTTACCTCTGGAACAACTCGACCTGCAGCATTCACCACTCAAACTCAGTCAACATCACGTCACATAATGAAAAGTTAGTATCCTAAAAAAATAAATAAAATCAAAGTTGCTGTAAAGGTGGTAGCGATTCATTAACGAACTCTTAACTGTTACTGTCACAGCTGACGAAGTTGCGCTAGCTAACTAGTTAGCATGCAGTGCTTGAAAATTGGTTGAAACAACCAAGATAAAATATAAATAATTACGCAGTGCATATACAAATAAAGACCAGTATAAGCATCGCAAAGGGCCTCTGATACAATTTAGACAGTTGACAATTCAAAAGAGGTCGATATTTCAGCAACTTTACCTCTGGAAAAACTCGACGCGGAGCAATGTAAGTGAATGGTGTCCAACGCCCAAATGACAGTGTTTAGAACTATAGGCCTTTATCACAACACAATAGAACGCCGGAAGTAGCCGCGAAGCAGTGTACAGCGTCTTCCGGTTATTGCAATCACCATGGCTGCATGTTAATTATCACTGGACTACTTCGCTCTCGAGTCTCCCAAAAGTTTCATTTTTTTTGTTGAATGGTTTAATTAAATTGTTATAACCAATTGTTTAAAATGTAATGATTTAAGCAAAAATTTCTTCAAAGGTTAAACCAAACTTTTATTTTGACGGGTTGCCGTGTAGACCTTTGAGTCTCTCTGTGTTTTATGATATGATAGTTTCTCTCAAATAAGGCTAAAATGCTGCTGAAGTGACTCTCAGAGCGGCTGTGTTGATGAAGTGCATTAATGTTAATATGTAAGGCTGAAAAAAATCGCGAGCGTCATGCGTGCCTCAGTGTGTGTGTGTGTGGTAAATGAAACGCGTCGGTGCCATTCATTCACAGAGACACGCAGAACATGCACGATTCCTATTTAAATAGTCTTTATGCGGTTTAATATTGACAGACACTGGTCTATATCGCGATTTTATTTAAGTTTACTGACCTACTTTTCATCTAAATGTGTAACTAAGTAACACCGGAAGTGCGAGTACACTGCTTGGCGATTTCGAACGTTCCGAAACCAGGAAATGAGATAAAGGCCTATTCCGATCTTCAAATCCCGGAAGTAGGCGGTTACGAGCGCCGCCATTGATTACAACGAAGGTCTATGGGAGTGTCGCAACTCTTTCCAATATTTGACTGTGCCATTTTTGTAGATGTTCACAGTCATCACTGTGCTGTCAGGGTCATGTGGTTCTCTGATTTTGACTTTCCAGCCATTACAGATGCCTTCTTTCTTTACAGAGGGGTAATGGCTGATGATGGCTTTATGCCAGGCGCTGGGGTGATCAGAGAAGAAAATGAGGTTGCAGACTTCTCCAGTTTTGAACAGATCTGCAAACAGAGTCTCTGGATTGTTTGTCAGAAGTTTCTGCTTATAGGTTTTCCTTGCGGTGTCAGATTTCACCTCAGAGGGATACTGTATGGTGGTGAGGGGGCAGCTCATTTGCATATGGCAGTGGGCTGATTGCAGCTGCTGCTCTGATTGGCTGATTCTCTCTGCCTCAGTTAAATTGATACATTGAGCAATATCAGAGTGTGGGCTTGCCATAGCTTTAGCCTTTTAGCATTTTTAGCTTAAAAAATATAAAAAGATCAATTTTATGCCCTTATATTTGGAAAAAATAAGGAAACAAGCCCAAAAAAAGGTTTCCAGTGCAATTTTAGTTGTACTCACTGCTTCTCCCTCTGAGGATAGGTGGTTCTTTTCTTTTCTCTCTCTCTCTCTCTCTCTCTCTCTCTCTCTCTCTCTCTCTCTCTCTCTCTCTCTCTCTCTCTCTCTCTCTCATACACACCAGTCTCTATGGAGGCATTCCAGTTATATTGGTTGGTCCAGTTTTTCAGAAGTGATAATTTTGAGGAGGGATGATTTTATTGATGACATGTTTAAAAAGGTTTAGGCTAAAACGACCCATGCCTATTTCAAAGTTAAACTGTTTTGCAATATGAGGTCAATACAATACAGGACTGAAGCTGCATGCTGTGCATTGTTGTAGTGCAATATGCTGTTGAAATACAAGCATTTTTTGTGAAAATTAAATTTTCTGTTTTTTACTGTATTTAATTAATGTAATTGTATAAAAAGAGGTTTAAATAAATACAAATCTTACAGACATACATGATTTGTATAAATTTTATTTCTGTGGTAGAGGACTTGAAATGACTCGAAACTAAAATGGTAGGACTTTGGACTCGACTTGAGACTTGTTGGCTTTGACTTTTGACTCGACTCGGGACTTGCCTCATCTTTGACTCGACTTGACTCGGGACTCGAGGGCAAAGACTTGAGACTTACTTGTGACTTGCATAACAATGACTTTGTCCCACCTCTGCTAATAGATATGAACAAGTTCTTTGAAAAACATCTATGACCTTTGAAACATGTCTCGTCTTCATGCTCTGGGTTGACTATGGTTTCAATAATAAACATACATTTGCATAAAGCATCCATATTTATCAATGCCCACGTTGATTAGAGTATTACAAACTTGAAAAGTATTAATTTAAGGTACATTTAGAACAAATAAAAAAATGTGCGATTAATCACGAGTTAACTCATGACAATCACGCAATTAATCGATTAAAATTTTTAATCGATTGACAGCCCTAATATATATATGTATATATATATACACACAGGTGAAACTCGAAAAATTTGAATATCGTACAAAAGTTAATTCATTTCAGTAATTCAACTTAAAAGGTGAAACTAATATATTATATAGACTCATTACATGCACAGTGAGATATTTCAAGACTTTACTTACAATTTTGATGATTATGGCTTACAGCTTATGAAAATCTCAAATTCAAAATCTCAGAAAATTTGAATATTACATGAAATCAAAAAAAAAAAAAGGATTTTACATACAGAAATGTCAACCCTCTGAAAAATATAATCATGCATATGTACTCAGTACTTGGTTTGGGGCCCTTTTGCATGATTTACTGATTCAATGTGGAGAGGCATGGATGCTATCAACCTGTGGCACTGCTGAGGTGTTATGGAAGACCAGGATGCTTCAATAGCGGCCTTCAGCTCTTCTGCATTGTTTTGTCTCATGTCTCTCATCTTTCTTTATGGGTTTAATATTCTCTATGGGGTTAAGGTCAGGCGAGTTTGCTGGCCAATCAAGCACAGCAATCCCATGGTCATTGAACCAGGTTTTGGTTCTTTTGGCAGTGTGGGCAGGGGCCAAGTCCTGCTGGAAAATGAAGTCAGCATCTCCATAAAGCTTGTCTGCTGAAGGAAGCATGAAGTGCTCTAAAATGTCCTGGTAGACGGCTGTGTTGACTCTGGACTTAATAAAGCACATTCAGAATTACAGAATTACTTAAATAAATAAACTTTTGCAGGATATTCAAATTTTTCGAGTTTCACCTGTATGTACATCGTAATCAATCTTAAGGTAAGAACATAGCAGAAAAAAGTTTGATAACTGAAAATATTTATAATAGTTTGATAATAATTTGATGATGAATTTTAGCTGTTTCATTTTAAAGACTGTAAATGACTCCAGTAAGATTTTATTGAATTTTGAAATTTCTAATAAACGTTTTTATTAAGAGAGATTCCAGACTAACATTGGTTTAAAAGCATTTATAATTATGCATGATGCTCAAATAATGCTCCATGATTACAGAAGAAGGACTCCTGTTACATGCTGGTTTTATCTCTGACTTGATCATCATGAGATTGGATCTGGTTTCACAGCTTCTGCTGGTGTTCATATCAGTCCTGGCACTGAGTAAGGTTTTCAGTTTAATTTTCAGTTGTATCATAACAAGAACAATGACAATATTAATTAAAAATAAAAATGCAGTTTCCAATTTCCTTTATTGAATTTTCTGAACAGTCAGGGCACAAACAACAACTGCATCAACAACATCTCCATTAATGACATCTGCAACAACGTCATCTCCATTAATAACATCTGCACAAACAACATCTGCAACGACAACATCTGCATCAACATTGGCAGGTAATTATTAACCTTTCAAGTACAACCCCATTTCCAGAAAAGTTGGCAAAATGCAATCAAATCCACAATCTATCATTTTAATTATATTAAACCTTTTTTAAACTGACAAAAGTACAAAGAAAAGTTTTCCAATGTTTTCGCTGACCAACATAGATATATTTTGGATACAACAAATATAAACCAATTTTGATTTTGATGGCTGCAACACACTTCAAAAAAGTTGGGACAGAGACAAAATAAAAGTGAAAAGATGATAGAATATTCAAGTTAAACTCTTTTGAAACTCTTCTGGTATCATGTTTGGGTGAAAAAGGAGCTTTCTCCTGTCTTTGCAAGCAAAGATGGGTCATGGTCAGGGGCGCAACTACCCAGTGTCAGAGGGGTATGCAGCAACAATTCCCCCCCCCCCCCCCCCCCCAAAAAAAAAATAACTGTGCCATGTAGCCTAATGAGTAAGTAACGAGTGATAGCTAACAGATTAAATAAGTACAAAATTGTCATTTATGAATACAATGTAACTATACTTCACAGTTATGAATCCACTGCTGAGTGGACCTCTGTCCCTCTAGGGGGGTTCGGGGGCATGCTCCCCCGTAAGAAAATTTTGTGCTTTTTAATGTTGAATTCATCGATCTGGTGCACTTTGAGAGTTCAAAATTAAAAGCTCCAACCCATATTCAGTGTGCAAATTAAACAAAGAAAAAATCAAACCTTTTTTAGTAACAGCGTCTGTCTACATTACATTACTACGTAATAATAACTTTATAATATTAATCCCATAAAACAAATGCACTGAAAAATAAAGGAAACTTTCATAATTAGTTTTGTACTAATTTCTATACTTCACATTAAAGATGTGATTGGGCCAGCCTAGTGTCAATCAAGAAAAGAACCAATGGGCCGCTGATCTACGTGTTTAATGAAAAATGTAAATTACTTTTTTTTTTGACCAATGCATTACAACGGCACTAACCCAGCACCGCCAATTAAGCAAAACAAAACAAAACGAATGGGCCGCCGATGTACGAGTTTTATGGGCCGTTAAGATAAAGACAAAAAAAACAAAAACAAAAAAAATAGCCTATTAGATGTATCGGCTCAAAAAGCACGTCGGCCCACCGGGAATCTCCTATGCGTGGACGTCACACTTTAAATCTACCTGTTGCCTTTGACCATCCACTTATTTAGTTGCTGGCGCATCAGTTGACATGCTAAATCCTTTTCCCTCTTTCTTTTTCTATTTTTAGTCCCGACAGCTTTTTTGCTATATCCATCTTTTTCTACTCGTACCTGCTCGCTCAGCGCTCACGGCGCCCCCGCCTGCTCGCGATATTATCCCCCCCTCTCTATGTCAAAATTATATGATGGAATCTTATGGATATCCTACTCTAGCCTGTTAGTCCTCCAAAAAGTTATATAACATTGAGGAGATGCAAAAATTATTTAGAAACGCACAACAGCAGCTACATAGAGATTTAAAAAAAAAAAAAAAAAAAAAAAAAAAAAATTACCATCGCTTTGGCGCCCCCCTGGTGCTACGCGCCCCTATGCGCCGCATATGGCGCATACCCACTTTTTGCGCCACAGGTCATGGCTAACCACTTTGTGCCAAATTCAAAAATCACATTTCTCAATGCAAGTTTGCAAAGAATTTGTCTTTCACAATTTAACATAATTTTGTGAAAAGATTCAGGGAATCCAGAGAAATCTTACGGCGCTGATCCACTTGACTTGTCCGACACGACTGTCGCGTGGTGTCGCGACGCCTCCCCACATTGGTACGTTGAGGGCGTTTACCGCTATGGGCGTGGTTCTGACCGAGCGGGAAATGTAGCGTATTAGAACAGAGGACCAACGAGAGACTTCCCTCCGTCTCCATATGCTGTTCTTCTATTGCAGGGCTATTCAATTGGCGGCCCGCGGGCCAAATGTGGCCCGCCAATCATCTCCATGTGGCCCGACGGCACCAACCTCCCTCCTCCTCTTTTCCTGGTGGTGCGGCTAATTCAGTTTGATACTCGCTCCGATTGACCTGAGAAACGTTTTACGTGCGAATATTTCAGCAGTTATTATATGTGTCCCGAATTTATGTTGACTGAACCAGCGATACCAATCATTCGTGAATGAATCATTCTTTTGGTTCGATTCTAAACGCGCTTTTAAAACGGTCTAAAACTATTCGGATTCGTTCGGACCGCTCCGTCACTGAATCATCTGAAGCGGTTTCTCGGTCAGTACAGTAACAACAAATAGCGATGTTTTCAGTTGTTTCACTAGTTGTTTCAACACGGCCCAGCGCGGAGTTGCGTTTACTCCCGGTCCCGGACACTATATTAAACAGCGCGACAACCAGTAAGCGTTTCAGTTCGACAGAAACCTCTCTGTTACAAACCACAAATCACTCGATGATTTATTAAATCGGATGAAACAGCCTCAACATTCCCAACAAGACTGATGAGCAAAG
Organism: Scardinius erythrophthalmus; assembly: GCF_964197995.2. Classification (NCBI taxonomy): domain Eukaryota; kingdom Metazoa; phylum Chordata; class Actinopteri; order Cypriniformes; family Leuciscidae; genus Scardinius; species Scardinius erythrophthalmus. Next base: position 4,541,329 of record NC_138238.1, read on the forward strand.
CAGGAGAAACACTGTGGCATGAACGAAATTAGAAGACTTTAAATCCCCTAATCACCCTTACAAATATTTACCATAAATGTACTGTAGTAATTTACCATGGTTGGGCAGAAATGTGCAATATTTATATTGAATACTATGTAGTAATAAATAAATATAGTAAATATACTGTATATACTATAATATTATACAGTATAATAGTAAATATAGTGATTTATATTGCATTAGATTTATTAGGTGGGTAGAGGAATATATAATTAATGCTTGTTATGAATTTATGTCAGTTTCTTTGTAAAGGTGCGTATAGTTTTAACTTGTGTTTAGGCATTTTTTATACAGTGGGAGCCTGTGGTTAACAAGTCTCACTGTCAGAATATTGTCATTTAAGCATTTTATAAATAAAATAATTATTATTTCTCACCAACAACAGCTACGAGTTTGTATAATTAATTTATTTGTTCCAAGGAAAATAGTTGTACACAGCTGTAAATTATCAAGTTTTTTATTTATTATGGTTTTATATATTTGCATACTGTTGGGTACCACATTTCCAAGTAAATACCACACTTTTTTAGGGTTACTTTAACTTATTTATTGAAACTGTTATGTTTCAATAAATAAGATAAACCCCCAAACCAACCCACCGGCCCACCTCAACTTTTCGATTTGATAATGCGGCCCTCGAATGAAACTAATTGAATAGCCCTGTTCTATTGGATAGACGCGCCGCGTTTAACGGAATTCATTTGCATAAAGATGGGCATCGGCCAGCTTTTTGACGCGCAGCACTTTTTCAAATGAAGCGCCGCCTTCCCGGAATGCTTTGCGGGTGCGACAAAGTCGCTTGACGTCACCCATAGGAATATAGTGGAGCGCGGCGCGACAGAAGTACGTGTCGCACGGACAAGTGGATCAGCGCCTATAGTCTGTGGCAAGGCAGTTGACCTCTGCTGAATGTGCGTGACCTTAGAGCCGTCAGATGGCATTGCGTGAGAAACCATCGTGCTACGGTGTTAAATACAGCCACATGTGCTCAAGATTTTTTTAGAAAACCGTTTTCACTTAATTCAGTCTGACGCTGCATCAAGAACAGCAACTTGAATCTCTGTTATAAAAGGAGAAAGCTAAACATAAGTTCTCTGTGGAGATGCCAGCGAGTTATCTCAGATGGTCTAGAAGACAGTGGAAATGTGTGCTGTGGTCAAATGAGTTCATGTTTCAGCTTGTTTTTGGAAAAACAGACATCAAGTTCTCAGTCCCAAAGATGAAAGATGACATCTTTCCTGTGAAGCAAAAAATGCCAGCCCTCATTCTGCACGCGCTACAACAGAGAGGTTTCATGTACTACACAGTAGAAGGGATGTGTGTGACGGGCTGCCTGCAGTCCAAATCTGTCTCCCATTGAAAATGTATGACCCATCATGAAAAAGTGAATCAGACAACGACGAGACTGTTGAGGAGATGTCTTATATCAGGTGACATAGGGTAAAGATTTCACTTGCAAAACTGCAACAATTAGTATCCTCAATTCCCATATTATTACAAATTGTATTAAAAGGAAAGGTTTTAAATGTACAAAATACAATTAAGTTGGTTAGTAAAAACATTGGAAATATTTGTAAAAACTTTGTACATGTGTCAGTTAAATAAAGTTTCAAGAGAATTAACAAATCACAGATTCTTTATTGCATTTTACAAAATGTCCCACACTTTCTGGAAATGGGGTTGTACCAGATCTGTGGTGTGAATAGAACAAACCTGAGAAGAACCTGATATTTTTTTAATAATTTTGAGACTGCAGAAGTCATTAAAAGTTGCTAAAAGAGCTATTTCAATTACTTTTGTTTGATTTGTTCATTGCAAAAAGCTGAAAGTTTGTAAATGTTGCCAATAAACCTGAATTGTAATGGGGGTTGGATAACTTGGACTGAACTGTATATCTTCATTAAAATGGTGTAATGCACACTGAGTTGTTGAATATCCCACATACCACTTTTAATTAAGACAGAGAGATAAAGGAAATAACAGTTATTGAGCAGATTATGTCTGTTTAATATTTGAAAGAATTATCAAGAAAGAGAAAAAGACAGATTGTGTGTGGGGTGGGGGGATACATTTTTACAAGGAAAATAAATGTGTGATCTTGTAGGGACATCTTTTGGTCTCTATTAGGAAAACAGCTTATAAATCATACTAAATAATGTTTTTAAAATGTAAAAATAAGTGTATAGGCATAAGTAGCCATGCCATAAGTGTATAGTATGAATAGTAATATTTTTTTTATTTTTTATTTTCACAGACCCCTGCTATAACTACTCTGCGCTGAATGATTCTTGGAGATCCACCAACAATCTGTTTTCCTCTCAACTAATGTGTGACACTGAGGTCAGCTGGAACGGCTGGTACCGTCTCTTCATTCAGGGTCAGAGCGCTCAGATGCCAGACTCATGTGTTGATGTGTATAGATGTGGTACTTTTTCTCCACTGTGGCTGAACGGAGGACATCCAACAGTTGCGGATGGAGTGGTCACTCGAGCTGTCTGCGGAAACTGGACCAATAACTGCTGCTATTTCCAATCCAATCCCATTAAAGTCAAAGCCTGTCCTGGCAATTACTACGTCTATGAGTTTGTGAGCCCAAATACCTGTCATCTGGCATACTGTGCAGGTACAGTAAACATAATTTGCATTCATACAGGAATGTATTTTTGTAATGTATTACATCTACGATTACGTTAGACCATCTGTATCTGGTTTTGACATACTGTGGAGGTAAATACATTAACATGTGCCTTTTGCCAACTTCAATATTATTTTCATGAAGATATTTCATAGAAAATATATTTCTAATAACTTTACAAAACTTTGAAGCTATTTATAAATTTTTTGTTCATTATGCCAATAATTAATTCAAAATAATTTACAATAAACTGCCAAGTGTCAGCTTTCAAATGATACAATACTTGTGCTTTTAGTGCAGAGGGTTCATGAACTATCTGTTTTAGTTTGGGTATGCCATTTCTGGGCATTTTTCAAAAGTGGGGGTGCAGGCTAACAGGTTAATAACTAATGATCGTAGTGACGGAAGTGAATCAATCTAAAACTAACTTTAGCTGGACAATAACTTTATTCTAGAGCTGCTATAAAGCCAAAACAATCTCTGTCACTTTAATTTCCTATTATCAATGTAAAGCCGCTTTGGAACAATCTACATTGTTAAAAGCGCTATATAAATGAAGGTCGACTTGACTTGACTTTTGTAATTTTGTAATTTATATTTGTATCTGTTTATTAGTTAAAATTCATTATTTTATATTTTTGCAGAAGTTAGGAACATTACCATCAATAATGCTACTGTCACTCCAAACACAACTTTGGCAGGTAATGTATACGCTATGGCTTCTACTGACTGCTGAAGTTTTCATGGGATGTATCATGAAAATCTATTATTCAGTATGTGTTTGTGTCTGTAGATACAGTGAACAGTTTTTAAAATGTGCAGATGCTGAAGCACATGTTCATTATATTAATTTGTAATTTTACTGCATTAACTCCACTTGATGTTTGAATTAATTGTAAGAAATGTAACTGCATAAAAATCTTTACACACCTTTTTTCTATTACTAAGACGAGACAAAGTCATGACACAGACGTCTTTAAATGCTCTCTATATCAAATAGCAATATTGTTGACAAAAAAGACGAGACTAAAATAAAGTTTAAAAAAAAAATGTAGATATGTAGATAAAAGAGATTTTGTCTTACAAGCCAGTGTTTTGATACTTTTCATATAACCTCATGTAATGTGTTTGTATGATTAGTTTATGCATACATTTTAAACAACATGCAAATGAGTATATGTTGATGTTTGAAACTATTTAAAATAATAATAGCACCTAATTATAATTATATTTTAATTACAGTATATGCCGTTGCACAGACAATTTTGTATTAACGGTGCGTTCATGATCAGAAACATCCCAAGCTCAGTAAATTTGCTTATATTTACCAATCGTGCCAGGAGATGTTGTATTTATATTTTTATAAATATTTTTGTATTATAGGCTATGTATATTTTTTTAAGACACTGTTACCTGTAGCACTATGTTTCTTCAAAAACATTTGCAATACTATTAATTAAGTAGTGGTTAAATATTTTAAAGTCATATCCACACAAGTCATCCACCAGAGGGCATGAACTCAGTGTTATTCCGTCACTGCACCTGCGCGAAAACAGAAGTTTAACCATTTCATCTGCTGCAAGAAAGTAAACGAAAAGAGGGAGATCTTTAGGTTCTGTAGCTCAAACTAGCTACAAATTACTGTTGCTTACCTCCAGTTCGTGTTGCAAAATGGACTAATCATATATTACCAACGTCTAGACACCTGCGATGTACTTACACCGTGCCTCTTTTAATAATTTGGGGTCCTTCGTTTAACAGTCACACTCAGGACCTTCGGGTCCAAATGGACCCGGAGGGCGGGATTAATATATATATATATGGGTGATTCTCCAACTAGAAGCACTTTTGGCACTGTGAGTTTATGTAAAATTCACTCTCTTAAAACACTCTTAAAACAATCTTCCTAGCTTCATTCATTTGTCTTCTAACACAATATAACAGTGGGCAGTTTTAGAATTCCATGGATTATTATTATTTTTAACAGTTTTTCTGAAGAGCCATGTCATTTCCACCACTTTTCAATTTATGTATTTTATTACAATATAATATTGTAAAATTGTTATATAAGATTATGTATCTGTCAACAACATCAGTGGCTACCTAATCATGTAACAAAATAAATATTAATACTTCATGAACTTAATGCATTTTCATTTAAAGTTGCTAAATGCCACGGGTTGCCACGAGTTGGGATTTTTGCCTACAGCATCTCATTTTTACTCAGGTCTATGTTTATTATAAGTCAATCACACATATATTGTAAGTAATGAACTATTACTACTTATTTTAAAATACATTTAGATCCACATCATTGGTTATTCTTATATTTTTTCTTAAAAACTGTAGTGGTGGAAAGTGGTGGAAATGACGGTTTATGGTGGAAAGATTGTTTCTGTTTATTTTTACTTAAATTGCCAGTCCAAAATATTTTTAGCCATGTATTTTATTATTTAACATATATGAGTTGAACAGTATACCTAATAGTTTTAAAAATAATGATTACAAATGATATGCAAATTATATAAACCTGCTCAAAACATTCATATAAATATAGATAAATAAAAATACATTTAGAGTGTACTGGAATGGTGATATATAAAGTTCTCAGTCCAAAAGCACAAATATGTCATGAGAACATGCCAAAAGCGCACAAAAACAGCATATATCATGTCCAAATCTACGCCTCAAATTTCTCAGAGGTGGAAATGACGGAGGTGGAAATGACATTTTAGCAGTTTTTCTGCAATATTAGCACACCCTCATGTCAGGCTTAGCTACTTTTGGACTTATTATGTTGTTTACTCGTAATAAACATAAATACATTATTTTCATATTTGTTGTACATAATTCAACCGAACTACAGCCAAGGTGGAAATGACGCTGAATAAAAATATTCTGTATAAAAGCTTGACTTACCTTGATTTATTTTCTTGTGCTGAAGAGCACATGTGCCTGAAGTTTCATCTTCAACTAATACGTCCTTTTCACTATTATTTCCATGATTACCAAGTAAATAAAATATTTAAGGTGGATCTATTAAAGTGGATTTTGTTGAGGGAGGTGGAAATGACGGAAAACCTGGGGACAGACGTATTTCATTCCAAAAATAGTTTAAAATTATGATATACATATGGAATTTCGATGGTATGATATTATTTTATTTGTCCTTAAGACAAACATGTTAAAAAATATTTTTAAATCGATCCTTTAATAGAATTTTCTAACATTCAAAGAGGGCCAGTCTGGGTTGGGGACAAGCATAAAACTGCAAAATCTGCTAATAAACAGCCATGCAAAAGCATTTTTAAAAGAAAAAAGGGGCAAGATTTGGTGGTTACTATGATGTTGGAGCATGAACTTCATAATGACAGTTTATTTGTGCACTTGTTTGTTTATTTATTTACAAAAAAAGGCCAGGGACAACAAAAGTGCCTGTAGTTGGAGAATCACCCATATATATAAAAAATCATTTTTTTTTTACTTGTTTTTTATAATATTTTTTCTTTTCTTTTTTGGTGTTTTGAGATAATTTTATGATTTTAATTAATATTTATACAATAATTATGACCCATTTTTTCCCATTGAATATAATAGACATTTTTTATATATTTTTTATTTTATTTTATTTTTATTAAAAAAAATGTGTGTGTGTGTGTGTGTGTTTTTTTTGTACTCTTGATGTTTTAGAGATTCACCCCTTCACTGTTGAGTCCTTTTTTTCTGCATCCTGGCTGATTTGTAGATTGTATGCACAAAAAAATTCTGTGTTTTCATATTTTTGACAATTTCCCATTCATTTCCTTATGGGGGTCATTTTTGACCAAAGAGCAGAAGTGTGACGTGCTTGGATCATGACCCCAATATTTTTTGTGTGTTCACATACCTAATACCATAAAAGTCACCAAGTTTCGGAACATTCCGATGAAGCTGTGATTTTTAAAAATTCAAAACAGATTTTTGTAATCTGAATTTATTAGTGTGTATGTGTATAAAAGTGTGTTTGTGTGTGTGTGTGTGTGTGTGTGTGTGTGTGTGTGTGTGTGTGTGTGTGTGGATGTGGCTGTTTTGCACTCTTGATGTTTTATAGATTAACCCCTTCACTGTTGTGTGCTTTTTTTCTGGATCGTGGCTGATTTGTAGATTGTACGCACAAAAAAAACTCTGCATTTTCACATTTTTGCCAATTTCCCATTCATTTCCTATGGCGGGTCCATTTGGACCCGAAGGTCCTGAGTGTGACTATTTTTTTTACAACCACTTAGACTATTCAAATCCTGTCCCCAATTTTTTGGGTGTTCATATACCAAGTACCAACAAAGTCACCGAATCTCGGACCATTCCGATGAAGCTATGATTTTTAACTTTTTTTTTTTAAAATAAAGCTGTTTTTAATTTTCATTGATGACTAATTATTGCAGTGTTCGGAGCTTCGGACATACTATAGACTGTTAATAATTTCAATTATATGCCTATAATTCATTGTAATCGACCAAATGTTTTTGACAATTTTCAATGAGGAGGAGTAAGCTTCTACAGTAGGCTATGTAATCTTTTATTATTCTCACAGCGCGTTATGTGGTGATGCGCTATTAAATTATTGCGTGGCAAATTATATAATATATCATATATAATATATATAATAATTTTAATAGCCTATCAATTTAATAATACGGATTAGATAAAACCCAGTAAAATACAAATAAATAAATAATACAATATAAAAATGAAAAGAAAAAAAAATACTGATAAAAACATAAAATCAAAGCCTAACGGTCCTTACAAAGTAGCAAAGGTCTCATCAAACAAATATGTCTTAAGATGAGTTTTAAACATGGTTACAGAAGTAGAGGATCTGATAAACATTGGTAACCCATTCCACAACTTAGGAGCAGCGACTGAGAAAGCACAATCTCCTTTAGTTTTTAAGCGTGACTGAGGAATTTCATGGAGCAACTGATTTTGGGATCTCAGAGATCTCTGTGAGCAACTAAAATGTATAAGTTCAGAAACATATTTTGGTGCCAGACGCGACGAAATAAAAGCATTAATTACTTTCTACAGATCATTAAAAGATAGGAAAGATTTAAGTTTAGCGATATTTCACAATTGAAATCTGTCTATCAAACTTTAATTTAAGATTTTACATCTTTTAGACACTCAAAAAGTGAATTAACGGATTTATCATCTCCAGGCTTTATGGGCAGATACATCTGGATCTCATCAGCATAAAAATGATACGAAATTCTTAAATATTTCTTAAAAACAGAACCAAGAGGAAGCATATACAATGAAAATAGCACTGGTCCCAGAATGGAACCTTGAGGGACCCCACATGTGATCGAAACTATTGATGAGGAAAAGTTTCCAATTTTAACAGAAAAGGTTCTATTTTGAAGATAAGAGGCAAACCAGCTTAGAGCAGCTCCTTGGATACCCACATACTGTCTTAAACGTTCAATCAAGATTACATGATCAATTGTATCAAATGCTGAGCTAAGATCTTGCCAAACCAAAGCAAAATTGCTACTAGAGTCAGTCTTTACTAAAAGGTCATTAACTACCCTAAGTAAAGCCGATTCTGTGCTATGACCTGATCTAAAACCAGATTGAAATTTATCCGATTCTGTGCTATGACCTGATCTAAAACCAGATTGAAATTTATCAAAAACATAATTTTTTGTAAAAAATTATGTAAGCTGACTAAAAACTAATAAGTTTTCTAATATTTTGGATAAGAATGGTAGCATAGATATTGGCAGAAAATTATTTGGATCTGTAGGATCTAGGCCAGGTTTTTTAAGAAGAGACTTAAGTGCTTAAGACTTTAAAGAACACACCCACTGGTCAGACTGCAATTAATAATAGAGAGAATACTTGGTCCAATAGTATCTATGAGCTTGACGAACAGCTTGGGGGGAAGCACATCATTAGACAAGGACGTAGGGTTGTGCAAAAACATCCATAATAAATTAGAGAGAAATTGGCTCAAATTGAGATAACTTTTGAGACATAGGGATTGAGATTGAGGCTATATTAGATTGAAATGGTGTAATCGACAGTCGTATATCCTTAATTTTTTTAATAAAACATGTCACAAGTATTTGGTTTAATAATAATATTTTGGTTTTTGGTTTAATAATAGTATTTATAGTTTTAAATAGTACCTGTGGGCTGTGAGCATTTTGTGCAATTATCTCTGAAAAATGTTCTGCTCTTGATGTTTTCACCGCTTTTTCATATTTGCATTGACACTCTCTTAGAACCTTGTAAGATATTTGAAGCTTATCTTTTTGTCATTTCCGTTCTGCTCTCCTACACTCCCATCTAAGTACAGAGTATTTGCATTTAACCATGGCTGGGTTTTTGTCTTATATCTCCTTAATTTGTATGGGGCAATATGGTCAAGGATATCAGAACAAGCATCATTGAACAGATTAATAAATTATTCTGGACTCACTTAAACAGATGGAGATTCAATAGTGTCAATTATTAATGAATGAGTATAAAATGCTGATGAAAAATCACTGACTGTATTAGATGTAATCGCACGAGAGTAATAAGCAACAGGCTGTTTTTCCGGGAGACCACATAAAAGGGTAATATTAAAAACAATAGGCTAATGTTCAGAAAAATAATGATCTAAGATCTGTACATTACACACAGAAATACCCATGCAAATGACCAAATCAAGAGTGTGACCATGCTGATGAGTAGGGCCAGTTACACATTGTGTACACCAAGTTAAATGAATCAATAATGTTTAAAAACTCTGTGACTAAAGGCTTCGATTGACAGCAAACATGAATGTTAAAATCACCAAGTACAATGTTGTCAAAAGAAGTTACAATTACAGATAAAAAGTCTGAAAACTCCTGTATAAAGTCTGCATTCTATTTAGGAGGTCTATATACAAGAACACTTAATATAGGACGGCAGAGCAAAAATGACTGCACCTCAAAACTCTGGTAACTCTCAGCAGGGATTAATCGACATGTCCACATATTTTTAAAGGGGTTGTATAATGGTACATGCACTTTTACAAGGTGATTGTACTGAAATGTGTGTTGGCAGTGCCTGTACACAACCATCATACAATGATAAAAATCCATCCAGTGTTTTTTTTTTATCTCCTTATATGTTTTCCAATCTCTAAAATCAAGCCGTTCGACCTAGTGACGTCACACGTTCAGACGCCCCTCCCACGATTTGTGATTGACAGCAGCGTTTCAACACAGCCCCGCCCTCGCTCTTGAGCGTGCTGTCTGTCATCATAGTCCACGCGTCATTGTCAGGGGCGGCCTTAAGCATCTGGGGGCCCGTTTCAATAACTAATATGGGTCCCTACCCACATAAAACATAAACATAATAGAGCAGAAAAAGCAAGGATTCCTGTTGGTTTGCATCAATGGTATATTATTTTATTACGTGCACTTTCAGCTTCATGAACAGGCAGCTCAACATAGAAATAATCCAACCTTATTTGATTAAAACTATATACAATTATACAGCGTTTTACGTTGGAATAAGCCTTGCCCTTTCACGCAGGGCAACTTCACTACTTCATTGATTTGCGCAGTATATTTTCAGCTCTCTGGGCTGACTTAAAAAACCCCAGCTCAAACATCCCCTCAACTTGAATTATTACGGAGCCCGGGAAGTCACCTGTGGGAGAAAAAAATAATTAATAAATCTGTGGCGACGGTTTCGCAATCCGTCCGTACTCACGAATTCTCAAACTGTTCCCTTGGTTTAACAAATCGTGCCCACGGATTACAGTTTTTCTCAATTGCTTAAACACTATAACCAGGCTTTTGAACTAAAATTTCAAAACCATAACGCCATCAAAAAGCACACCCATTTCACTAAACTATAAACACTATTCCCTGTTTTGACACATGAGTCAGATTTGTTGAACTGTCACTGCAAAACTCTACACACAAATCCCTTCATTTCTCATTGCCTAGACCATGTTGTCATTTAGAAAGCACTAGCATTCAATATTGTTCACTCAAGTCAGCACAGCTTCAGCTTCAGCACACAATTATCCAGGTGGAAACACTAAGAGTCAAAATTGAACACACATCAATCAGATCATTCAATAGATAGATAAAAGGGCCCAAATCAGTTTGAGTTTTGGAACAATGGATCCAGAAAGGGCAAGGGCAAGAAGACAAGCAGTCTCAGATGAAATTCAAGCCTCTCTAGTTGCCCATGTCTTTGTCAATGGTATGACTATGAGGGAGGCTGGGCTACGAGTAAGGCCAAATTTGAGTTGCTTTACCGTCGCCTCGAGAACCTTCAGGGAGGTGTGGTGGCAAACACAATTCTATCACTGAATAAGAGACAAACATTTCCAATAGTCTCTGATGAGGTGTATTTTCTTGCAAGAAAAGGCCAGCAGTCATACAGTCAGACAGAGTGGCTGCAGAGTGTGACAGTGAAGAGAGGGCATCCTTTCTCCTTTATAGTCTTGACTCCCAGAATGTTATCTTTTTAGGCAAATGATGGTATTTCAAGTATATGTGGAACATTCTTAGACGTGTCCATCATATTGTATCCTTGAGTGGAGGCCCTCCTGTTACGTCCCAACACTCTTTACCATTCCAATACAATTCGAATTCCATATTAGAATATGGTTTGTGTGTGCTCTTTTACTGTCATATGTTGGTCACACACATCTTACTGTAAGTAAATATATATATAAAAAAAAATAGAGGAGAGAGTAAAAAAAAAAAAAGAGTAAAACAGAAAAAAAAGGTTTTGTGTGTGTGTGTGTTTTCTGTGTATGAAAAATAAATGTGCCAATGTATCCACTGGCTGTGTCTTTTGTGTTCATCATGTGAAAAGGTTTGTGATGGGGGAAACCACAAGCAACATAACTTACCAGTTTTGGAAATGTTGTTTTGAATTTATTGCACCAGTGTCTTAGACTATGTTGTAGTGTGTGTGATTTTGAGGGCTTGTGTGTCCTGTTTGAGGTAAAGTTTGTTTTTTCAGCAAGAGTGAATGGTTTTGAGTGTAGAGCTTCAATTTGACCTGAAAATAGGATGTTTGGGGAATTGGGTGAGACGTTATGGATTTGTGTTTATAGTTTTGAGAATTTGAGGCATAGTTTCAAGAAATGTGTTTAAGCAATCGAGAAAAACTGTAATAAACCGTACCCACGAGTTTCTAATCCGCGCTCTGTGCCTTCAGTTTTTTTTTTTTTTTTTTTTTTTTTTTTTTTTTTTTAATGCCATTGGCAATTGCTTTATTTTTATAGGCTATAACCTAACCTTTTACAGGTTTGGATAAAATAGACCAATTTTTTTTTGCATACTTTTTGCTTAAAAATAAAGCGTTCATAAATTCTTAATAATTTTTCTTAAGTGTCTTAAGTGAACTCATTTATAGTTATAAACTCAAATAATACTAATAATAATAATTATTACATTTTATATATTGAGAAGACGCTTTTGTCCAAAACTAACAAAAAAGGAACAAAGCATTTTGTCAAATATCAGTCATAATACAGGTTAGACAATAATACTAAAGTGCTAAGATTATTTTATTTAGATTTTTTAAGTGCTAAGATTATCACAAATTTTGATGCACGTCATTCAATTGAGAATCACTTTAAGCATGCAGACGCAGTTAAGACAATTTTATGTAGGCTATTCCACTTAATACACAATTAAACTATATACAATAAGATTCGTTAACAACGTACCTCCTGGTGTTCTTCTAAAATGAAGGCGAGCCACAAATCCGTGAGTAGGCTAACCTACAGTTTACAAACCCGTGGGAACGGAAAGCGTGGGCACGGTTTATGAATTTGTTGGTTATATCTTTCGTTTTTCAACACCACTGGCATGTACGTTTCATTTCCTATTCAAATAATTTTCCTGCTCAAAAAAACGTTTTAACCTTAAAAAAAGACAAAGTAAAACACATAAACTACCAGTATTTATTTACTTCAGACAGAGCCCGTCTACGGAGAGCCTGCCCACTCCCTATTAAGTCCTATTGTACCGAATTTTGGTTGTAGTACCACCAGAGTTCCACTGGGGGCGATTGCCATGAGTGCAAAATGAATGGGAGTCAATGGGGCTAGACGGCTAAATTTGTCTCTTTCACCCGATTGCCGTTGAGAAATCTCAGATCTGATTGTAGGTTTTGCAAGTTCAACATGGGTTTTAGGTCGAAAGTTGAATGAACGAGTACTTATGTCGTTTTGATTACTTACAGGTTGAGTTGTTGTTGCCCATAACACGCTAGCATTCGGCTAATGACGTCAGCATTCTGGCGTCATTGACATTTTGAAAGACCTTTTAAAGCAAATACGTGACTCTAAAAAATCTAACACCCAGCAATGTGTAATTTCTTTGCATCTCCTTTCGAATACAACGTTCAAATTACTAGACAAAGAATTATATCCTGAGAAAAGTGGATTTTGAGGGGTATACTGCCATTGACCTCCATTCATTCTGCACTCATCCTGTGAGCGCCCTCATATGGAATCAGAGTGGAACTGCAACCAGTTCAGAAGCCGGAAGTGTACTGAAAGTGCTTCAGATCACCGTTCGCGGGCGGTAAACGTCGCCATGGTAACCGGGGCACGACTCAAGTTCGACCATTCAGAGACGCCAGTGTTTTGCATAGAATTGTGGGTAGTGTAGTATTTCTCCAGAAGATCGCAAATTACAAGGTTGATTTTTATACCTTGGCTTTTATAGGAGCAGAAACTTTAGTTTCACAACCTCGTAGCTCGTGGTCAATACCTTGGATGGTTTAGACATAATGGCTGAAAATCAATATCCTACGGAGAAAATGAATGGGATTTTGCTGGTCTGTTGGGGGCCCCCATTGGAGGGCGGGGCCTCTTTCAATTGAAACGGGTGAAACATAGGTAAGGCCGCCTCTGGTCATTGTTGATACTCACTGGAGCACTGTCTATGAGCAGAATGGCGTCTAAGTGATTGTGGTGTTCTGTTCTTGGGTGTAATAACAAACACAGCAGTCATGTTGATGTTCCTAAATCCGAACCACTGAAGACGCAGTGGCTGAGTTTGTTTTCGAAGGGAATATTCCCCACGATCAATGTCAATGCTTTCATGTTTGCGTGATTTATTTCACACACCAGACTGCTTTACAAATGAGGGTCAGTAAAGCCTCAGTAAAGGTTTTGCTAAGAAGCTGCTCCTGAAAAAAGGATCGGTACCAACTATTCGTGTTCCTGCTGCACCTCCAGAAGAGTGAGTTTAACGTTTTATTAACCTTTATATTAATATTTATATTAATCTTTGCAAATCGCTTGCACGCTTCACGATGAATGCGGCTATTTTTAAGGCCTCATACTTCTGCGTCGGACCTATGCCGAAGCCTAAACGCCGTAGGCAACGTGTTGGTTTTAATTTATACTTCTGTGTCGTTGTCCGCGTTAGTGATGCGCGGGTCGGCTTTTTTTCCAACCCGCGGGTCCCGCTTTTATGATATTATTTGGCCCGCCCCAGCCCGCCCCGCACCACTGTATCTATTTTTACAACCCGCCCCGCCCCGCACCCGCGACCATTAAATAGACATAGCCTACTAGGCATTGTAATGTAAATGAAAACAGCCTTTATTTCAGCCTGAAAGTGCTTGGAAACATCGCCATGTAAACTGGCAATAACAGACGATTCTGAATATGAACCATAAATCAGGTCATATTCATAAGATAATGATTTAAACATTTTCAATATTTACAAAGCAGCGTTTGTATTCATCTATTTCATCATTCACCTTTTTTTCTTTTAATTATGTAAAATCCCGACCTCAATTTCTCCCGCACCTCATCTTCCATCTTCACATTTATTTCTCCGTCTTTGTTGTTGTGGCTGGCGGCGCGAGCTGCTTTGCGCGAGCTGTGTCACGTGACGCCAAAGGTTTGGGGAAATCAAGCAAGTTGCATTGCTATGGCCTTATCAAAGAACCTAGAACCTGATTAGATTTATATTCCCAAATATTTCATATAGGCTGGACATTGCATGCAACATATATGGATTTTTATTTTGTTTTGTTTTTAATGACCCGCCCCAACCCGCCCCGCAAATAAAGTGACAATTTCTTTACTCGCCCCAACCCGACCCGCGGGCTACCCGCGGGACCCGCGGGTTATGAGTCGACCCGCGCATCACTAGTCCGCGTTGACGCGCACCTAGGGAGCATGTGAAACCCAGAGGGAGGGGTTCTGGCAGACCAATCACCGCGCTTGTGTCCGCGTAGAATTGACGCGTTGTTACATTTTTGGAGAGGTGCACGTCAGGGTACGCCGTAGGGTACGCGCGCTACACACAGCCTACGACGTAGCTACGGCGGCAGTTCGACACAGAAGTATAAAACAGGCTTTACACTCAGAGTACATTACGGCATGTTTTCTATGTACGACGTTTTCAATATAATTCATAATCCCACATTTATAATGAACAACTCATTATGGTTATTGTGTTATTGTGTTACATGTTCTATGACGCCCAACCAAGCGCCACGTATTTGCCAGCATAACAGACATAGATTGTGGAGTAGTATACCATTCTCGTCCAGAGTCCCGCATACTTTGTTCCATGACCGTTGTCCGAATACTGAGCAAAGTATAATGATTGTATACTATACGAGAACAGTCCATAAATGTAATAAAATACAGTTATAAAATATAAACAAGAGCCGTTGAGCGGCCAGAGCGACGGCGTGCAGACAGGTAACAAGGCGCCATCTTTTTATCTTTTAATCAGGTGAAACACTTGAGTCACCATCATTAACACCTGTATGTTCAGTTCTGTTTCAGTTCAGTGTCCGTTATCGTCTGTTAAGTGTGTGTGTTGCTCTCTGTTTGCCATTCTGTTGGAACTATTGTAAATGAACCCTTTCATGCATGAATTATGATAACCTCAGTCAGGATTTTTTTTCCTATGTGTTTTTATTGCTCTTTAGGGCATGAAAAACAAGAATTGATTTTTATTTTATTTTTTTACAAATTTTTCAAAGAGATTTTCAGATGTCCACTTGAGTGGACAGCATGCGGTTAAGGTTTAAACTGAAGATATACTGTATTAAAGGAGAACTTGGTAACTTTTTTAACTTAATAAAACTGTCTAGAAATCATTTGGATGGTTAAACAACCTGTTCTGGTGATATTGGTGACTTTCCCCGCTCCCCCCAGCGTCCCCAGGCGGAAAACCAACCTTGCAACTTGGGGACTACCGTCCCGGCAAGATAGAAATAGGAAGTCTCGTGAGAAACGAGAACGAGCGCGAAACACGAATTGCTTGACGGCAATTCGACATAAACACACACGCATGTATGATGTATTACCAGATTACCCACCTCGGTAGTCAGACACAGATGTCTATGGTCAGACATAGCTCCACACGATACAGCTGGCTTGCTCCGATCAAAACAAACGCACATGAGCAGCGGTAGAGAGGGGGAGGAGGCCGCCGCAAGTGAGTTTTTTACGGCTGTGTTGTGAAATATACGCCCCCCCCCCCCCCCCACAGCTGTAGGGGGAGCTCGTGGGGAAAACATGCGACAACAAAAAGGAAAATCAGCGAATAAGTGACTAGAGTTCGCTAGAGTTGCCGAGTTCTCCTTTAAATATAAGACAATCAAACATAAAGTATGTGAATTTAACAAACTAATCAATACAATTATATCAAATTATGTGAAAACTATAAAATATATACAAAAAATATAAATGCGAAATATTGCAAAGGCTTCATACAAACTTCATACAAGTTGCACTTCGCGTATCTTTGATATCAGAACATAAGGATGTGATTCCATCAGAATTTTCTACAGTCTGTCAAGGTACAACTGTAGAAACCACTCAGATGCTCCCTCCAGTGCACCAGAGTATGGAGATTTACCCTTATTAGCTGATAATTCTGATTATGTTCAAGATGGACATGCACATTTCTATCATAGCCCTCCTCTGAGAAAACCTAGCGATACTTTTCAATCTCATCTGAAATTATCAGTGTTGGGGGAAACGCATTACAAGTAACATGCATAACGCATTCAGATTACTTTTTTAATGTTACAAGTAAAGTAATGTGTTACAAGTAACATGCATTACCTAATCAGATTACTTTTTGATCTAACAAGTAATTAACTACAAGTAATGTGCATTACCTAATCAGATTACTTTTTGATGTAACGAGTAAAGAAACGCATTAAAAGTAACATGCATTACATAATCAGATTATTTTTTCTTGTTATGAGTAAGGAAACGCATTACAAGTAACATGCATTACATAATCAGATTACTTTTTGATCTTATGAGTAAAGAAACGCACGACAAGTAATGCATTACGTAATAAGATTACTTTTTGATGTTATGAGTAAAGAAACGCACTACAAGTAACGCATTACGTAATAAGATTACTTTTTGATTTTATGAGTAAGGAAACGCATTACAAGTAACATGCATTACATAATCAGATTACTTTTTGATGTTATGAGTAAAGAAACACACTACAAGTATCGCATTACGTAATAAGATTACTTTTTGATGTTATGAGTAAAGAAACGCATTACAATAATGCGCATTACTTAATCAGATTAATTTTTGATGTTATGAGTAAGGAAACGCATTACAAGTAACATGCATTACGTAATCAGATTACTTTTTGATCTAACAAGTAAATTAATACATTACAAGTGTTATACATTATGTAATCACATGACTTTTTTTCCGATGTCAATGAAAATTACATTCTAATAATACAAATACATTTATTTACAGTAAAAAAGTCATTGCAGATTAAGTTTTTAAACAAAACAATATTCAAAAACAATATTCACATTATAATTATGAATTGTAGCTGAAATATAGAAATTGATGCATGACGTCCACTACAGTGGGCATGTGATTAATCATAGTTTTCTCTTAATCTAAAATCAAAACTTGGAAAATTTTACTGTGATATGACTCATTAGATATTGCTTGATGCTGCAATATTTTTTTTTACCTATACAAGAATCTTCTAGGATAGAAGGAATGGGTGGATATTCCGGAGCAACTTGGCATGTCTGACTGACCCTTGGCCATCTTGGTTTGGAGGGGGAAAAAATCGAAACACAACAGCTTGTCACTTGGTTGCAATGTATAGGATGATGCACCAGGGTCCAATGAAGAGGCTGATGTGCAACTTTGCCATCAAAACCCGTGCAAATTCAAGAAAATGCTTTTTTAATAGCTGTCCACTGTAGTGACCACTATGCGTGAAAGGGTTAACCTTTTTAACTTAATTGTATCCGTCTTCCTCATCTGTCTGCCAGCAATCACCCGTGACAGAATACCGGACCTAACAAGTAAACGCGTTTGTAAAAAATGTTCTTTTTCATTTTTCATGTTCAGTGTTTTTGTTCCATTTTCACCCCTGCTTGCACCATGGACTTTCCGGTAGTTAAACTCATGTGCCTTGAGCAGCAACATTATGAAGCTGCAGACTCGGAGCCTGCAGCTACAGTCCCGCACCCAGAGTCCCGCATTCTCAGACCCCTCGTTTTTCGAGACAGCGCCTCCTGCTGTCGGAAAGATCGTATAACACCCTTATCCAAATGCCATTGAAAACAATAGGATGCAATATTACGGTCTCGTTTTATTTAAAGTTATCCAAATAAATATTTGCTTTCCCTGCTTAATGCATGTGCCAAAAAAACGTGTTCTCAGTAGTTATTTTTTGAGCATGGGTGTAATATTATGTGATATTATATTGCTACAATGTTTTTTATTTATTTATTCAAATTTAAATTTTTCTTTCAGTTCAACCTATAATGGTCTAATTAACATTATACCATGCTAACATTACAAAAATATATTTTGAATGCGAAGCAAAACTCAAATAAGAACAGACAAAACACCAATAATAAACAATTCTGTACTTTATTTAACGATCACCTAAACATCATCTTGCTGTAAACAGGACAAAGCAAAGAAAAAAGGAAGAAAGAATTGTGTTAGTGACTTCACTTTGTCTTCAATTGCATTAAAAAAACTCCTCATAAGTCGCTTTGGATAAAAGCGTCTGCTAAATGAATAAATGTAAAATGTAGGCTAATGTAAATGCATAAGGTAAAATAATTACTTTCTGGTAGGCGAATATGTATGGGGTGCCGTTTGTAAAGCGGCTCACGCTGAAAATAACAGCAACATTTTGTCACATTTAGCTTCAAACAATGTTTAAAAAACTGGTATGAATTTTTGACGGTCACTTTTTAGCACATTTACAACAATATTTGTCAACGTAGAGATATTTTAAATCTTAATATTAAATGTTACACCTAAATGTTAAATGTTAAATGTTAAATCTAAATGCTAAATCTAAATCTAAATGTTAAATCTAAATCTAAATGTTAAATCTAAATGTTAAATCTAAATGTTAAATCTAAATATTAAATATAAATCTAAATATTAAATATAAATGTTAAATCTAAATGTTAAATCTAAATGTTAAATCTAAATCTAAATGTTAAATCTAAATCTAAATGTTAAATCTAAATGTTAAATCTAAATCTAAATATTAAATCTAAATCTAAATGTTAAATCTAAATCTAAATGTTAAATCTAAATCTAAATGCTAAATCTAAATATTAAATCTAAATCTAAATGTTAAATCTAAATGTTAAATCTAAATCTAAATGTTAAATCTAAATGTTAAATCTAAATCTAAATGTTAAATCTAAATCTAAATGTTAAATCTAAATGTTGAATCTATATCTAAATGTTAAATCTAAATGTCAAATCTAAATCTAAATGTTAAATCTAAATGTTAAATCTAAATCTAAATGTTAAATCTAAATCTAAATGTTAAATCTAAATGTTAAATCTAAATCTAAATGTTAAATCTAAATCTAAATGTTGAATCTAAATCCGATTACCGCCATTTTGAATTTGCATATTTGTTAAATATTTAGTTTCACCTGAAACATTTAGATTCAACATTTAGATTTAGATTTAGATTTAACATTTAGATTTAACATTTAGATTTAGATTTAACATTTAGATTTAACATTTAGATTTAGATTTAACATTTAGATTTAACATTTAGATTTAACATTTAGATTTAGATTTAACATTTAGATTTAACATTTAGATTTAATATTTAGATTTAACATTAAGATTTAGATTTAACATTTAGATTTAGATTTAATATTTAGATTTAACATTTAGATTTAGATTTAATATTTAGATTTAACATTTAGATTTAGATTTAATATTTAGATTTAACATTTAGATTTAGATTTAACATTTAGATTTAGATTTAACATTTAGATTTAGATTTAACATTTAGATTTAACATTTAACATTTAGGTGTAACATTTAATATTTAAATTTAACTATTTAAAATATTTCTAAGTTGACAAATATTGTTGTAAATGTGGTATAAAAAGTGACCGTCAAAAATTCATACCAGTTTTTTAAACATTGTTTGAAGCTAAATGTGACAAAATGTTGCTGTTATTTTCAGTGTGAGCCGCTTTACAAACGGCGCCCCATAATAATGTTCCTTCTTTTTTCATTATTTTTGCAATCGCTGTCAAATTCCTCGACGTCACTAAAATAAAAGATGAATGCCGATCATGCAGATGAATGAAAGTAATTTTAATACTTACGTTTTATAAGAACTAATTTAAATAGTCTACATAAATCAGCCTATATAAAGTAAAATAATTACTGGATTAATGGTTGGACTATTCATATGTTGGTGTATCGCTGAGCTATAAAGTAGTTTGATTAAAAATGAAATCGAATGAGTATGATTCGCTAAATAAAATTAAATTTGATAGGAGGCGAAAAACGAGGGGTCTGAGAATGCGGGACTCTGGGTGCGGGACTGTAGCTGCAGGCTCTGGGAGCGGGTGCTGGCGTCCTGCGGATCTGCGTTCACTGTCGAGGATGCAGCCAGCCCCACTCCCCACCCAGTGCCCAGCCAGAACCACCAGGATGGCGAGGATCGACAACCTGAGCCCATCGCAGGTAGCGTGACAGAGACCGCCCCAATGAATGAGCCCGCGCCAACAAGAGCGACCGAGGACCACATCGCCACGCAGCCCCAGCAGCGCGCGCCTGACCAGGTGTGTGAGCCGGCCAAGCCATCCATCGCCGAGTGAGTGCTTGTGGACATCGAGGGTTTTGAAGTGAACCCCGCCCACCCCCTCCCGAGACCAGGGAGGTTCGAGACGAGACCTACAGAAATCTTCAAGAATATGTAAAATGTTTGGTGGTAACAACAAAATTGGCACCATATTCAAACAGTACATCAAATATACCATGGCATGAACATTGTATTTTATTTGCTTAGAGTGAAATTGGTTTTAAAAATATTATCAGTTAAGGGTAAAAAGCCCACCTATTAGGTGCGTAAAGGTAATTTTATTACAATTATGACTTGTCAGTATTAAGTGCTCTTGTCCACATAACATCATACACATCCATGTAACATTTCTAGTACACATAACATTAGTGTACCACTCTATACTTTAAGTCCACATAACATTTCTAGTACACATAACATTACTGTACCACTATACCTGTATATGTTCAACTGTAACATAACTTTTAACCTTTCAGCTTAAGTGCTTTTGTCCACAAAAAAAAAAAACGTTGTACAGTGGTGGAAAGAGTACAAAAAAATTGTACTTAAGTAAAAGTATGGCTAAAGTAATAATTTACTTGAGTACAAGAAGAAGTACTGAAATATAATATGACTCAAGTAGAGTAAATAAGTAGTTTGCATAAAAACTACTCAACAAGTAACTACGTTACAAATTACTTTAGTATTATTTTTCTATTCATACCTCGTGCAGAAAGTCCACAAGTGAGATTCATAGAAGTATTTAACTTATGACGTTTCAGGAAATGCCTTATATGGATATAATAACATGCAGATAGAGGCGTTTTGACTGATAAAACATGAAGACAAACACATGATAGCGATAATATATCTGTGTTCATCAAGCTATCTCAGGTATTTTCATAAGAATGATGTATGTCCTTAAAGGGTTAGTTCACCCAAAAAAGAAAAATTAGCACATGATTTACTCACCCTGAACCCATCCTAGGTGTACATGACTTTTTCTTTCAGACTAATACAGAGTTCTATTAAAAAAGCTTCCAAGCTTTATTCATGCTAAATTCAATGTACTCTAATTTAGTTTTTCATGTTGGTATGTAAGGACATAAGATCAGCAGATTTTAAAAAGATTCTTAAATTTGTAATCCCACACTCTACAATTTGCTTAACTCGTGTAAGGAAGAAAAGCTTGTATAACTCTATTCTTAGGTAGATCCCATGCCACAAGTGTATAGTATGAATAGTAATTTCATTTTCAAATTGTTATTTTATTTTCACAGACCCCTGCTATAGCTACACTGCGCTGAATGATTCATGGAGAGCCACCAACAATCTATTTTCCTCTCAACTAATGTGTGACACTGAGGTCAGCTGGAACGGCTGGTACCGTCTCTTCATTCAGGGTCAGAGCGTTCAGATGCCGGACACATGTGTTGATGAGTATAGTTGTGGCACTGCTGCTCCACTGTGGCTGAACGGAGGACATCCAAAAGTTAAGGATGGAGTGGTCACTCGAACTGTCTGTGGTCACTGGAGCAATAACTGCTGCTATTTCCAATCCAATCCCATTAAAGTCAAAGCCTGTCCTGGCAATTACTACGTCTATGAGTTTGTGAGCCCAGTTAGCTGTCATTCAGCATACTGTGCAGGTACAGTAAATTTAATTTGCATTCATCCAGGAATTATTTTTTGTACGAGTTTGTTAGACCATATATCTGCTTTTGACATACTGTGCAGAGTATATTAACATGTGCCTTTTGTACTTTATATTTGTATCTGTTAATTATTTACAATTCTTTCCTTTTTTTGCAGAAGTTAGGAACATAATCATCAATAATCCTACTGTCACTCCAAACACAACTTTGGAAGGTAATGGCTTCTACTGACTGCTGAAGTTTTGATGGGATGTATTGTGAAAATCTATCATTCTGTATGTGTTTGTGTCTGTAGGTACAGACTGTAGATAAAACAGTAGATATAGTGTTTGAAATTTGCACATGCTGAATCACATGTTTATTAACATATATTAATTTGTAATTTTACTGTATTATCTCCATTTGTTGTTTGAATGAATTGTAAGAAATGTAACTGTACACAATCTTAACACACCTTTTCTTCTATTACTAAGACGAGATCGTGACACAGACATCTTTAAATGCTGTCTATATCAATATGCAATATTGTTGACAAAAAAGACGAGACTAAAGTATAGTTTTTAAAAAACTGCCAGAATTTCTCTATGTAGATAAAAAATATTTTGTCTGACAAGCCAGTGTTTTGATACATTTCGCATAACCTCATATGATGTGTTTGTATGATTAGTTTAAGCATATGCATAGCTCATCTATGCTATACTTGTAAAAATTATGGGGGAAAAATAAACTTTTAGCAGATAAACCAATTCAATTTATACAATCTCTTCCCAGAAAAAGGACCAAAAATATAATCATATATGCTCTTTAGAATGATAATATAATTCTAAAGTATCAATTTGATACTTTATATTATATCATAAATAATATCATTCTAATGCACAAAGTATCAATTAGAGAGGTTCATGATATAATTTTGGTCCCCACATCTTAGTATGGAAGGCATTTTCTGCCAAATTTAAATAAATAAATTAAATGATTAAAATGAAAATTAAAACCAGATTAACAATTTCATTACAGAAAACAGTACGCAAAAAAATGTGACAAAATTGAGAATGAAATTAAATGATTTCTTTTTCACAGCATTATACCTGTCAAATTGAAAAATAAAATGCAATTGGTGATTTCACATTTCATTTCCACTACAGTCTCAAGGCAAGACTGCCAATATTAAAATGAAAAGCCAAACGTGAAAAAGAAACTACAAATACAGTTTTTACAATGCTCTTTAGTAACGCTCACGCAATAATAGTGACACAATTCAAATACAAATGTAAATTTTCGTTTTCATTTTAATTCCTCTTTTATCTCACAGTTTTCATTTTCGTTTTCATTTTCAAAGACAACCTGCATGCAAATTATATGTTAATGAGTGGGTGTGGCTTATTCTAGTAACGGCGCTGAGACACGCCTTCTGTAAAGCTAAGTCATCGTCCCGTGTGCATGAGTTGAATGTGTGAAACAAAATTATTTAAATGTGATTATATTGTAATCGAGACGACGAGATATGGCGAAATCTGTTAGTGAGCTTTTGCGGGAAGCTGCCGCAGCATTAGAACATGGAGACAACCAGCCTGACCATGTTAGTTATAGTGTTAGACAGACTCAGACTAGACCATAATCGACGATGAGGTTCATTCATGTATTAGGCTGTTTTGGAAATTCAACTATTTGGGTGTACAGAAGTCTTCGTAACACAATTTCTACAACAATTATAGCCAGACATTAATACCCAATGGCTTTAACCGAGAACCTCGGCCAATGTTTCATACGCGTCGCGCCTAACAACGCCCTTCAGCCGTGAATTATTCAGATGATACAGCACTAGCCTAGAGTACCTTATTGTTTTTATAAAACGGTTACCACGCAATACAAATATTAATCCCGAAACATATGTATCTATGCAACTTTCATGAAGTAAAATGAATCACTAAAAGCCAATTCCATCCGCTGGAGAAAAAAAAATAGTCCCTGACCATAAAGCAACAGAAGAAGTTACATTAGTTCTCCATTAGATGGAGACAAAGACTGTCTTAATGAGTGAGTCAGTCAGAGAAGACTTTTGAAATGACTCAAACTTGTGATCACGGAGGAGAAAGACGCACACAACTGACATGACTACAGGCACGGACAACCCTTATTAACTGTTAAAAGTACAAGATATCACACAGGACATTCAAACAGATTTTTTATTATGAATACATACAGGACTGACCTGAAGGAAAATGCTATATCTAGCCTACTGTAAATGCAGGTGGTCTGATCGTTTTCTCGATCTCATCCAGAAGTTGTTACTGGAAATGAATCATAAATAAAAATCATAAATCGTACAATAACATTACGATGTCCAGCAATCGATTGAAATAGTGCATGGGTTTAATTTGTCGTTTAATGAGGTTTGATATAGGTTTGATATGTTGGTGTGTGTAAATCCATAACCTAAACGTGTATATTGAAATGGTCCAGTGGTAGAATTTTTGCCAAGCGTGTCAGAGGTTGTGGGTTCTAATCCACACTCGTATAGGTTTTTTTTTTCCTCTTCTTATTAAAACCGATTATGTTTATCAGTGGTTGTATATCAGGCAAGCATACGTTTGTATGCATTTTGTTTGGTAATTTCACCGGAACGAATAGAGAGTCTCCACAACGGATTGAAGCGCGCGTCCGAGTGAAGACTGTGCGCGAGCCACAAGAGAATACAGTATCAGCGCCACTGATCGCAGCGGCAACGATCGAGCACTTTGATCACTTGATTTCAAAAACAACACATTTCAGCGGTAGATCGCCTCTTACAAACGAACTAAATGAATGCTCTGCTCTGCTAGTTAACTGGAGATGTTTTATTTATTTGTAGGCTATTGGTACATTCGTGCCGCGAGATGTTTCAAAAGTGGTGGGGACAATATCGACCTTAGCAAAAAGTGGTGGGGACATGTCCCTCCCGTCCCACCCGCAAATTACGCCTATGAACAGAGCACAGATACAGGCTGTCCTGATACTGTATCTGAATAAGTCACGGCTGAAGGGCGTTGTTAGGCGCGACGCGTATGAAACATTGGCCGAGGTTCTCGGTTAAAGCCATTGGGTATTAATGTCTTGCAGAAATTGTGTTACTAAGACTTCTGTACACCCAAATGGTTGAATTTCTAAAACAGCCTAATACATGAATGAACCTCATCGTCGATTATGGTCTAGTCTGAGTCTAACACTATAACTAACATGGTCAGACTCAGGCTGGTTGTTTCCATGTTCTAATGCTGCGGCAGCTTCCCGCAAAAGCTCACTAACAGATTTCGCCATATATAATCACATTTAAATAATTTCGTTTCACACATTCAACTCATGCACACGGGACGATGACTTAAGCCTGTTTCATACTTCTGCGTCGGACCTACGCCGAAGCCTCTACGCTGTAGAAGGCGTGTCTCAGCGCCGTTACTAGAATAAGCCACACCCACTCATTAACATATTATTTGCATGCAGGTTGTCTTTGAAAATGAAAACGAAAATGAAAACTGTGAAATAAAAGGGGAATTAAAATGAAAACGAAAATTTACATTTGTATTTGAATTGTGTCACTATTATTGCGTGAGCGTTACTAAAGAGCATTGTAAAAACTGTATTTGTAGTTTCTTTTTCACGTTTGGCTTTTCATTTTAATATTGGCAGTCTTGCCTCGAGACTAGTGGAAATGAAATGTGAAATCACCAATTGCATTTTATTTTTCAATTTGACAGGTATAATGTTGTGAAAATGAAATAATTTAATTTCATTCTGAATTTTGTCACATTTTTTTGCGTACTGTTTTCTGTAATGAAATTGTTAATCTGGTTTTAATTTTCATTTTAATCATTTAATTAATTTATTTAAATTTGGCAGAAAATGCCTTCCATTTCTTTGGTCTATGTCCCCATAAAACATCCTTGTGAGTGAATTACCTGCATCTGTGCATCATCTCTCTACGTTGTCAATTGTGTTGTAAGAAAGGCCCTACATTGAAAGAAATTATATATTAATGGAAAATAGAATTACGTATATTCATTTATTTCTTTGTAGGATTTGTGATGGAATTTGTGGTTCAACTGTTTTGTCTTTTCTAAATGAAGAGATGCTCTACAATTTCCTATGTACAACTTAAAACTCATACAACGAACAAAAGCTTTTTTTTTTTTTTACTCCACTCTTAGGTAGATCCCATGCCACAAGTGTATAGTATGAATAGTAATTTAATTTATTGTTTTCACAGACCCCTGTTTTAGCTACACTGCGCTGAATGATTCATGGAGAGCCACCAACAATCATCAACTCCTATTATGTGACACTGCGGTCAGCTGGAACGGGTGGTACCGTCTCTTCATTCAGGGTCAGAGCGCTCAGATGCCGGACACATGTGTTGCCACGTTTAGTTGTGGCACTCATGCTCCTCTGTGGCTGAACGGAGGACATCCAACAGTTAAGGATGGAGTGGTCACTCGAGCCGTCTGTGGAAACTGGTTGAATGACTGCTGCATGTTCCGATCCAATCCCATTAAAGTCAAAGCCTGTCCTGGCAATTACTACGTCTATGAGTTTGTGAGGCCAATTACCTGTCATCTGGCATACTGCGCTGGTACAGTAAACATAATTTGCATTCAAACAGGAATGTATTTTTGTAATGTATTACATCTATGAGTTTGTTAGACCATCTGTTTTTTTTGGAATGCTGTGAAGGTAAATACATTAACATGCCTTTTGTACTTTCATTTCACTTTCATCTGTTTATTCATTAAAATTCATAATTTTATTTATTTTTTGCAGAAGTTAGAAACATTACCACCAATAATGCTACTGTCACTCCAAACACTGGTAATGTATATGCTGTGGCTGTGTATATTGTGAAAATCTATCATTCTGTATGTGTTTGTCTGTAGGTACAGACTGTAGATAAAACAGTGTTTGAAATTTGCAGATGCTGAAGCACATGTTCATTACCACATATTAGTTTTTTATGGCTATAATATAGACTTTATTATATTAACTGTATAGTTAAACTAAAATATAGTTTAAAAATGTTTGTATGTAGATATTGAGATATGTATGAGATTTTGTCTTACAAGTCTTTTTTTTTCATATAACCTCATGTAATGTGTTTGTATGATTAGTTTATGCATATATTTAAAACAATGTGCAATTGAGTATGTGTTGATGTGTGGCTTTTAGTTCATGTCTGCTAGCTTTGAGCTCATCTACAGTATGCTACAGTACTTGTAAAAATTAGGGAAAAAGACTATTAATAGACTATTGCGAGACTATTAATTATGTAGTGGTTAAATATTTTAAAGTCATACCCACATGAGTCATCCACCAGAGGGCATCATCATCGTCCCGCCACTAATCAGCCAGATTCAAACATGAGCCCCATAAATCAGTGTGAACTGTAAACATCAGGTAACAGAAATTATTTCTCTTCATTCTCTTGACAGCACCAGAAATATTCTACCCATTCGGCTCAGCATCAGGAGACACAATAAACGCTGCTGTTGATGATGGAAGCTCCTCAGTTATTCCACTGTTGAGTCCATTTCTGTTCTTTGGCCGCACATACAGGCAGATTTATGTAAGAATTTTAATTCTAAGTTTAAATGTGAATGGTGAATGCTTTATAAACTCATCTGTTATCAGTAAAACCTGTGACTGTGATTTTGACAATATGTCTCATGTTTTAGGTTAATAATAATGGACACCTCACATTCAACCAGCCTTCATCACAATATGTTCCCGACTCCTTTCCTGCTAATAGAAGCCAAGATATAATTGCTGGTCTCTGGACCGACCTTGACAACCATGTGAGAGGTGTGGTTTCATATCATGAGTACACTAACGGAAGTGTTCTCACACGCGCCACTCAGGATATAAACAGTCATTTCCCAAATCTGACCTTCAGCGCTTCTTGGGTCTTTGTTGCAACTTGGGATAAAGTCGCTTACTATCCCATCTCTAACACAGTAAGGTTGATGTACTTCTGAAATGTGAATGTTTTCGGTTTATCCACAATTCAATAAAATTTCTGAAAACTTTAGACAGTGACAGAGAAAATTATAATAAATTAAGACGGTAAAAATAACAATGAGATCAGTCAGTAATGTTCATAAAAATAATATTCAATAATACAAAAATGTAATTTTGTATATGTAAAAGATGTGAATGCTCAGGTTAAAGTGATTATCTTTTTTAATCTTCTCAGGAAACTTCGTTTCAAGTTGTTTTAATATCAGGCAGTAGTTTTTCATTTATTCTGATGAATTATGGAGACATTGCTGTAACAGGACTTCTGGTGGAGGTAAAACAAAATTGTTTTCTGTATCAGAGCAATATGTTACTATTCACTAGTGTATACTATTTATATGATTAATGATTTTTACATACTTTCAGGCTGGTTTTGACACCATAAACTCCACTGACTTCTTTGTGATTCCTGGATCAAACAATGGGAGCTTCATCTCAAACCTCAAGAACTCCAGTAATGTCCATGTTCCCGGTCGATGGGCCTTCAGGGTGGACAGTGGACGCAACACCTCTAAAAGTAAGAAGTCTTGTCTTTCTAGAAATAGATAATAAATAGATTTTGTTTTAGTTTTGATAAATAACATATAACCCCATGTAATGTTTTTGTATGATTAATGACAACAGATGTTTGTGTGTGTGTTTCCCTTTAGACAACGTCATTGGACTTCAAGTGAAACTTTCCTTATTTTCAGATCTTACACAGAGTGGAAACATTGAGATTGTTTTACAGCAAGTATGTCTCACTTACTACAAATATTTATGCAAAATACGGTAATAGATAATATCTAGTTTGATCTGTCTCTCCATCTTTGTTTCAGATAAAACAGGTGCTGGTCAATTACGGTCTGCCAAGCAACATAGAGCTGAAGTTAAGAAAACTGCAAAAGATAAAGCCGTAAATTCAGTCTCCTTCAGGAAAATAAATAAATCAGTCCACGAGAAGACCGTACAGATCCCTGGCTTACATTATTGTGATTTTATTTGAATGATTAAAGTTTTAAAAGTGACATAAAACACAATAAACTTTGTTTTACGGTAGCTTTGTGTGAAGAACAGACTGAAATTTAAACAAAAAAGTTGTATAACATACTGACATCCACCCAAGATTTCCTTGTATGCTCAGGAGAGTTCACCGATTTGATGATATCCATTTTAAAAGAAAAAACAACAACAATCTTTTGATTTAAATCTTTTCACTGAATCAGTTTCTACTTTTATAACCGTATTCTGAATGATTTAATCACAAATGGGACTGATCTGGGGCCTCATTTATAAAACTGTGCGTAGGATCCTTACTAAAAGTGTACGTACGCACAAAAGCCAAAAATGACGTACGCAAAACAATATTCAGACTTATAAAACCGTGCGTACGCCAGAACCTGCGCAGAATTCACTTTATAAATCCCAGTCAGCGGAAGATTGTGCGCACATGCGTCTCCACCCGAAATAACCATATATGGAGCTTACAACGCCTAGTTTTACTATGCATATCCTCATCTACATATCATTTGCATATGATTATTCATTCACGTGATAACTTAAACGTTATCACGTGGATGAATAATCATATGCAAATGATATAAACGGTACAAGAAACATTACATTAATACAAATCAAGTAGTTGTCTATCCTTGCCTTGTTTTTGAATAGCCTACATAAATCAAATAGTGTAAAATACATTTCAGAGAAAGTTTTTCTCAATCTTTTCCACTTGCCGAATTTTATTTTTAATATTCTATTTTAATTCCATTTTTAATGGAAACGGATAGACCTTGTGCATTATTTGCACGAAACTATTTTCTCAGACAATCTGGTATTATCATGATAAGCAATTATCTCTGTGGTTAAAACATTAAAGCACGCCACAGAAAAAGTGTTCAAAAACAATCGCATCCACAACAAATATTTATATAGACCATTTCAAGGATGTAAACAATAACATTCCGTTGGAATGCTACTGCGCATGTCTGGCCCTGAAGCATTTCCGGTGGCGGCGTTTTTAAATCTCAGGTCTGTGAAAACAAGCGCGTAACTTTTACGTCTAGCGAAAAGGCAACAGTTAAAGTATTTCCAAAAACTGAAAATAAACGATGATTGGAATTACCGGACCCTTTAAATAGGACTTTGATAAGTATACTTTTTACACAGAACAACGTTTGCCTGAGTAACGTTAGTCCGATTGGGTGTTGCGGCTGCTTGCGTGTACACGAGAGATGCGATAAAAGTCTATCGCAGTCTGGAATCTGGACTTACAGAAAGGTTGGGAACATTCGTTCTTAAAATGTTGATGACATCTGTCTTGTGTTTGGTGAAGATGAAGCAAGTCAAACAGCGTCGAAAACGTACTTATCATGGTTTGTCTGAGGAGGTTACGAGTGGGCATTTCACTTGCATTTGCTGACATACCGGTATCTATGCAAATATTCATATTAATTTGTACAGCGCTATTCAAAATACATATCGTTTCAGAGCAGCTTTAGAGAACATGCATGTAAATTACAACGCTAAATGTACGCTAGTAAACGGACTTAGGTAAAAATTGCTTTAAGTTACGCCAGTACTCATTTCATTCGTTTCCAAATGCGTGCGAGAGGATTTAAATGTCCTATCTGAGCCCCTCATGTGGTCACAAATAAACAGAAGGTGAAAGCAATGTAATGCTGGCTGTCTTTTTTTTTTCTAATGCATAAACCTGTATTAGTCATTTAAGAGAAATGTATAGATGAATATTAATAATTGTAAAATTAAGAATAAAACATACAGAATATTACACTTTTTAGGTCCTCCTTGAAGGGAAAATGTTATTTTATGGTATATGGTATACTATTTAGTATAGTCACATACAGATTTGTTAGCTGTGTGTGTATTTATGTAGTCAACATTTGAAGTGGATCAAAAAAGTTAATCAAAAGTTGTCCTAAGACAAGAATGGGTATTGTTTAAAATGAATGTTAACTTTGATGAAAGGTTTTTATCCACTTCAAATGTTGACTACTGTATATATTTAAAAATACATAAACAAAAGAAACATCCTCTCACTTTTAACAGCTTTTATTTCCAGCAAATTTCTTAATGTGTAAATAAATACTTGTATGAACAATCTGCTTCACCAACTGAGACAACATAAAACACATTTCACAGACTTTTTTTGACAACAGAAATGGAGTTATGAGTCCCTGAAAAAAGCGGGTCAATATCAATCCTCAAGGTCTCGAACACATCTGGGGGTTCATATGTGTGCAGAATTATTGATTTTGCACGTTGATTTTCTGATTTTTCCAGACACATTTTTACCAATTCCAAACCACATTGATCTTAACTACAATTCATTTTGTATTTAATAATTTATAAGTGATATAGAATTGTTCATCAAGGCTGGAAATGAAAAAAAAAAAACTTATATTCAGATGTGCATAATAGTTAAAATAAGCCAAAAAAAAAAAAGAGAGGTAAAGAATACTAAAAAATGCCCCACACTTAAGAATCACAAGCTGAAGTGTAGTAAAATACATTAATTAATCTTCCAGAATCTGGCATTAAGTTTTAGGAGTTCATTTTTAAAAAATAACTCCCAAAACTTACTGATGAAGATGAATTCTTCAAACAGTGGAACAAGAGGATGTGATGCTGGTCCTTCAAGAGTCAGTCCCAATCTGTCTGTCCATAAAGCCTATAAAAACATCATCTTCATGTATTTGTGAGCTTCATGTAGCTTGTGAACCCAAGTCTCTGAGATCCTGAATCTGATATCTTGCTCTTCTGGAGACTCCAGGTAAGTTGCAGTTCTGAAAAAAATGGTGGCGCTGGAGACTAAAGGGTTCCTGATGGTTTCCCACTTAATTATTTTGCAGTTAACATGTGTCTTTTCTTCTCCACCTGATTTTGTCTGACCCTGCTGACCCAATGAGGATTTCATTATATATCCCTTAAATATATTAAATACAAAATGAATAGTAGTTATTAAGCTTAATGTGGTTTTGAATTGGTAAAAATGTGACTGAAAAACAAAATATGATCAGAAAATCAAGGTGCCTAATAATTTTGCACACACTGTATGGTCACATGTGGTTTGGCTGTCGTTCCTGTCTCCCTGTAGTAGTCTTGGACGTCTTGAATTACAAATGATGGCTTTCCTATTGAAGACAAAAGCAGAAAAACAATTATTAACTTAATCTGGTTAATGCACAATATTTAAGAACTAATGCTACTATTGTGTACTATAGTAAATGTTGGAATTAACATTAGCCAAGCTTAAGTGATGAAAAATGTTTACCGTTACCTTTTGTAAACTACTGCAGCACACCATTCAGGTAACTGTTTGTATACATTCTGTAATGTGTTACTTACTGCAGTTGTAAACTAACTAGACAGCTAGCCAACAAATGTTAACTCCTACTTAATTACAGCCCACAAAACATTTAGGGGAAAAGACGGAAATAAAAGCTTAGCCTATTTTCACTAAATTACACGCGTAAAAATGCTAGGTTTATATGTAAGTTAGGCTAAACAATAACGAACAGAGCTATCTTAAATTATGCTGCAGCATACATAAACAGTTAACGTAAAGAGTAGAGAGAGAATAAAGGTAAAGAGAACAGTTTTACTTACCAGAATCGAAATGTGCTGTATATTGCTAGTTGCGTATTCAGCCTTCTCGCTTCACTGATGCAATCCAGGCGCGTTTTTCAGGAATTCAGGAACATTTTAATTTAAAAAAAAAAAGTTCGTTTCGGGCCACAAGGAGTACCCAACTAACGAGCAACAAGGACCTAATTTTAATTTAGATATTCTAAATATCAGGATTATATAAATTATCGTAATCCCACTGTACATCAAGCGCATCCCGCCATTGTTTTGAATGCGCTCGACAACTAACCGGAACCGTCCTAGGGCCAAATACGTCACTTCCTTAAACAGACGAAAGGCCGTTGAAATGGTAAAATTTTTTTTTTAACTATTCAGTATGAATTCATGTTTAAGTGTTTAACTCCATAATTTGAATGGCATATTTAATCTAAATGTTTATATCAGAAGTAAAACATAGTTTAAATCATTATTTTATTTATTTAAACTGCGTCAGTTTCACTAAACGGCCAACGCGCTCGCTGCCGCGGACATTTAAGAAGGAATGGATATTTGCTTCAAGCGACAGGTTTGGTGAGTGAAATTATATTTGTATTATCTTTCTGTATTATGTTTAATTTTAATTCTTAATTCTAAAAGTGACCAAAAATACATTTAACTCCAGCTCACCATCGGTGTCGCCAAACTGCTCCTTCTCCAAAATGTGCGCACGCATGGGTCAGAGTTTGCGTGCAGGTGCGCATATTTTCACGTCAAGTTTTTCTTTATAAATCCCACCTTTTGCGCAGGAACTGGCGTACGCATGTTTTCAGCCCCGTTTTGTGCGTACGCAAGCTTTATAAATGAGGCCCCTGGTCCTCAAGTTCAGTTCACTGAATAAATGATCTTGTTATCATCCAGCTGAAGGCCTGAGTGAATAACGGCTTCAAATTCAGTCTGTTCGTGCCTGAAGAATTGAAATATAATTCACGAGTTGTTTGGAGCATTTTTATGACACTTTGTGCTTTTGTATTCTTGAAAGCCTCAATCATCATGTGGGCATTTTTATCCAATACATTGATTCTTACAGGGTTAGTTCACCTAAAAATTAAAATTCTGACATTACTCACCTTCATGTTAATTTACTGTGTCTATCTATTTATCTATCTATACACACACACCTGGTTTTATCTCACTTTACAGGAAGGGAACCTTTATATTTTCTCACCCCTCAATTTTCAAACATTCATCAAATCGACATGATACAGAAGAACTAATTGTGTTTGATCCAACTTATTTCTGTGTTCATTTAGCTTGAATAAAAATGATTAATTCTCTTTTTTTCTCATCATGCTTTTGTATTATCAGATCTCTTGCAAGGTTGCAAGGGTTTACAGTTTTTCTCAATTATTTAAACACAAATACTGGTACTTGAGACACAATGACCACAACATGTAACTCATTCACCAACCCCCTGAACCAGTTCTGCTAAACTACAAGCACAATTCCTGCTTTACACTCAAATTGCAGTTCTAAAACACACTTTTTTCAAAACACTACACACAATTCTCTGCTTTTGGCACAATTTTCATACAGAAAATCTCTTGTTTTCACAAGGAACACACTGCCATTCAAATACGCACACTGACTCATCACATGGGCAAACACCCGTCACACAGTTTTACAATTAGCAGTCAGAGCTTTAGCATGAAAGGGCAACAGGTGAGCTCTTCAATGGAGCAATGGATGACAACATTGGATTTTTTTATTTTACTGTAACTGTATACAGTCAATTCTTCTGTTGTTTTGTATGTAGACCACTGTATGTACAACTTTGTGTTGGTTGGGATGTACACTGTGTACATTGTTTTTGTGGGGAAAAATAAAATATATTTGTTACCGTGTATTTGTGTGTAAACAATCGAGAAAAACTGTAATAATCAAACTGATCTGGAGCATGTGAACAATGAAATTAAACCTGAGCTTCCACTTCAACTCAGTTTACTACTTGTAAGACAATACTTGATCCAGTTGTGAACTATTTGCTTTCAATTTTAAACACTAAATAATCCATACCTGTCAACCCTCCCGTTTTTCCCAGGATTCTCCCGTATTTTACATTGCTATCCCGCTATCATCCCGTTTAAATATTTTCCCGTATTTCTCCCGTATTTTTAATCTTTCTATAATTTTTTTTAAAAAATCCCAAAGGGCGCAAACCAGTTAAGCGGAAATCCCGCCCTGCAGCTAATTTCATTGGTTAAGGTTACAATGACGGGTAGGTTTAGGGGTCAGTGTTTGGTGTAGGCAATCAGTACTGTGATTCACATGACCAATAAAATCTTTAGAATCGGCTGCAGGGCGGGATTTCCACTGAAGTAGTTTGGGGGGAAAAATCGCGCAAAGAACAGCAGCATCCGAGGATGAACATGAGAGAGATGGCATTAACACACGCAATTATGTCAAAATGTCCGTTTTGTCGAGTATCCTCATAAGAACAGTCTGAACAGTCTATTAGTTAAAAAAAAAAAGTCGTAAATGAAAGTAAAGAGTTGTGAGAGAATGAGACGCGTGTGAGATCCGTCAGCGGCTGTTTTTAAAGAGACAGTAGCCAATAAAGCTTTCTGTCAGTAAAGTTAATCAAAGAACAACGGTAACAGAGAAAAGCACTCACTGCTCTTGACTAAAGATATTTTTTTACTTTAATAAGGATTAATCTATGTACAATTTAAATTGTATGCAGTGCAAACTGTTTGATAACTTCAATTTCTGTATATTTTTCCTACCTGTTAGACAAATATTTAAAATATACTGTTTTATGTTTTTCTACATTAATTTGGAGATTAATTGTGAAATTATTACATTATAAAATGTAAGTTTTTTTTAATGGCAATTAATCGTGATTAATTAATGTAGTTAATTGTTGCAATTGATAAAAATAAATAGAGAAACATGAATAAGTCTTATGTTTATTTTAATTGAATAGTATGTATGTATTTATTTATGTTAATATCTGCGCAATTAATGTCTATTTAGCCTGCCTCTGCCACCCCCCCCCCCGCCATTCCCTCCACCCCCCCCCCCCCCCCGCGTTCAGATTTCCCGTATTTTGGTATCCAAGTGTTGACAGGTATGAAATAATCTCAGTGGTAAGAACTGACTCTTACTGTTTCCACCTGGGTAATTGTGTGCTAACTGAGCTGAAGCTGTGCTGACTTGAGTGAACAATATTGAATGCTAGTGCTTTCTAAATGACAACATGGTCTAGGCAATGAGAAATGAAGGGATTTGTGTGTAGAGTTTTGCAGTGACAATTCAACAAATCTGACTCGTGTCAAAACAGGAAATAGTGTTTATAGTTTAGTGAAATGGGTGTGCTTTTTGATAAATGGCCAGTGGTGTGCCGTCAGAGCCAGCAGGGCCTTCTCTGCTGGCCCTGTCAAAATAGAATTTTTTTTTTCTAAAATTAAATTAATGTGTGTCTGAACATGTCTAAATTCAATTACTGTCTATCAGTACGTTACAATTATATTTCCAGAAAGAATATGGTTATTTTTTGTGAGTCTGAGCTGGATTTTACATATGTCATCTAAACGCCGTGGACCAGCACTAGTAGTATAGCTAGCCTTCCGTTGAAGCTGCCGTTTTCCAATTGATCATAACTTTGACTGACGTGTTTTATCAGCCAATCAAATTGTGATGCGTATGACAGAACGCCCCAGAGGCCCAGCGATGTGTCGACGGCTAGCCCGCGCTGATGTCATCGACATGGGTGGGCAGATACAATACATGTTTGTGTACAATAACAATTTTCAGGAAAAATAACATTACGATGTCCAGAAATAAATTTCATTAGTACATTGGGTCATTTTGGGTACATTTGTCATTCTAGATCTACCAATTTTGTTAATACCGAGAATTTCCACGTGAGTAAATGCATTGATAACTATGCAACTTTAGTGTTCGACGATGGTCCAGTGGTAGAACTTTAGCCAAGTGTGTCAGAGGTTCTGGGTTCGAGTCCACACTTGTATAGTTTTTTATTTTTATTTTACCGAATATGTTCATCAGTGGTTGTATATCAAGCAAGGCGTTTGTGTGCATTTTGTTTTGTAAGATTTCAACGAATAGAAAGTCTCCGCAACGGCGCTAGATTGAAGCGCGCATCTGAGTGAAAACTGTGCGCGAGCCACAAGAGAACACTGTATCCGCGCCACTGATAACAGCGGCAACGAGCACTCAGCTTGAACAACACATTTCAGCGCTAGAATGCATCTTATTCAACAAACGAAAATTAATGTCCTGCTAGTTAACCGGAGATGTTTTATTTATTTGTATTACTAACTTACATCCGTGCGCGAGATGTTTCAGCTCAGCTTTTATAATGTACAGTGGTGTGCGTGTGCGCTGAGGTTGAAGATCAGCTGTCTCGTCGTTGATGTTACGCAGTGCATACAGTGCATGATTGTATTTTTATTTTTTTTTGGGGGGGGGGGGGGGGGGGTAGATCGTTACTGAAGGCCCTGACTGAAACCCCACGGTACGCTACTGTAAATGGCATTATGGTTTTGAAATTGTAGTTCAAAAGCCTGGTTATAGTGTTTAAGCAATCGAGAAAAACTGTAATATTACTAATATTGGACAAATAAATTGATGACCGTACTACATTGCCATTGCTATTCTTTCTGAGTTCGGTCAAGAGATGTGTGCACAGACATTCTCAGGGTGTGTGATAGACACTTGATGTGTAAACAATAAAAAAACCACAGTATGTTCCTGTACTGAATCATGTGCCATAGGAGTTTTTAGTTTCAAGTTTAATCATTGGCTGTGTTCCAACAAAACATATTTTCTTCCATTCCATGGCAGGTGTTCCCTGTAAACAGTGCCAGGACGAGTTTAAAATCAGTCAAACTTCCTCCTTACTCACCACAGGTGAAAGAGCATCTTAGAAGAACGGTAAGTCAAATCTTTCTATTTAATGTTACTCTCCATAAGCTATATTCTCTCACAATTTGTCCTTACTTGTGTAATGAAATGAACTACAGTATTAAATTATGATATTATGATTTTGCTATAAATATAATAAATAAATATAAAGCAATTAGATAGTTAAGTAGCTTAATGTGTTTATGATTTTATATAACAGCAATATGTGTTCAATGAATATTCAACTTTATTAATACTTAATATGTAATACTAATGTAGTATTAATATAAGTAATTTGATGTTAAAGATAAATATAACGTGGGACCTTTTAAAATATTGGCTTTTTTCCAACCGCTTCAAAAGCTGCTCCTACAGACATATTTTAAAGTTGAAAATATTTAATTTATAATAAGTTATTATTATTATTTATATTCAAGATTAACATGGGTATAGTGAGAATAATAAATCTCCCCCTGATTACAGAAGAAGGACTCCTACATGCTGGTTTTAACTCTGACTTCATCATCATGAGATTATTTCTGGTTTCACAGCTTCTGCTGGTGTTCATATCAGTCTTGGCACTGAGTAAGCTTTTTAGTTTCTGTTAGATTATTAGTCTTATGTGGAAAAACTATATAAATATACAGTCTTGTGTTTCCGAATTTAATAATCTCTTTCTCTTTAACAGCCAGGGCACAAACAACAACTGAGACAACAACTGTACAAACAACTGTAACATCAAATGACACAGCAACAACTGAGACAACAACTGTACAAACAACTGAAATACGTAATATTTTTATGTAGTTTACAGAAGTGTTTTTTTAATGTCTTTTTAAAAAAAAAAAAAGCATTACAACTCTACCAGCACAAACAACAACACTGGCCTACTTATAGACTGTCGCTAAGTGGTGTCAATTGAACAAACCCAATATGAACCTGAGAAATCAGTTTATCGGGAAAGAAAATGTACTGTCTTTCTTTTTTAGAAAAAGGACCAAAAATATGTATTATCATATACAGTATGACTCAATAGACATTTGTCCAATTTAATGCTTCTCTGACTATTAGTGGCAAGTAGAAAAATCATGGATCAATGCATATTTAAACTGGAATACAAAGAAAACTGTACTCATAAAGTGATTTCTTGAGGTATTTTATTTGTTTCTTTCAGAAACCACCATCACAGTTTTACCTGGTAATAATGCTGTGATAGATACATGACTCATCACACGCCTATGCAATGTTTTTATGTAGTTTACAGAATACATAATAAGTAAGCCATAAAGTATGATGGGATGTGCTGTATTGTGAACACAATCATGGCTGAAGGACATTATTAGGACAGACGCAACGCCTTCAACCTCTTCAGTCGTGACTGCATTCACAACACTAGTAATTAGCCAAAAATATGTTTTGATATGTTACTTTTTTGCAGTCTTAAAAGGGTTTGTTCAAATGAAAACTATGTCATTAATTACTCACCCTCATGTTGTTCCAAACCCATTAGACTTTCATTCATCTTCGGAAGACAAATTAATATCTTTTTGATAAAATCTGAGAGATTTCTGGCCCTCCATTGACAGCTGGGCAGCTGACACTTTGAAGCTTCATAAAGTTCATAAAGAGATTGTATGAATCAAGTGTTTTAGTCCAAATTTTCTGAAGAGACTAGAATGCTTAATATGATGAACCGATTTAATTTAGGCTTTTATTCACATATAAACATTGATTAGTGGACATAAACAGAAGCTCAACCGAACCTGCTTGAAGCGAAAGAAAAAACCTCTTGAGCAAGCTCAAAGGTGATGCGTAACACAAGAATGAATCTCATTGGTTCTCGCATGTCAAGCAAGCATGTTTGGGCTTCCATTTATCACAAATGATGAGTGAGTTGATAAATGTTTATATGTGAAAAAGCCTAATTTCAATCTGTTAAAATCTGCATCATATAAAGCGACTGTGTCTCTTCAGAAAAGGTATTTTGTTGCTTTTAGCTCAGTTCTGTTATTCTTGAGCTCATAATAAGCTTTTGTCTTAACTCATGCACTAAATTACAGTATTTGTTAAGCATATATTTCACCTTCCATTGGACCACTTGAGATGGATTGACCCCACTTCTCTTCCAAGAAAAAAAGACAAAAGATATTGATGACTCCTCATACATGACTCAAAGATAATTATTCGTCCAATTAAGTTCTCTCTAGAACATTGTCAGGTACTTATAGACCTTTTGATTAGAACCAGATCTGTTTATAAAATGTTGTCTCTAGTGTCAGTAAAACAAACCCAATATGAACCTGAGAAGTCAGTGAGCATCTTCATTTGGAAAGAAAATTGTTCTTGTCAAGTGAGTTCATGAGGTATTTAATGGTGTTTGTGTTTGTGTTAATTTTTTCAGAAACCACTGCTGAAACCACCACTGAAACCACCACTGCTGAACCCACCACTGAAACCACCACTGCTGAAACCACCACTGCTGAACCCACCACTGCTGAAACCACCACTGAAACCACCACTGCTGCAACCACCACTGCTGAATCCACCACTGAAACCACCACTGCTGAACCCACCACTGAAATCACCACTGCTGAAACCACCACTGCTGAAACCACCACTGATGAACCCACCACTGAAACCACCACCGCTGAAACCACCACTGAAACCACCACTGCTGAACCCACCACTGAAACCACCACTGCTGAAACCACCACTGATGAACCCACCACTGAAACCATCACTGCTGTATCCACCACTGAAACCACCACTGCTGAAACCACCACTGCTGTAACCGCCACTGAAACCACCACTGCTGAAACCACCACTGCTGTAACCACCACTGCTGTAACCACCACTGAAACCACCACTGCTGTAACCACCACTGCTGAACCCACCACTGCTGAAACCACCACTGCTGTAACCACCACTGCTGAAACCACCACTGCTGAACCCACCACTGCTGTAACCACCACTGCTGAACCCACCACTGCTGAACCCACCACTGCTGTAACCACCACTGCTGAACCCACCACTGCTGAACCCACCACTGCTGTAACCACCACTGCTGTAACCACCACTGCTGTAACCACCACTGCTGTAACCACCACTGCTGAACCCACCACTGCTGTAACCACCACTGCTGAACCCACCACTGCTGTAACCACCACTGAAACCACCACTGCTGAACCCACCACTGAAACCACTGCTGAACCCACCACTGAAACCACTGCTGAACCCACCACTGAAACCACCACTGAAACCACCACTGCTGAACCCTCCACTGAAACCACCGCTGAAACCACCACAGTCCTACCAGGTAATGAACTTATCTTTATGTTAGTGTAAGAGTAAAGACAAAATAAATGTTTAGCTGATACACACATTTCAAATGTTTGTCTTTGTCTTCTCAGAAAAATTACCAATACTACTGTATATAGTCCTTATACATGACTCAATATTACATTTTTTGTCCAATCAAATTCTCTCTAGAATATGAATGTCCCTCCTCCTATAAGCACCTCCGACTAACAATAGCAAGCAGCAAACCATAGATCAATGCATTATTCCAGTGGTCCTCAATTCCAGTCCTCGTGACCCACTGCTCTGCACATTTTGTATGTCTCCCTTATTTAACACACCTGAACCAGATCATCAGCTCATTAGGAGAGACTCCATGAACTGAACTGAGTGTGTCAGATAAGAGAGACATACAAAATGTGCAGAGCAGTGGGTCACGAGGACTGGAGTTGAGAACCACTGCATTATTCTATTATTATTTTTTATATCCCAATTTTCGGCTTCAATAGAAAATACATAAACAGAAAAAGAAAGCTGTACTGGTCAATTAAGTTCATGAGGTATTTAATGATGTTCATGTTTATGACTGTTTTCATGCGTTCAGAAACCACCACCACTGAAACCCATAGTCTTACTAGCTAATGAGCTTATCTTTCTGTTAGTGTGATAGTGAAGACCAAATTAATGTTTATCTGATATACATTACACATTTCAAATGTTAAGACTTTCTCTTCCAAGAAAAGGGACCAAAAATACTGTGAAAGTGACACGTGACGGCCAAGTATGGTAACCCATACTTGGATTTTGACCTCTGCATTTAACCCATCCAAGTTAATGCACACACATTAGGAGCAGAGTAGTGAGTAGTTAACACACACCCACTGCAAACGTGGATACACACCCAGAGCAGCGGGCAGCTTTTGTGTGGCGCCCGGGGAGCGATTAGGGTTTTAGGTGCCTTGCTCAAGGGCACCTCAGTCATTTCCCACCGGTTCTGGAATCGAACCAGCAACCTTGGGTTACCAGTCCAACTCCCTAACCACTAGGCCA
Source organism: Scardinius erythrophthalmus (assembly GCF_964197995.2). Lineage (NCBI taxonomy): Eukaryota > Metazoa > Chordata > Actinopteri > Cypriniformes > Leuciscidae > Scardinius > Scardinius erythrophthalmus. Next base: position 4,583,640 of record NC_138238.1, read on the forward strand.
TGTTTATTCTTTCTAGAATAATGTCCCTCCTCCTAAAAACACCTGCCTCTGACTAGCAATAACAAGTAGCCATAGATTAGTGCATTATTCAATTGTTATTGGGTTTTTTTATATCCCAATTTCCTGTTTTTATATCCCAATAGAAAATACATAAACCGAAAAAAAGAAAGCTGTACTCGTCAAGTGAATTCATGAGGTATTTAATGGTGTTTGTATTTGTGTTAATTTTTTCAGAAACCACCACCACTGAAACCACCACAGTCCTGATTAGTCATGAGTTTATCACTGCAAGGTTTAATGCAGAGATCTGATATTGTGACCAAAATATCCAATTTGTTTCGCCTCTTTACATACACTTTAGACACGGCTGGTATCCAATATGTTTACAATAATCCTTGCCCAAAATGATTCTGTTAGTGATCACTTTACTATGCGACACTGGTTGACCCTCAGGTTTTGAATGGCCAAGCTATTGGAATTATTGGTAATACTTTGTTTAAAGCCTTTATGCCTTGTAATGCACCTTATAATGCATTGAATGGTCTCATGAATAATTGTAACCACAGTTATAATAGATTATAATTCTTACTTATCTATTCTTTAAACACACCTTTAGAAAGTATATAATGCATTAAAACACATGACAAACAACCAATTTCAGAATCTGCTAATATTATAATGCATTTTGACTTTGGTAACAATTATTTCTGAAAAGATATAATTAATTATTACATACATTATAAATACATTTATAATGAATTATACATACCGGCTTTAAGTAAAGTGTTACCAGATTATTTATATAATTCCCTCCGGGTGGTATCATGATTACTTGCCGGCATTGAAAAGTTAAAAGCTGTCATGAATGTTTGCAGTGGCAATTTTAGTTTTTTCTTTTATCGACGGTTTGTTAGATCTGAATTCTTCAGTGAAAAAAAGTAGAGTGGTATGATTACATTTATTTAAATTATTGAGAATGAATTAACGAGAGAGAGAGAGAGAGAGAGAGAGAGAGACTGAGTGTGAGAATTACCTGCGTCTCTACAGCATCTCTATGTAGTAGTGAAGCTGTGAGTTTAATTACAAAAACAGCAAAGTTATCACCTTATTGCTTGTTGAAACACATTTCATTTCATGGAATCATTACAGCCCTAGATGAGTCGGCAATATTTTTTGTCCTTTTTCTTAGAAGAGAAAGGTTGTTTACAGTGGCGCCAAAAAAAATCTTCTTTTTGTTTTTACCTGCAACTGACACAGATCAGAATTTTTTTGCACACATGTAAACAATTTTTCCCCCTGCATCCATTCTGAGCCCCTTCCAAATGTGGTTTTAAGTCAGATACATATCCAATATTTAGACATCTGACCAACGTCTAGACACAACCAAATTACTACAATTTTTACTTAAATTGAAATGAATACAGAAAATAGAAATATAGAAACTATAATATTATATTAATGATTGTAAAATAACTGCTGTTTACTGATTTGGCCAGTAAACCCATTGCTTTTAATGGAAACCTTGAACGTCTTGGGCAGTTTTGTGCTTGTAAAGCTAGCTTCTTAAAATATCTTGACATTTTTGCCAGCTAAAACATGTCCGGGCTTGTGTTTATTTCTAAAGTATGGGGCGCCTGAAGAGTGAGAATGAGTTGAGTTGCAAGACAAATATCATACACCCATGCAACATTTTTATGTATTTTACATAAGTGTTTTATAATTTAATGTTCTTCATTTTTTTTGACACACAGTTATCACAGTACAACCTACAACAACACCACTGACAGGTAAAAAACCTTTGAATTACAATCAAATGTAACAACTTCAGGTTTTCATAGGAAATACATCAACACAAGAAATAAAATCAGTATTCATCCCTCAGTAAATGGTGTTTGTATTTCAGAAACCACCACTAAAACCACCACAGTCCTACCAGGTAATAAGGCTGTGAGTCATGGGTAACTCTTTATTATTCACCACTATGTTATACATAGGAAACACATTTACAATTTTTAAGTGAGTTCATGAGGTATTTAATGGTATTTGTGTTCATTCTTTCAGCAACCACCACAGCAACCACCACAGTCTCAACAAGTAATAATACTGCAACTGTTAGACGACTCATCATATGACCGTGCAATGCATTTTTCAATGTACTTTACATAAGTGTTTAATAATTGAATACTCTTTTTTTTTGACAGCCATTCCAACAACAACTGCATGGACAGGTATTAATTGACTTTTGAATTAATGGTTCGTTCATGTCAGAAACGCCATAATTATGAGATTCTAACTTGTAAACACTGCTCACATCTTCATTTGTATTTTTTGTGTTGATTCTATTTGCAGCACCGAGGATATTCTATCCATTCGGCTCAGCGGCAGGAGACACAGAACAGCTTGAAAGTGGTGGTGAAACCTACAGAGATGTTAACTTCTCCACTCCATTTACCTTCTTTGGCCGCAAGTACAACTATACATATGTGAGAATCTAGTTCCATTGGCAGTCTGATATAAATGTAATAAGCCAGCTCATATTTTACTGCTGGATTTGAACTGATTTTTTCTTATTTCAGGTTAATAATAACGGACTCCTTACTTTCAAACAACCTTTACCAGAAGCTTCCCCTTACCAATTTCCCACACATGGTACTGAAGATTTCATTGCTCCGCTCTGGACTGACCTTGATGACTTTGGTTTAGGCAGATACTCGTATCAGCAGTACACTAATGGAAGTGTGCTCACTCGCGCCACTCAGGATATAAACCAGTATTTCCCTCATAAGGGCTTTTCTGCTTCTTGGGTCTTTGTTGCAACATGGGACTATGTTCAAACATCTGATGTGAATGTATTAAATCTTCACTCAGCTCCGGTAAATAGTTTTTCTTTTTCTGGCACAAGGTCACAGACTGTTTAGACTATGAATCGTGATAATGTTTCTTTTCTTTTCAGGCAATCACCTTTCAAGTGGTTTTAATTTCAGGAGGTGATTTTTCTTTCATTCTGATGAATTATGGTGACTGTGCTGTGATATCTTTTCCGGTGGAGGTAAAGCAAACATCACAGGATTTAAATAATATTATATACTGACTCTGTATCTTGACATAACATACATTTTTCATGGTTTTAATAGGCTGGATATGACACAATAAACTCCACTGACTACTATGTCATTCATTATGATGCATCTAATGGCAGCTCCATCCCAAACCTCAAGAACACGAGTAACGTAAATGTTCCGGGTCGTTGGGCCTTTCTTGTGAACAACGGAACAGGTAGGAGTTTTTTTTTTTTTAAATAATGTGTTAGTATTATCAGTTTGTTTATTTATATATATATATACATACATAAATGTGTGGGGGGGTGTGTGTTATGTCTCATTATGTGTGTGTTTACTTTTAGAAAATGTCATAGGAGTTCAAATAAAACTACGGTCATTTTTAGACCTGAGACAGAGTGGAAACTTTGAGGTTGTTTTGCAGAAAGTAAGTCACACTTTCATTCAAAAGTTGTTGAATGGAAGCACATTTCCACCTCAGAGTAAAAAAAAACTAAACCTTTATATCTCTAATCGTATATCTATGACTTTATATCTGACAGTTGTGGCTTTATTTATTATTTTAAACTATCTCACAATTTGTTTTTACAGACTTCCAAAACCAATAGAGTACAATGGAAATAAAATACATTGTCCATCTTTGTTTCAGATAAAACAAGAGCTGGTTAATCGTGGAGTGCCAAGTTCCATTGAGATAAAGTTAAGAGATGTCAAAAAGACACAGCCGTAATACAAGACTCAGAAAGCTTAAAATGGTGACCTTGAAGATGTAGAAACTAATTAAAGAGAAAAATGTCACTGTGCAGGAAGGGAATCTTTTATATTTTCTCACCCTTCAACTTCTTATTCTCACATACTTATATATAACACACATATCATCCAAACATAAATGAGCATATATAATGAAATATGATGAAAAAATGACAATGTGAATATGATACATTAGATAATTAAATAATTCATTACATTAATCATATATGTTCCAACCTAATTTAGCTTGAATAATAATATTTAATCCTCTTTTTTTTCTCTCTGTCTTTTCATGCTTTGTTTTATCAGATATCTTTAACAAGTATCAGGGGTTTAAACTTTGGAATGTAGAATGTGAACGATGCAATTAAACCTGTTCTTTGTCTACAACTCCAGTTACCAGAAGCATCACTCATCCATATCGAAAATATGTGCATGAATCATTCTCATGCAAATTACTGTGTAATATATTTTTAACCATATAAGGACAGCAGCATTCAGCTGGTTTCTGGACATCATTTGGCAGCATAACACAGTGCCAACCCCTCATATTAAACATAGTCTGGGTCACAATTTTACAGTTTTGTTTATGGTTTTTGACAATGAGGGCATATCATGTTTATGTTGGCAATCTGACTCGCTTCTAGAAGTGAAAAATGATTTTGTGCCAAAATACCAGTCTGATATACACACGCTTTGACGTCAACCACAAAAAAGATGGGAATCTTTTCCGAAGTTTATTCAAAGCTTGTTTATTTGATTGTGCATTTAATTTATTATTATTATTATTAGTTTTTTAGAACATTGCGTGTTTGTGGTCAAACAGTTGGTGTAACAGTTGTTGTTGCAAATAAAATACTTTACTTAAGCTGCACAGCGCTGCTCTAGTCTTTTGTCTTCTAGTCTGTATTTTCACAGTGATCTTGCGTATTTATGAATGAACGGCTCGTTTTAAAATCTTCCCGGTCTACTGACATTTAAGACGTCTGCTGTAAACATTACAATCCTCATGATATCTTTCATTAACTTTACATTAAGTAAATCCACTTCAAAAGCGAATTAGTCCTGGACAGTAATGCCATAGAAATATACAGAGTGACCGCAAAAACTGAAGTTTACAGACAATATTCTTAAGATGGTTGCACTCTCGTTTCTCTGGAGTATACCCAGCAAACATTTGGACGTTTAATGACCGTTGAAAAGACGTCCGTCCGAGACGTCCCGTCATGGTTGAAAAATAGTTCCAAAATGGAAGTTGAACCGACGTCATTTCTGGCCGTGAATTCCACGTCTCTTCTGGCCGTGAATTCCACGTCTCTTCTGCGCGTCCCTGGACGTCTAAATGCGTCGTCATATGTGTTTAAATGTGTTGCTGCATAATTTAAGTGTATATATAAGCCTGCATATAAAATAATCACACACCTATTGTGTAACATCGTGAAAGACAATCAAGTCTTGAGGTTTAGCCTACACATCTTGACAAAGGTTCTAAAAAGGTCCAAAATTGGTCCAGTCAGACCTGAACGTCAATAAATGTTTTAATCACGTGGACATCAAAAACAATAACACTCTATTTGTAAACATAAGCAAAAAAGAAGCATGTTCTGATTAAGCACAACATTTTATTGATATTGAACAGCCAAAATTTCTCTTTATTTTTTTTCAATGTTTAACATTTCGTGAGCTTAGAATTATAAGGTTCTATCTCCACTTTTGGTTGAAATTGAGTTTTTGACAATCTGATCCATTAGGTGTTTATTAATGCCTGTGTGGTGTTATTTTTGTAAAAAAAAAAAAAAAAAAAAAAATTGTTAGTAGTTATTAATAAAATAAAAGGTTCCATCTCACAAAACATAAACCGAGTTTAAAAACTTTGATGCTCAATAAACTACAATAAACGGAGATAGAACCTTATAATTCTAAGCTCTCGATTTGTTAACCAAACTAAAATACCAATTGCAAAATACTGAATTATTATATAAAGATAGTTCACCCAAAAATGAAAGTTATGTAATTTACTCACCAAATTCCAAACCTGTATGAGTTTCTTTCTTCTGCTGAACACAAAAGAAGATATTTTGAAGAATGTTTGTAACCAAGCAAATAGAGCATCCACTGACTACCATTGTTGGAGAAAAAATGATTATTAATGGGAAGCGACATCTGCTTGGTTACAAACATTCTTCTAAACATCTTTGTGTTTAGCATAGAAAGGTATACAGGTTTGAAACATGAGGTTGAGTAAATGATGACAATTTTCATTTTTGGGTGAACTATCCCTTAAACACATTGTTTGGCTCATTTTTGTATCCACCACCCCCAGCTCTTCCTGGAGTGTGTTTCAGGTGTTCTGCCATTGCTGCATCAATTTCAGTGTCTGTAGCATGTGGGCTCCACCTCTTCACAGCATCTAAGGGAAGATAATATATTTCTTTTTAAAATAAATGAAAATTAAAAATTTGAGGTAAATGACATGCACTTATTTTCAAAATATTTGTATGGTCTTCAGCTAAATTCAAAACAGCATTTCTCCCCTGCCTCTTCAATACCACTGTGGTGCCCTTGAGAAAGACCCTTAACTAGGTGTGTAACAGTGAGAAAGTGAACAGGACATTTCTGATAAAGACAGGTGGGCTGTGATGTCCCCTGAATAGACATGTTTAGCAATTCTAAAATTACAAAATATTTTTAAAGCAGTTACTGAAAACATACATGTTCAAATCCAGCTAAACATTTCATTCTACTTCAGATAATTTACTTTCTGAAAGAAACTCTCAAAAGGCTACATTAATAATTTACAGTAATAACTTTGACTGTATCATTAAACATACTTTATACTATGGTACCGTTGTATAAGTTCAAAGCAACTTTTAGCCTACTAGCTAATTTTAGCCAAACTCACGTTAACGTTAGCCAATTTCAGTTGACAATGTGGGCATCATTTCTTTCGGTTCATTCATGTCAAACAAGTAAAACTCTAGCACGTGAATCTAATAATACAAAATGTACGTACCCAACAGTAGATTTTTAATAATATGGGCCTCAATTCCTCCTCTCTTCGTGGTTGTTCAAACTTCAGTGTTCCGGAGTGACTGAGTCTATGGGGAAAACGCGTTAACATCTCGTGAGATAATCTAACCTATCGCGGGATTTGGTAATGTCGGGAGATCTTTTGTTACATCTTGGCAGCACAGTTTTGGCAATTACATCCAACTCAGACATAAATGGTGACCAGATATATTTCTGTTTTACATGCATACATTCCATAAAAAAAAAAAAAACAAAAAAAAAAACACAACGTATCAGGTTGAAATAATGACTAAAATGCAGAGGCTTTGCATTCACTTAACCACACTGGGAACTGTGAGATTATAATTTATTTAAACAAGATAAAGTAAATATATTTACTTTGTATACAATTCGTGTATTTCATAAAGATAATTCCTGGGTTTTTTTTTTTCTGTCTTGCTTGACTAGATGTGTAAAGGACGTCAGTGGACGTGTATTCACAGCCTTGACGTGTAAAGGACGTCAGTGGACGTCTTCACACCTCTTAAAAACTACTTGGGCAATTAAATTAATTTTTGCAGTATTAACCATGCAAGGATTAAGCACAGCTTTTGCATATTTCACAAGGATTCCATGATGGAGGGTCATGATGGACTATAAATGCACGTGTAAAAGACGTCGCCAGGTGACGTCCTCTCACCCAATACTATAGACGTGTAAAGGACGTCAGTGGACGTATTCACAAAACTTATTAAAACTTTAATTTAATAAAAAATTTAATTAATTATTGCAGTATTAACCACGCAAGGATTAAGCACAGCTTTATCACAATTGATTTCATAGAGGGTCATGATGGACTATAAATGCACGTGTAAAAGACGTCGCCATGGTGACGTCCTCTCTCACCCGAAACACAACATGGTATATATTGAACTACACGTAGCTAAAAGTCAAAATAACAATTATACATGCAACCTCAGATAACTGTAGACATGCACACATGTATCTGAATGCATTTTTAGGAAATGTTCTGTGTTACATATTTTTACCGATTTATGCCGTCATACCGCGACTATTTTTGGCCAGGGACACGACGTTGCCGTCGGACCAATGTTTGCTGGGTAAGGTCTGTTGCGAAGTGTACTAGCGGCAAAACTTTCATAAAATTCATTTGATAGCGATTTATAATTTAAGTATTATATGTATGTAGTATTATATAGTTAAGCATTGTAGTGATGGCTTCCAGAAAGTTTAAATATCAATGGCGGAAAGACAGTAGTTTGGCTAAACATTGTTGTGTCTCGTTATGTGAGGCCTCCTCAAAGTTTAACTCTATACTGAGTCTCCACACTTTTCCTGTGGATGAAGAAACACGCAGAGTGTGGATTCACAACATTCGACATGAGAGATTTAACATCACATCTTACACAACGGTCTGCAGTCATCACTTTAAAAGTGATGATCTGATTGAGCCATCGACCCCTAAAGGACGTCGCTTGCTGCAAAAGGGAGCTGTAACTTACCAACCTTATTCCAATGGAACGGCTGCTCCGTTGCTGAACCAAGGTGCACCGGAGTATGGCAAAGAAGGGAGGTTTACACCCAAGTGGATGAGGTCCCATTATCTGGAACATGATTATTGTTCAGTTCTAGGGCTGTCAACGAATATTCTAAATTCGAATATATATTCGAATAGTTTTAAAAAACATAAATTCGAATGTGAAAATTAATATTCGAATGTGGAAAAACGCCCGCGGTAGCAGAGGCGCGGCTGTCAGCTTTGCGAGTGGGCGCGCTGCCTGAGGGGTCAGGGACAGGTAACAGGAAGAAACGTTAACGGTAAACAGAAACATTACTAAAGAGTACTGACTAAATAGATATTGCGCAGCATGAATAAGGTAGGTTAGATACAGCAGTTTCATGCACTGCAGGCTTCCACTGGTTTGATTATTTACCGTTTCATGTCAAGGAAAAGTTAAATTTTTACCACAGCACAGCTCGCTCGGAGCGTTCAATGTCGGATTCGCGTCTAGTTGGACTCTTAAACATTTTGAATTTGCGCGTCAAAAGCAAAAGTTTGATGCTCGGAGAGCGTGACGCCTCATTCGCGCCACAAGACCTCCAGACGCGCGTAAACGCGTCTTTACATTGACTTAACATTGAAATCACTCGCGCCAGCAGACGCTCTATTCGCGTTTGGTGTGTGAACGCAGCGGGTGAGGGCGAGAGAGAGAAAGAGTGCTTGCGAGTGAGCGAGCAAGAGTGAGTGAGGTCTGCGGTCTTGGCCATTAGGGGATTTACTTGTTTGTTTTTGTGTATGTAATACGTTGTCAAATATGTTTAAACTTAAATAAACTACCTATACAAGTAGTTATGTCTCTTTGTATTAATTTGTCCTGTTATTGACGTAATGTACGTCATTGACAAAATGCGCAACCAGATGTTCGAATAGTTCGAATATTCGTGTGTTTTTTAGAGGGAATATTCGAACGTAATTTTTGAGCAATTTTGACAGCCCTATTCAGTTCCAGAACCTGCGGCAGTTGATAATGCACTGGATCAGACTGAAGATCTCCATAAAATGGTGGAACATGTCTTGCATCTCATTTAGATTTATGACTTACAGGCATTTAATGACTTTCTGGAAACTCATTGAACCTGCATCCCACAACATGATTCGTGTGACCAGAGCAAGAGCAACTACAATTAGGAGTGAAGCTGGAACAAGAGGCAGTGCATGGGTAAATAAAGAAATAGAAAAATAAAACTTAATTTTACATTTTCAGTGAAAGCTCAGCCTATGTACATAATTGCAAACCTTGTTATTTTTATAGGGTCAGTCCCTGCAGCCCATTGATGAGTTCTTCCTCTTCATGATCCACCTCTCAGTTGGTCTAACACAGCGGGATCTGGCCCAAAGATTAAACATTCATCATTCTACAGTTAGCCGAAATATTACAACCTGGGCCAATTTTTTGTACACCGTTCTTGGCTCTGTCCGCATATGGATTTCTGAGGAGGAAGTCAAGGCTCATCTACCAAATGAGTTCCAGGACTACCCAGACACACAAGTGGTGAACGACTGCACGGAAGTGCGTTGCCAAATTCCATCCTCTCTCCTACTTCAAAGTGAAGTCTTCTCCAATTACAAGTCCCAATGCATCTTCAAGGAGTTAATCGGCATGGCACCACATGGTGTGGTCACCTTTGTGTCATCCCTGTATGCAGGATCTATCAGTGACAAGGAGCTTTTTAAGCAGTCTGGGATTGTCTCTGTTGAAACCTGGAGTAGCAAAAATGGTCGACAAAGGTTTTCTTGTTGATGACTGTGTGCCATGCAACAGATGACGGCTGATGAGGTGAGGAAGACACAGTCCATTGCTCGGCTGAGGGTCCACGTCTTAATCTATGGGGCTTCTCTGACGTCCTCATCGACCTGAAACATGTCGCCCTCACGCTGATTTCTCCTGAGAACTGATCTTTACTGGAAACTGAGAAATTACTCAGTCAGTAACAATCACATTCCAAAATTTGTATGTACATTGCACAAACAAGCACTTTTCAAATTTATGTAAAACTATATGTTTAACTAAATAGATCAAATAATACAAAGACTGGTATGAACTGGTCAGAAACGGAGAAAACGATTTTAGAAACCGATTCGCTAGTCGGATTTCGCATGATATGAGAGAATACTCACCCTCAAAGATGTCGATGTAGCTCAAAATATATAATTTAAAGCCCCTCTCTTTCTCTCTCTTAGGTGTGACAGCTAACTGCCTCACAATATTGTTAACAGCATTCACGTTAACCGTAGAAAGTTCTTGTAAACAGCGAGTGTAATTTGCCATTATCTCCACCGAATGCAAAAACGGCTTCCGGCGCAGCACCGGATGTAACTGGGCAGGCTGAGACAAAACGCGGAAGCGAACGTGCATAGAGCCTATTGCTACACACTCTTTAAGCCTGTCTAGAGATCTGAGGCTGATACCATGAAGGCAATTTAGGTGGATAGCCAGGTAAGGCTGTGTCCGAAATCGCCTACTATACCCTTAAATAGGACACTATTTGAGGGGACAGTCATTTATAGTGGTGTCCGAAACCATAGTGGACGTTATTGAGTGCACTCATTCAATCCCACAATGCACCGCAATAACGTACAACTGATGTACGCTCAACCATAGACATAATAAATACATAGACGCCATATTGGCCGCTGGATCGTACGTCAACTTTGTTTCCAGAAGCAAACAAATTTGTTTCTGGTTGTATTTGGTCATTATATAATTAGTAATAGTAACGTTAGTTGGCCACCGGAGTCAGACTTAAAGAGCTAGCGATGTCGCTAGTTAACTTAGCTGTGAAAATTGAGACATGAGTTGATATGATTTATATTATAGTTTTAGCTTAAATGTTATATTTTATATTATAAAGTACATTTCCTGAAATCTAAATATTCATCTATTCTATATTTTCTTAAAACTGACTTTTATGACAAGCATTTGTTTCGGGTAGGTACTAGTCACTATTTTATTTACTATTTTTATTGTTGTCTATATTATTCTGCAATTGATATTACATTGTATTTGCTATTATTATTATTTTTATTATAATATTATACCACTTGTGATTATCAATCTATTATAGTTATTCTGTTAAATTATTGTACTATTCACTAGTCACTATTTAACTTTTTTTATTGTTTAAGTTCTTTCATTGATATTTCATATTCTATTGCTATTATTATAGTATTATACATAAACTATAAGATATTATCATTATCAATATATTATTATTATGTTATTGTAGTCATTTATTTTATTTGCTGTTAGGCTACTGTTTTTTTTATATTATTGACTATACACTAAACTATTTACTATTACTTTATCTTATATTTACTATTTGCATTGCACTAGTTGTACCATATCGTATTACCATAAAGGATCCATCAGTTACCTTTGTTATTGTATATTTAGAGTATCTATCTGTAAATATCTATCATTTTAGTGCTATAAAAATAAAGAAAGCAGCCTGCCGGCCTGCCATTTCATTGAATGTAAAAAATGAATTATATCTCAGTGTGGGGATCTTCACAATTCTTATCCAAGAATAAAAAGCCAAATACATGACAAGCCTGAGCTTTGACAATTCCTTATTAAATATATATATATATATATATATATTATAAGTGTAACTATTGAGATTTTAAGAGATGGAACTTTTTGTACACCACGTGCAAACCAATGAAATCGGTTGATAAATGTAATCAGTATTTTTGTTTTTTATCCAGAAGTTTTTTACTTGCATTTGTTTATAGCGCAGTTTTGCCCTCAGCAATTTGGCGGACGTGTTGTTGACGTATCGCAGCAACGTTCCAACGCGGCCAATCCTATAAGTATAAATACAAAATGTTTTCATAATGTCTATGGGTTGACGCCACAGGTTTCCGATTGAAAGCAACGGAGTTCCAAATTCTTCCATAGACTGACGCCGGGGGGCGCTTGACCATGCTTCAGTTTTTGACGCCTTGGGAGTGAGAATGGGTTGTAATATCATAAAATGTAACTCATACAAGAAAAAAAGTTCAGCTGGTTCATTAATATCATGAATCAAATATCCTTGTCATTAAAACATCCCCATTCAGGGAACTTAATCAGCAAATCAAGTCACTGAGGATTGAAATACATTTGCATATAATTTCCCATCAGCTTTGACATTTGTTTCAATTTGATCTGAGAGCAAATGATTAACAGAGGAATGTCACTCTTCAAGAAGGTGAATGCTTATATGTTCTCTCACATTCAATGAGGTAGGACGGGTTTAAGATCTGCAGCGTCAATGATGAAAGTTAACCTGTTATTCCTCTTTTGCTCCATTTGCCATAGCCTACTTTTTTTTTACTCTGTTTTACTCCAGTGAATTTATATAATGCTATTATTTCTACATTTATTGCTCAGTCAACTAAACAAACATTGAGCTTTTTTTTACAACATGCCTCAAAGGCAGAAAAAGATTATGTTGGGTAAAAGGATGTTTTTTTTTTGTTTTGTTTTTTTCATTCACCCACTTTTGTACATTTGATGTCGATCTAAACATGCACAAACAGTCCTGCTTAATTTGGTATGGTATAAAATGAATGCATGTTTGTAGATAACACAGCAATAAGCCTATCTGCTAATTTATGGAGATATTATTTATTGAAGTATTTTGCTATTTAGTTTTTTTTTTATAAAGAAAACAGATATGTAGGTACTAGGTAGCAATTTACTTCAACTCTACTTTCACCGCATGTGTCCAGACAGCCATAGGCGGCGCTGTGTTATCATAAGGCTTGGCCTTGCTTCGTCGCAGGACTTCCTCATTGGTAATGTGGTCGAACTAGCCTATCCGAACAATAAATCCACATAATGTACAAATCCAAATAATGATAAAAAAATAAAAATAAACTATTAATTGTGTTTGATCCAACTTTTTTCTGTTCATTTTGTTTGAATAATAATAATTTATTCTCTTTTTTCCCTTTTCTCATCATGCTTTTGTATTTTCATAATATTTCATAATCATGTCAGACCCAGCAACCCCCCTTCCCCGGGTATGTTTAACCAATAGGATTATATAAAATATATAATCTAAAATTATTAAATATAAAAGTATATAAGCCTAAATTACAAAGTAATCATTAATCGATCAGTACTTTTTACTTTTAATGCTTAAATACATTCAAAATCAAGGGCTTTTGTTCTTTTACTCAAGTAAAATTGAAAAGAAGTACTTACTGGAATACTATTTTATTAGAGTATCTGTACTTTTACTCAAGCACTTTATTTGAGTAAAAGGAGCTGGGGCATAAATCCATTTGCATTAAATATTACATAGTACTACACTGTCATTGTTATTTTTTTCTGAGCACGCTTTCTGCGCAGACATTCTCAGGGTGTGTGTGTGTGTCAGGATTCTGCCCTGGCAGCTTTGTCTGTGTTGTCTTTGTTTCATGTCTCTATGTTTGTGTTGTGCTTGAATATATCTTTTGCTGCCATTCTGTGTCTACCTTCCCGCCTACTGTCATCCTGGGCTGGATTCAGCAGTCGCTCTCTCAGCCTGCCTGTCTTTGTGCCTCATCCCTGCCTACTGTTTGGACTGTTCACCTCCTCTCCCTCACAATATCCTGTCTTGTCTGCTGTCTTTCAAATAAACCCTTGATCACTAAGTTCTGCATTTGAGTCCTTCCTCATAGATCCGTAACAGTGTGATAGACACTTGATGTGTAAACCATAAAAAACCCACTGTACCTGTAAATAGTACTGTGGTGATACCATTGTGCAGGGGAATGGTATCATATTTTTGATACAGTATGTTGCAGGCACTGAATCGTGTACCATTGTAGTTTTTAGTTGTTGCTGTTGTTTTTTAGATGTGAAGAGTGTACAGGCCTGTATAAAGTATTGTTATTATTTCTGAAGGAATTTTGTTTTTCTAAGAGTTGCTGGCTGTGTTCCCCAAAAAAAAAAAAAAAAAATCTTCCTGCCAGGAATTTTTTTTCTCTGTAGGCAGTGCTAGTAATTATCAGTCAAACTTCCTTCTTACCCGCCACCACAGGTGCAAGAGCAGCTTAGAAGAACGGTAAGTCCAATCTTTCTATTTAAAGGCACACTATGTAGAAATTGTGTTTTTGTCAAACAGCGACCCCTAGAGTCGCTGTGGAATACTTGCACTGTCGTAAATTGTCGTACATTGGCCGTTATGATGTCATTAGACATGATTATTGCAATTTATCATAATAGTTTGCAAATTGTGCTCGTTTACACTATTTACAACCTCTACGTTAGGCTTATTTATGTCCTGATAATTATGTGAGATATTGAAAACTGTTCTCATGATAATCGCAGGAATCAACATTAACAGCATCGTCTGATATCCCTCAGGACTACATGATAAATACACCTCACAACACCTGAGTTCAGCTGGCAAACTAGTTTGTGAGGCAAGCTAGGCAATAACACATAACGCAAAAAACACGTAAGAGAAACGAGTGTTTGTTAGCAAGTCTGTTAACAGCTCTGATAATAGAAAGCTAGCTAGACATATGTGGAAATTATTGGACTGGTCTAATTATCAACAATGGATGAATGAACAGCATCGTAAAAAAAACGACATACTACAAGCAAGCGCAACAACATACAACATAGAACGCAAACAAGTTTACAAATACTAGATTTATTTACTGGCCACTTCATGCATTTTCTCAGACTGGATAGCAATCTGATTTATCAAAACAATTCCATTTACACCTGGTCACATAAATGTGTTTTTGTGAAACGGATTTAAATCTGATCTCCAATTCCCGCGCTATATGCAGATTTAATGGAGTGCATGTCACCGAAAGCAACAGATATGAGCTGCATTTTATTGATCATCAGCTCAAATTTGAAAATCAAAGACCGCAATAAGAGAGAGCAGTAACAGCCCTGGTAAGATCATTTCATTTCTTTACTTTTAATGATGATGATTGTGTGTTAAGCGTCTGCGACTTACTTTCACTGTGATTTGCGATAGTTTGCACGCTGGCTTGATGAATAGATGCTCATCTGCTCATCTGCGGTGATGCGTGTTCCAGTAGCGTCGTCATATCTGTATTATAGCCTATAACACGCTCTCACACGTTTATTTTTTTTTTAGCATTTTTGGGAGGAGTACCATTTACATATGTGGTTTCAACATCCAGATGCATTTACACTTGTCCAGTTTCATCTGGAATGCGTCTCAGACCTCCTCCTGAAGCGGTTTGAGCGATCGGAATCAAATCCGTCTTGAATGCGTTTCGGAGGGCATTTACACCTGGTCTTTTCACGGATAGCTATCCGATCTGAGAAAACGCGTGAAGTGGCCAGGTGTAAACAGCCCCCATGACAAAAACATTACGCACGAAAACCGAAAACAAATGCTGGTTGGCCTCCAGGCGGGTAATCCATCGCCCGGAAGTTGAAGCCGGCCGCGTGCCGCCATCTTGTAGCAGAACTTCACTTGCGTTAGCATTCCTTGACTCCCATTCATTTTGGCTTCACTTTGACAGCGAATAACTTTGACATCTGAGGCATTTAAAGACTCCATTTGTCCATTATTTATTTCTAAAGAAACACGACAACATATAAAGGGCTCCATTACCTTCTATGTTATTATGGCCCCGTAGAAACAGTTTTTGTAAAAATAGGCTAACATCATTGATTATAACCACTCGACTCTCTGTCGCACAGTAGAGAGATTACCGTACAGACAGGAGGAGAAGCTCGCAGGCACTTCTTATACTGTCCACTTCTTATACTGTCTATGTTGGCCTCTCACGTCCAAATTTGAGGAAGTGGTGGGGGAAGTGACGTATGCCGTAAAGCAGTCGAAATTTGCAGTTCTTTTTGTGCTCAGGTTACTACCCGAACCCCGAAGTTACGTAGTGCCAGTAAAAGCGATACAGACCCCGTCAGGCTATGGCAGACATGTCATTCAACCTATTGTAAGTCGATGTACCATCACAAGGGTCTTGGAAATATATTATGAAGGTTGAAAAGCTAAATAGTGTCCCTTTAAGGACATAACATCTGAATTGCTACACACTCATTAAGTCTATCTAGAGATCCGAGGCCTTTACCATGAAGGCAGTGTAGGTGGATAGCCAGGAATGTTTTAGTTTAGTTTTTGCCAACCATGGGTTTTAGGCACCATGAAAGTGACTTAGCTTTCAGCTGTGTTCAGGCATAGTAACTTTCACTCCACGGCAGGTTATGTTCTCGGTATGAGATCTCAAAACGAAACTGGACCAATCAGCTGTGAGCACAAAAACATCTGTTGCAATAAAGTCACTCCCTTGATCAGTATCTCTTGATTTTCATGTAAAGCGTGTTGTGGGACTGTTTCACACAGCAACATAATTAAATTATGCAAGAATGCATTATATCCCGTATTTCTTTGCAAATTACACCATGACCTTTTTGATTTCTTTATCTAATCTGGCACATGAAAATAGCCCAGACACAATTTCAAGGGATGAACTTTTGAAGAAAACAAGTGTTTCATCTAAAGTGAAGTCAAGCAGTTCTTTCACTTCTATTGTTAGTTGTTTAGTGAGAATTTCAGTCATTGTGGTTATTCAGAATGCATTGACAGACACTGACTGTCAGACACTGAACACGTCACTCCCCTCAGCGCTATGATAATGAGGGCCCGATTTGGACCTTTCAGAAGGTGCTTCTTGCATATTCAATGAAGCCGTCTGAGGTAAACATCAAAATTTTTGTCTATAGCGTTGTTTGTTTTGACAACTTATTCTGTGATGCTATGTCTATGTATATCTGTATAGTTAAAGTTAACAGAAAATTATTATAAAATCAAAAATGATATAAGTATTAATATTGCTTTGCTCTGTTGTGATTTTTCTAGTTACTCTGTGAAATTGTAGCAGTGACATTCTGGTATCTTTGACCTCATCCAAATATTTATCATGGGATTGTCTCCAGTTTCACAATATCTGCTGATGTCCATATCAGTCCTTTCGCTGAGTGAGTTTTACCATGAATAATATCCTTCATGGAATGACAAAGAAATAGACAATATCACATTCTATTTAAAATTGTAGTCAAATTTTTTATTTTATTTTTTCAGCAGGCAGGGTGACAAAAGCACAGACAGGTAATTATTGACCTTAGAACTAGAACATACAAAACATAAACTGAGATTATCGTCATCGGAGTTTGAACTTGTTTGTCTTGCAGCGCCGGTTACATTCTATCCGTTCGGATCAGTGGCGGGAGACACTGTTGGTATTGCTGTTCAAGATGAAAACTCCACTCTTGTCGACCTGTGGAGACCTTTTGTGTTCTTTGGCCGCACATACAACAAGACATATGTGAGAATTCAGTTCTGTTTTGCTAATGCAAATGGTGAATGAGAAAAAATGTGACATGCATGACTAACATCTTTTATTACCCAGGTTAATAGTAACGGGCACCTTACATTCAACCAGTCTTTGTCAGAGTACTACCCGAAGTACTTTCCCATCAATGGAAGTGAAGACATCATTGCTCCACTCTGGATAGATGTTGACGTCAGTTTGAATGGCAGCATCTCGTATCAGCAGTACTCAAATGGAAGTGTGCTCTCTCGAGCCACTCGGGATATAAACCAGTATTTCCCGGATCTGAGCTTCACGGCTACTTGGGTCCTTGTTGCTACTTGGGATAGAGTTGAATACCAACATTACTCTGGCACAGTAAGTTAGTTTGTTAAAACTCCTTCAGGCTCAAGGTTACACTATTCTCAGAGCTGCTGTGACATTCACTGTTCCCATACTTTGCAGGAAGCATCGTTTCAAGTGGTGTTAATTTCGGGCGGTGATTTGTCTTTCATTCTCATGAATTATGGTGACTGCGCTGTGACATATTATGGGGTGCAGGTAAAACATGCCTTATACATCAATAGAACAAATTACGCCTATCTCTTCTTGATGTTCTGTCTCAATAATTAGTAATTTCCTTGTTTGTGCAGGCTGGTTATGACACAGTAAACTCCACGGACTACTTTGTGATTCCTGGATCAATCAATGGGAGTTTTATTCCAAACCTTGTGAACTCCAGTAATGTAAATGTTACAGGTCGATGGGCCTTCAAGGTGGACGGTGGACCAGATCAAAATAATCTGCAAGGTACATAATTGCCATCATGTTTAGGATCTTTAGTATTATTAGTTTGTTTTTATGTGGCATCATATGATGTTTTGGCAATGTCAAAGTCATGAGTTTGATTCAATCACATTCAAAACCTTTAATCAACCTAAAATTGGATAAAAGCATCTGCCAAATGCTGAAATTTAAATGTTCCTGGAAACAAACAAGTTGTTTTCAAGGCAGTGTTGTGAAATTCTTCATTATTCAAGTCAAATAATATATTCCTTTTTGACCTCTTCGATATGTTCAGTATAAAGTATGCATGGAAATGTAAACACTTTTTAACATT
Organism: Scardinius erythrophthalmus; assembly: GCF_964197995.2. Classification (NCBI taxonomy): domain Eukaryota; kingdom Metazoa; phylum Chordata; class Actinopteri; order Cypriniformes; family Leuciscidae; genus Scardinius; species Scardinius erythrophthalmus. The sequence continues at coordinate 4,602,457 of NC_138238.1, forward strand.
AATTATTAATCATGTGCTTTGTTTCCCTCAGAGAACATCATAGGAGTTCAACTGAGAGTTACTTCATTTTCAGACCTAACAAAGAGTGAAAACATTGAGAATGTTTTAGAGAAAGTAAGTTGCACTTACTAATGGACCGAATATATATATATATATATATACAGTACCAGTCAAAAGTTTGGAAACATTACTATTTTTAATGTTTTTGAAAGAAGTCTCTTATGCTCATCAAGCCTGCAAAAAAAAAAAAAAACAGTAATATTATGAAATATTATTACAATTTAAAATAATGGTTCTCTTTTTTAAAATGTAATTTATTTTTGTGATGCAAAGCTGAATTTTCATCAGCAAGTACTCCAGTCTTTGGTGTCTTATCCTTCAGAAATCATTCTAATATGATGATTTGATACTCAGTTATTATCAATGATGGAAACAGTTGTGCTTTTGGAAAAAAAAAATATATATAGGCTATATATATATTTGAAGAGTTCAGATGCAAAAACCTTTAAGTGCCATCTGAAATTTTCTTCTAGAATGATCATTTTTATGAAGCTCGTATATTTAAGTTCAGAAATTTCACTTAAATGACAATTAATAGGTAATTTTCATTGCCATTTAAGTGAAATTACTGAACTTAAATAAACAAGCTTGATAAAAATGATCATTGCATCTGAACTCTTCAAATATATATATATATGTATATATATATATATATATATATATATATATATATATATTTTTTTTTTTTTTTTATTATGGTGCTAATAGACAATCCATAAATTTTGATCTATCAGTCAATCTTTATTTCAGCTACAGGAGCTGGTCAAGTCTGGTCTGCCGAGCGTGAAGCTGAACTTCAGAAGAATCCAAAAGACACGACCATAATATCATAATATGTAACTCATACAAGGAAAGAAGTTCAGCTGGTTAATTTATATCTTAAATCAAATATCCCTGCCATTAAAATATCCCTCATTCTGGAAAGTTAATCAGCAAATCTAGTCATTGAGGATGGAAATGCTGTTGCATATCATTTCCCATCAGCTTTTACATTTGTTTCAATTTTGACTTGAGTTTAATTATGGCTTCAATTTTGACTTGAAATAATTCACAGAGGAATGTCACTCTTCAAGAAGGTGAATGTTTGTATGTCCTCTCACATTCAATGGGGTATGACGGGTTTAATCTAGATCTGCAGTGTCAATAGTGAAAGTAAACCTGTTATTCCTTTATGGCTCCTTTTGCTGGAAAATCAACTTTTTACTGATCCATATCGTGATTGTCTGTTAGGGAGACTGAAGCTATAGTTGTCACATATTTTACTCCAGTGAATTTTAATATAATGCTATTATTTCTATCTTGCTAACTCAGGAAAAAATATGTATTCAACTTAATAAACAATGAGCTTTTTTGACAACATTAGATGAAAAAGATTGTGTTGGGTAAAAAAAAAAAATGTTTATCTTCACCCACTTTTGTACATTTGATGTACATTTGACATTCAAACTAAACATGCATAAATGGTCCTGCTTAATTGGTATGGTATAAAAATGAATGCATGTTTGTAGATAACACAGCAATAAGCCTATTTGCTCATTTATAGAGATATTATTTATTGAAGAATTTGGCTATTTAGTTTTAGCTTTGCATTTTTTCTTCAAAAAAGGTTGACGTTATATTGTTTGGTGTGTGAAAACTGTAACAGTAAATTAAAAATCTCTATACTGTGAATTAAATCACATGTTCCTTGACTCACCACGAGGGGGAGACAGACGTTTAGAGAGAGTTGGTGAGATTCCAGCATGCTTCTTCAAATGCTAAAGCTTTGCACTGCTAACGAACTGTTTGTGATGTTATTAGATTAAGAAAGGAGGGAATGTTGTTATTTATTAAAACAAATACACCCACATTTATAAGTTGCATTGTTCATAACCATGAAGAAGCATTTTATATCAATGCACATGTCAAGGTTTTATGTTGGTGTTGATATTTGAGTTCTTGTAGCCTATATTTCTACAGTAACAGAGAAATTGTGTCATTGGGCCTGTCTAAATACACACACTTGACCACTTGTCTACTTACATGACGTACAGTATGTCCGAAGTATTCAAGTGGGCGTAAACACCGCAAGTTTTCAAAGATTTTTGTTAATTTACTTAATCACTGCGTTCGCTTTTAAAAATTGTACAAACTGCGTTTAATCTCTGCACCAATAAAATGAGCAACACTTTGTTTTACAAACAAGTACGTAACATCTTGCACTGTAAAGTTTAACTAGACATGAAGAGAAAACGGGGCATGTTAGTTCCTGAAAGTGATGAATGATGGAAGACGCTTACACTCAAAGTATTAGAGAAAGGCTGCATCTGACATCGCATCCCTACTACTGTATATTAGTAGGCAAAAAAACAAAACAAAAAAACAGTGTGTGACAAAAGAAGTATGTCTGAATACTTTTTGGCTACACTTTTATGAGTAGGCTACTGTGAATTCTGACATACTTCTATTATCACATAATGTTTTTCACCTACTACTGTATATAGTAGGGAAGTATCACAGTGAGTTCTCAGTATCAGAGATCATGATGAAGTCATGTCTCCATCTGCTGGTCAGACTTTACATAGACTATAGGCCTAATTAAATTACAATTCATGGGTGTAGCTACTGTCTGTTAAAATAGGCCTATATGTATTCTTACCCCTTGTTTCATGCATTCTTTTTGTGCTTTTTTAAGCATGTTTTTACTTTAGCCTACTATTTTGGATAAAAATACATAGTCTCCACAATGTTTCTATATTTTTTTATATACATATTATACCTGCATGTACACATATTACCTGCATGTACATTACTACACTTCTTTTTCCATTAGATTTTGCCCCAAGAACACATTAATATGCAAATTTGATGCAGTTTAGTTACACTGTATTGAATGGCACTACCCATTTATGGCCATTTTACCCACATATTGTATTAAGTAAAATAATATATCAATTAATTCCATTATATCTTGCATAACGTAGCTGAGAATCATCTTTATTCAAAGTTTGGTAAAAAAAAAAAAAAAAAATCCTGAAACCAAAAAAAAAAAAAAACATTTTCCCCAATGTTATTTCAAGTCTTTTTATTTTTATTTATTTTTTGTCGTGAGTCCTGGTGTCCACTACAGAGGATATAGAATAACAAAAATAAAATATATTTTTTCAAAAATGTAAAAAAAAAGTATCAGTCTAAACAATGTAATTACATGAAAAAAATGTCTGGGTTTCGGGAGGATAGGCTATAGTATATGTTTTTCACTGGATGTATTTATTCAGCTAATGATTTTTGTCTTTACGGACTGTTATTTGTAATATCATCTATATCATCAGATATTTCTCCTGAAAGGGAATCATTAATAAACGGGCCTTAAAGTCCCCCTGTAGTCAATAATTGTATCCCTTAAAACTCATTATATAACAATTACATATTCAAACCTCATTTTCCTTGAATTTTTGTTTAATTCATGCCTTAAAATAGTTTGAATGTAACTCTACACTCTTGCCTCATTTAGTATACGCGGTTCTATGAATATGCAAATGAGCCCCGCCTCCACTCACTCACTCAGCTCAGAGATCCACTGGTTGACGATTACACGTTGATCTGATTGGTTACAAGGTAGTTTGTGACGTCAGAAACACCAGCGATTTCAAATTGCGTTTTTGAGACGAAAAACTTTTTCTCTTTTGAGGAGAAAATACTTAGCATGTGCTGATTTATGAATTTGCACATGGTCTTAAAGTATTAAAAACACCACATAAACAACATTAAAAGCTTGATTCTCATCACAGGGGGACTTTGAAACATGTTCTGAAGCTCAAGATCCGCTGTATGTTGTTCCGTATGACACCATAAAGCATATGGTAAAAAACCCCACATGGTTTTAAGATATGATAAGAGCATTAAACATATTTTAATTAAGTCTCCAATGTTATTTCCTGATATTGTAAGATGTTGATTTTCTATTTTGGGCTTTCCGTGTATAAATAACTGTAAAAAGTGTAAACTGCAACTATTTCTCTTTTAACAGATGACATTATGTGCCGCTGTGAGCTTAGTGGTGGTCTGGGCGTTGATGCTGGTGTCGTTCATGAAGAAAGTCGTGTGGAGGATGTCCTTTAAGGGTTAGTTCACCCAAGAATGAAAATTAGCCCATGGTTTACTCATCCTCAAGCCATAGGTGTATATGATATTCTTCTTTCAGACGAATACAATCTGAGTTATATTAAAAATGTCCTGGCTCTTCCAAGCTTTATAATGGCAGTGAATGGCATTTAAAATGGCAGTGAATTAAAGTTTTAAATATAGAAATTTTTCCTAGACGAACAAATCGATTCTCAAAAGTGGCTTCACAATATAACAAATTAAAATTCTCCTGAAAAGCAGCTCAAGCCAACAGTGGCATTATTCAGCCCAAGTCAAGTTCAATAACTGTAAAGTTTATCAATTATGCATACAATCTGTATATACAGTGTATTTGTGCACATACATCTACAGCACACTGAAGAAGCAAAAGACACAATATAGCACAATATAACATCTGTGTGTAGTTTGGCATACAGTATATATGGCTAATCATTTGATGGTTTGTGTGTAAAGTTACTATGCAAAAACAACACTTTAAGAAGAGTTAGTTATGAATGAAGTGTTTGCTTTTGAAAGAGATGTTTGATGTTTTTGTGTGTAGAGTTTGGAGAAATGGAGCCATATAGTACTTGCGTGTAAGCAATTAAAAAAAATCTAAAATAAGTTCTAAAATTTCTCAATTTGTCCTTTAAAAATGCTGCATCCTTTTTTTTTATTATTTGTTTTTATCTGTTGTTTATTTTGGACAGAATTGACTATCTTTTTTCTCTCAGGTCACTGCATAAGACATGGTGCCAATGCTCCCTTTCTTGGCTCCCCCGGGACCGTCATGGAAGTGTTGCAATTTAAAAATATGAATTAATTAAATAGATAAAGATTTTTAATAGAATGCATATTATTTGGTAAGTGCCTTTGTGTCTGTGATTTGTAGAGTGGTTTTCAGCAGGTTTATGAAGGTTTTGAAGGTCTCAGCGATTAGATGCAGTTAGAGTGTTAATTCGAGGTAACTTTGTACTTCAGCGCTGCTTCTTTACTATAGTAATAGTTATAACCCTGGAGGATGCCATGGAACATAACATCAGGTAACAAAGTTGAATTCCTTTAAATGTATCCATTGCATACAACTTTCATTATATGATAAGATGACAATGAAAACTAGTTTAGTAGTTTTTTTATTTGCCCAAATTATATGCCAGAAACAATGGCAAATTTTAAATTGAAATTAAATTAAGTGAATGTAATGGACATTTTAGCAAACATTTGGGTTATAGTTTTTTGTTTGTTTATTTACTTATGATACACTGTAATATCTTATGTTCGATTAAGACCTCAATTAGCATCTGTTAAACACTTTTTCTGGTGTCAAAAAGATTAAACATTTTAAAACCTGACAAAGGCCGTTTTAGGGTTTGCTGGCCATTGTGTGTCAGTCTTCTGTCATTTTGTCATCGAGTCATTTGCTACATCTTGTGAGCATTTCGTGTTCTGCAAATGGACAGAAGGTGGCGATAGAGAAACATATTCGCCTTCACTGCATGGTCTAAAGACCTCTAGTTTAATCACAATGTGAATGACATGCACATGATGTAAAGCGTAAAATACTATCATCTCATTTCTTCACCCTTCCTCACCTTTTAAAGGTTAAGCTTTATGTTAGTTTAATCTTGAACTATAGTTTACAAATAACTTAATTATATATAAAACGATAAAAGACCTTAGTAAAATTATATTCAACAGATTATAATCATAAACATTTTTTTGTTTCACTATAAATGTTATAATTTAATAATAGTCATAAATAGGTTTTATATATATATATATATATATATATATATATATATATATATATATATATATATATATATATATATATATATATATATATATATATATATATATATATATATATATATATATGACTATGACTAAATTATAACATTTATAGTGAAACAAATATTTCCAGTGTAGACCATAGATATAGTTTATAATTTGCATTAACTTCTTTTCTCTTTTTCAGATGTTCTCGTAAGATGAATGTCCTGTGCGTTTTCAAAAAATTAAAACAGCCAGAAAAGTAGCAGTAAGTTTAATCTAGTAGCCTAATGCAAATGCTGAATAACGGAACACTTTCCCCAAAACAACACATTTCTGTTCATTTAGATTCTTCTGTCGTATCCATTTGTAAATTCAAGCGAAACTTCATTGAGTTCGGGTGATAGATGTTCTGTATATTTGCATAGTGTGTGGGGGGCGTTTCATCAATTGGACTAATTTTATGTTAAGTGTTCATTAACTTCTGTCTAAACTAAACATCTCATTTTATTGATTTGTACCTTATTTTCCTATTTTCTTTTTTTCTTCTTTTGTTTTATGTTCATATAGGGTTAGTTGTTATCAATGAGGTTTTGAGTCAAAAGTCCATTTGCACAAATAATTTTTTTCCCTCTAGGAGCTGTTTTGTGTGTTGGTTTCAATTCAGTTCAGTCGTTTTACATTAGAATAATGCTGTGATCCAAATTAAAATTCCAGCATCACAATATTTTTTTGCAATGGATAAACCAGAGAACACAATAAAAACAACACTAACAGGATAAGTTTTCACGCGTTTTAAAATGTTTGCAATTTATTATTTACAATATTTTTGGCAATTGTTATTTTATTTTTTACTGTTTACAAACGGTTATGCTATTTAAATGACAGGGTCCTGTGTAAAAAAAAAAAAAAAAAAAAAAAAAAAAAAATAGCACAATGACAACATTATTTTAACAAATAACTGCGCATCATAAGGAAAATGTTATACAGCTTTGTTTATTTAGTCAATGCGTTAAGGCTTGAATAAACTGATCTACACTGAGAATATTCTATATGGAATTAAAAGTGTGACAACCAGCATCTCCTCTATATTCTGAATGAATTTGATTTAGCCTACTTTGTTATATATATATATATATATATATATATGTGTGTGTGTGTGTGTGTGTGTGTGTGTGTGTGTGTGTGTGTGTGTGTGTGTGTGTGTGTGTGTGTGTGTAGCCTATATGTAAATATACTGTAGGACTAGATATGTTCTTTAGATAAATAATTTAGCTTTTTTTTTTTTTTTGCATTTAAACATACTTTGTGTTCAGTTGCCTTGGATCCCAAATGCTTATCACATGAATGATCTCTACGCATATTGGATGAAGTTAATTGAGGAGAAGTGTGACAGTGGGAGGGGTTGCCAACCAGCAGTTCATTCACTGCACAGGTTAAATAACCCTCCCCTGATGCCTACTCGGGCACTCTAGGGTAAACCCTCAGATACGAGCACATTCAGCAGGTTTGATCGGCGAAACTCAGCTCGCTTCATGTTTCTAGAGGGAGAACGGATTATGAACGCGTTTGGGCAGCAGCCGTCGAGCCAGCAGACCAGTCCCCTCCAGCACCACAACGCGCAGGACATCCTGGACATGACCGTGTACTGCGACACCAACTTCAGCATGTACCAGCAGAACCTCCACCATCACCACCACCACCACGCGCAAAGGCCACCTGCGCATCCTTCCAGCTACTCACTCGGCGAGTACACCTCGCCCACAACCAACCCTTACCTGTGGATGAACAGCCCAGGTATCAGCTCTTCCCCGTATCTCTCAGGCCCGAACGGAGGGTCTTACATTCAGTCAGGATTTGGGTCGAACCAGCGGCAGTTTCTGCCTCCGCCCACCGGCTTCGGAAGCGCAGATCTCGGGTGGCTTTCCATTTCAAGTCAGCAAGAACTTTTCAAGATGGTTAGACCGCCGTACTCATATTCAGCGCTGATTGCGATGGCTATTCAGAACACTCAGGATAAGAAACTGACCCTCAGTCAGATTTATCAGTATGTGGCCGACAACTTTCCTTTTTATAAGAAAAGCAAAGCCGGATGGCAGAACTCCATAAGACACAATCTGTCCTTGAATGATTGCTTCAAGAAAGTTGCGCGGGATGAGGATGACCCTGGTAAGTTTGAACGTTCTATTCTCATTGACACATATAGAAGTTAGTGTTAAATTGTATGTGGAATTGGTTCGCGTGCATAATTGCGCTTTTCGCACTAACATTTTTTTTATCTTTTTTTTAAGGCAAAGGAAATTACTGGACTTTGGATCCCAATTGCGAGAAAATGTTCGATAACGGCAACTTCAGAAGGAAGAGAAAAAGAAGAGCTGATGGAAACGCCAGTGGCCTGTCTGTAAAATCCGAGGACGCGCTCAAATTGGCGGACACGGCGAGTCTGATGAGCGCGTCCCCGCAGAGTCTCCAAAATTCTCCGACCCCCAGCGAGCCCAAATCATCCCCCTCACCGTCCGCCGAGCACAGCCCGTGTTTTAACAACTTTATCGGTAACATGAACTCGGTAATGGCGGGAAACAGCAACGGGATCAGAAGCAGAGACGTCAGCTCTGGACACTTGGGGGATTTTACGCACGGCATGTCTGGACATGAACTCGCCCCTCCATCAGAACCCGGTCATCTCAACACCAACAGACTCAACTACTACTCATCATCCCATAATAACAGTGGCTTGATCAACTCGCTCTCCAACCATTTCAGTGTCAATAATCTCATATACAACCGGGATGGAACCGAAGTTTAGGGACGCTCAAGTTCATCGAACCTCTAATGTGCTCTGTGAGTACATGGTCAAACTGTTCTAACAATATACTTTGTTTCTATACACTTTCACCTCAGTTGCACAGCTTGAAGATCATTTCAGTGGGGCCTGTCTGGTGTCTTGGACGCATCAGCAAGTGCTTGGCGTGGGCTGCATCATTTACATGTATTCTGCCTTTGCTAAATGATAAATCTGCACCAAACTGTGATACTTTACATGTCCACACATGTCTGTTTCCTAGGCCACTATAACAAGTGCCTTCTGAGATGCAGTTTTTTTTTTTTTTGTAGAAGAAATGTTGATATATTTTATTTAATTGGAATGTTTCTGATTTGTAAATAAAATGTGCATATATCTGACATGTCTGTAGCTTCTGTTTCTGTTTATTTGCTCTATGATGAGCAAAACATCATGTGCATGAAGTTCTGTCTCAACGGCACAACAAACACAAACACCTAGTGCATCTCAGTGTGTTCCCACGCGATCAGCGGGTGGCTGTAGAGATGCACAAAACCATAACAGCAATTAACATGTTTGCATGTTTATGTAGTTTGTTTACAGTTGCTGCAATTATATATAGTTTGATTGCAGATGGCTGCAATCAAACTGGCAGTTTAAAGACAACTTTTAATTAGCTTTTGCACTAAAGTACTGTTCAGTTTTAAACAGAAGCACTGAAATTTCAAATTGCACTTTTGAGGCAAATAGTACAGTGAAAAAGTTGTTCTGAAACCCTAAATTTTAAAGTCATTTAACCAGCCCCCATATTTTTTCCCATAACAGATCAACCCCAGCAAACATATTGAGTTGACAATTATTTATCAAAAGAATTTCAGGTTTAATCGAGCGTTTGAATTAATCCGTGCCCCTGCTGGGTGTTCTCCTAATTGCTTTCTGCAAAAAGCCAGACACATTTAACTCTTCGTTGTCCTCATTATCTCAGGGGAGTTTTTCAGCAGCATGCAGGGCCTGTTTATTTACTGTACAACCACTGGTGCTGAGTGGCACAGACTCAACTGGGTGATGGAGTAAATGGGCTTATACCATCTGCCGCTTTATCCAGAGATTCAACTTCCCCTTCTACCATTTACTCAAGTCCAGTCTGGGCTGCACGAAAGCAGGAGGTGAGACTGAGACATGTTCCGCCTGCCACTTTGAATGCAGGCAATCGACCATAATCGAAGTCATTCATCACAGCTTCATATCTGGAGAGTTCAAAAGTTCAACTGTTTGTCGGGAAGCTTTTATTTACACTCTGCTTATTTGAGTGAGTTTCACATCATCCTCACTCTTTAAAAAAGTACAGGTTAGCCAGTGGTTCTTTGGAGATTAACAAAGTGCAGCATTTTAAGTTCTTCAAACATCATGGAGATGTGTCTAGGTTCTTTGAAGCACTTTAAATCACTTTTCTAACAAAAAAGTGTTTTTTTTTTATAAGGAGGCTGTAAAACTCCATTATTAATCTTCAATTTTAGGAGAGAAGTTCTCTTACAAACCTAGACTTTTGCTGTGTAATTGGGTATTTTATATTATTTTTGGGGGTCTGTTCACTCTGCTCTTATTTCAAAGTCAATCCACTGCATGCCCCGCAAAGAAAGAAAATGAAAATAAACTGAAATACAACTCAATTGGCTCTGTTGTCTGGGATAAAGCAGAACTGACAGGAGATTCGTGTCAACAGTGCTGGAACACGAACGGTTTTGGCATCACCAGAGACACCCTGCTGCTCTCTAGTGAAAACACAGAGATCTGGGAACAAATGAAAGCACTCGGAGCGAATTTCCCTCCGTGTGTCTTTATTCTAACAAAGGACATTGTTGTTCCACTATATTGCAGGATGGATTCTCATAGTCAGAATGAGAAGTACATAATTGAAATGGACACATATGATATGTACAGACACCTACATGCACTCAGTTTTATTTATTTAGCTATAAAACACTATAAGGGTTAATGATAAATAAGACTAAGGTGATAAAAAGGAAATAGCCTATTTAAAAATAAAAATAAATACTTTAGTTCAGTTTACATGTGCCTTAAGTTCTTCTTTGCATTACATTTCTTACAACTGTCATTAATTTTCGTAGACAAAAAATGTCTTCACAAATTTATTTAACGACTGGTGTAATGTGAGGCACAGCATCATTATTTTCATGTTGACTGACACAGTTGTGATCAAAAACATAATGTCCCGGTATGTAGCTCTTTTTTATTAAACGGATAAGCACAACTGAACAATTGCAATTACAGTAAAATAAATTAGATGTGCATTTGGTTTAATTCATCCTGGGATTCGATTGTTTCTGTCCATTTGCATTAATTATGGTGCAAACTGACGCGTCCAATGAGACGCGATCGCGCGCGCGCGCATTCTGTTTCAGATTGATACCGAGCATCGATACTTCACTAATTACTGACGCAAAAAAAGGAATAATATGAATTAGCCCATACTAATGTGACGTGAAGAAACTTAGTGCTGCATGTTCGTACACTACGGGTAATTAGGCTTAACTTGGTTCACTTACCTCAGATTCTGCCTGATTTCAGTTAGCTTATAATAGCTATTAGCTAAATGACCAAATCAATACACACTGGTGTAAAACTCGTTCACATTTGAAACTAAACAATTTTATTTTGTAAACGGTCTTAAATTGTGATTTGTTTTACTGGCAAGTGGCCATAGTTGCAACTAGGCTTTGCCATTTTTATTGGAGAAAGTTTTCACATGCTTTATAAATTATATAATTTTATGTTTTATTAATTACATTATTTGTTGGTCAAAAACGTTTTGACATGTTTCTTATCCTTTAAAACTTTTTCTTATTTCTCACTGATTTATGCGTTCAATGAATTGTTAGCCTACTTTTTTTTCCTGGGCAAATAACATCTGAGTAGTTTCAAAATGACTTGGAAATAAACCCTGAAAAAGAGTCACTTTGGGCAAGGAGTGTGTGAAATGTAATTTTTCTAATTACTAGAGAACTGAATATATGAAATTCATGGAAACATTCAACAATGTATTAATTTAATCATGATTGTGTGGTGTCTTTCTATTCTTGCATTTATTCTTAAAAAAGTTTGTGTTGTGTATTAAATAATGAATATTTGCCCCATAGATGGACAGTGACTTGTCACCTTGCTGACCGTGGGGCCCCTGGGGGCCCTCACACTTCACCTTTCCCATCTCTCAGGTGCCAGGCCCCTGTATGTAAGGTGAGGATGCCCTGGGGCAGGGATTGGCCTGCATGCTTGTCTGAGGGAGTCTCAAAGGGTGCTGATGTTCTTCTAGTCCCCCTCCTATGAGGAAAGACCATAATCAGAGGTTTAAACTCTTTGGTCACCCGTCACCCTAAAGCTTCATCATAGAGACTTCAACTTTGAGACTTCAGTGCATTAGGTTTGACCAAGATTATTCTAATCTAATCCAATCTGATAATCTGATATAATCTAATCTAATCCTGTTTTCCCATAGCAGGAAGAGGAAATATCACTTTCTACTGACATCTGACCCTTGCACGGAAATGCCAGGAAAACAAGGACAGTATATAAGGTGAGGAGTTTGTGGCACCAGAAATCATGCATTAGTTTATTCAAATCAAGGCATTTGACTATACAATGCTGTGCGGATGTGGACAAAAGTTTGTGTGGGTTTGTGCTTTTCAATTCCCAAATAGTTCACACATCAGGTACTAAGCGCTCGATCAGTGGGTTTGTAAAGATAAACAGAGTTTGGTGTGGAGATCTGACTGCCGCTCTTGAGGAATCGTGTTACCGTCAGTGCTGATAAGACCCGGCCTGGGGAAGTGCAGTCACTCAGCGACTCAGAGATTGGGACCGAACTGATGAGTTACTGGAGGATAGTGTTGCACCCTGGGATGTGTGAAACACCACTGCCATTAGCCGAACAGATGCGTTTACCTGTTAGGGACACAGGAACACAGAAAAGTGTATCCTAGGTCAAGACTTTGAGGTTCATCAGTTATTCTAGACTAAACCTGTTAACTTAGGAAGTCAATTGATTAAATGCACACTACAGGTCAAATGTTTAAATGCGCCTACTCATTCTTACACGATTTCCTATATTTCAGAATAACATTTGTTTGTTCAATCAACCAATGGGAGAAAAAAGGGCGCAGACATGTGAACTTCTTTCAGTATTATTTAAAAAGTATATTAAAAAGTTTGAGAATGATATATAGTTATTAAACTTTTGAAGGACTTTATTATAAAACATCCTAAATATGTTTGAATTATTTTAACACACACACACACACACACACACACACACACACACACACACACACACACACACACACACACACACACACACACACACACACACTTATGTATGTATATATATATAATGATGTTATATGTTAAATATCAATGCAGTATATATTAATAATAAATAAATGTTATAAATATTTTATATAAATATGATAAATAAATTGCTTAATAAAATAAAGAATGTTTCTTAGTGAAATTCATACAGTTTATATTTGTCCACAAAGCTAATCTGAAACATTTAAGCATTAAGGCTTAAGATCTAAGAACAGACATTCAGTCAAGTGTGTCTAAACCTTTGTCTTGTACTGTATATCAGAGACAAATCACCAGTTATATTAGACTAAACCTGTTCAGTTGCATTAATAGTCTCTCTGAAGTCAATCAGTTTGATGTAATGATGAATTATTAATAAAACAGAAGCTAGACTTTGTAAAGAATCAAGTCTGTGCGATGACCACAATGGAAAGACCTGACCTGACCGTTTTATCTCCTGTACAAAGGATCCATTTGATGCATGAACATGATACTATTACAGTCAGGTCTATCAAAACAGACCCATAACTTACAGTAGTGATGGTTCAGTCGTCCTACGGTCTGTTCATCATCGTCAAACCCATAATACAGTAAATGTTGTGTCTAGATCCTGTGCAATGTGTCCAGCCTCGTAACTGAGCTTTATCGCCAAACCGTCTGACCTGAAGAACATGATAGTTTCAACCTGACGTTCAACATCTGTTTGTACCAGTCAGCAGGAATTAGGGAGCTAATATCTCATATCGCCGCGAGATCTCTTGAGGAAGTTAAATATTTAAGGGCGCAACATGCTGTCGTTCCCGACTGTGGCTGGGCTCCTCGCAGCTCTGTAAAAAAACATGTAGCATACATTTGATATCTGAGGATAATGCTGGCATGACTGGCAGGACTCTGCATGGTTTCATCAGACTCCTTACTGGGCCCATAAAAGAGGTAATGTATGGGCTGGTAATGGCATGAGATCCAGAGATCCATATGGATGCGTTTATATAGAGCCAAACCCATATAAGCTCTCTGAACTGTCACCACTTGACATGCAAAATGATTTAGGGAGGTTTCAGCCACTGTGTTGGGAATATTGGTGTGTGATAGGACTGATATATGGCTACTGGGAAATACTGTGTGCATCAGTGACATCAAAAAATGGCTATGGAACACGGCATCAGTTTTAAGGGATTTTCACACCCTCATGCTGAGCTCTTCGGGTTTATTTTGTTTGATGGATTGCAATGAGTTTTAAGTTTGAATGGACTTTTCTAGGGTTGTGACAACCATCTTAACCACATAGAAAACTTCTTAGCATCATGGTGGTGAGTTTGCTACACATTTTCTTCAGAAAATGTATAAAGTTGACTGACGGTGTGTTTATAGCTATTTTTGATTGGCCATTGGGCTATTTTTTTTTTTTTTTTTTTTAAATTGCAGACCTGGCAACCCTGCTTGAGACATCCATCATTTTTAGATTAATAGTGATGTAAATGTTGCTGTATTGAGGACAAATCTCATGAAACCTGTCAACAAACGAGAAATTTAGCATACCTTTAATTTTACCTTAATTCTAAATTTGCTTAAATTCAATTTATGCAAATGTTAGATTTTTTTATAGTATGATTTAAATGTCAAAATGGTCAATTTAAATGTTAAAAATGATTATTTCCTAGAATTTATTTTTTTATGTTTTTAAATTGAATCATATTTATCTAATGAGAATTGAAGAAAATAAACTGAACTTAGGAATTTAATATGTAAATGTTAATGCAAATGAAAAAGCCCTAAAATAGGATTTATTTTATTTGTTTGATATATATTTGTCACATTTAACCCTATATTACCTATATATGTTATACATGTTTTTGTGAGATTCACTTTTGATTTATATTGTTGCTGTTTTTTGAGTTATTCTCTAAAAAAGTATGCGTAGGTTAAATAAATATGATTTTATATATTTGTAGACTATGTTCTAGGCAGTGGATCTTTTAGGCTGATGTGTCAGTGATCATGTAGTCATGACTGAAAATATGCAACATTTTTCTTTTCAAATATTAAACATGCACACACAACCATACTGTATGTTTACTTGGATACCTAAATGGAGACATTGCATAGACTTACTGTAATCTAACCCTAACTCACACCCTAACCCTGACAGTAATTTTTCTGCATTTTTACAATTTACCGTATTTTGAAACTATTTTTACAAATGAGGATGTCCCCAAAAGGAGGTTTTGGGGGATTTTGTCAGGTTTAGTTCACTTCTGGGTACAAATTTGTCCCCAAAATATGGTTAGGTACACAGTCAGACACACACATAAATGCCATGTTTTCATTGTTTTAACTGCATTCCAGTGGTCTTCCATTAGGTTAAATCAGAATCCCAATGCCAATCCTTTCCCTTAACTCCATGAAACAGTGCCAGAGTGTTGTGTCCTCTGCCGGCCTGTGTAAGCCCTCAGATGATCCATTGCTGAAGGGACTAAGTGATACCCTTTCAAGAGAGGCCAGACATGCCTCGACCACACCACACCCTTTGTGTTCTGGACTAATCCAGCATGCACTTCAAGGCTGGGCTGGACTTCAGAGGAATCTGCTATCAATCTAAAGAAGAGAAGAAAGAGCCTTAAATGAGTGAGTGAACTCCTCCCTCCCCCCACTATCTCAATGAATTACTGTGATAAGGTGCTCATCCTCATAACAGTCATTATTATATATTGGTGAAGACCCTTCTGTGGTAAGACATCAAAAGGTTCCCTGAATTTGAGGATGAACAAAAACCTGCTGATACTGATTTTGGAACCGAAAATGGACTACAAAGTGAAAAAGAGTGCAGTGCTGTTTGCATTTACAATGTGTTTGGCTGAAAAAGTGACTTCAAAAATATATACTTAAAGTCACTACCATTCAATAGTTTGGGATGAGTAAGATTCTCAGCATCATTACCGCAGTCTTCAGTGTCACATGATCCTTCAGAAATCATTCTAATATGCTGATTTACTGCTCAAGAAACATTTTTTATTATGTTGAAAACAGTCCTGCTTAATATTTTTGTTGAAACATTTTTTTGCAGGATTTTTTGATGAGAAAGTTCAAAAGAACAGCATTTATTTGAGACAGAAATCTTTTGTAACATTATAAATGTTTTTACATTCACTTTTGATCAAATTAATGTAATCCTTACTGGATAAAAGTATTAATAATAATTAAAAAAAATCTTAATAACCTTAAAAAGGTTATATATATATATATATATATATTTTATAGTATAATAATATAATATTACAATATAAATACAATAATGTTTCTATTATTATTACATTATTATTATTATTATATTGAAAATCTTATTATTGCACATTTTTATAATAATATTATATATATATATATATATATATATATATATATATATATATATATATATATATATATATATATATATATATACTTATGATATACTGTAATTCTAAAAAAAAAGGAATATGCATTTCATCTCTTCTGCATCAATGTGTGTCATGGCAACCCGCAATGGCCAAAAATATGACTTTAAGTACCCCGAGCATCTTAAAGTGTACGGCATAGTTTTTGGTCCTCATGAGCAAAAAAACGTATAAATCATACTAAACAATGTTTTTTGAAAATGTAAAAATGCAGAAAGGTTTATGTGAGGGTTGTGTTTAGGGTTAGGGGACATAATATACAGTTTGTACAGTATAAAAAATCATTATGTCTATAGACAGTCCCCATAAAACGTGTGTGTGTGTGAGTAGATTTCTCTGACACTGTTGCGTGTGTTGTAAAAGTTGTCAGGTACACAAAACAACATAATTTCCTGTCATTCTGGCCAAGATGTTGTCATGTGACCACATTCCATTCCCATGACATCATATGGGCTGAGTGAGTGAGCCATGAGCGAGAGACGGATGATGTTTCGCATGCCCTCACCTCAAATGGGCCACGGTCAGCTTTGATGAGCCTGTATTTAGAAAGAACCGTTACGCACTGGGTGACACTCAGATCACAGGCTGGAGTAAAAGCAATGTGTGTGAAGGTTTACCATCCACGAGGAAGAGACAAACATAGAGAGGGACGTATAATGAGCAAGAGAGATGGAGAGCATTCTCAGCTGTCATCTTAGAAAACTAACTGGTGTTAGATTACCATAATACGACTCCTCATAAACCGTCGTCAGACGTCTCAATGAAAACTAAAGAGACATCTGGATCTGCAGCACTCATAAAGGGACCTATAATCGTTTACCGGTCTTTTTCAAAGAAGCATTTGTTTCTAATAAACCAAGATAAGGTTACACTTTCCTTCCAATCATGTGCATCCCTGCTAATAACAGTATGAATATCTAAATAATCATTATTATTTGCTTTGATGGATTGCTGTCAGATTGTACTGTGTCAGAATGTTCAACGCAGCATTAATTTAGTATTGTTTATGTTATAGTATCATTAATATTTTTCAGTTTTCATTTTCAAACTTTCGTTTTAGTCAATTTGTAATTTGCTTTTGTCATTTTATTACTTTTTATTTCTATTTAGCTTTAATTTCTAATTATTTCAGTTGTAGTGCAGTTATTGTAGTTCTTTAGCTTAACATTACTTGAAGTTGCCATTCTTGCCAAGGCAACATTTCTCAATTTTTTCATGTAATATTATTTTATTTCATTTTATTACTATTATAATAAATAATAGTAATTTTAGTTTAAATTACTTGAAGTAAATGGCCAACATTTCAGATTTTCTGTATAATATTCTATGTAATATTTTTATTTTATTTTATTACTATTTTACTGTATTTAACGAAAACGATCTATAATAGTTTTAGTTTACAGTAACATCATATACTTTGAAAAATCTTATTAAATGGAGAACTATCTCTGGTAAAGTAGTATTTTAGGTCATTATTAACATATCTATAAATATTATCTATATATTATTGCTTTTGAATTGTATAAGAAACATTTATCTTGCGTTGTCCACCATCTTGAATGGATTTTTTCACACCACTCTCTGAAGTGCATTTTAAAATGCTGCAATAGAAATGGGCTCTTACAAGGCATTAAAATGATGCAGTTTTTGACACACGTGCACCTTACATAGACAGCTCACTGGGTTTTGGAGCAGAACACATCATTAGCAAGTAACATTTCTCTGTACACTACTAGTGAGTGTGTTTCTGTCATTCAGGCCCCACACTGCTGTCGTCCTCTTTAAGGCTGACATGGGAGAGATCTTTTAAGGCCTTGTAGTTGTTTTAACCCCTGCTGCCTCTCAGCAGGTTAAGCCTACCCAAACATCCATCCTGTGGGTCAGCGACAGCAATGACAACACGCTTTAGCCTTTCACACAGCTCATCCCCACTGTGATACCTGACAGGAACGGCCACCATCAGCCCTGCTGTCAGCTGGAAGCTTTAGGACCAACCACAGACCAATTAGACAACAGAGCACACATGTATGGATTGACACTGACCAAAATCAACACAAGTCTACAAAAAAAAAAAAAAAAAAAAAAAAATATATATATATATATATATATATATATATATATATATATATATATATATATATATAGGCTATATATAATGATTTTATTTTTACTGAAACTTTGTATTGCTGCAGTTCTGATTTAACTGTCTCTGATTCATGAATTTGTTATATTTCTCATCCTTTAGTTACTTTGGAAATCTGATGAAAAATTGAAATAATTGTAAAATATAAATACAAGTGAAAAATATAAATCAGAATTAATATATTGACTGATTGACAGAATGGTCAGTGGATCTGGATAAAAATTAATCTAAAATAATTTTAGTGAATGCATAACTGTAATGTTTGGTGAAACTTGTAGGTGCATGTAAATGTAAAATACAATTAAAAAAATCATAAATAAATAAACGCCAACTCAATGGTAATGTTAGTTAAGTATCATTGTCATACTATTTTTTATAAATAGTTTAAACTTTTTTAGATTTTCAATCATTTATTTGATTTTTTGTTAAATTTTGTCATATGGTGTGAATATTTTTTTTTTATATGTCTATATAATTTAAAATATATATATTTCAGATTTAATTTGAATTATTTTAGAACATCATGTTAAACTAAATTAAAATGAGAACTGTTTTAGTTTTAAAAAATATTTTATTTTATTTCAAGTCACAATTTTTAATGGCTTTAGTTTTAGTTAACTATAATATTCCCTGGATGGTAATATGTCTCTGTAATGGTACAGTATGGCGTTAGTAACACTGAGGTCATGGGTTCAATTCCCAGGAAACGTATCTTCGGATAAAACATACATCGAATGCATTTCTGCCATGTAAAATCGACCTAAACAGTGCAATAACCAACATTTAAAAATGTTTTTGTATATGCATTATTTTACAGCGTATATGGAGCCTGATTTAAAGTTGCATGCTGATGGAATCTAACAGCGCTGTATTCTTAAGCGGTGTCTCTGCCCCTCCTTCACTAAATGGAGTAATTATTAGCTGTCATTACCCTGCCCTCTGCCCTGATACAACTCAAAGAGAGGCGTCACTATCTGATCACTATGTAAATGCGGTTAGCTGCCTGCAGTAATGGATCAATGGAGCGCTGGGGGGGAGGACAGAGACTGTCGGCACTGCCTGTCTGCCTGTTCCCAGCAGGTCCACTGTCCCGTGCGTCTCCGAGGGAGGTGGGACAGGGCACGTCTACCAGCCCGGAGACTCGGGAAGAAAAAGCTTGGGGGGTTCAGGCCCGGGCTTGTCTTGGAGGTCTTGGATTGCCGGGGCCTCTAGCCCCAAATTTGAATATAAAATGAATGCAAATCTACAATGATTCAGGTCGATTCGGTTGAATCCACATACTTTGAAATGAGGGTCTACAACCCTTATGATTGCATTTCATTTTGTGACATTTATTTCATTATCTCAAATGCTGCACTGAAGCTAAAAAATAAAAACAGGCTAATTGCATTTCAAACAAAGCTAGAGCTCGCCCGGTGTCTAGCATTGCATGAATTTGACTCATTTCGGGGCAGACTCGGTGTCTCTGGTGGTTGTTGGACTGCAGAAGGTTGGTTGTGTACATGTCAACAGTAGCAGAAGTGTGTCTGTGATTAACATGCTCTTTCTGGAGTGTGCAATACACAGTTGTTTGGCCACATTAGCTTTATCTAACACCATCAAAAGGCACATTATCTTCATGTTGTCATTGTAGTTGAGTGAAGTACATGTAGATTAGAATGCTTCATTGACTCATTAAAGTGGATCTGCTTCAGTTACTCTAGATGGGAAAGAGAGAACGATTCATCGATGTTGTTCAGTGCTGATGAAACATTCGAGCCCCGTCTAATAGAGTCGTTCAGTCATGACGTCAATTTGTAGGTTAAACTGGTGTGTCAAAGTGTAGTCTTTATGTAGCTACACAACTTGCTATTGAAAATCACACAATGGTTTTAAAATTCACATTTGAGGCATGTGTAATTCATCGTGTAGAATAAAACATATTTTCAAATAATGTTGAGTACAGACCGTATAAAATTTCAATAAATTAAAAAACACTATTTTCAAAAGTCTATGGAAATTCTAGGTTCAAAAATGCTTAGCTTTAAGTCTCTTCTAGGTTTTTGGACAACAAACTGAACAACTCTATTAAAGTTAAATTACATTTTTTAATGGTGCATTCACATGTTGAAATCATATATGTAGGCCTATTGTATAAATATTTATATGAAAACTATATATATATATATATATATATATATAAGTGTGTGTGTGTGTGTGTGTGTGTGTGTGTGTGTGTGTGTGTGTGTGTGTGTGTGTGTGCCTTTTTACTTTTTACAGTTATATATAAACATTTTTGTTGCCATTGAAATGTTGCCATTGAAATAAATAAATTCCGAGTCTAAGGTTGTATAAATCTCAGAGAACAATCAAATTACTTCACTTCTGACAGTGTCAGCCTCACACAAACTCTTTTAGGCCTATTTCTGATCTCTTTTCATAGTCAACTGAAATCAAAAATACTTTGCAGTTATTTCAAACTTTTGGACATATTGTTTAGTTTATTTGATGCCTGCTATAAAATAACCATTTAATCTTTGGCATTGGCTAGCTGTGCATTAACAGATTCACAAAGATTCGCTCAGCGCTGAGTGGGTTTTACACCGGAAGCTTTGCGCTGAAATCGCTGGATGACACAGCTGGGGCAAGTGTGTATGGTATGAGGTGTTTCGGCCAGCGCAACATCAATCAGTTTCTAGATTCAATAAATATAATGGGTCTGAATCAGTGGTTGAGCACTTTTAATGGCTCATAATAGTAGGAGGTCTGACATCGTAATGGCTCAATCTCTTCAGCTCTTTTATTAGGCCAATGCTAGAGGGCTGCATGTTCCCTAACACACACACACACACACACACACACACACACAGCAATCATCTACATCACATATTGCTGACCCCAGCAGTGAATGGCAGTCACCTTTAATAAACAGAGCAATCGTTGAGCAATTACACCTAATGAAACGGCGGCTGAGAGGATGGTCTCATGTATAACACTATTATCTTTCATGCTGGTCCAGTTCTGCTCACTTAAAATGGAAAAATTTAAGGGCTGGAAAGGTGAAATGTGTGTCCCTTGGTTCTATCAAATTGTTGAGGTTTTAAAAGAAAATGTGTGTGTGTTGCCTCAGATGTTTCTAGTAAAATGGGAGTTATAACATTAAGTGGGAGATCATTACTAAGATCATTTGGAATAATGTGGCGAGAAATATCTGAGTTCATAGTGAGATCTCTGACTTTTTATTGCAGACTTTGGTGTCTTGGAAAATTTGAGCACAGTTGGAGACATTGTTGAGATGTCTTCTGAAACTTGTGAGGAGACGTCTGTGAGATTACTTGGATCTTTTTCTCAAGATGAACATTTGAGAAGTAGGAGTATTCAAGTCTCAATTTGCTCTCAATTTAAAGGGGACCTATTATGCCCCTTTATGTTGTTTTTGGGCTCTATACTAAAATAGGCTTTCATGCTTGTATGTTCAAAAAACATAATTTTTCCAACGCTATCTCACGACCAATTCGTACGAATTCGTACGAATGATAAAAAGTTGGCTAATTCGTTCTAATTCGTACGACCTCACTCATACGAATTTGTACGATTTGTCTAAACCCACGTGATGGGTAGGTTTAGGGGCGGGGTCAGGGGTAGGTCATTCGTATGAATTCATACGAATTGGCCAATTCGTAAAATATGTACGATCTTGCATACGTCAGGTCGTATGAATTCGTACGAATAAGCCACCTCGTAGAATTTGTACGTTTTCCCGTGAAATCGGGCTCAATTTTTCCCATATTGTCCATTGTTGCAGCTCCTCTCTTCCCAGTCTGTCAGTAATGCTCTGTTTAGTTCCTGTCTCTATGAAGCCCCTCCTTCTGAAAAGCTTAATGGGATCTGATTGGTCAGCTTGAACAGTGTGTTGTGATTGGTCAAGCGCTTTGAGCGTGTGTGGGAAATTTCCCGCCCCTCATCATAACTGCGAGTTTCAACACACTACTAACTAACTCAACCAGTCCTTTCCCCTTTAAATAGGGAAAATTATAACGTGTTTGTTCCCAGAAGAAAACTCAAGACTACAATGGAGGTGTTTCAGGGAGTTCAGAAACAGTGACACTGATATAGAGCATAATTCCTGCTGGAGTGACTTTGCTTTGTAACTTTGCAGACCTTTCTCATGGAGATTTGTCTTTCCTATGTATATATCTTGGAAAATATATGCATCTTTCTAAAGTTATGGAAACAAATCAGAATGTGGGTTTCACTTTTAGCTCAGAAATGATCATCCATGCACACAGACTATGAAAGATGTTTGTTTTTTCCCTCAAGAGTAGGAGGAAATCCCTAAAATAAAGCGGTGATTGTGCTAAGGTTACGTCTCTTCTTGCGTGGATCTTCTTTGTTGTTTCTGATGCTATGCCAAGTTTACGCCTGCCCGTGGCACTGAAAGCTTTGTGAGAGGTAAGGTAACCTGCTCGGTAAGACAATACCTCGTTTACCCCGACGCCTTTGCACAGGCCAGATCGGATAACTAGAAATTTGAGGGACAAAGCCATCGATAAGCTGAACCAAAGAGAACGGCCACTTAGCTGCTTGAGCGAGACCAAGAGATGCCAGAGAAATCTGAAGCTGGAGCTGGTGGGACAGGCCTGCAGATCAACAGGGACCCGTGAAGCCTGACTGACAGCACACTGATGTTGTGAAGAATCGCTCACTGCTAAGACAAAGGCTTTTTATGAACTACTGTACCTCAGACTGGGGAAAAATGATCAGAGCCGGTCTACAGACGCAGAAGAACATCTCAGAATTAGTATTAATGTCAGTTTATTCCTGGTTTCACTTGTTAACAGTCAGTGGGTTCAAATGTCAGAGACAGTGGAAATGCCCATGTTGGTGTTTGTTCTGATTATAAATTATATCAATAATTATAAAAAAAAAAAAAAAAGAGTGATTTTACTATGATTAGTAAAAATTATTTTGTCCCCAAATTTCCCTTATATTTGATAATTGACTGTGCAGGATCTAATATAGGCCTGCTATATGCTCATCTTACTATTTTAATACTACTACTACTAATAATATATACTTTTTTATTTACATCATATATATATATATATATATATATATATAACAGATTTTCAAAGTGATTTCACTCTGGACTTTTAAACACTTGAATATTATATTGCTATGATTTGGCAAGGTTTATTACTGTTGTTGTTTTTTTATTATTATTTTTTTATTTTATTGTTCATGAAGTTGAGATATGTAAGACATACTACCTGCTTAAAACAGCTCCCTAACAACCTATTTTACTTTCATAATGTGGCATATATTTCATATTAACCCAATAAATATCAAATCAATTTGATATTGAAAAGTGTTTATATATCAAATGTAAGGCAGCAACTTTTTTATATATATATATATATAAAATAACTTAGTCTAATGTCACATAGAACAAGTAGGATTGTTTCTAGAAACGGTTCAAGGAAAAAGCTTTTAGTTCTTCTGAGTTAGATGTGAATTGACAGCTAGGCTGTGTTCCCCGCGGTCGGCCCTCAGCCACGCCGAAGAGCCATTCCAACCTCAAGTGCTCCTGTCAATCTAACAGGATTAACCATTACAAGAAATAATGTTTGGAATCACCCACTGGACTCATTTAATCTCGAGGCTAAGAGGCCCTCTAAGACTCTCGTGAAGCACAACAAATAAACATGCAAGAGTTTTTTTTCACATTTCCTGTGCATAGAGAATATTGTTACTATTATTGTTATTATTGCAGGGCTCTAACCAAAACGTCCCATCCAATGTTTCAGTTGATTCATAACTCATGACATTTGCTCCTCTCATATCCATAGTTATATTGTTATATATTTTTAAATAAGGTAGTCAGTACTCTTTTCGTCTGTCTGGTTACTTGGTTACATTTTAGATCATGCAGGTACAGGATTAAAATCCAATTGAAACTTTGCAAGAGCGAGGGGAAAAGTTGTGTTTTGGTTAGTTTGACGTCTTGCTGTGTTCGTCTGTTGAGATAAATCACCTTTTGGCCCTGAGAGATGATAGTTCCCATAGCTCTCCAGTTTTATAGTGTTTTGAATTTTGCTGCCCTACTGTTACAGTCATGCTTTATCACACACAGCGACGCGGAGCTCAACAGGGACCTCTGCTGGCATCTTACAGCACTGCTCCGCCTTCAACCATAGCATTTTGTTGTTGGCGTTTTTTTCTTCTTCTTCGTCAAAAGTGTCTTATTATAATTTTAGATCTCTCAAAAGACAGTTTACAAAAAGACAGAATTGTGCTCTTTGTAAGTCTGTAAGATGGATAGAAAAGAAGTGCATGTGTTGTTCATTACAATGAGGTACAGTCAGTGTAAATGCTGAGCAATTAAAATGATGACATAATTCAGAGTCTCATCTACTTCAGACTCACAGTCCTGTGGCACAGCTGCCCGTCACTCAGGAGAGCATGTATGAACACCACAGGAGGGAATGTTGGCATCCTCAGGCACAACACTCTTTCATTTGTCCTTATTCACTATCTCCTCTTTTTATTCAGTAGCATTTATTTATTTAGAAAATACAGAGACAAAGCTATGCACTGTAGTATTTGTGGAGTTAGGCAGACTTTAAAATAAAAATAATAATAATAATAATGATGATGATTAAAAAAAAAAAAAAAAAACATGCTTTGTCCTATACTTTGTTGCAGATGTCGTCTGATTCAAATTAAATTAGGACTTTATAGGGTAAAATCTGGCAAATTGGGCAACTTTTTGACAGTCATCAAGTGGCCAGTGAGCCTGAATTCGTCCTATTCTGTTGATGGATGCAAATTTTACACAAGAGGGAAGAATTTGCATAAATGCTATCTTGAATTACTCAGACAAAAGAGTTGTTGTATTTTCAAATATTTGAATAATTTGACTATTTTACATATCTTTTGATTTATCCCCCCCCCCCCCCCATATAACCATATTCAGGAATGAAAAAAAAAATGAAATGAAATGAAGTGACATGAAATAAAGTGAAAAGAAATAAAATAAAATAAAATGAAATCAAGTGAAATGAAATGAAATAAAATAATAAATGAAAGGAAATGAAATAAAGTGAAATGAAATGAAATAAAAAATGATAAAATGAAAATAATAAATAAGTGAAATAACATTTTAAAGACATATTACTTTGAAATAAAATATATACAATAAAATAATCATTTCATTTGCACAAAGAGATATCACATACAAATTCTCATGTTGTTCAAAATGAAGATTTTTATTTAAAATTCATAGTGGGGGGAAAATCTTCATACTAAAACCCCCAAAGCTTTGAAATGCACTTCATGGTCTTTGGTGTGATTAATCTCAGTTGGAGTGATTGGCATGTTTGCAGTGTACACCAGTGGCCCCTATAGAGCTCTGAGGGCCCGTGAGGAGCAGGAATGTCTCTGTATCTCTCCATCCCTCCTGCAGCTCAGGTTACAGTGTTCATAGATCACGCTGACACTGCAGGATGGCTGTCGTGGCCCAGTCCTGCCCGGAGAGGAGTCCGCGGGGCCTGGCAGGGCTGTCCGCAGTTTACACCCACATCTATGGGACAGACACATGTTAAAGATGCAGCATCTGAGTGTCCAAAACACACAGATTGTTTTGTCTCAGAACTCCCCCTCATCTATTATTCAATACACAAAAAGCTCCTCATCAAATAAATGGCAGGCGCTATATTTTCTACAATGTTTGCCACATTCTTTTGAGAACCTTTTTCTTTAGCACTTTTTAGACAATCGCTTCTTTATTTACTGGTGCTTCAAAGAGCCCTGAAGTGGTTTAGTTTGATATGAATATGCTAGTACGCATCACTGAACACCTACTTTTTCAGATCTCGAATATGAGTTTTCTCTATTATTTATAGGCATTTAAAATAATTCTTCAGATAAGAGTTTTAAGCCTCTATGAATCGCAACATGACAAATTCGAAAATTAGAAAAACAGATAAAGAAACAACAAGACTGTGTACTTAAATTCTTTTAAATTCGTGTAAATTAACTGCTCATTTTAAGAAGAATTTAGAGTGTTTTACAATACAAATGTAAACTATATAACTACAAGTTATTGACTCGAACTGTAAAATACCATATGGTAATGAAGTCGACTGTAAAATATACAAAAAAAACATTACTATTTTTAATGTTTTTTGAAAGAAGTCTCTTATACGCATCAAGCCTGCATTTATTTGATACTCATTATTTATTTGAAAATACAGAAAAAAACAGTAATATAAAACAATTCAGCTTTGCATCACAGAAATAAATTATATTTTAAAGTATATTAAAATAGAAGACCATTATTTTAAATAGCAATTTACGTTTCACAATATTACATTTTTTTTCTGTTTTTATTTAATAAATAAATGTATGTATTATTTTCGTATATTCTGTTTATAATGTATATTTATTATTTACATTGATTATATATAGTATTACATATTTTTTCACAATATTTTTGTTGTATTATTTATTTTATTAATTATTTGTATGTTTTCTCCCATCAAAAATGGTTCTTGATAAGAAGTATCTGTACCTTTTTACTCATTTTTTTTATCAAAATGTTAATGAGGTCAGAAAAATACATTATTAAACATGGCAATTGTTGACAGATTTGTCCGTTTCAGTTTCCTGAAGATGAATTGGAGGCCTTCCAGATGGGGGTGAGATGGGAAGACATGGATACTCAGGTGAGCTCTGGGACCGATCTCCTCACCCCGCTCTTACTCACTTTTAAGGGTCTTTTACCGGGCGCAGTCAAGTAGAGAGAGGAATGCTGAGGAAGTGACTGCGCTCCAGGCCAATCCCTGAGCGTGGGGCTGAGAGACAGACAGATAGAGGGATAGAGGGATGACAAAAGACGAGAGCTGAGAGTGGCCCCGGGGCCGAGCCGACACGCCCACCTGTTGACTGCAGTCCGGGCGCTAAGTGCACTGTGAATGGACACTTACAATGGCCGGGGCAAGATGATCCGCTCTGTCTTTCTTTAGCAGCTTCTCTCTGATCGCCTCTTCCTCTCGGTGTTGACACCGATCAGCAGGTGATAGATCGACACAAACCATGAGAAACAGTCTTGGGAGATCTTGTGCTCATTCTTTACCATCTGCCTTAAATTCTTCTTAAAACCTCCAAGCAGTGTTTTAAACTTCAGCGGGTGTGTGTATACACGGGTTTCTGCTCCTGGCATTGTGTGGCTAAAGTCTGGAGGTTAACTGTTTCACACTCAAACAAACTGTTCAATCATCAGTCGGACTTTTGGCAGACGTTATGGTCAATATATGCAAACAATGAGACATTTGTTCGGGAGACATAATGGAGATCTTAGTTGTTTCAGTGAAATATCAACTTCTCAGATGTTTCGGAAGATGATTGAGAACATGTAAGAGACAAATTGTTGATTATAGAGGTTTAGCAAAATAGAAGAATTCGATGAGGATTGCTTCAAATCGACATCTCTGACTTTTGTATCTTGGCAAATCTGAGCACATTATTGGTATATACAGTAGTCAACATTTGGATCAAAACCTTTCATCAAAGTTATACATGAATTTTGAACAATACCCGTTCTTGTCTTTTTGATCCACTTCAAATTTTGACTACTGTATATTCTAAATAAATTCAGCAATGGTGCATTCAATTGATCAAAAGTGAAAGTAAAGGCGTTTATGATTTTTAAAACAGATTTGTATTTCATATAGATGTTATTTTAAACTTTCTATTCGTCAAAAAAAAAAACCTGCAAAAAATTTAACTCGGTTTCCATAAAAATATGAAGCAGCACAACTGTTTTCAACATTGCTAATAATAATAATAATAAATGTTTCTAGAGCAGCAAATAAACATATTAGAATGATTTCTGAAGGATCACGTGACACTGAAGACTGGAGTAATGATGCTGAAAATTCAGCTTTGATCACGGGAATAAATTACATTTTAACATCCAAATAGCAGACACTTGTGTGTGTATGTATATATATATATATATATATATGCAGACTTTTTCTCATGGTCAGAAGTGTCTCATACAGTCATTTCATCACTCATCACATCATCCTTGCGTACGTGTTGGTGCAATTTAGCCACAAAAGCCACCGGTGTTCAGAGCTTCCTCTGGTGACTTCATCGCACCTTTTTCAGCACGTACATAATACAAACCTGCAATTATCCGCAGACAACACGACAAATTACAGCGCCATCCAAAAACCACCTCACGCTAACCCGGAGGGACACACAAGGAACCCGATACGGCTTTTCCTAAACCTCTCAGCCTATGTGGATCTCAGACGTCAACGCGTGAGGTCAGGGCAGATTTCAGCTCTTTCTTGAGTTGGGACTAACCTCTTTTTACATTTATAAGCAATTGAACTTTTCAATGAACTGTTTTTGTTGTAAAAACACTGGGAACCACCTTGAAAACATCTAAAAATATCATTATCATCATGAAAGTAAATATTAAATGTAGTGTAATATATAAACATAATAATATCATGGTATTTAGTTTGTGCTCACACTGAACAGATCTTTGCACCCAAGCTCCTCCAGGATGAAGAACACATTGTTCTTTTATTCGTCTGCTGTGAGAGAATCCTGAGAGCTGTCACAGTCCATCAAACCCGACACATCACATAGAGACGTCAAACAGTGCTGATGTGTTTTATGGATTTTATAGACCGGAGATGTAGCATGACGAAGCAGAGCGTTCGGCACACCAACAGTATTTCACCAAACTGACACCTGTGCTGAGTGTGAAGAGATGCCTGCTGGTGGAACTGTTGAAATGAATTTGAAATGGACCCCATGATATCGCTGTGAGATGGTGTAATATGTGTGTGTGGATGGGGTCCGCCCATCGTCTGAGATTTGGGAGAGGGAGATCTTGCGTGTTACGGCCGTGTGGAGGAGAGAACAGCTCGCTCTCAGTTTCGCCGTCAGGACTGTGATCTCTGAAAGAGCGTTTCGCTCCACTGACGGCCTCGGCTTTCATCTTAAACGCTAACCCATCACCTACGGCTTCGGTTACCCCTGTAGTGACAGCTTCAGATGAGTCAAGATGTGCTTCTCCACATACAAAGATGGGTTTTGAGTGGGAAATGAGGGCAGTTTTCACAGAAAGCTGGAGGATCAATGTCAGCTTAAGTGTGAGCATAATGCCTGAAAACCACACCGATTTCACCCTGTCAGTACAGCCTGGGAAAATATTAAGTTTATTTATTGGAAATGCACATATATGCCAAAAATTAAATATAAGATTATTTCATTGTCTAAAAGTACACTGGGGTTTCGTGTCATACACAATTTACTGTAATTTAGTATGCTTTTTAATTTACATTTTATTAAATTGAATTTGAATCGAGGTAGCAAACTGAATTGCTGAATTGCAACCGAAATTTAATGCAATAAAATCGGACGGACGGACGGACGGACGGACGGACGGACGGACGGACGGACGGACAGACAGACAGACAGACAGACAGACAGACAGACAGACAGATAGATAGAGCGTTACTCGTGCACGCCAGTCACAATGATTGTTTTGTGGTTGCTAAGGTGTTAGTGTGTTGCTAGGCAGC
The DNA here is from genome assembly GCF_964197995.2 of Scardinius erythrophthalmus. Taxonomy (NCBI): domain Eukaryota; kingdom Metazoa; phylum Chordata; class Actinopteri; order Cypriniformes; family Leuciscidae; genus Scardinius; species Scardinius erythrophthalmus. The sequence goes on from NC_138238.1 coordinate 4,632,697, forward strand.
TGAAGGGTTTGGATGAGAAATATTAAGCTCATGCCTTTTTTACCCAACCAGCAAGTTGAATGGTTAAAGTAAATCAATGTGATTTTACAAAAGTGGGTCTTGTAGCAACAAACAGACGTAAGGTCATCTTACATAATTGCCTGTGTTTATCTTCTTGACAGTTTTATGACTGTCTTGTTAGTGTTCATTTGTAGACCTGCTGGCTCTCATTAGCAGTCCCTCAGGCTGTGTGTAAATGCAATTATAAACGGAACACCCTCTAAGAACTGCACCACTGGAGGGCAGTGTAAGGGCAGTGTAATGTCCTGTGTCTGAGGAATATCCTGTCATGGGACTTTTTTGTCTAGTGCAATAAGAGTCTTATCCATCAAATGGTCAGACAGAGAGCTCAGCTCAGAGAAAGTGTCTCAGACTCACTTGATCAATCACAGAAGCTGTCAATGTGGCGTCCTCTCCACTCGCTGGCCTGCCGAAGGGGACAACAGTGTCTTAACTGCGACAGGTTAACCTGTGGGTCTGACATACCGTGCTTAAGACGCTGATCTGGGGTCAGATGTGCACTTAATCATGCTGAATTGTAAGATAATCACTAGGGAAGATAAGCTCAGATGTGGAGATTGGTGAATAGCTGGAGTCTGACAGGTTAACTTCCAGCTCCTCGAGTCGTGAGCTCTTTTTCAGATTGTCAGTGTGAGAAACAGGCTTTGTTCCAAACCCTAGTGAGCTGTCTACCTAGGCAGCATTTAAAGACATCATAAGTGCCCTCATGTGAATGCCGCATTTTGCTTCGCATCTATTTTTCACTGCAAAGACAATGCTGGTTTGCAGCAAGCACATTAAAAAAGTGAAGAGAATTGTGCATGTTGACATGATATATGATAAGCAAATAATTCTTTTTTGTTTTTCACCATTTGTAATCACTCGTCTGCCTTCTATTTCTTTTTAAATAGTCATGCATTGTGAGACATACAGTATGTTTTCATGCAATCTCTCAATTAATAGTTGTCATAAAAATGCAAGTACAGTCATGAAGTAGAAAAACTTAAAATAGATAAGCACATGAAATTCTACGCAGTTACAAATAATTAAATACAAAAAGGTATCTATTAAAATAGTTAATGTTTTACACTAAATGTTATGTACTGTTTATTTTTGTACTCATTCCCATAGCAGTGACATACTGTACTTAAGTTTCTCATATACTTTTGGCCATTTTTATATATTTGTGTTCACATATATATTTGTGTCTAAAGTATATTTTTAAAATAAATTTTTTTAAATTTACCACAAATATATATATTTAAGATTATAAATATAATTTCTTTCTCCTTAAAGTATACATGAAACATATTTTGCCATTTGAAATATATTTCCATAAAAAAATCATATAATACTGTATATAGTCCCTTATACACTGTTTATAAAATATTCAAATATTTAGAATATATTTGAAATATAATAAATAAATATAAAAAAAATGTTTTTCCAATTTTGGTGGACTTGTTAGCTTAGCAACATGGCAACTCTATTGAAATCAATTGTGATCTAGTCCCTTAAGCTGGGATGCTGCCTTCATAGACTGCTCACTAGTTTTTGGAACTCTTGTCGGCCTGTTTAGATGTGTGTGTGTGTGAGAGAAAGAGGAGGCTAAAGTGGAGAAATAGCTGGAGGTGTGATCTTATCTGATGTTAACTGAAGAATGACACCATAATGGAACAGCAAGGGTGTAATTATTCTCTTCTCTTCTTCTCTCCTCGCTCCCTCCTTCTCTCCACCCCTTCATGCTCTGCCCTCTCTGACAAATTAAGATTAATGGCCGAGATAAGCGCTGGTTCCTGCCTGTCTCCGCTGCATCCAGTCACAGCTCCAGTGTGTGAATGCTCAGATCAGTTCTCACTCTCGTGGTGTAAATCTGGCTCAGTGTGCAAAGTTAGGATGTTGGATTATGAGTGTGTGTATAGCACTAAAAACACATCAGCATCGGTTCTCGTCATATTTTATGTTCGGAGGTATACAGACTGATAGGTGGTTTGAAATTAAGTCAAGCAACCCTATTGGGGTGTAAAAAGTACATTAATTGATAATTATTAATATATATTTTTTAAATGTCTGTATGATGAGGAAACCATAACAGTAGTACATGATGTAGATGATTGATATAATCATCAAGTAAACCTTTATTATTTATGACTTATTTGTTTATGACATCATAGATTTACATGTCACATGTATGCATATCATATAAAACTTAAAAAAAATGGTCTTTAGGATAACTTAAAGTGTGTGTGTGTGTGTGTGTGTGTGTGTGTGTGTGTGTGTGTGTGTGTGTGTGTGTATGTGTGTATCCCCTGCAGGCACAGGTGTGTGTGCGTGTGTGTGTCACCTCTGTGATACAGGTTTTTGGAGAATTGTGTTTCAGCACAGAGGGTCTTTCCTTAATCCCTTCACACCCTCTGAGTGACCCGGGCTCAGGAGTCTGTCCGCTGACAGAGACACACAACACAGAGAGAGAAAGAGAGAGACAGAGAGACAGAGAAAGGTATAGAATAAAGGAGAAGAGATTATCCTCCATTCCTGATGTAATTCACTGTGTGTTTGCATACCAAACGCCTCTGAGAGATTCCCATTGAAGTCAAGCATTTGAGAAACGTCACGCGTGAACGTCCACATAATCCCCACAAAGAGGGTAAAATGACACCCGGTTTGTGATCAATATCATTTTAATTCTATTTAATTCCATTTACTTTGATATATCGAAAAGCAACATTTCAAGACTAAATGCCAGAAACAATAAACAAGAGGACATGTTGAAACGTTACCGAGCTTCTAATTTACTGAGATGCAATATCAATAAAATAATAATAAGCATTAAAATAATAATAGTAATTTTGATAGTTTCGTCATTTTGAAACCTATTTCCTTCAGTTCTTTAATATGTGCCTCTGACCTAATGAAAACCCTGTAGACAGACATTATTGAAGCTTTAACCTTTTTTTAATACAAAGTAGGCATGGACATATCAGAACTGCGTAAATAATATAATAATGAAATATATATATATTATATAATATAATATAATTAGGGATTGACCACAGGGAAAGCATTTTGTATAAAAATACAATAAAACAAATTGGCAATAAAACATCTCTACAGTCTTTACACCAAGTGGAGAATTTTAGCATATGAATTTATTGCAATCCAACACATTTTATATCTAAGCAAGTCCAGTACTCAATTAGTAAAAGATAATCTTCATGACATGGCTTTTTGAGCAATTAAAACACCATAAAAAAGAAAAAAACATAAATAGCATTGTTAATGACAGCTGATATCTTCAAGCTTTAGTTCAGAGCGTTTATTCGTGGACCAGGTGAATACGTGTTGAATCAGGTTGAGTTCAGAGCGAGGTTGAGTTTGACTGTCACGTCAGCTCAGATTTCTAATGATTTGGAGGAAGAGATTTAGCCAAATTCCCTGAAAAGCACTTTACATATCTGACTGTCAATATAGCCGCACATCACATGGAAGAATGATATTACTGTCTACGTTCATACTGTATTTACATCATTCATTCAGCAGAAGCGATTCATTCACAGGATAGAGTAATGCAAGTATCACACCAAATTTCAGCTGAGCATTATAACACTGAAGTGTAAGTGCAGAATATTGGACTCTTTGATGATTTTATTCAGAAATAGTAAGTACAATATGGTTGGCTAGATGGTTAAAATCCCCAGAAATGAAGTTTTCAACTGCTCTTTGAAAATTGCATTGGATTCCCCTGTTGGACGAAAGGCTGGACGTTCACTGAGTGAACACTGTACATTTGTAGTAGCCTTGAATCTCGTTGTCTAACAATTAATGTTCTCAGAACTTTAGCTATAATGTTCTGGCAAGGTTCTCTCAAAGTTATGAACCAACGTTCTTTCAGTAACATTAATTGAATGTTAGTTTAAAGTTTTTAACTACGTTCTCAAAACTTGAGCACAAAAACGTAATTTATAGTGTTTTCCCCCTGAAATAATTTAGTTGGAACTTCGTCTAACATTTTTTTTTTTTTTTTTTTTTTTTATGGTACACGTTTCAGAGTGTTCTGAAAACATTCAAAAGTTACATTCCCCATTTATGGGAATGTTAAATGAACGTTCCCATAACTAAGAAAAAAGGTTTTCAAAATATTTAAACAATGTACGTTTTGAACATTCAGAGATCATTCAGAAATAAAGTTTTCAATGTTAGCAGAATATTTTTATTGTGTTAATATTGTGTAATATAATAGCCAACCTGGAGTACAATAGCATACCTGTTTGTCTGAGATCTGGAATCATGAGTTTGCACCTTGCAGGGTGGCAGCAGAGAGCAGCAGGATCAACACAGTGAATGTGATTTCAACAAGTACTACATGTTCGGATCAACATCTTTGAGGGACAAGTTTACAGTTTATGTCAAGTTTAGGCTTACAACAAGGCTTTTACATTAGTGTTATTCACCTGTCATTTCCCTGTGATTTTAGAGATAAGTTATGGGTAGGGTTAGGACTACATTTTCAGACAGGAATGTAGATCCAGGAACATGTCTTGGTGACCGGATAAACAACACACACTCCTGCTGCCCCCTGCTGGCTGGAACCCAGCTCACACCCCTGCATCGTATCGCATAAAGCACAGTCCAAGGGCCAAAGGTTCATGCAGTGATTATGGAAAATTACATCATACAGGAACTCACAAAGACCTGACATTCCTGTAAATGGATATAATCACATATCACAATCTAAACCATTATATTTATGAGTCAGTTTTTATAAGACTTGATGAATCTGAGTGCAATGATTTCATTTTATTTTTTTTCTGTTGCGTTACTGTGTCTCTGATTAGTAAAGTACACACTATCCCCGGTTTCACAGACAAGCCTTAAGCCTAGTCCCACACTAAAGTGCATGTTTAAGTTGTGTTATATAAAGTAACTTGCACAGACACATGTTAAAATATGTCAGTGCCATTGTTTTGTCCAAAGATGCACACCAGTAATGTTTTTCTCTAAGGCATGTTTATAAAAGCTTCTTAAATGCCCTGATTGAAAATGTTAATCCTGGCTTAAACTAAGCCCAGTCTGTGGAACCAGGCCTATGAGTTTAAAATTGAGCACAATATCCTCATCACTCTAAAAAGATTTATTATTGTAATAAGGCATTATTAAAATATGGTAATATTTACAGAATATTTGATGAAAGTATGATACAACAGATATTGTAATATTGACAGTTTAAAGCCAATAAGTCCAACAGTATATCTGATGCATAAGCAGATAAATAAGCGCTAAATATATTCACATCTGTAAAATATGAAAGACATTTTTAAAATTGCTTAAAGTCTAAAGGAACTGATAGAAGTAAATTTAAACTGTTTTCTTAGCCAACATCATGCAAAGTATTTTAGGTTCTTAGTAGAAAAGCTAGACAAGTAAATGACATTTATAAAAGTTTTTTGATGTTAATGTTCTTACACATAAGTGCAATAAAATATATAAAAATATCTGAACACTTAAGTCAAACATGCATCAGATAAAACATGAAATCAAATGTATTACACACAAAAAGCATATTCCTATGAGATGCTGTTGTCTAACGCAATGACATGTTTAGTGTGATTTAAGAGTAAACACTTTTAGGGCTCACTGTGTGTGTATAGCCTATAACTAAAACAGTTTTAGTCATGGCAAACCATAAGTTTAAAGATAAGTTCAGTTCTGCAATTCACATCACAGTTCCAAAATAATGGGCTCAATTCAGCTCAGGTCTGAAAATCATCTCCCGTTAAGACCCGTTCACATCAAGAACGATAACTATAACGACAACTATATTACGCTAACATTCTGTTTATTACAGCGGGTTTGTTGTCTGCCGCTTTAAATGCTCAAGCTTGTTTTTATCGTTCATCGGCTGGAATAAAAATCGTTGCGATTTCACCCAAATCGCTTGATTGTTCCGTTATCGTTATAGTAGTGGTGTGGTGGACTCTGCTATTTAGGATGATTTTTAAAACCTCATCTTTATTGTTAACGTTATAGTAATCGTCGTTGGTGTGAACGGGCCTTTAAACAGATTTTTGCTGTGTTTCGGCTTTAGTACATCATGATCTCTTTGGGCGCATCCTCCGTGGGTTTCTCCTGCTCTTTGCGGCGTGTGTACGCGGTGTGGACGTAGAGATACACCATGAGGATGGAGACCATATTGAAGCAGATGTACGGTATCAGAAGGAAAAACCCCACCTTTAGGTTAATTTTTAGATCTTTCAACACCGCAGTGGGTGTATCGGCTTTCACCAGCGTCTCGAACATCTGGCCAATGAAGGCGTTCGCCACATACAGAATCAGCGCCAAGCTGGCCACACACACTAGACAAGAGATAAGACACATAAAGGCCTTGAAACCACTTTTAGTATTATTTAGACATCTAAACATTTTAAAAGTGCTGTAACGTCAATTGAAGAGTTGATTCTGCACTATTTCTGATCAGATGCAAGCACATTTCTTGGTTTGTGACACTGTGTATGTTTTCTCACCACTAAGTCCACTGCACGTGTACACCCCTATTGGTCCCATGTAGGTCTGATATGGGTTGCTGAAGCTGTTATAGAGTGAGACCAGAATACTGCCCACAGACCCCGCAAGAGCCAGAGCCAACAGGATGACAACCAGAGCGTGTAGGATAACCGGAGCTCCTGCTAATTTCCCCAGACGATTAAACACTAAGAGAAAGACAAAAAGACTATTCTATTGGAAAATAAGAATGCACAAAACATTGATTTTAAATCAAATGACATAACCTTTGACGAACTCCAGTAAGTATAAAATTCTATTGTGATTTATATGGAATTGCAGTTCTAATTCCTGAAAATTCCAAAGGTCATCTTAGTCCATCATTTTGAATCTGCAAAGCTTTTTCATTGTATTTATTGGTATCATATACATATATCAATCTATCATAATCTACATGATCTTAATTTGTCTATTGCTTCTATCTTATATGATATAAGTTTACACTTGAAAATGTCAAAATAGCATAATCTAGCATGCTTATTTGATGCTCACCTGCCACTTCTTCTCCAAATTTGGAAATCCTGGGGCAGTTGACTTTGTCTTCTGTGCCGCTGAAAAGGCCGATTCTGAGACTGGAGGATCCATTGAATTCACTGTTGTTCGGTCCGCAGGCCATATTGGCTGAGGCCCATTCTGCCGCCATCCCATAACCCAGCAAACCCACTCCAGCTGCACATATTAAAGAACTTGACAAGAAATGCAGTAGTTTCTCCGTGGACGGCATTGTAACTGTGGTCCTTTTTTTCTAGGTCCTTAGCTGAGAATTTGCTTGTCAAGCAGACCCTTTGAGTCCTGACGCTTCCTGACGCTTGCGGCTGGAAAATGGGAGAACTTGGGATGAGGTGAGGTGTTGGTGGGTAATAAATGGTGCTGTATAGGTTGCACTTTGCTTCACAGATCTGAAACCAGTAGCCAGGTGTTTCCTTGTAACGGGAAAGGTTTGGACTGAGGTGGGGAGAGCTGATCACAGATCAGCTCATAATGAAGCTCATCACAAGGAGGGCAATAAAGTCATAAAGTAATCGTCTGTACAGTCACGGACTGCTGCTCGTGTTGTCATGGCATTTATATTAGAGTTCACAAAATCATAAAGAGAGTGACGTGGGTTTGATCAGAAAGAAACAATCTAGAAATTATTCTTGACAGTACAGAGGTCCTGCTTTACTGCTGTGGTGTAACTGGCATCGTTTAGGACCCGTATAATTGATCACAGGGCACTGGGATGGTCTGGGGTGTAACATTTATGATCCTTACAGTAAGAGTTAATATGACAGTAGCAGCGATATTCCTACATAGAGAGAACAATATTCTCATTGTTTTTAAATAAATATACCTTTTACATGTTTCATACTTTATTTAAAGATGATTTTATTGGCTGTTAGTTCTGTTGTGGTGAAAATAAAAACAGTAAAAGAAAAGGAAGAGATATGATATTAAACGCTACACACCCTCATCAGGTAAGAAAACATGTTTATATTATATAAATGTGTGTATTTCCTGAATTCTATATTTAGATTTACTGTGATGCCTTGTCCAAAGTCCGTTCTCCTGTGATACCATATCACCATGGATATGAAAACACACCCACATATAAAACACACAAACACACACATGCAAGCAGAGATAGTAGGATCAAAAAAAATGTGTGAAATACAGATATATTATACTGGAACAGAACAATACACAACCTGTAAAATAAAATAAAAGTATAGAAAATAATTACACTTTTAACCAGCAGATGGCGCATGTCTTTCAGTTAATCTGAGAAAACAGCATTGATTAAAATTATGCATAGATTAGATTAACCATTAGGCTTATTTATAGTTTTAATCATTTTAATTATTATTATTTTTACTGTCCTTTGTTCAGTTTTTTTTTTGGTGCTGATAATGATGATTTAATAACGTTTATTACACTTAAAACATGCTCTTTATAACTGCTTTGCTAAACAGATGCTGTAAAACTAATATAAACAAAATAATACTGTAGAATGGTAGGCGGCATGAAATAAAGGGTGCACACATTGGGCGGGGCTTATCGGATTATTCTGCTATTCACTGTGTAGTTTCAGTTAAATAATTGTGTGTGTGTGTGTGTGTGTGTGTGTGTGTGTGTGTAATAATTAAAGTATAAATTACTGTCCAAACTGCTGAAAGAACGCCTGAACTCTGTTGGTCACGTGGAACCGGATATTTTTCTTGGTGCGGAACAGGATGGACCAATCACAGACGATTGTGATTTTTGAATTAGTTTTCCCATTTGTCTATCAAACACATAGGCTACCATTTGAAATAACAAGAAACAAACGAGCTCAACTTCACATCAGCGCCAGATGTTAGAGATGCTAGAGCTAGATAGCCACAGTATTAGAATCTGAACCAGAGGCTTAATATCGAATCAAACCTTGATCTTGAACTAGAGACATAACTAAAGAGGAAACAGAGTTAAATGTGGAACTAAATTAAATAATATATGAATAATAATTTGTTTGCTTGCACATAAAGAGTTTTATTGAACTAGAACCCAAACTAAAGTTAGAGACCTTATTTATCAGCGCCATCTTTGATTTTTGGCGGGAATGAAAGCACTGTGATAGCCTACATCTCTTCAGTGGGTTGCACTGCTATTTAATGTGTTTTTTTTTTTTATTCTAATGACGAAACACAACAAATATCTTCCCAAGAAATTTCAGTAGACAAAAAACCGAGACAGCTGTGGAAAATGATAAGTGATCTAGGAGCTTTAAGACTGCATCTGAAATTGTATACTGTCTTGAGTAGGTACTTATTTTAAATAAATATTACTTACTAATATTGGGCCTTCTGTTTTTCGCCTATTATATAGTAAGGAAGGATGCGATTTTGGATGCAGCCAAGTCTATCCCTCACAGCTCCACTTTCATACCTGTTATGGCGTTGCGCTGAATAAGGTCTATTAGATTCCTGAAGCTAGATTACACTTTTTCAGTGTAATATATCCCCCCCCCCCCCCCCACACACACACACACACACTTTAAAAAAAAACAGAACATTACTGAGTTCAATGGAGGAATTCAGCATTTTGAGCCACTGCGCGCCCCCTAGAGGAAGAACTCATATATGCCATAGGCAACACCAGCATTTGATTGTCAGGCTGAGGCTGTGCTTTTAGACTCAGGCATTTCAGAAATGGTCGCTAGGCGGCTCTGAGCACACGGAGAACTCCTGAGAAGCGGGTGAACCCCTGACAGAGGAGTAAATCTGCAGATCAACACAAATCCTCCTGTTTCTTTCCTCCAGCAGCAGCGGTCAGCTTTCACCCAGCCGCCCGGCGCGTCCTGCGCTCCCCATTGCCGGATCATAATCATCCGTGCGCTTGAAGAAACTGCCTTCGTGTTGGACTTTACGGTAAGAGGGGTATTTAATCTGAATCTAACGGCTTTAACGGCAATGTTAAATTTGGTACATGTGTAGGAATGTTGTTTTTCAGTAGGCTACGCTGGAGCGCGTAAAGGAACTGTGCGCTCCGGTGCGTTTGGTATGATACACCCATAAATACTCGCATGAAGCCAGCACTTGAGATTGGTTTGTTTTCTCTAACGTGCTTTGCTGTTCATCTTTATTCATGCATGGTCCATGCTGCTCATGATCAACAGAGGATCTCAGGTTATGATGGAGCGCATTGGTTGTGTTGGGAACCCGAGTGATCTGTAGGTTTCTTCATAATGTGGGTTAGTGGAACAAGCTGTAGGCAAGGAATGAGACGGGAGTTTTGGTTTAGGCTCTTTGGGACTCACTATTCACTTCCACCCCTGCAGATCTGCTAAGTGAGCACGCGGAGGAGAGAGAGGAATGTCATGCAGGAGCGTAGGTGTCTTTTACAGTAAAGGCACAACCAGACACAGAAGTAGAACTAGGTTATCATCATCATCATCATCAGACTTTATTGCAGACTCAAGGTCCAAATTTAAAAAAGGAACCAAAAAAATCAATGCGTTGCAAAAATATAATAATACCAGTGTGTCTCCACAATTTGGACTGATAACGTAGTACTGACCCTTATATTTCATGAGCCCACAATAATCTAATTTCTGGAAACATTTAGCCAGCAGATACATTTATGTATAAGATTTCATAACAGCTTGAAAAGTGTTAACTCTTGCACTCACAAACATTTAACTTGCAATTTGCCATCTAGGTCTCCCTCATTGCATCTTTATACGCTATTTGAAGCCTCTGTAAACTCTCTGTTCTATAATTTGACCACAGATGAGCAGTATAAAGTGGTGTACTAAACAATGACATCTTCACTTCATCTTAACAAGAACTAAAAGTATGTTAGCCTGCATAAACATCAACGCTGCCTTTGAATATCCTCATCGTCCGTCATGTTCTCAGTAATAAAATGTCCAAGATATTATCACACACTCACTAAGATTCAGAGATTCGGAAGAAGTGCATCTCAGTCTGTTTTGTGTCTCTCTTGTTGTTGTTGAGATGTGCACGTAGTTCTCAGACATATTGCCTGTTCTTTTAATGAATCACTTAAATTAACGGTCTGTCTGGTAACTGCAACCATGTTAGTCATAAATGAATGCATGCTTTAAATCTAGTTTTAACCAAATGTATATTGTGTTCCTGGAATATTGCGGCGTAAAGTATGGCTAATATAAAACAGAATATCAGATCAGTATAATTTAGTACAAATCAAACCTACTCACACGCATGAGCAAAATAGCATGTAATGGATGCAGTTTGGAATATTCTTTTCTCATGGAAGCAACAATCGCTGATGATAAACTCAAATCAAGGGACTTTCTGTCAACATGGGCCATTTTTGTGGATAGATGTACTCCTCAAGTACAAAATAGAAAGTCTTAACAGATGCTTGATTCCTCCTGAAGTAGTTTGGATCTGTTTATGTCTTCCAGTTGTTTAAAGTATTATTCTGGGTTAAATACAATTCAAACTCTATTGACAGTATCCGGAAATCACTTACAGGTGAAGTCTAAGGGGCAACAGTACAATAGATTGAAGGCATTTTTGTTTGGTTTACAAACTGAATCAGAATTATTTTCAGTGGTCACCTACTGCATGCTTCAGATGATGTTCGTATACTCTCAGAAAAAAATGTACAAAAGCTGTCACTGTGGCGGTACCTTTTCAAAAGGTACACCTTTGTACCTAAAGTGCATATTAGTCCCTCAATGGTACATATTGGTACCAAAAGTGTACATATTAGTTCCAAAAGTGTACATATTAGTACCTAAATGGTACATATTAGAACCGTTTTGAAGGGTACTGTCCCAGTGACAGCTTTTGTACCTTTTTTTTTTTTTTTACTTATTTTAACCTAAAATATAAAAACATGCACTGTACCAGCGGTATCCTTCTTTCTTGAGAAATCAAATCCCAGAATCTATTTTTGCTTCATAGTTTAATTTTTTTTGTCTGTGTATGGGGTTACGGAGCATCCGTGCTTATGCCCTGCTGTGTTGTGCGTCCTCATTGGTGTTATAGCGTTTAATATTCTCTTTTAAGCAGTTTTTTTTTTTTTTTTTTTGCTTGTGGGTAACAGTGGGAGCTAATTGGTCCAAAGCCGTTGCCTTTTAGTGGGTGAAATGGATTATTTGTGGGTGCTCATTAGATCTGTCAGGGTCAGAAGAAAGGCCTGCTGCTTTGTGTAAAGTGTGCAGAGCAAAACGATAAGGAAGAACAGAAATAAAGGCTCATTAGCAGGATTGAAGTTTGTTTGCTTTTGTAATTGAGAGAATTAAGCTGTCTAAATGAAGTAAATGGGAATCACGTTCTCCAGCAGGATTTATGGCAATGCACTGATCAGCTGTGTCTGTTTTTCTCTTTAAAATCCTTAGTGTACAAAGTATTTAATTACATTAATGAGAGCATCTCCGATATAAAGTGCTTTGTTGGCCCTGCGTGCTCTGTGTTTGTGTCCTGACGCACAGGGCGAGCTGACGGAAGATCCAGCACATTGTTTGGGCATGTATTCATTTACTGGAACGCTTGGCTATTCTCGTATGTTCAAACGCAGGAAAGTGAAGAAAGGCAGACAGGCAACATCCTGTGAGGCAAACCCAGAATCTCTTCGTACTCTCTCTTTCTTCCTCGTTCTGTCTGTTGTCTGGTCCTGTCATTTGGCTTTATTTCTGTAAAATTATAAAAATGTCCATTTCGATCTCTGTAGTTCCATGAAGCACTGACATGATTTTACAAGCATTTTGTTACTGTAAAACACTGTACTCTTAAGTTTTACTGTTAAGTCATGAAGACTTATTAAAATACTTTATTTTATATAAGTTTGGAACAAATTACACACCAATATTTTGAATGAGCTTTTATTTTTATACTTTTTTTTAGTTAGTAGTGCTGTCAAACTAACACAAAAGTTTGTGTTTAATTTTAAGTTTTCTTAGCTACTACAGTGTTCAAGATGGTTTTTAGGTCATTGTTTGGGTACTCTGAGTGGTTGCTAGAGTGTTTGGCTGGTTGCTAAGGCGTTGCTAGGTGGTTACTATTGGGCATTTTGAGTGTTTAATTAAAAAAACGCCCACAACCAAGTCTATGACATTTTGGTCTCTATATAGCCCTCCTTCGATAAGTCTGTGTAAAAGTAAATGATTTGAGGTATTATTCATGTCTGAAGCTCAAATGGTGCAGGAATCGTATCAAAGTTTAATCCTTAGCGTCAAGGGTTTGTTTAAATCCCTAACCCTAACTAAGAAAACAATGAACAATAGTGATACGACAGCTAGCTAGTAATTTACTATGAATTCACAGTGAAAGTTGAAGTACGAAGACACTCAATCAACCTCTTCTGATAGACACATGTGGTGCTCATCCACTCCTGCACACTAGAAAGAGCTTCAGGAAGTGGTTGTAATGGGTTTATGGAGGAGTGTGAGGAGTGTGTGTTTGACAGGGTGTGGTAGCATCTGCTGAACGGCCCCTGAGTTGCGTTCAACACGTGCTTGAGTACGAGATTCCTGTTACTCAGCTGTGCAAACACGACCTCACGGGTCTACCTGCTGCTCGCTTGTGTTGCACACGTCCCTCACTCCGAGGCCCGCGCTATGAGCCTGTCCCGACTCGCAAGCGGATAAACGCACGCCTCCTAAGATCCTTGGAATCCAGAATCAAATTCTTGGAATATTTGAGGTGTGGAATCAGCAGTGATTTAAGCGGTTAGTGGGTTACTATGTAAATCTATGTGGACTGGTTTGTCTTTTAACTGTTATGACGGGAGGCTGCAACCTGTCTGTCTGAAGTCTTTGAGAACCGGTGTTTGGCTGTGAATGCATGTGGGACGTCCCAGAGGACAAGTTTATTACTCAGAGGTTGCTTTTTCATTACTTTCTCAGCTGACTTAAAGGTTTGTTTATGGTTCAATCGTGGACTTTCAGTTTTGTTATTCAGTTATTCATTCAGGTTTCAGCTTTGTCTCAAATATTTCTCCTTAAATTACTCACGAGAAGTTATTTTAATTAAAATCATATGCAAATCAGACAGCTGTTGACATACATTAAGCAGATATAAAGAGATGAATGTGGGTAGCTCAGATCATTTGGTCTTGGAAGAATCTGATGACAAATGTTTGAGTTCATATTGATATTCTGACTTTTGATTGCAGACTTATATTTGGCCAATTGGAGTTCTGATTCTTTGTAGGAAATAGATGTGAATGAGTGCGTTTACATAATGCGATTATAATGGGTTTTTAGCAGTATTGCGATTTAAACTTTACCTCATGTATACACAATACTTCGATCAAACTAATGCGCTTAAGCTCATAATCGTAGTAACCATAATTGCATTAAACTATGAGATTACTCGCAGTAAACAGGCATGTAAACATCTTAATCGCATCATTACCGCTCTGACCAAAGTGCACTTGTGCTAGGATATACACACACGGATGCTGTGTGTTGTTCACACAGCTTCATGAGTGAACTCAGTGACATTATTCTGAAGTTTTCCCTCCAGTCCGAATCGCTGAACTCTGTCAACACAACTCACTGCACAGTCTCTGCTCTTTATCTTTATCCAGAGACGGTGCGAAGCACACAGTGACATTGCTATGCTCATCATGGCGCAGAGTTACAATATGTCCATACAAATGTGTTTTGCTTGTAACGGATATGGATTAAAACAGTGGCCAGTAACACCTACTGTGTGTGAGTTCATAATTTGTGCTATGCATTGGGTAAAAATAACCACAATTCTTAGCAAATAATCAGAATAATGAAAATTGTGTAAACAGTAGTGAAGTCCTTGTGCCGTAGAAACATCTTATCGCATCTCCACTTACTCTCCATGCAGAATCATTGATGTCTAGGAGAAACAAGTGAGATGTTAAAAAGATCTCAGTTCTCTCTTATGGCATTGTTTCAGAGTTGAACAGGAAGAGACGTGTGATTCTCTTGGGTTGTGCCTGGCGGAGAGCTGAATGGACGGGAAGCAGATCTGGATTGAATTTGAGCTGTCAGGGGAAGAGCCAATGATGTCATATCATTACCAGCTGCCCAGAAATATGAGGGGCAGTATGCATTTCCCGGCACATATTTTCACCCTTTTACTACTCAATTACTTTGTGCACCCCAACAAAAAGGCTTGAGTTGATTGTAGGGCTTTTAACAGTTAAAGGGACAGTTCACCCAAAAATGACTCGCCCTCATGTCTTTCCAAACCCGTTTATCTTCGGAACACAAATTAAGATATTTTCAATGAATTCTGAGAGCTTTCTGTTCCTCCATTCGCATTCTACGCAACTTCCACTTTGATGCTTCAATAAGTTCATAAAGAGATTGTCAAACTAATGAATTTAATGGTTTAGTCCAAATTTTGACACGCTTGCTTTATATGATGAACAGATTAAATTGAGGGTTTAATTCACAGCGAACATAAACAGAAGCTCAAGCGTACATACTCGACACACAAGACTAAACCTCATTGGTTCTCTTGGAAGCTCAATTGTGCTGCTTAACACGAGAGCAAACCTCATTGGTTCTCGCACATCAAGCGAACATACTTGACCTTCCGTTTAGCATTAACTGATGTATGCATAGATGCATTATTCTATATGAGAATAAAAGCCTAAATTCAATCTGTTCATCATATATAGCGATCGTGTAACTTCATAAAATTTGGACTTTTAAGAACTTTTTTTAAACGTTAAATTGGTAGTTGCGGAGCTGTCAATGGAGGGACATAAATCTCTCAGATTTCATTAAAAATATCTTAATTGGTCTTCCGAAGATTTTGGAACCACATAAGGGTGGGTAAATGATGACAGAGTTTTCATTTTTGGGTGATCTAACCTATTAAGCACAACCTGAAAATTGAACCAAAGCTCTAATTTTGTTGTAGATCATTAAACCGTTTCACTGCCTCAGAAGTCTGTCTGAAATTAGGGCAGCAAGTCAGCTGCCTAAGCTTTCAGACAAATCAATGATCAATGCATCCTTGCTGAATAAAAGTATACACAAAAATATCTTATCGACCCAAACAAACTTCAGTTTAAATGATATAGCAAAATCTGGCGGACACATCTCTAGGATCAAGTGGGATGTACAGTAGCGTCCCCAGGTTTGATATTTTGATGAATCCCATGCAGGAAACAGTATCTCAGGCCTGAGACATGTAACGTCTGTTTGTGAGTAGACAGAGTCTCGCTGTGAGGATGATGACCTCTCGCTGAAGCCAAAGAGAGACAGAGCTGCAGGCTAGTTCACCTTTGAAATGTGATCGCAGGATGATCTCATGGCTTTGAAGAAGCTTCTGCTTCATTTGTGTGTGTGTGTCTGGCTGTACATATTTGCCCCAGTTCCTCTGAGAGTAGTATTTGGATGAGGGACCGTGTGTGTGTTCATGCAGGGTGGAGTGCACTATGACATCTTCTCTCTGGTTATGTTTTTATATCCTGAGAACTGAAAGCAAATGTTACACTCCCCTCCCAGAGAGACTGTTGTTTTGGTGCTCACCCCCACAGTTCACACCAGCCCATATGCTCACACACAGCCCGTCTGTGTTCTAGTGTGTATGAAGATTCATGCATGGGATTCTAGAGCAACAACACAATCTGGTGACTGCAATCAAGATGTGTAAACAACATTTTAGAGGAATAAACCTTATTCAGAGCAGCGCCTTGACAGGTATGAAAGCGAGTCTGTGAGGCATAGACTTGCTGTGTTTTCAATGGCATCTGCTGTAAAATGTTATAGAAAGCTCCTAATACCCTTATATTTTTCCACAGCTAATGTTGTCTGGAGTTTTTTTGTCTACGGAAATATCTTGGGAAGATTTGTTTGCAGTGTTTCGTCAGCAGAGCAATCCAAAACATTAAATAACAGTACAATCCACTGAAGAGATGCATGTCTGTCCCTCACAGCCTCGCTTTCATTCCTGTTAAAAGTTAAAGATGGTGCTGTTGTGAATAAGGTCTATAGTTCACCAATGAACTATATGTCGTTCTAAACCTGTATGACTTTGGTACAAAAATAGAGATGTTTTGAAATACGTCCAAATTCTCTTCCCATTAAGCGGACGTAAAAAATTAAGATCTTTAAGATTTATTACTGTTTTTGAAAGAAGGCTGCATTTATTTGATCAAAAATACAATAAAAACAATTAAATAGTTTAATATTATTTACAATTTTAAAGAACATTTTTCTATTGGAATATATTCTAAAATGTAATTTATTCCTGTGATCAAAGCTGAATTTTCAGGATCATTACTCCAGTCTTCAGTGTCACATGATCCTTCAGAAATCATTCTAATATGCTCATTTGTTGCTATATACTGGTGTGTATATGTGTGTGTGTGTGTGTGTGTGTGTGTGTGTGTGTGTGTGTGTATGTATTTACATCTCTTTTAAATCCACCAGAGCTTTTTTGACTTGCTGCTGTCAGTAAATTCTGGATTAATCCGCTCAGTGGTGCTCTGATGTCTTAATATAAATCATTCACATGTGGAATGTTTCTATGCCATACTTTGATGTGATTTCATTGCACTTTAACGTCTAGCCTACACTAATGCATGCTGGATTCTAATGTTAGAGCCGGTCACGGCCCTGCTTTTCACAGCAAGAAAGCAGCAGCTTAAATTAGAGCATTCTTTGTCTTTTTGTAGATTAGTCATGTACGTCAAGGTAGAGAGTCACAGACAACAAGCTGTTCGGAGTGAAGGCGCCTCTCCTGAACGGTTTAATTCCAGCCTCCTGGGTCTGAAATAATGGAGCAAGTTTTTTGGCTCTCGGAGTCAAAAGACTCTCTCAGAGGTTAGACGCGCCAGCGCTGCTTTTAGCGTATTATCACACAAGCTCTGAGCTTCTAAAGCGCTGTAGCTTTCAGAGCGATACAAAGAAGTTTTGTTCTAGAGCATTGAGTGATACACTTAACAAGGTCTTCTTGAAGACTTTTGCATCTGACTGCATGTGTGTTCAGTCAGATGTAGAGAGAATGAGACATGTATCCTTAATACTTGCCCTGAGGGGGTTTTAATGTGATGTATTACAATGACTGTGTTCATATCTACTCTAATAACTCACAGTTCAAAGGACAACTCTTTCAGTGTTTTGCCCTGTCAAAACTACTAAGAGCCGAAAGGCTTCTGCACTGACCTCAGGGCAAGTAAAAGCATCTTACATTTAACTCCTTTTTGAAGTCAACATATATCAAAATCGACCCTGTTTGCTTTCTAAATCAGTGTGTCAGGTCTTTGTGTGCGTGGTATGGTCTGTGCATGTTATTCCAAAAGAGAAATGTTTGTCTTGGAAAGCGTTCATCCAACGGTTTCTTTGTGCCACCTTTGACAACTTCCCTTGTACCAGCGTGGCCTTGCTAATTCGGCAACCACAGCTGTACTGTGTACGGTTCTGTACAAATCAAAACGCACACTGTAAGCCTAAGTTAGTAAAACTCAAACAATTTGAGGTAATCAGTTACATCAAAATTTTTAAGTTTTGGTAAGCAGAACAGGCTAATTTTTATTATGTTCTCATACATTTTGAGTTATATTTGAGTAAGATAATTCACACATTTAACTTAAAATGACCATGTAATCTCAAATTAAAGGATTAGTTCACTTCAAAATTATTTTTTCTGTCAACATTTACTCACCCTCAAGTTTTTCAAACCTGTATGAATTTCTCTCTTCTGCTGAACACAAAAGACGATATTCTGAAGAATGTCGGTAACCAAACAGTTGCTGGTCCCCATTGACTCCCATAGTATATTTTTTTTCCTACTATTGAAGTCAATGGGGACCAGCAACTGTTTAGTTACCGACATTCTTCAAAATCTTTTCCTTAGAAAATAGAAAAAAGTAAAATAAGTTGTGCATGCAGTTTGATGTTGACTTAATATGCAGCATGTATCATAAATCGTAATATTCTCAGCAGATTGTATTGCAATTCATTGTGTGTTGACTGTGTTCGTGAAAATAGACGAGTAATGCTCTGATCAATAATGGACTGGCATTGACCTGATCAGCTTACTTTCTCTGTCTGTCTATGAAGTCAAGCTGTGTGTGTGTTCTGGTTTACTGTTACAGCCTTTAAACACTCAGCCATTTACATAGTTGTCTGATATTAGCAACTCTGTGTCCTCCCTGAAGTGCTGTTTGTCTCCTCTATTATGCTAATCATTATCATAATGGTTTCACTTTCAGAAAAACAACTTGCCGTTAACTTGTAAAACTGCAGTTTGCTGAATTGTGCCATTAAATGCTGATCAGACCATTATGTTAATCAGTTTGGGTTCTGCTGAATAGTTAAAGGGACTGTGTGTAGGAATTTCTCACATCTAGTGGTGAAATTGTATTTTGCATTCAAACGAATAATGATCTCCAGCGCCTCACTTTTTCAAATGCGCGTTGAATCTACGGTAGCCGTTATGTACCAAAAAGCTATGACAGGTCAGGATGTCTTATAATACTGTCTTATAAAACACTTCGAGTTTTTCTTCGGGTGAACAGGTTTGTTATTTAAAACAAACTGAAACTTGAAACAACGAAAAAAATAATGTTACAGTATGAATTACTGACTGTGAAAAACATTAACTATGGTAATTAGTAGTAATGCCTTTTTTACTCGTTATATTTTTTGAAGTACGTGCATTGTTAGATATCATCATCATCATCAGAGCCTTCTCTAACGTTACTTTACTCAATAGCTGCTATTCATCAAACAGCCTGTTTAACTTTTAACTATAAATGTTCGACTGTCTATATAATAAAGTACACAACCAAGCAATGAAAAAAAAGCTTGTAATTAAGACCGTAACATTGACTTACCTGTCGAGAAGAAAGCAGGCAACTTCAGGGTCTCTTTTGAAAGCTTTCTCCTGCATTAGCTATCCCGACATTAACCCTTGTTTTTGTAATCTCCGGTCACGTTTCCTTTTACGGTCTATTTTGGACTTTTTCGACGACGAGGACTCCTTATCCTGTGACTCAGCATATATATGAATGAACGGTGTATAAATAATCGTGCAGTGCATCCTTTTAAACTTGCCAGGGCAGTGACAAGCGCCTCTCACTGCTCTGCGCCTCCGCTTCTGCTGGCTTCAGTCACGTGACACTGGTTCTGAACGAAAACGCGTTGTGGAAACGCGTTGGCCTAGTACTTTTTGTCCCTCTCTGCTATTATAGTTTTTCAAGATGGCGGAACTACATGGAAGCCTCCGTGGACCTACCTGTCCCATGTATGTAAAGATAATAAATTAGTCTGATCGAGGATTAATCTGATCATTGGCATAGGTATTTGTACACCATTGAGGGTATATTTATTAATAAAAATATTGATTTTAGATAATAAAATACCTAAAAAGCTACACAGTCCCTTTAAGCAATTATTTTGGATGTAGTTAATGACTTGTATGTGTCATGAGGCTTGTGATACCCGATTGGTTGTGCAGCTTCTTGAGTGTATTCAGCTTAATCTATTTGCCTGACAGGCGATAAAATGGTCAAAATATTTTTCTAGACATATTGACAGGGGGGTCCAGCAATATCTAATGACCAAGAACATCCTAGAAATTACACAGAACTCCTTGGCCATTTCCAAAAGTCACATCTAGTTATATGTATTCTCACAGTGGTCTGCCTTTCTGAGAGGAACCTTGAAATGAGATCATAAAATGGGTTGGGTATGTGTGAAAAATATAGCATGCTGCTAACCACATGTTGGCTAAAAAGACAACGGGCAATGCAGTAAAGCACAAATCCTAAAAATGTTTCTCTCAGTGATGTGCAAACTACAGTAAGTGCTAAAACAAGCCAATCCCTCATCGCTCCGTCCTGCAGTGTGTGCCTTGGGGAAAATATAATCATAATAATGATAATGTGTTCAGTCTGTCTGTAGACTTGGATGGGTCGTTTGGGGTCTGTAAGACTATTTTAATGACCAAAATAAACTAAAAACAGGGATATTTTGATGTATTATTATAGTTTAAAATAGATGTTTTCTATTTTTATTCTATTTTTAAAAATGTGATGCAAAGTTGAATTTTCAGCATCATTACTCCAGTCTTCAGTGTCAGAAATCATTCTAATATGCTAATTTGCTGCTCAAGTAACATTTCTTATTATTGTC
This sequence comes from Scardinius erythrophthalmus, assembly GCF_964197995.2. NCBI lineage: Eukaryota > Metazoa > Chordata > Actinopteri > Cypriniformes > Leuciscidae > Scardinius > Scardinius erythrophthalmus. The sequence continues at coordinate 4,653,881 of NC_138238.1, forward strand.
AATGTTGAAAACAGTTGTGCTGCTTCATATTCTTGTGGAAACCTTGATACACTTTTTTAGGATTCTTTGAAGAATGTACTGTTCAAAAGAACAGCATTTATTTGAAACAGAAATCCATTGTAACTTTATGAATATGTCACTTTTGATCTATTTAATGCATCCTTGCTGGATAAAAGTATTGATTTCTTTTGAAATCTAAACTTTTGAACACTGAAACTGTAGCTAGTGAGATTTCTAAGCGTTCTTCTGTTGCTCAGCCGATATCTCTAAACATCTAAATATAAACATTTGCACAGTAAACATGATCCCTCCCTTGGTATGATAATGACATGTGATTTTTTTCTGTGGGGATGTTTTTCCTCTTTCAGTTCTGGTTTATCCTGTGAGATTGTGTTTCAAGTTTCTGAACTATGGAAGCTGTGGGCTGCAGCATTTTTTACTAAAATGTTCATAGCAATGTGACCTTGTTCTGATTAACCTTCTACAATGGTCTATCAGTAGTGCTGATCTTCACCAGCCAGATTTGCATCCACATGTTTTTATGCAACTTTCAGGGTATTGCATTAATGGATGGAAATGGCAAGATGCGGATGAAATTTCTAAAATGCGCACAAACAACTTTAATTTACATAGTAAAATTTTCCGTGGAAGTTGCAATTTTCTTCTCTTGAACACAGAAATTCTATTTTTCGATTTATATTTATTCTTTTGGCAGATACTTTTATCTGAAGTGACTTCCATTGCATTCAAGCTTGAATCACGTAATTCCTGGGAATTGAAGTGGTGTTTCTAGTAGGGCTGTACTCAACCAAAGAAAATCTTGGTCGACCGAAGTCCTGAAATTTTCGACTAGAAATCGACTAAAATCGACTAAAAATGACGTTAGAAAAAAACCCGTTAAATTAATTAGATGCGCACTTTGCGCAGGACTTGGTAGCCTTGTTGTCCGCCTAAATGAATTATAAATAAACATAAACAACTAGTAGGCTATTTGCAGTATATTAAATCGTTTTTGACCTAATTATTTTGCACTGAAATGAGTCTGACACTCGAGTTTGTCAGCTCTGACGGCGCTGCATCACGTGCACCTGCGCAATATCATAGCTTATGATTTCCGAAAATAGTACTATGTTGTCAACTAGTGATATCATCACAAGAACTGTTGAGGAATATGCAACATAATTTAGACAATTATTTTTGTCATATGTTATAATAAGTTATAACTGTCAGACGCTATCATTTCACCGTGCATGTCCTCGCACCGAGCGAGGCTGAACATGAGCTCAGCGTCGCAGCTGAGACACGAATAGACTATTAATATTAAATTAAAGCTTTTACTCTTAATAAACACAAAAGGCACGTCCACTTTAATAAAAAAATAATATTTATTAAACAAACCAGATCAAGAGCAGAAACGAAATAAAGTGCATAACTGAAAAATAAAGCATCCTAGGCTCAAAACTAACACACCAACAGCACAGCACAATTGCGCATTAGGCTCCAAATAAAAAATAAAAAAGTTAGGTTATCACACTAAAACATTGAAATATGCTAATTCTAATATGTTCATATAGCCTACTCAAAACAGACAGGGCAAGCTAACGCAGACAAGTGAGCTTAACGTTACCACTTTTAGATGATATGTCATGTTTGTCGTCAAGCTGTGGAAAACTGTTGCTTGCAAACTTTGCATTCGACCTTTTTCATGTTATCAATTTTAACAAAATGCTGCCACACTGTCGATTTCTTTGTTGTTGACATGTTAGAAGAGGACTGACTATTAAACGCTCTCACAATTAAATAAATAATATTCAGCATCAAACCTTCTATGCTCGACGCTCTCTCTTGGGTTGGACTAATCCAAAAAAGGTGAAAACAAGGGGGGTGTTTTGAAGACAGACTGTTACAGTGAAACAAGGGTACTCTGAAAACACCCCCATTAGCAGTTAGTGCTTTCCACCTGATGAAATGAGCGCGCCTCAGCGCGGCAAAACTGATGAAATAAACGCGGCAGAAAATCGACCAATCAGAATTTTGGTCGAACCAGAACGTATCGACCAACTAATCGACTAATCGACTAGGGCAGTACAGCCCTAGTTTCTAGCAACATTAGCCCTATTCGCACTGGATTAGTATTATCTGTTGACCTCGTGTGATTTAGAAATTACCCCCCCCACATCTGAATTTCGTGTGGCGCATTCGCACGGGATAAGCGAAGCCTGTGATTTTACTCGAATTTACTGACTTATCTCCCGGATATGACGTCAATAGGCTATGGCTTGGAAATGTCTTGTCATTATTATAGGTCTAGCTGTATGGTATATAGAGAATGTTCCTCACCGCATGCTGCTATACATGTCATCCATCTCCATCTAATCATTCTTTTTGTTTTTGCTCTTCTGATGGTTTTCAGCTTTCTCTTTCTACAAATTGTATAGTTGTATCGTATGGTGTATAGCGATATGACCCAGCCAACACAGTCTCACCCCAAAACGTCACATACTGACGCGTCTTGACCATACGGCAACATACGACGAAAAGGGTACCCCTAAAACGTCCATATGAGACGCAGACATAAGCGCAACAGCAGCGCCTCCTAGCGGTACCCTAACTTATACCTAAACCTACCCATAACCCGAATCGTCACATATGGACGTTTTAGGGGTACCCTTTTCGTCGTATGTTGCCGTATGGTCAAGACGCGTCAGTATGTGACGTTTTGGGGTGAGACTGTGTAGACCCAGCACCCAAAATACTATCAAAACACTCCAACGCAGCTTCCATTTTTCTGCGAAAGATGGATAAAAAAGCGCACAGGAAACAAAAACCTTGAAAAAATTATAAACGACCCCGCCAAATCACAGAGATGCCGATTCGCACGGGACTAATATTATCACTGGACCTCGGTGTTCGGCGAAATATGGTAGGTCATTTGCGGGGGAATTTTTACTTTACAAATGACAGACATGGCCGATTCGCGCGGGATTAAGATCACAGACAACCTCCGCAATTATTACAAATGACTAGAGGTCACCAGGTAGGCCTAATACTTATCCCGTGCGGATAAGGCTATTGTCTACAGTTTGAGTTGCAGGAATGTAGTTGTTTGCTGGATTTTTCTAAATAAATTACATTTGCAATTTTGATGCATTTATCGAGTTAAAAATCAGCTGTATTAAAGTGGTTCCAGACCATCTGTAAGAGTTGAGTTGTTTCCGGAGAGCATCTGACTCAACCGTGTTACTCATGATCATGTTGAGTTCGAGTCTAGATTTAGTGAGGGTCTAGACACAACAGTGAGCTAGTCAGCAGAATGAAATACCACCGCTGTCTGCCCTGTCCAAGGCTCTCAGGAGGGGGTTACATGCTTTCAGTTGTCACATTTCCTTGAATCCGACTCATTACAGTCACATTTAGCAGGGGATCTGCTTACCATTTAGTCACTCAGCCTTATGGAACAGTTCCTGCTGTTTTTCTTGAGTCATTGTGTGGTCATTCTGCTATCAATACATGGGCTTTTTTGTTGCTTTTGGCAGGGTTTGTTGTTAAACTTGACCCTGCTATGCCCGTCATTTCCTGAAGCAAGACTGCTAGGAAAACCGGAGGGTGTGTCTCCTCGGGACCCCTGAAGAGCCCACCGTTACTTTTAAAAACAGTACGGGGCGTAATTTTCAGCTCGCTATATGAGCCAAACTAAATGAGCCCACACAAGCAGAGCGAGTCTTGCTTATTGTTCCTCGACTCACTTGAACTGATTAAAGTCGTGGCTGCTGTTAATTTCAGCACAATCTCGTTCCCCAGCGATTCTCTTGCAAGATGAAACGCGGGGACCCTAGGGTGCGGCTGGCAGATCTTATTCCCATTGGGATGAAGAGGAATTTTTAGAATGACTTTCATTTGCAGGGGCTTGAAACAGCATGACTCTGAAGTCGAGTGTGGAAGACTCAGTAGGGTGGCCTCGGGATTCAAGGTTGAGATTAATGATTTGGAAATACCAAAACACAAGTGTAAACTTATTTCTGTCTTTCTTATTGTTTTGATTGCCATGGAAAAATTCCCAAAGCACCGACACTACGTGTTTTGAATCTCTCCGCAGAGGAATTTAAGCTCAAACTCACCACAGAAGGCATTGAACCGTCCTATCAGACGAAAGTATGATAGATAACATCAGAAAATGTCCAGAAATGTATTAGAGGGATTTGTGAAATCACCAAAGACTTATATATGGACAGATTTCTTATTATTTGAGATTATCACTTGATGTTTTGCACCTTTTTAAAGGCTTTGGGAAAACAAAAGTCAAATAAGTGACCTAACAACTACAAAAGGACTCTTCACTGTCACGCTCTCACTATTAGATTAACTCAAGCGAGTGAAACTTGCTTTTGTTCAAACTTTAAGTGATCCTGTACCAGACAAGTTTAGTTAAGCAGCTGTTTATAGAGCATATACTGATCTGGTCTAAGATACAGCATCTGAACCGACACACAAAGTTGGTGCGGAGGGAAAGAATAATATTTTATCTGTGGTTTTAGGAAAACACCTCAGTTGTAGTGATGTTTTAAAGCCTTTCTTAGTGTGCTCCAGTGAGCCTGCAGGTTCAAGATCAGTGATCCATTTAGCCTGCCTTTGCACACACCCCAACCTCAAAGCATGGGTAAACATTTTCACAACTGTAGTTTCTTGCAGGAAGTTCAGAAGTATAATCGTTTCAGCAACAGTCACACATCGTCTTGCATGGGAAGTTGACTTTAAAGTTTTTTTTGTAAATAATGTTAGGACTACATGCTTTTTCCCTTCTGTATTATTCCAATGTTTGAGGCAGAATGAACTAGGGATGTGAATTTTTCATTTTTATTTGACATGAGCAGGAGTACAATATGGTTCTATATCAGCATGACTGTGATTACCTATATATATGTGTTATGTAAATATATTTCTCCCCTTCTTAATTTTAATTTAGTACTTTTAGCATCAGTGCTATAAAAAACATTATTGACATGGACCTTCACAGCCTCATTTTCGTTTACTATAAATTAAATATTGCATCCCTAACCGCAGGACCTTGCTGTCGCTTTCGAGTGTCCATCCTTATAATAAATGTACATAGAACATGCTGAACGATCAGAGAGTACACCTCTGCAAAAGTGACGGTGGCCAAATGATGCATTTCATCACCTCATCTTTTGGTTCTAACGGATGTCGAGTTAAATTAGACGCGAAATCAAATCAGATTCACAGGTGACTCTTGACCTTAATTTGCTTGACCTAATCTCTAATATTGGTTGTGATGGATTCTGCTTTAAAATGTTAATATATATAGAAGCTACGAAAAGCTTAATAGAATGAAAACTGTCCCTTTTCTGTAATGCAAAAAATAATAGTGCAGAAAGTACATGCACTAACTTTTAAAAGTTGTAAAAATGTAATGTTGCCCAAGCTTATAGTATAGTTTGGTATAGTACCATTAACCAATCAATGCTGTATGTAAATGGATGATTTTCCACATTTATTGAACAATACAGACTCAAAAGTGACCCTTCAGCAACAGAACTGGTATAGTATCTGCGTTTTATTCCATTGACCCTGTAGATCTCAAATTGTGTGTAAATCTTCATGAACTCCTCACAGACTCTGGATAGGGAGAAGATTTTCCAGTTGCTGCTCTCAGTAGAATTCACTTACAGCAACATTCAACTATTGTCCTTTTGAATCGCGATGGATTTGAAATGATTTTCTGTCATCTCGGCACAGGCCAGTAGATCAGTCTGCCCTGGGGAGCGGAAGCGGTGGACATAATTTCGGTGGCCCCATCTTAAACATATACACACATAATAACAGCTCTGCAGTGTGTGTGTCACTATTTGTTTACATCCGGAATATGAAGCAGGAAAAGAGTGTGTTCCAGAAAGGGTGGTTCCATGCTTACTATCCCATTACATCAGAGTCTGTTTCTTATAACGAACGACCCAAAGGGCAAGAACTCAGATAAGAGCGCCATCCGCCTCCTGCCCGGGTCATCGGAAGATAGCGCTTTTCAAAAGTGATTGAGTGCTTTGTTGTTTTGTGCAATATGATACTGTATGTCTTGCTGTTTTGTCCCGTCATGCCCTGCCTTGGTAAATGACTTACAGATATTGCAATTAACCAAAATGACATTTCACATGTTGTGTGCTAAATGGATTTCCTTTAACAGGCCTTAAATTGAATTAAAGACGCTGAAGTGAAACCACTTGAACTTGAACATGACATGGCATTATTTGACTGTGGCACAACAATGAAATGTTTGTAGAGTACTGTGGCATTGATTGCGCAAAGCTTTGGTGGATGACTGTAAAAATATGACACAATTACTCTGTTGCGAAACCTAGTGAGCTGTCTACTCTGCTTTGTAAGGCAGCTTTGTAATGTATTGAATGTAGGCTCAATGAGAAATAATACGTTGAACCAATAAAAATAAAAATAAAAAAAAAGTTTTCCAAGCCGTGTTATTGGCCCAATTATATATTTTAAATTGTATTAGCATTCTTTTTTTGTTTTACCTAAACTAAAAATGCATATTGGTAAATTTATATTAGTAAAGCAACTTTACTGTATTGTTTATTCCCCGTTGCCCCAAAAGATGTTTTACATCATTATATATTAAACACTCAAGCCATTCTGCCAGTTTATTTAATAATATAATAGTTTATTTAATACATTTTTATTAAATCTACAACAGTATTGTGAAAATACCTTAAAATGGTTAATACACTGAAAGTACATTCTGCTCAGTAGACCTTAAAAATCATGCATTTAAATTCAAGATTCTAATAAGATATGCAAAGCTGATGAATTTCACCTTACATTAACAAAATCACAATTATTTGAAAAACATCAATTATCTGTAAAAACATCAAAAAATATCATAAAATGTAAATAAATGGGGAGTGTACTCATCCAGTGTTTAGAGAAATTTCACTTAAATTTGAGTATTTAGGTACTTTGAGTTCATGAAACTGCAGCTTAACAGTTTAAACATTAAACATCTAGAAATATTTGCTAAAGTGCAAAAACTTCAAAAACACCATAAAATGCAAGTAACTGGAGAGGGTTACTCCAAATGTTCAGTGTAACTTCATTTGAAGTTTTGTATTCTCACAAGAGGTACTTTGAGCTCATGAAACTGCATCTTAACAGTTTAAACATTAAACACCTAAAACATTTAGCCATTTAGCAGACGCTTTTGTCCAAAGCGACTTACAATTTAGGACTAAATTAAAGGAGAACTCCGGTCAATTTTAACATTGAGCTAATTTTTTTGTAAGTTTGGAGTGCTGTCAATACAGAGAACAATGACAAAAATCGGTGTTGCCTACACCGTGTTATCCTCTTTTTAAAATTTGCACCCTGTTGACTTCAATGGGGCAAGTTTTAAACCTGCTTTTAGCCTCTTAACATCCTTGATGTGTCATTACAAGTGCACAGCTAATGTGAGTGATTCCTTCAGAGTGAACACGAGTGAATCTGACTGCAGTAGATGTGAAAGATATGAATAAAAATGATGTTATTTCAGCCAGCGCACATACCTGTATTTACTTGCTGTTTTCGGTCGAAGTCCATAGTAATCGATTGTCGAGTTCACACGCATAGATTTAGTTAACTATGATGTACTGACAGCACTCCAAATTTACAAAAAAATGAGCTCAATGTTAAAATTGACAGGAGTTCTCCTTTAAGCGAGTCATTGTGAAGAGGCAAAAATAACGCAAGAAGTGCTCAAAATACGAAGTGCAGGCATTGTTCAGAGTAGCATAAGCCAGATAAGAGATGATTAAAGGAAAAGGAAAGAAATATTTTAAAAAATATATATTAATAGATTAAGTGCTCACGGAAGAGATGGGTTTCCAGCGGTGAATGTTGTCAGGGATTCTGCATTCCGGATGAGGGTGGGGAGAGCGTTCCACCAGCATGGAACCGTGAATGAGAATGTTCTGGAAAGTGATTTTGTGGCTTTCTGTGATGGAACCACGAGACATCGCTCGTTGACCGATCGTAGGCTTCTGGTAGGGATGTAGACTCGTAGGAGTGAGTGAAAGTAGGAGGGAGCTGACCCTGTGATAGATCTGTAAGCAAGCGTCAATGCCTTGAACTTGATGCGAGCAGCGAGAGGTAGCCAGTGCAGAGAGATGAACAGAGTGTCGTGGGCCCTCTTGGGTTCGTTGAAGACAAGACGAGCTGCAGCATTCTGAATCATTTGTAGAGGTTTAGTTGCAGAAGAGCACTGCAGTAGTCAAGCCTAGATATGACCAGGGTCTGGACGAGAAGTTGTGTTGCATGCTCAGTTAGGTATATACATTTACAAATATTTGAAAGACTGCAAGTCACACACAAAAAAGGAAAAACGGGAAGTACTTCAGGGTTACTTCACTCAGTGTTTAGTGTAATTTCATCTGAATTTTAGTATTCTCAGATTAAGGCAAGGTTTGGCTTTTTTTTTTTTTGTAATTTGAATATCCTTTTTGTAATGTATTAGCCTATACTTGTGGGAACTGAAACACCATTATTAAACTCTTTTTGAATGCCCAGGATTTGCAAAAGCCACGGCAAACCCAGAGTTGCTTTTTTTCTGATTAACAAATAATGCTGAAATTATGAAATCAGCACAGAGTTAATTTGCATCCTGTGTTTCAGCGTGTGAGAACATAAAGGCTGATGGCTGTAACACTGTGTTCTATATAATGATCTGTTTCCTGCTCTCTGAGATTAATGCTGGGAGGAGAGAATGCAATTAAAGTTCCCTACTAATGAAACCTGTTCTTGCTGAATTCAACCGATTTTAATTGGCCTTGCTCATGCAGTGCTGATAAGAAATGTAGATTTTCTTCTCACAAAATAAGCTTGAAATGAAAGCTGCACATTGTCAAGTGAATTGATGGATGGATGGATAAGCAGAGAGATAGAATGATAAACAGGAATATAGCAATATATCCATGTTTATTGAAAAAAAGAAGTCCCAGTGCTTACATTAGGTTTGTTTCTGAATGGGAAAAGCCATGCACAGCACCGTATGTGTTTACTTTATTCTGTCTCAGAGGAATATTTGTCCTGCTGGCAATGCAAAACACTGTAACAATGGTTTAGTCAGCCTTAATTCAAATAAAGTTGAAGTTGTGGTTTGTAATGAAGAGAAATAGCATTAGACTGACTTTAGCGGCCCCAGACCAAGGCAATGTGTGTTTGTCACTGTTTGGTTGGGTTTTATTGCTGTATAATTTCCCTCTTAAACATTGTAGTAATTTCTTTGCTCTGAGCCATATTTTACATTCTCTTTATTCTAGCCAAGCCATTTACAGAAGAAACCTTTATTTTATTTTATTTTATTTTATTTTATTTTATTTTATTTTATTTTATTTTATTTTATTTTATTTTATTTTATTTTACTTTTTCTTGAATACCCCCCTCATATCATGGAGTACCATTATGTTTACATGCTTTGCTTTAGTAAATGTCTTGCCGTTATCACAATTAACCGAATTACATTGTTGTGTGCTTTTTGGATTCCCTTTTATATCCTTAAATTGAATTAAAGAAAAGATGGCATCGTAAAACCACTTATTTACGTAGTTCATTTTAAATCCATTTCAGCATGCCTTTATTTGAGTCTCATGCGTGTGTTTACAGAACATCGGAATAAAAGAGCTCGGTTACTTCACTTCCTTTGTTTACATTTTACGGAAGACCTCCTGATTGGCTAATTGTCGATTGTGATGTCATAATCCACAGAATTCCATGTGATTTGGTAGGATTGGATGCATAAATGACCTCTCTGTGTTCAGCCCGCATCTCCTCTAATCTCTGTTGATTCTGTCGGGAATGAATGAGAGCTCTATTGTTTCTGGCCGCTCCTGTCAGAGCAGAGCAACAGAAATCATCATTGTTTCTGCCACTTTCCTGTAGCTGTCGTCAGAGCTGGCTCTGGATTTCCATAATCCCACTGCTGAATTAATGAACGCCTAATCCATTTCTGCCCCGCACATGAGAGAGAAGGAGACCACTGTGTTTTTTCTTAGCGTTCTTGATGTAGGAGAGCTGACAGTTCATTGGTAGTCAGTCACTGGGAATATAATGGTCTGACCTGACTTATTCCACTGGGAATCAGCCTTCCAGGCTTTCGTTTAAATTTGTATGATGTTTACATCTGTGAATTCTGCAGGCATCAGAAACATGGATTCCCTGTGTTTAGTGCACAGGGTTTAGGGGATGCCCTGTGGATCCTAGTGAGAGTCTTTCTGCTGCCGGTCTCTGTTTGCAGTTACATGGCTGAGACTGAACTTCACAAGACTGAAGTGAAGTAGTGTTGAATGTTTGCACAGCATGATAAACCATCATCTTTCTCTCACACACATACAGATGCGCACGGCCATGTTGGCCTGCTTTTATAGCAGCCTAAATGTTTTTTTTTTGTTGTTGTTGTTGCTAATCTGTCTGGGCATGTGGTAAGGTGGAGTTCTCAAAGCCTGTCAAAAATATTGGATAATTGATAAAACATTGATAATAGATCAGCATATTAGAATGATCTCTGAAGGATCATGTGACACTGAAGACTGGAGCAATGGCTGATGAAAATTCAGTTTTGCATCACATAAAAAAATAAAAATTTGAAGTACGTTAAAATAGAAAACCATTATATTAAATTGTAATAATATTTCACAATATTGATGTTTTTTTTTCTGTATTTTTGATCAAATAAATGCAGGCTTGATGAGCATAAGTTACTTTTTTCAAACATTAAAAATAGTAATGTTGCCAAACTTTTGACCAGTACTGCATATCTTGCATAAACTTAGTTATTATTATTTTTTGTTATGCTTATTGTGCACATGCAGCACTAAATCATTATTACATAAATTAATAAATAAACAAACAAATACATAAATTACTTATTGTAAAGCTTGTGTTAGGGCTTTCAATCAATTTAAACTTTAAATTAACTGTATTGCACGATATAGGCTTATTTTGTAAATAAACTGAGTGGCCTTGTGTGTGTATACAGTGAATATGCAAAAAAAAAAAAAAAAAAAGAAAATCATATTTCTACCTTTTGATATTTTGAAAGGCGACCGAAACATGTTTTTTTGTAAAATTCACTACTTCGCTATATTCTTATAATCATGAAGTCTAAACCTGTTTAAAAGAGAGAGAGAATTCTGATCACACATGCAAATTGCTTTCTTAGGATTATCCAGTAAAACATTCCCGCTCAAGATATCCCAGTACTTCAGTATGCTTGCAGTAGCTCTCAGGGTTTACTAGAGATGATGCAAATGTGAAATGCAATGAAATCAGCCGAACACCTCGAGCATATAATAAACATGCAGACGAGCTGGTGAAGAATGCTATTACCTCATGTTTCGATTGACTGCGTGCATTAGCATGTGGGGTTGCTTCACTGAACACAGGCTAGATTTCACATCACGCTTTATCAACAAGATCAGATAAAGTTCTTGCAGGATCCGACGGAGGAAGTGTATTTCCAGGATGAAGGAAATGTGAACAAAACAAAAACGAACGGCGGCTAAAGATAAACCTTTGTCCGCTTTAAGATTCAAAAATCAGGCTGATCGAGGACATACCAGAGCAAACAACAAATGTTCTGGATTAAATCGCGGCAAAATTATATCCTGATTGCAAAAACGGGCCATCAGAAGTTTTTTTTTTTTTGCTTCTCTGTGAAATGCTAAGGGAAAGCATCAATATATTTTTATTGTGTTAAGTTTTTTTTTTTTTTTTTTTTAAGTGATTGTACTTTCAGCCTGTCAGATTCTACAACAGGCAAAAAACCCATTGACTGTATCGAAGGAGTACTGAAGTGGTTAAAAATAAGATATTAGAGGGCAATAATTACGGTCTGACATTTGTGTTGCTATGCTGCAAGCTAATACGTCGGGGTCAGGAGGACCCGTGTGGAGTCGGTTGTACAGGTCTGTTCCCAGGGGAAACAGTCTCCATGCCAACCAGCTGACCACGAGATTACCTCTGAATAATCACAGACCCCAGATCAGATCAGACGAGGCGATGGAGAGGTGTGAGCAAGCAGAGAGAGAGAGAGAGATGATAAAGAGATGCAAACATGCACAAAGATGGGGCGTGTTTGTAGAGGCATGTGTGCACATGCATACGTTGTCCTAGCGTACACCCTTGAGGAACACCTTTTTAAGGACATATGCCAAGGGAAAATGTGAGAACTCCCACACTTAAAGGAACAGCTCATCTAAAAATGAAAGATCCTCATGCTTTTCCAAATCATTAAATGCTTAAGAGTCTATGACTGGATCATTATTGCAGTGGGTATGTTTCTATGTTATATGTTTGGAGACAGATCTTCTAACCCTAACTGATGGAGTGTGTACAAGATCTTGACCAAACATTGATGCATAACATCACAACATTTATTTCCATCAAGTTTTGCCTCGATTTTTGATCAAGACCTTGTATTGACAACGCAAGAGTCCAGCACTCTGTAAAGTCTCCTCCAGCACATCCCAAAGACTTTCAATGAAATTAAGCTCTGGACTCATAAGTGCAAATCCATGTGTGAAAATAATTCTTCAAGCTCCTCCCGACCATTCTTTCACAATTTCAGCCTGATGAATCCTGACTTTGTCATCCTGGAATATGGCCATGATGTGTTTTCCTACATGGTTGTTTAAGAAATGAAAAGCTACACACTCCATCATTTAGGGTTAGAAGAACTGTTGCCAAAAAAATAACATGCTAGAAACATAATAATAATTGCAATAATGATCCAATCATACTTAAATCCAGTGTTGTATTTGTTAATATTTGTAATCAGTTTAAATTTAGAATTTATTTAAAATAAATATTTCTGTATAGCTTTTCAGCAAATAAGTAATAATGATGAGACTGAGTAAATTATTTATTTTTTTATTTAAATTTGTCCAGAATGTTTAAATTTTTGGTGAACTTTTCCTTTAATAGACACTGTTCTCAGTTCTGGTAGTTAATCTTTTTGCTATGGTGAGCTTCAAGGCTGCATTGTCTCGTGTTTTTGGCAGGTTGAATTCACTCCTCTGCTCTCTTGCTCTTTTCTGGCAGATAACACTTCCAGCTGCACCGGGAAAGACAGTTTTTTTATATAAAGAAAAAAAAAAAACATTCAACCAGTTTGCCACAGCACCTTGGTAGTGTTTTTTATGGTGTAACTGATTTAGATTTTTATAAATGTATATCATTTGCACACAGCTCAAATTATTTTTTTTTTAATATGTTCCTTGAGGTTCACTTATAATGTAAAAAACAAAACAATATATATATATATATATGCAGTAAAACTATTTTCAACCCTCATTCTGTGGGTTTTTAAGGCGCGGCTCCTTTAAGGCTTGTCAGGGCCACTGTTATGATTGGCTAACGTCATAAATGTAAGTGTTTTGAAAACATTATCCGTCATTTACAGACAAAGCATTATGAAATCATTTACTTATGGATTGTGATGCAGCTTCTGTCAGATCCAATACAGTTACTGCTTCATCTTTCAAACAAAGATTCTTTGTGAACTCTCCATTACACTGTGCATCGTTTACAAAATAAAATGCTCCGGACAAACATATAATCCTCCGACGTGATCCGAGACGCCATTAAAATAAACCCTCCACTTGTTTCCGACACTGGGATCCTTCTGAAGTCTGCACAAAGACTCAAACGAGCCGTTTAAACTGGACAAAATGTCTTTCACTCTTCCATTTGTCCTGTGGAGTATGTCAGAAACTGAACGCACTTCTCTATACTGTATCCAGTGTAGACAGCATCAGTGATTATAATGGGTTCTATATTTGCTTTTGACTTAAGTGACTTAATACAAGTGGGCGGGGCCTATGATGCGTTGATGAATAACCATAGAGAGTAAAAGAAATGGACACAGCGACCCCATTGGATTTAACAGAGAAAAGTGAAGTCAATTAGAAGCTCTCACTTCCTGATGGCTGAGCGACTGCGCAGACTCAAACTGAGCTTGATGATGTAGATGTGACGTGAGAAACCTGTCTGTCTTCTAGTAGCTGTGCCGAGAGAAATCTGAATCATTCCCTTCCGAAACTTGCAGAGATGGAGAGTGTGAGTAGGAGGTGTCCATGAGATAGGAGCAGGAGAAACTTTTGCTAAGTATTCTGATTAATGATTTTGTCATTTTGCCTCCACGTCCCCCTGATTGCCCGTGAGCTTCTCCTCCTGTCCATACGGTAATCTCTCTACTGTGCGACAGAGAGTCGCGTGGCTGTGACGCAATCGTTAGCCTATTGTTACAAAAACTGCTTCTACGAGGCCATAACGTAAGATACAAGGTAATGGAGCCTTTTATACATTTTCGTGTTTCTTTAGAAATAAATAATGGACAAATGGAGTCTTTAAACGCCTCAGATGTAAAGTTATTCGCTGTCAAAGTGACGGCAAAATGAATGGGAGTCAATGGAATGCTAACAGCAGGTGATGGTCTGCTAATCAATGGCGGCGTCTGGGGAAGCTTCAGTTTTTTCTGAAAGATTACCCCCTTGTGAATAACAGCTCACCGATGTCTTGTTCTGGAGGCAGACATATGCAAATGTATTTGCCCGTGTGACGTCCCAAATCCAACAATATCAAAACGAGCTGTTTTCGGAGTTTGATTAAATAAATGCTTTGTTTATAACAAGAAATTTTCTGGATGTTTTAATGGTTCAAAGATCTCTTATATGTCAAAAGATCAAGACAATTTTGATTTCATATGTCATGACCCCTTTAAATATTGACATTTTTGTTCTAAAACTTTGCATTGTAGCATGTTTTTGTATTTGTGTGTTTCATAAATGCCTTGCAGTAAATCGTCGCATGGTCACAATCATCATAGGGTCCAGAAATAGTTGCGGCAACCATACAGGTTCCATGTCAAGTCTTCGACATGTGATTATGTGCAAGGTACGGCTAGTATTATCTCTGAGAGCTTTAGATGACTCGCTCTCATTTGAGGGAACCGATATTTGGAGAAGTAAAATGAATTCTAGTCCTTTTTTGTTTTTCATCTTGATTCATTTGTTTTAGCTGCCTGAAAGTTGAATGCACGTGTCTGAGTGTTCAAATTAGAGAAGTTTTCTAAGTGCAGCTAATTTTATATTATCTTCTATTTGAACACAAATGCTAGCTTGCTCACAGGAAGGGATGTCATAAGTCTCTTTTCCTTCCGTTTTTGAGCTCGGAGTGTTCTGAGTAAGCTTTAAACAATGACTCAGTGTGAAAGATGGTGATCTGAGAAAAGGCTTTCACTCCTCCTGTAAGTGTAGTGTCGAGGACTGTTCTCTAGTCAGTGTTTGTTGGCAATTTTAACCCTCAGACCTTCTGTTACAAAACCAACTGTAGACAGCCACCTTGTGAACTGTCATAGAATCTCAAGTGACTGATTTGAAACCCTCTACTTAGTTCACTCACATAAAGCTTCAAACACACACGTGCTGCGTCCAAAATCAAATACTTCCCTACTGAATAGTATGCCAAAAGTAAATACAAGTAATCGAAAAACAGTAGGCGAAAAGTCCCCAGATGACCTACTATTTGTACATGCAATGCAATGCAATACAATATATACAATGATTATTTATATAGCACATTTAAAAACAACCAAGGTTGTTTTACTTTGCATTGCAAGCGTGTATTTTATGCCATAAATTTGTTTAGGTCGCTCACTAGATTTTGTAAGTTATTATTCTGGGTTTGATTCTTGCAGATAAAATGCTCTACAGGGTTGCACTGTACAGTTGGTCATTCAGAAATCGTGATAAGGAAGTGCTCTTCAGAGTGAAATCAGCTTAAGGTTTGTGGTTTACAAACAGCAAGCGCTTCTGATGAGGTGTCTGAACAACAGTTGCGGGTTCCTGCTTTTATCAGGCATCATTTCTTGTTGGTTCCTGTCCCAAAAACAGTTCTTCATTATCTAACATGCTAAGGTTCTCTTACGAGAGTCCTCTCGTACTGCGTTTTATCAAAACGCTACGGGAAAAGTCTCTTTTCACGAAACACTGAAGCAAAAAATTATCCTTTAATTTTCATATATGTAAAACGCGTTGCGGCAGCAGCAGACAGCTATGGCGAGACGGCTTGCTCGCTCATAGGCTGCTCTGCGGCAACTGCTTAAGCCTATCGAGCGAGGCCTGAGATGGCATCAGGCCAATGAGGGCGCTTCGCGCCCTCCTCGCCACTTCCCGCCGAAACGGGCGTGGCTTACCTCTATAAAAGGAGCTCGAGAAGGCTGACTCACTTGATTTTAATCTCTTCAGCGAAGCGCACGCATCGCTGGATCACGGAAGCAAGCGTCGTTCGAAGCAAGCACTTCAGCGGGACGAGCCCTCGAAGCCGCTGGCCAACGCCGCCTTCTACAGCCGTACCTGCTGCGCTTTCCGACGCCTATATCCTTTATTGCTATATTGCTCTGTTTTCTGTGTGTGTGTGTGTGTGTGTGTGTTCGCTGCAACACTCACCCCTAAAAGAGCTGCGTCTTTTTCAAGACGCCTTCTCATGCAGCGCTCGCGCTCGCTGACGGCGAAATGCCCTTACTCCGAGCCAATTGCCTACGGTGACTCTGAGGACTCGCCAGGCATCCTTCCGAGGCTGCCCTTCCTGGAAGCGGACGGCGGGATTAGTTTTTCTTTACGTTACAAGAAAAGCTACCCTGCCTCCGCGCGCGTCATTCACCGGCGAAGGAGAAAAGAGTGTTCTCAGTCCCACCATTGGTCGGTCTCACCTCTTTTCTCTCATATTTCTCAGTTCCCTGTTCGGCGACTGGAAATATTATTGCAGCAAGTGAGTCTGTTATAGCACGCTTGCCTGCCAGCAAACGCCGAAGAATACATGTTGACGCCGCCTTTGCCGCCAATGCTTCACTCTGTCAGTCCCCTGAAGGCGACTGCAGAGATGCATTTTGCAGCCAGCGAGCGCGTAGTACCCGCTTGCCTGCAACCGAACACCGTTTCTACGGTTCCCGTGCGTCACTGGCGAAAGGAGAATGGAGTGTTTTCAGCCCCGCTGAAACTGGGCGATATCCACTCTTCTCACATTCAAAGCCTACATCCCCCTGTGGCTCAGTGGCGGAGTTATAGGTTTTCCGCATGGGAGACCGGAGTTCTAATCCCGGTCTAGCGGCATATATATTTCTATGCCGCCAATGCTTCGCTCTGTCAGTCCCCTGAAGGCGACTTCGGAGATGCATTTTGCAGCCAGCGAGCGCGTAGTACCCGCTTGCCTGCAACCGAACGCCGTTTCTACGGTTCCCGTGCGTCACTGGCGAAAGGGGAATGGAGTGTTTTCAGCCCCGCTGAAACCGGGCGATATCCACTCTTCTCACATTCTGGCATATTTCAGGCGTCTGAAAATGTTAGTATTGCATGTCGTGCTTACTCGCATGCCTGCAAGCAAACGCCAGTGTGGATAATACTCGCGCTGACTTTGCCTATGTATCTTCACTGTGGTCCAGTGGTAGATTATTAGACTCTCGCGCGGGGGATCCGAGTTCGAATCCCGGGTCTGCCGGCAGAAAATATTTTGCCGCCGAATGCAAATCACTCTGTTTGTTCCCCGAGAGGCAACTGCAGAAGTGTTTGTTTTCGCAGCCCACGAGCACGTGGTACATGCCTGCAAGCAAACGCCAGTGTGGATAATACTCGCGCTGACTTTGTCTACAGATGGTGGCCAACCAGAATGAGACTTTTACCGCCGCCGTTCCCGCGGCGGCAAAATTGGGATGTGTATTTGCTGCCTTTTACCGCTGAGTGGCGCTGTAATCACAGACTTCAAAAGTGTCAGTTTATTCTCTTTATGACGTAATCTGCCGCGGCAGTAATCTGAGCTGAGGTCACAGATAAATTCAAGATAAATATTGTGGTTAAACGAATTCAAATTCATTAAATTTAAACAAAGTAGACACACGTTAACATTGTGTGCCCAGTTTTTCTATAATTTAGGAAGGCTATGTCAATAGGTTACTTACTTCGTGTTATTTTAATGTGTTTGTAGATTTATTAACTGAAACATAACAGTGAAATAAATTAAAATAATTTACCGTAAAATTAAAACATTTTCAGGACTTGCAGTTACCCGATGTTAGTCAGTTTAAGCATTCTTTGTTATATTCAGAATTAAATAGGCTTACATGTTGTTATGATTATCATTTGAATTCTTTAATAAATAATCAACCACAATGCCTATTAGCCTACTGCCGCAGCAAAAATAAACCAGTCGAATTTCAAAGTCGTTCGCGCACAGCAGCAACTGCGGCATTTTAAAAGGTAAGTTTCCTATCTGTTTATAAAAAAAAAAAAAAAAAAAAAATGTGGCGCAAGATCTTGTAAAAAAAAAAAAAAAAAAAAAAAAAAACTTTTTTCATTATTTGAACAAAAATGAGACTGATTGAATATGTAAAAATATAAACAAACAAAGCAGAGAATAAAACAAACTTTTAGGGAAAGAATATAGGCCTATTATGCTACAACAGAATTGGTTAACATTAACGAAAGCAAAATACGTAAAAATACATTTCAAACAATATAAAACCAAACAAATTCGTGGCCGAGTGGTAGGCTATAACGTTCAAATCCCGAACAAACATGGGCTACTTTTTTATTATTAATGCAGAAAGATTTGATAGTTCTAAAATATTGCTACACCATAGCCTATTGTTTTTTTCTCATAGCCTATTTTAAATATTTTATATTTATAAAATAAAATTACCATTAATTTCCATTTTACATTAGGGACAATTTTTATCCAACAGAATGGCTGAATTAACATCTGCATAATAATAATAATAAATAAACAAACAAACAGCACATGTCTTGTAAAAACACTTTTTAAAATTTTTTTCGACACATAATTTCGAGACAGTAAATTGCCAATGTTAAAAAAAATATGACATATGACAAACTTTTAAAACAGAGAAAATAGTTTACCTAGGCTATTCAGACGATAGCTCTGTGGTCAATGCAATAACAATAGCCTCTCGAAGCTTCAAACGATCTGAGATCGAATCTCAGTGTAGCCGACAGTGTTTATGTTTTTCCGTTCTTGATGCTTAAATATGCATCTGTTTATTAAAGTCAATCATCTTGTTTAATTATCAATTGTACATTACAACATCAATTTGCTACATTCCAGTTGAGCCGCTGCAAAGACGACACATCAGATGAAGGAAGACTGTCAGCCGATTGCACCATAAAATGAAGATGATGAAGCTCGTCTTTAATCTGCTAAATTATTTTTGTGTGTGTGTGAATCATTCACGAGATTGAGATGACTGACAGTTATACCCGGCCATAGCAACGGAAGACATTTTTCAAAACAGATCGAACAAATCAGAAAAATACTTTCAGTACAGTATTGCTTTCAATTAAAAAATAAACAATGAAAATGTAAAAGAAAAAGAAAATTAATTAAGTTTGAAAACCCATTGCACATTTCAAGGTATGAATAAAGTGTCGGGAAAGTTTATTTATTTAAACAGGGTTGCATCGATGCGATTTTATTCCCTTTGTGATGCAAAATAAGAAACACAGAATCTTATTCTTGCAACATTTTAAATTTCTATTGTCAAAGAAATTGCAGCTAAATTAAAAAATTAAAACGGTACAAAACGAAAAAAGTTCAAAGCAACATAAATTAAGAACAGGCGTTTTTCTTCGCCTCTCTGTATTTTTTTAGTAAGTTTGGTCTCCCTCACTGCGCGCGGCGCGGTCTTTCTCGAAATTAAGCATTTCAGCGTAAAAAAACACCATACAGCTGATAATACTGTATATGTCGCTGTGTGTCATCCACACAAATCACGAAAGAAAAAACTGTAACAAATAGCTTTTGTTCCTTCAAAGATACAACATGCCTTGCTGAATTCACCTCACAATAAAACGAGGTGGGTCGCGAATTAAAGAGCTCTGTATCTGCTAAATTGAAATTGTGTGTGGAAAACCTTTAAATACAATCAATAAAACTACAATATATAATTTAATAAGATATAGGGCCTACTGCACATAGGCTATGGACTTTTGGAGATTTTGAGTTTAATCCTTAAAAGAATTTTGCCTTTGCTTGCTCAACAGGCTGGCTCCGACACTCTCCATATGAAAGAAGGAACATTAACACCTCTGTCCTGCACCCCCACGATAAAGCAACTATTGCCTTCTCCAAACCCCCCACAGGCTAGCTGAGTTTGCAAAACAAAACAAAGAGTTTAACACTCGTCGTGGTGTGCCCAAACACTTAATTATAAACTTCAATATTTCATTCAAAACTCTTTGACGCTTTGATCTCAAGACGCTTTGTGACATTTTGAAAAGCCGTGGATGCATTACTGCCGAACGCAACAGAATACTGGTTCTGATTTTATTGTTTGTCGTTTAAACGTCATATATATATATATATATATATATATATATATATATATATATATATATATATATATATATATATATATATATATATATATATATATATATATATATATATATATATAATTTTTTTTTTTTAACAGAACTGCTTTTGAAATTACCATTGGAATTATTATAGGCTACAGAAGTAAAGTCATTGTATAATATTTGCTCCTTAGTGTAAAATGGAAATGCATGGTGATTTTATTGTGTAAATAGACTATAAGCAAAAAAAAACTATGTTTTAGAACTAGACAAATCTCTCTGCGTCAACAATAGACTATAAAATGCATTAATAGGCTAATATAAAAAAAATCAGTAGTCCTAGTAAGTTCGGGATTCGAACCCGTGTCATCTAAATGATCGTAACGTAAGTTCAACCACTCGGCCACGATTCACTCAATGCGACATGGCCTAACGTTCCATTGTGTGTTCGCTCGCAGAGCGAGAGGCGCTCTTCATTCAAATGAACGCGCCGCCGCGTTTGTCGAACACTAATTCAACATGCCAGAATAAAACCTGGCTTTAGAACAATGCATAGCGCCACTCGTCGTGGTGTGCCAAAATTTTTACAATCATTTAGTTTAATTTATTTCAGTGTTAATGTTTGAGTTAAAAAATCCTCTACAAATTAAAGTAACACAAAGTCGGCTATAAGAGTCCTTTATAGGCTACTAAAAAGCAAAGGGCTTACAGTCTTAACATTTAGGCTACTTTGCTTAAATTCGATACATTTATTTTCAGTAGGGCCTAATAAATTTGTAGGGATGAAATTTCAGTATGCTTTACCAACGCTATGTATTCAATTAAAGTTCCAAGAGGTCTGGTATATTTCCTTCAGCTGACAAGTGCACAGCAAAAATCACAACTTGTGTTTGCTGCGAACGCAAGTTATTTAAGGTGTCTCAACTGTACACAGTCTACCCTACAGTGTGAATTCGTTACAAGGTTTCATTTAATTAAATTAATGTGCAGCAATTTGTACAAATAGAGTCTATAGGCATATACTGTTGTAGCCATTAAATAATCTCATTTAGTATCATATTTGTTAAAATATTCTAATGTTATTTTTTTCCATCTATGTTGAATATGAAAAGTGAACAGCACGAGTAAGATAGGATGCATTATATCGAGAGATGGATATGGAGTGGGTCAGACATGATTTTAACCACTTCATTAAGTTTTGTTTAGTAGAAAACCTTTCTTTAAAGTGAATTTCGTTTTTCTATAAATTGTATCTTAATTTTAATAAATTTTTCATCAACCCTTGCCTGGATTTAATAAGTAAGAGAAGCAAATATAACAGACACTAATCATGGAGGCGCCCGCGCGGTCACTTGCATTGCACATCAGCTGGAGCGCATCTCATCCTCCTAACTTAACGAAACTCAGCGTATGCCTCACACAGACATGATAAATACATCAAATACACAAAGCTTGAAATGTCTTCAAACGAAATAATTCAAAACGAAAAGAAAAAGGCTACTCTCTGATTATGTTTTTATGTGCATTTCTCTCTAGGTGGGTTCACTACAAATATGGCGATCGTCAACTTCATCTTTGCAGTCGACACTGTCAGAAAACACTAGTTTATTGATAAAAATCAATGCACGCATCACCGGATAAATACACATCTTGCTTGTTGCTTGCACGCACACATATTATGTCGAAAAAACGAAATATTATGTTGAAATAACATTATTATTATTATTAATAATACATCTTTTAGAATATTTGATTAAATGCTGATTGTTGCGCTTGTTCAATTTAATTAAATTAAAACTTTAATTGTGATAATTAAAATAATTGAAAATTAAATATTTAGTGGCCAAGTTTTGCTAATTTATTATATAGGCTATTATATGCCTATTGCCTATATTAAGTAGGTCATATTAAGACAAGGCATATATTAAGTTATTTTAGCTGTTATGAGAAAAATAAATCTAAGGAAATCTAAAATCTAAATCTAAAAAAAAAAATCTAACGCCAATTCAACATGCCAGAATAAAACCTGATTTTTGAACAATGCGTAACGCCACTCTGCCTGGTGTGCCAAAACACTACATTTTAAACTTCAATGTTTAATTCAAAACAATCTCAAAACGCGTTGTGACATTTTTTTTAAGCAGCCTAGCCTACATACATTAAGGGCATTGAAACCAGGATCTTAACTAAAACGCGTTCCGCGTAATCTCTCAAAAATTATGCCACACTACTCCATGTTTTTTTTTTTTAAGGACTGCTTTTGAAATCACTATAAATTACTATGCAATTGTATCGCTCACGAGAGCTCTTAATTTATCTATGCCTCAATAGAATAGTAAAAATATTCAGCGTCATTGCTCCTAATATCGTCTCTATTTTTTACTTTTGATTCTATTTTTTCAGTTCTAAAATTGATTCTATCTTTGGTTCTATTCTGTTGTAGCCTAATAGGCCTATTTATATATATGAAAAATATGCCTATTAGGCTTAGGGTTTTATATTTAACCCACTTACATTTTAAAATACGGCAATTGCTGCTGTTTTGCACAATGTCCCTTTGCGCCACCTGGCGGTCATTTCGGGAACGACTTTGAAATGCGGCTGGTTTATTTTTGCCGCGGTGATTTCGCCGCGGCAGCTGGCGCGGCGGTAATAGGCATTCTGGTTGTCCACCATCTGTATGTATCTTCACTGTGGTCCAGTGGTTGATTATTAGGCTCTCGCGCAGAGGATCCGAGTTCGAATCCCGGGTCTGCCGGCAGAAAATATTTATGCCGCCGAATGCAAATCACTCTGTTTGTTCCCCGAGAGGCAACTGCAGAAGTGTTTGTTTTGCAGCCCACGAGCGAAGTCCCGGCCACGGCCGATGATGCTATATGTGTACAGAAGATGCCCACTGCTTGTGCCCATCCCTACACATTAGCACAGCCCTTCACACAGGGCCCGCGCTCATATATTCGACTCGGGTCGATCACGCACACAACATAGTGAACGTGCCCACTGCCTAGTGCCCACAAATACTATGTTCTGCATGCCTTGTGGTTTCTGTAAAGACGAAACCTGTGCATTCACACTGCTCAGGCAGACAGTGCACTCATTGCAGTAATTGTGCCCGCTCTCCCGCGCCCACACTTACTAACGGTCATTATATGTCCTACGGGACTCGCCCAGCCCTCCCTTGCTCGGTTAAACACCGCAGCGGGGTCGAGCGCAGGCATTCTGCCCGGCCACGGCCGATGGTGCTATAAATGTAGTCTCGATGCCCACTCCTCAGTGCCCATCACTACACATAAGCACAGCCCTACACTTAGGGCTCGCGCACATAAAATCGACTCAGGTCGATTGTGCTTCCAACATAGTGAGAGTGCCCGCTTCCCAGTGCCCACGAACACTATGTCTAACAGATCACAGGCTCTCTGTAAAAACGAGACCTGTGAGCGCGCGCTCTGCTCAGGCAGACACCGTGCCCAAAGCAGTAAATGTGCCCGCTCCCAGCCCACATCTACTCGCTCACATGAGTCCTATGAGACTTTCTCAGTCCTCCCTCACTCAGCTAAGCACTGTAGTAAGGTCGAGGACGAGCGTTCCGCCCGCTGTATTAAGCGCGCGCCCCGCCTCAAATGCCACAGGCATAACGCCTATGTTTTTATCCCCCGAAGCGCCTCTGTCGCACGGCGAACAGAGCGCGCTCCGTATCCAGCCCCTAGCCAGCCATGCAGAAGCATGGGCAGCGCTTCCAGGGGTTTCGGACTGGGTGCTAGGCATTATAAAGAGAGGCTTCTCGCTACAGTTTTGTCGACGCCCTCCCCGCTTCACAGCGCGCGTCGGAACTACGGTTTCGTTGGAAGTAGCTCACCTACTTCGAGCCGAAATATCAAAACTGATAAGCAAAGGGGCGATAGAGCGCGTTCCCCCAGCTCTAAGCGAAGGGGGACTATACAGCAGATACTTTCTAGTCCCCAAAAAGGACGGCGGTATCAGACCCATACTGGATCTAAGACGGCTGAACAGAGTATTATTGAAACGCAGTTTCAAAATGCTCACAACCAGCAAAATTCTCGCGCATGTTCGCCGAGAAGACTGGTTCATGTCGATAGATCTGAAGGACGCGTATTTTCAAATACAGATAGCGTCACACCACAGGCGATACTTGAGATTCGCCTTCGGGGGTCAGACATACCAGTATACAGTCCTGCCATTCGGCTTGTCCCTAGCACCTCGTACATTTACGAAATGCAGGGACGCAGCGCTCGCTCCTCTCAGACTCAGAGGCATGCGAGTGCTGAACTATTTGGACGACTGGTTGATCCTAGCTCAATCACGATCACAGCTCGTGGAGCACAGAACCATTTTACTCGATCACCTCGAGAATCTTGGTATCACAGTCAACTGGACAAAGAGTTCATTGAACCCCAGTCAAACGATTTTGTTTCTGGGCGTCGTTCTGGACTCACAGTCTATGACAGCGCGGCTGTCACCACAGCGCGTGTTGATCATTCAGCGCGCTGCGAGGTCTTTCCGCTGCGGCGCTGTCACCCCGCTCAGGAAGTTTCAAAAGATGCTGGGTCTCATGGCTTCAGCATCGTCAGTTCTCCGGCTGGGCCTGCTCCGCATGCGCCCGCTGCAGTTCTGGTTGAAAACGCGGGTACCGCGCAGAGCGTGGGCGACCGGTCGATTACGCCTCAAGGTCGATCAGAGCTGTGTTTCAGCCCTGGCGCCTTGGACGGCGGACGACTGGTACCAATCAGGAGTAAGCCTGGGGACTTCCTCGAGAGTGAGGATGGTGTCGACAGACGCATCCACCTCGGGATGGGGAGCTCTGCTCGAGGGCAGACCGTTCTTCGGCCTGTGGTCGGAACGAGAAAAGCTCCAACACATAAACTGCCTAGAAATGCTGGCAGTGCACAACGCGATGACGCGTTTTTGTCCCCACATCAAGGACGAACACGTCATAGTCCGCTCGGACAACATGGCTGTGGTGTCCTACATAAATCGCCAGGGCGGTCTGAAGTCCATATCCCTGTACAGGCTGGCGAAACGCCTCCTATTTTGGGCTCAGCACAACTTACGCTCGCTGAGAGCAGTGCATGTACCTGGGCTTCAGAATGTGGGCCCAGACAGACTGTCCAGGAACAATGTTCCCCCGGGCGAATGGTCTCTACACCCACAAACAGTCCGGCTGTTGTGGGAGAGATTAGGCAGAGCGGAGGTGGACCTTTTCGCGTCCCGCGAAAACGCGCACTGCCCCGCGTTCTTTTCAAAGACCGACAGCGCGCTGTCCCGAAGGTGGCCGCGCTGCCCGTTATATGTTTTTCCCCCCGTCTCCCTCCTGCCACAGGTGCTGGAATGGGTCAGGGAAACGAAATGCCCAGTCCTGCTTGTAGCTCCTTTCTGGGAGAACCAGATATGGTTCCCAGTTCTGATGCAGTTGACAGATATCGATCCATGGCCACTGCCGTTGAGGAGAGATCTCCTCTCGCAGGCCGGGGGCTCGATTTGGCACCCACACCCGGAACTGTGGTCCCTTCATGTGTGGGTGCTCAACGGATACCCGTTAGTCTCACAGAGGGAGTCGTGAATACCATCACTCAGGCTAGAGCGCCGTCGACACGGCGGCTTTATGCTTCGAAGTGGTCGGTTTTCTCCGGCTGGTGTACAGCTCGGAGCATTTCACCCCTCGAATGTGAGGTAACGGAGGTTTTCTCCTTCCTACAAGAGCTGTTGGATAAGGGCAGATCCCCTTCCACGCTCAAAGTGTATGTGGCGGCTATTTCAGCGTTCTTTGGTTCAACGCTGGGTCAGTCGCTGGGAAGGAATGATTTAGTCATCCGCTTCCTCAGGGGAGCTAGGAGACTGAATCCGCCCAGACCTCCTTCAGTTCCTTTGTGGGACCTTTCTACGGTCCTGGCGGCCATGAAAGGTGCCCCTTTCGAGCCTATCCAGTCTATTAGCCTCAAACACTTGTCTTTCAAAACAGTGTTTTTGATGGCTCTCGCTTCAGTGAAGCGCATAGGCGACCTGCACGCGCTCTCTGTGAGCCCAGCGTGCTTGGAGTTTGGTCCTAATGACTCTAAAGTCATACTCAAACCTAAGCACGGCTATGTGCCGAAATCCCTCAACACGCCTTTTCGGGCTCAGGTCATTTCCCTGGCTGCCCTGCCGGCATCGAGTGAGGAAGGGGACTCGAGTTTTCTTTGCCCTGTTAGGGCTTTAAGAGCTTATATGTCCCGCTCTGCTGTCTTCAGACAGACAGAGCAGCTCTTTGTCTCGTTCAGTGGACGTTCCAAAGGAATGGCTGTTTCGAAACAAAGTCTATCCAGATGGATAGTTGACGCCATAGCGCTGGCGTATACTGCCAAGGGCATTCCATGCCCGTTGGGAGTCAGAGCGCACTCTACGAGAAGCGTTGCTTCTTCGTGGGCTTGGTCCAGCGGGATTTCCCTACAGGATATATGTACGGCGGCAGGCTGGGCCTCGCCGTCTACATTTATCAGGTTTTATAACCTAGAGGTTCCCGCCTTGCAGGCTAAGCTTTTGTCGGTGTAATCCGTTCAGCCGTCTAGTCAGACCGCTGAAACTCATGCGCTATGCGCTACCGACTATCTTGGGCAGAACTGTGTAAGACCCACATTTTCCGCATTAGTTCAGGTTCCCTACCCTGTCTATGTGATGTTATACTTGCGTCTGTGGACATGTCTATTCTACGACACTACAGTTTAGGGAATTAAGGCTCCCACCCTTATTCCCTGACTCTGTGTGAGTCAATCTGGTGATTATGCACTGTATGCCTGAAATAGCTTCCGGTGATCAGTGTTTTTTATCCCAGCACGCACGGCGTTTTGCAAGGGGTTCCCGTAGCGTTTTGATAAAACGCAGTACGAGAGGACTCTCGTAAGAGAACGTACTCGGTTACTAACGTAACCTCGGTTCTCTCTAGAAGAGGGAACGAGTACTGCGTTCTCTGCCGTGCGTACGGTTCACTCTGGTTCGCTTCGGCGATCAAAATCAAGTGAGTCAGCCTTCTCGAGCTCCTTTTATAGAGGTAAGCCACGCCCGTTTCGGCGGGAAGTGGCGAGGAGGGCGCGAAGCGCCCTCATTGGCCTGATGCCATCTCAGGCCTCGCTCGATAGGCTTAAGCAGTTGCCGCAGAGCAGCCTATGAGCGAGCAAGCCGTCTCGCCATAGCTGTCTGCTGCTGCCGCAACGCGTTTTACATATATGAAAATTAAAGGATAATTTTTTGCTTCAGTGTTTCGTGAAAAGAGACTTTTCCCGTAGCGTTTTGATAAAACGCAGTACTCGTTCCCTCTTCTAGAGAGAACCGAGGTTACGTTAGTAACCGAGTACGTTCTGCTATTTCTTTTATTTTCCGCACAACTATGCTGGATGTTGTCTGAGAGTCGGCAGCGCGTTGAGTCGCAGCGGCTGTTAACACTCACGTGCTTAATATGTGAAGCTTATTACTAAATGAAGCATACTGCTGAACACTGCTAGTGGCGTGCCGGCTTCACTGTGTGTGTGTGTGTGTTTGTAATAACCACAGTCCCCAGGAGATCATGCAGCACTACTCTAAATGCAGCAATTAAAGCATGTGTTTGCTTTTAAGCATCTTAGTGGCCGTTGGAAGGGGTTTGAGGTGCCTTTGTGTCTCAGATCTGAGACAGTATCTGAAAATCCACGTGAAAATGTCTCTGCCACCCATTATTCCCTGCTTTCTTTTTAGTCCATCAGTCCTGTTTTTCCTTTTCAAAGACTGACTCAGTTTCCTTTATGCTATTCATTCTTTTCATCATTGTTTTCATCGCTGTCAAAACAAGATCAGACTGTGAAGTGGAAGCCTGCAGATCAGGTCTTTCTCTCGAAGAAATGCAATGATGAGAGAAATAAACTGTGTGTGTCCTGCTTATGATGGCGATATGCCAGTAATGGTAAGCATTTTTTGTGCTAGTAAAGAAACAGAAAGTGATTTATGGATAGAGAGAGACTGTCACTGAATGCCTCTGTTACGAGTGCTCAGGATTCGCTCCAGTGTCTAAACTTACTCTCATTATCTTCAACACTTCAACTATTATTTACTACATTCACTATAGTTTTGTTCCTGTGATCACGGAGAACCTTGCAATATTAGGGAGTAAAACTATTTTATTTTATTTTACTTCTATTCTATTTTATTTAATTATTCTTTCTATTTATTTATTTATTATATTCCGTCCGTCCATCCATATTTATTTATTTATTTATTTATTTATTTATTTATTTTTGGAAGGCAGACCATAAAATGGTGAGACTAATGTTAAATATATATTCACTTTGCCAGAGGTTGTTTATTATCTCGTAGTATCTGACTGTACAGAAAGTAAATTGGAGCAGCTCATTATTACACCTGTGCTCTTCATCGTGTTTTTGAATCTGTTTTTGCTCAGCCTGGTTTCCGTCGCTGCAATCGTCCTGACAAGTTTTAAATATCATTAATCAAATTAAAAACTGTCACTGTATTTTTTTTCTCACATCCACCACCCTCTCTCTATCTTTTTGCTGTGCTATCACGTGTCAAGGTCAAAAGCTTCTGTTTTTAGCTTCTGCTCACCACATGAAAGTTCTGTGTAGTTTGTCATAATAGAAGAATATTAGAGAATTTCCTAATGCAGTAAACATGTTTCTGAATGAAATCATTGTGTTTTAATAGCTTAGACAATGAGTTGCAAAGTGCAGTTTGCTACAGCAGTGGTTGGTTACTTACCAGCATGCACTTTTCCGTATGCATTCTTTCAACAAACATACTTTTTGCACAGTTGCATATAGTGTATTTCTGGCCAAAGTGTTAAACTTAAGCGTTGCAAGGTTGGTACTAGTGACCACGCAAGCATGCAAAAAACAGTTTAACCACATAACACATTTAACCATCTCTAGCATTATGGCAGCAACATTTGCATGGGCAAGAACAATATTTTTTCTTTTGAAAGAAAAAATCTAGTTTTTTTATTATTATTTTGTTGACATCCATCTGGTTGACGGAGCTTTTCATGTCAGCAGAATTCCACAGGATCAAGTTTGTTCTCTAATTACAGCATCTAAAGTGTGTTATCCCCCCCCCCCCCTTCCTCACTTGATAACAGTAGATCTTCCACTTAAATTAAGCTCTGAAGAAACCCAGTCAGCAGTCGTGTGTTTCGAGTGCAGATAAAACCCTTCAGCTGGAGCGTGTTTGACATGACTGAACACGACTGACTGACAAAGGCAGAGAATCGAGAGGAGGATCAGAGTGTTGTGTGGAAGGAAAAGAGAAACCAGAGGTTTGTGTTGGTTGTTTGTGTTTTCCTGTTCTGTGGTTTATGACTAATACAAAAGCATTGTATCACATGCACACGAAAGTAGCATATGCTTATTCTAGTGGCCATATTAATTCACACTGTCTGTGAGAGTGGAGCTGTTCTGCGTTATAGAAACAGATATGAAGCAATATAAAATAATGGACTGAACTTAAAGTGGAGTGAATATACTTTCTATTGAATTAACGAATCCAGATGATTTACGCTTCAGTTTGGGGTTTACATAGCATGTAGATGCAAATGTGGTTTTAATTCTCAAGTAAATTATATTTTGTGACAGTAAAGTTTTTCATAATTCCTTATGGTCCACTTATGATAGCTATTTTATAATTTATAGCTGTTATTAGAGGAAATGCTCAGTGTAGTAACCTATGTATTACTTTATTTTGAATATATATATATATATATATATATATATATATATATATATATATATATATATATATATATATATATATAGTTTTATTTTAGTATTTATATGCTGCTATTATAATATGTATTAATAACATGAATGAGCTTTTATTTTGTATTTCCAGTTTTTAATTTTAGCTTAAGTTTTAGTATTTTTGTTATGTGCTTTTTATGTGATTTAAATCTTTTTTTTATGTGATTGTTTTTAAGTTTAATTTACTTTTATTTAAGTTTGTTTTACTTCAGCTTATTTATGTTTTAATTTTTTAAGTATGATAATACGTTTTTGAAGGTTTTAGTTTTTCATATAAAATTAACAAAATTAACAAAAATGATTTTTAGTTTAGTTAATGATAACAACTCTGCTGTATTTTGTTCATAAACATATCATCATATCCTAATCGGCTGGGAAATTTTATCCTGAGTTACTGAGCTTGAGATTGATTGTTGTTATCTATTTGATTTTGATTTTACATCTTACATTGCAGTTTAAAGTAAACCATGCGTTAGTTTAAAAAATCTGACCAGCTGGTTTCAATTACTTACCAAGCCAATGTTATTTACATTTGCTGTTTGGCGAAGGTTCATTTTGGTCCCTGTATGTTTGTGAAAAGGAGTGTGAGTGCATTTTTGTTTGTGTGCTTCCCTTCGCAAATGAATCACAGGTGACAGGTGTGTGTGTTCTCTCACAATTTGCCAAGGATATCTATTTTTAGCTTCAGCTAAAATACAAGACTGTGCTCGGCAGAAGGCAAGAGGCAGAGCGCAGGTGATTAATGAGACCCTGTGGTTTTACCTCACACACACACACACACACACACACACACACACACACAAACACACACACACACACACACACACACACACACACACACACACACACACACACACACACACACACACACACACACACACACTGCAGCAAAGCCTTGGCAAGCGTTCTGTACTATTAAAGTGACAGTTCACTCATAAATGAAAATGATCATCCTTTTACTCACTCTCATTCCAAATGTCATTATTTTATTTTATTTTATTTTATTTTATTTTATTTTATTTTATTTTATTTTATTTTATTTTATTTTATTTTATTTTATTTTATTTTTTATTTTTTTAGTCTTTTTATGTACAGAACATCTCGAGAAATGTTTTTATTATTTTATTTTATTATTGTATTTTTTGTCATTTTATTTTATGGAAGGCTGACCAAAAAAATGGTGAGACTAATGTTAAAAATATATTCACTTTGCCTGAGGTTGTTTACTATCTCCCAGTGTCAGTTTCTTACAGAAAGTAAATAGGAGCAGCTCATTATTACACCTGTGCTCTTCTCCATCAGAAAGACTGTTTTTGCTCAGCCTGGTTCCCATTGCTGGAATCGTCCTGACGAGTGTTAGGTTCCTAGTAAATCTCATTAATCAAAATAAAACCTGTCACAGTATTTCACAGTATTCAACAGAAAAAAAAAGAAAGTCATACAGGTTTGGAATGACATGAGGGTGAGTTAAGGTTGACTGAATTTAACATTTTTGGGTGAACCATTCCTCAAATCAGAAAACATCCTGGCTTTCAGAACAGATGTGGGATGCTCTCTCAGACTCAGAGATTGGGCCGTAACCAGAGTCCAAAACCCCCGCGCGGCCCGGTCTAGCCCAGGTGCAGTGGACACAATGCAGGCCTTTCTTCCACTGGGGCTGTTTATGTGCAGCACGACCAACCAGCGTCTGAGAGGAAGAAAGCAGAGGAAGAGAGCGATGGCTGGTAAACGAGGGACAGGAAGTGAGCTGAAGGAGAAGTGTTCAGGGACTCTGAGTGGATTGTAGTATTGACCAGCCATAGATGGATGTGTCTGAAGGCTTTTCAAATCAGTGGTCTACTGACACAGAGACTTTTCTTTGATTGCAGCGATGTTGGGCCAAAACTTTTTGCCAGTGCCAGGTCAACTGAGAAAGTTTAACAGATATTGCACTTTGCAGTTTTGGATTATTCACTTTACAATAAAAATATTAGTAATAAAACAGAAAAATATATATTTTTAATTATTTATTATAATGTTGTTTAATATTTATTATAAGTTCTAGTTGGACTTTTATTAAGATTTTGTATTAGTGTTAATAGAAAATAATAAAGATTGTACGTGTGTGTATGTATATATATATATATATATAATACACATGTTGTTGTTGTTGTTGTTAATATGTATATAGTTAAGTTTAGGTATTGTGTTTCATTAAGGGATGTAGAGTAACATGCAGAATAAGGCATTAATATGTATATGTGTATATATATATATATATATATATATATATATAAATATAAATTCTTCAGTCTTCCATAATGAAGTTGCAATTGGACTTTGATTTCTTGATTGTTTTGTTTAGTCTTAAAGGCTTTAGATCCGTGTCTCTTTCCCAGCCATCTTCTCTCACAGGGATTCAGTGTTGCCGAAGATCGTTTCTCTGTCACATAATATTCACTGATACCCTCATCTGCCTCCCGATGGCCGGCAGAATCCCGGCTTTGTCCGTCCTGCTGTCTTCCATCTCTGATACATGATCAGAACACAGCCGTATCATCAACACACGCTGTGGCCCAGAGATGTGCTTTTATAACCTGATATTTCACTGACAGGAAACAGATGCCCACTCACGAACGCAAACACACACCAGGAAAATAAAACACAGTTGAGTGGAAAGAAAACAGTGATTGGTGCTACACACAGAGAGAGAGAGAGGATTTTCTACTGGACATTTAGCTTATCTTGATTTGTGGTTCAGTGCTGGTTTATTCAGCTTGGTTTGTGGTAATTTGGTATCAGATATGGATGTTATTCAAAGTGGGAAATCAGGTTATTAATGATTGAATTTTTGTCCTCATTTATGCCAGTTAAAATCAGGGCGCTGAATCCAGGCCGTCACTCGTTTCTGTGAGCCAGGAAATGACACGCGATTAGAAGCGATATTTCGAGCGCTCCCAGTAGGGAAGTGATAAAGCACGTGTTGGCATCTTCCTGTCTGATGCACTGGTACTGAAGACGCTTGAGTCGCCACAGTGCCTCTTAGTGAAGCTGTTTTATATACTGTCCACGGACAATCATTTTGACTCGTGGCTCGGTTTCTGATAGCAAATATCTTGTGTACAGTAATGCACAAACTAGATTAAAGGGTTAGTTCACCCAAAAATGAAAATTCTGTCAGTAATTACTCACCCTCATGTTGTTCCAACCCCGTAAGACTTTCGTTCATCTTCTGAACACAAATGAAGATATTTTTGATGAAATCTGAGAGCTGGATCACTACTTCATAGTCTGCTAGGTAATTGATATCTGCCAGCCCAGAAAAGTTAGTAAAGACATCATTACAATAGTCCAAGTGACTACAGTGGCTCAACCTTAAGTTTATCAAGCAACGAGAATACTTTTTGTGCGCAAAAAACAAACAAAAATAACGACTTTATTCAAAACTATTCATTTTCCTCTGAGTGAGTTCACGTAGCGTAACAGCGCAGCGCTTCTGGGTTGTTCGTCAGAACGTAGGCTCACTATTGGCCAGCATCACACACATGACCAGCCTCAGCCAATAGTGAGCCTACGTTCTGACGTACAACCCCGAAGCGTCAACAGCTTGAGAATGACATGGAAGAGAAGAGATGGTGGAATAAAGTCGTTATTTTTTTTTCTTTTTGCGCACAAAAAGGATTCTCGTCGCTTGATAAACTTAAGGTTGAGCCACTGTAGTCACTTGGACTATTGTTACAATGTATTTTAATAACATTTCTGGGCCGGCAGATATCGATTACCTATAGCAGCCTATGGTGGAGTGATCCAGCTCTCAGATTTCATCAAAAATATCTTCATTTGTGTTCTGAAGATGAACGAAAGTCTTGGAACAACATGAGGGAGAGTAATTACTGACAGAATTTTCATTTTTGGGTGAACTAACCCTTTATAGGGCAAGTGTTCTGGAGCGGTTAAAAGTAGAAATGCTCTCCAAACCTTTATGACTTTCCTACATCTGTGGAGCACCTTAGGATTTTTTTTATAGAATATTTACAACTTTTTATGCATTTTATTTTATTTTAATTTTTTATTTTGTTACATATATATATTTTTTTTTTACATTTTATTTATTTATTTACTTATTTATTTATTTATTTATTTATTTATTTATTTATTTTATGGCCACTTTAAAATAGCCACTACTCCCCATCTGCCTTTGTTTCACAGAAAAAAAGCATCTCATTTTGGAAAAGAAAATCTCTTGGAAATTAAAAGCAGAAATGCAGTTTCTATTTGTGCTGAATTCCTCTGTACAAAAAATGTGCAATTTGAGCTATAAAGTGCTGATGAGGGACCACTACTCGAGGTCGAGGAACTTTTAGTTATGCTGTAAGAAATGTTCTTGCTTTTATCTGTAACGCAACATGTAAGTTCAATTAAAGTCATCTAAATATGATATTGACAATATAACATATATGTTGTGAAATGCATGTTATCATGAGGAAATTGGCCTTTATTGTTTTTAAGTTTTAGTAAAATTTTCAAGTGAACTTTTTTTTTGTTAGTTGAGAAAAGGCAAAAGCTAAATGATCTAGTAAATAATTAGTGCATTAACCACTCAAATAGTTGATTTAATAGTTCTAATAATCATTACATTAGTTGATTATTAAGAATAGCTAGTTGAGTTCTGCAAGGGTGGATAAGATTGGATATGATTTTGCACAGGCAAGGTTAGTAAGTGATTTAAAGGGGGGGGTGAAATGCTCATTTTCACTCAATCTCCTGTTAATCTTGAGTACCTATAGAGTAGTATTGCATCCTTCATATCTCCAAAAAGTCTTTAGTTTTATTATATTTATAACAGAAAGATAGGCTGTACCGAGTCTTTCCGGAAAAAAACGAGCGGCTGGAGGCGGGCCGTGTGGGCGGAGCTAAAGCTGTGCTAACGCGCCGATAGCTAACAACACACAGAGACAATAGATTAGAAGCAGTTTTACTCACCGAACCTTTATCATTGTGACTGCTCGATCCTTAAGCATTAGACGATCTGCAAATCCGTCGATCTGGGCTTTGTTTATAAAACAATCATCGTCGAAATGCAGGGAACAAACAGTCTACACAACTTGTTTATGCTCAGGAAAAACAAACTCCATCCACTGGTGCCTTAACGCTGGGTTCTTTGGGAATCTGTGCAGGGTTGTCTTGCCCTGGCATCCCAAAACACACTTCTTTGGTGACATTGGCTTCCCAAAAGCCGGGCAGGGCGCTTTGATGGCGAACTGCTTTCGCTCTCTTTCTTTGGTCTAGGAGTGCGCGCGCGCCCGCGATCTTACCGGAGAAGTGCCCTTAGGACCCATATAAGGAAATTCCGTTACATCTGACGTCACACATACCCATACTCGAAAAAAACTTTCCGAAACTTGTGACAAACCGGAAGGACAATTTTTGGCACAGAAATACTCCTTCAAACGTGGAATTTAATTTTTGAAACTTTGTCCATGTTTAGCATGGGAATCCAACTCTTTAACAGTGTAAAAAAACTCAGTATGCATGAAATAGCATTTCACCCCCCCTTTAATCATACTAGTCTCAACATGCAGGGCCGTTTTCAGGGGAACAGCCAGGAGTTGTTGAATTAAAAACATTAATAATTGGTCTTTAGCTCTTGTGAATGTGGGTGAGTCACATAAGGAGCGGCTATTGATAAATCCATCCTGAATCACTGTTAAACCCAAATGTGCGGGTCACGCACATGCGCACATTACATGACTAAACTTTCATTCAAAGAGGCTTTGTTGAGTATTTACAGGACCGTTGCTGTAATCCTGGTAAACTGTAGCTGCTCTTTGCTCAGATATATTGCATGTTAATGGAGGTTTTAAATATAAACCCTGATCTCCAGTGCTAGAAGACTGTCAACTGGCAGAACAAACGCCGCTAATTAGTGTGATTCTTGCCCAGGGACACACACACACACACACACACACACACACAGCGCTTTTAAAGCACACAGATCCAGATATATATAAGTGAAACTGCCTTGGTTCGTGTATTTTTCAGCTTTTTCTGACAAACAGCGTTCGTTCAGGGATAGCGTCTCAGGAGAGGTGATTGGATGAGCAGTGTGGGTCTCAGCAGTATTACACATTCATGGAAATGCAGCGCAAATGGCCTTTGCACATTTAATAGCTGTTCAAATCTTTCTTTTCTGACTGTATAATTTAATAGTAGTGCTTGCTAAGGAAGGAATCACTATTATTATTGCTCATACTTTGCTTTGGGGAGTTGAACAAACCCCTGACCCATCACATGTGGTGCATAACTCGTGTGTCATGTTGAATTGCAGTGTGCTATTGTTGTTCAGAGCTGTAGGATATTCACACGGCTCTTTCTTTCATGCAATTTAATGTTATTTTATTTGATTATTTTATTTATTTATTTTTTGCACTAACATTTGTGGTCTTTTTGTCATTTTTAAAGCTTGTCAGACACTATTTTTTATCCACATCTCACTTTGGAAAAACATCTCTGAAATTAAAAGCAGAAATGCAGCTTCTATTTTTAGAAATTTGAAGGCATTAAATGCATTATTGTGCCGGGTTTATTCTATAAAACAGATGGGAATGAAGCTGGCTACTGACAGACGATCAGCTCTGTTCGTTCAGGATGCTTCTGTGGTGTGTTCAACGATCAGGACATAAGACCTATTTTGCTGAGAAGGAAAGCCTGTTATCATGTAACTGAAGCTGAAATCAGTCTCGCAGGACTCTCGCTGTGGAGAGCGTCAGATGTGACCCGCTGGAGGAGAGCAGGTTTTATTCTCTGCTCATCAAGCGAGTTCACGGGCAGGCCATCGCCGTCTGAGATCTGCTGCTTTCATCTGCTCTTTAAAGGTTACACAGACATTTTTCTGCTCGCCAGGGACGACAGAAACACACAGAGAGGCACAGACGTGTGATTATTGATGTTACGCCTCGCACATTTCCATGGAGATTTTTTGGAAGCATTATATTAGTATTGCCTTTTTGAGTCATGATATGAAAGAAAAGATGCTAATGCTGATTAATCGGCCAATAACTGCTCTCACTTACCTGGTCAACAAGGTTAATATTTGTTTTATGTATTTTATTTATTTTTTGGTGCAATATGAGAATATATATATATATATATATATATATATATATATATATATATATATATATATATAGTGTAATATATATAGTGTAAAATGTTATAATTTTGTATTATATTAATATTACACATACAATAATATTAATATAATATTAAATTAATGCTTACTCAAAAATAAAAATGGACATAAAGAGACAGGTTTAAATGTTCATTTGGTGTGTATATATATATATATATATATATATATATATATATATATAGCATATAGCATATAGCAAATAATAAATTACTGATTCTTTAATCATCAAGTGTTTCAGATCAAATGTTGATTATAATGATTTTACAGTGGTAACTATTCTAATCTGGTGGAAACCATGGTTATTATGGTTATTTTTGGCAAATTGTGAAATATAAATGCATGATGCATTATCCTATCATGGTAAAGTTTTTTTTTTTATATAATAATTTATTTACCATTATCATGGTAAAATTGGCATGGAATTTGCTACTGTTTTGTGTTCCCTACTTTGATGAGTAAATTGGCCTTTTGAATTAGAAATAATGTAGGGCGGCCCTTGTGCTGGGTGAGGAGACGTAATGTTTTTGAGGAAAGATTACGAGAATTGGTTTTGATTTAATGGTCAATTTAAAGGCACTTACATTATAATGGGATGTGGCCACATCACCCACAACTCCATGCGTCTGAACAAAAAACTTGGTAATATGGTAACCCCACTCATGCCGGATGCTTATGTTCACCAGCTTGGATTGCACAAGCATGAAAATCCTGTATGCAGCTTTTCCCAGGTAGATAAATTGTACTTTGTCACGTCTGTCTGTTCCTCCTCCTCATCATCATCGTGTCTCTCAATTGTCTTTCCTTTTTTCGCTCTTTATCCAAACCCTCCTCCCACTCCATTCGATCTCTCCGTCTCATTTAAATTCATGTATGGCATCCTCTGGAGCGGCAGCTGGGATTATATGACACACAGAAGCTATCTCTGCGTTCAGGCTCCGATGTGTGGCGATGCCGAGAGCTGTTTCAATTTTAAAAACGCCATTTGAGTCTGATGGACTGACGGCTGCTGAATTTGAATCAAATCCTGGGTGGTGGCTTAAGTTGGTGAAATATCTGGAGCTGTTAAATGTATTCACTCCCATTGCAAACAGCAACAGTGTTATATACGCCATATAAATGAGGCGTGAAGTCGATTTCCTGTGTAATTTGTGTATTTGAAATGGTTGTGTTTAACACGACTCGTTCATTAAGTTAAGAGGAGATGGCATTAGTGGCACTTGGCATTAGTGATGCTATTACTCAAACTTCAACAAACACGTACTTCAGAGATTAACTCGTCCTGCATTATTTGTGCTACAGACATGAATGATACCTCAAAACCTAAGTATATTTGTTGAGGAGAAGCTGGTTTTGGCCTGTTGGACGATATAATGGGTGAAAAGTATAGACTTCTGTTGAGATTTTTGTATATGAGTTTGATCTTTGTCTGATGTTATTGAGACAAAGTCTGACATATCTTGTCTGAATACAGGGCATGACTTGAATCAGATTAGCAAATGGGTTGAAATTGAAACCGTGACTCACAAAGTAATGACTAAATGTGTGATTTAGTTCACGACTGAACATTGTTTATTACCATCATGTTTTCCCTGTGTGTCAAGGCCAGGCCACATACATGTGGAAAATCAGATCTTAAGACCCTGTGTTCGTTATCTCCATTATTCTCATTGTGTCAAGATTATTATTACTGTACATGGCTCTCTGGAATACATGATTCTGATTGGTCAGTCAACGAATATTTGTATATAATATCTCTAAACTGTATAATTGGCCGTTGTTTTGTCCCTGGCAACCAATTTCCTATAAAGCTTCTCATATCACTTTGTGGTCTCTTTCTTCAAACATAATATAATTATTTAGCCTGTTTACTGTCAGTGTCCTGGTTGTGGGACACTTGGCATGCTTTTTCGTTGCCTTTTCCCCCTATATCACATATCACACACAACTTGGTTAGAAATATGGCTTTCGTTTTCTTCTTTAGACTCAAATTATTTAGTAAAATATATATTTTGCATAAAATAAAAATATGAGCAGTTCAGTTTGTGCACTTTACAGTAAACAAAAAAAAAAAATACACTTTTAATTTTCTGAAGTTGCTGTCACTTATTTATGTGAATTTATTTATTTCAATCTGTGGCCATATAATACATTTATTTATTTTAATATCTAGCCGTATAGATTGCATTATTGCCCGCCCCCTTTTTCAGCGGTGCTGGTTCCGGAAGTATTTTTTTCATTCATTTTCCCCATAAAATAGTCTTTGTTAAAGAGTTATAAGCCATGAACCAAGTCAAGTCAACGAGGTGAATCATAACAGTAGACACTTTGATTTGAAGCAAAAAAGTTTTTGAAAAGTCAAACAAAAATACAAGGTACAAAACTGTGTACTTAATGGCTTTATTGAGGGAAAGAACTACAATCCCATGAAGCACAATTGAATGTGTGTGTGTGTGTGTGTGTGTGTGTGTGTGTGTGTGTGTGTGTATATATAAATATATATATATAGGAGTGAAGGGACATAGACTCGATTACATCATTCGCAGTGCTTCATGGGAGTGGGTGGAGCTAAAAAACTATTTTGCGTGTTGCTTATTTCGTCTCTGATGGCTGTAATTTTCTGTACAGCATCACAGGTAATGCAGTTTTTCACCAGGAATTCCACTGTTAAACATGATTATTTTAAAAATAAGCTGAAATAATGCGAGCTGACATCTTAAGCAGAAGCAAATACTATGGATTAACAACCTCATAGCTCACAGTTTGTCTGTCTTTAAAGGTTTGTAAGTTATTGTTAAAATCAATATCCTTTTTTCCATTTTTACTTCCAGAACCCGACTGTTGCAGTCTATAACAAGGGCCTGACCCTGTCAGGGTTTATTGTGCGATAATGACTGGCTTACATAATTACCAGAACAAACATCTAACCTGTGTCTCTGTCTCTCTCGTTCTCCCTCCAGGTTTCATTGAGCTCCTGGATTTCAGCTGCACCTGTTCACTTTGTGGATCTGTGGAATGGATAGATAGATAGATAGATAGATAGATAGATAGATAGATAGATAGATAGATAGATAGATAGATAGATAGATAGATAGATAGATAGATAGATAGATAGATAGATAGATAGATATCTCAGAAAGAGAGAGAGAGAATGAGGCAAAGCTTTAAGTCTGAAGGAGCGATGTGACGGTTGGATTCCTCCTACAGCTCGCCGGCTACAATGGACCTCCAAATCATACACTGAAACCTCACTGCTCAAGGTAGGGTCAAAACATTTCCTCAGTAAATACGTCTGGACAAAGTCTGTCAAGTTTTTGTTGTTGCTGTTGCATGTTATTTTTTTCTCTGAAGTCCAAGATTTGTCAAGGTGTCTTGTGCCAGACTCAGGCATAATAGTTTAAATGACATATTTCCAGCCTCTCCCTCACATTTAGTATTAAACAAGCAGTTTTTGCTACTGTACCTTTAAGACTCACCTGAGGGCAGTTTTGCTGAATACAGAATAGATGTTGATGTGAATATGGTTGGTCATATGTTTAATGAGCTCATGGCTGTGGTGTCAATATGCAAGGATTTCTGAAAAAGATGTTTTTGCATTTTCTGGATGAACTGAGGAGGGATTTTTGAGTTGTGAATGTTAGAGTATGTTGCACATTTCTCTCATTTCAAAAGAACAAGAAAAATCTCATGATATGGCCACATTAAGGGAATATCCTAGCCTGGTAAGCCATACCTATATCAAGATGTTAGGTCTGGCAACTCACCATAGACACGGCTCAATCCGAGGGGCGGGATAAACGGCTGTCTTTCAAATTCCCTCCGCACGCAATAGGACAGCGCTTCAACCAACCAGAGCGTTTTCCCAACAGCGGAGCTGACGTTAGTTGATAGATTCAACTTTTGAATCTGGCCGGCAAAACTACGAACACATCTTCCTTTTTTAAGAATGACTTAAGTGCCGTTCTTTGCTCTTTTCTCAAAGAAAAACTTAACTCCAAGTCCTCCAGAGTCGCGGCCAAAGCTGATTCGAAAGACTGTTCGCCAGCAGCAGCCGCCATTCAGTGTTTTCAAGTAGCAGGGAACCGTCGCAACTCTGTTGTCATTATGTTAAGCCCGCCCCGCCTACTCTATACGCGATGTGATTGGCCTGACCCAATTTAGGTTTTGCAGCTCCGAAAGTCAACGGAGAGTTGCTAGACTACCCTGGCTGCAAAATTAATTTTGCTGCTGCTAGGGTGCGTCTAGATTTCTAGGCTAGGAATATCCTGCATTTAATCCAGAAGTAATTTTTTTTTTGTTTATTGTTGTTTACCACAAAACACGATGAGCTTAAATAATCACCTCCATCTTTTTATGTCCACATAAACACACTAATGTTTTTAAGATCCAGTTTCAGTCAAATAAGTCAAGCGTAGAAAGTCTGGCCTGTCGGGTTCATTTTCATTTCGTCTTTTCACACGTAATGAAAGCTGCATGTTCAGCTCAGTCACACTCTCTGATCCTCTCAGTCTGCAGGAATATTCAAAGGATTTTTCTTGTTCTTTTTGTTTTCTCATTGTTCCTGTTATTGCTGCCTCACTGGCACAGCGTTTCTCATTATCAGAGCTGTTACCAAACGCTCCACAGAGGCCTGAAAACATGGAGACATCCCAGCGGGTTGTGTGCAAACGCGTCTGTGGATAGGCCATGCGCGTGTGTGTGTTTGTGAGTCTGTGCTTGTGTGTACTAGTGTTCAGGACTTGTTTGAGGAATGTGTGGAAGTGTATGTATCTTATCCAAAGGTTAAGAAGTGTTTCAGACTCGAGCAGGAAACCTGGCTGCACAGGAAAGGAAATAACTTATCAGGCGGCAGATGGAGGACAGCATGTGCCACACACACACACACACACACACACACACACACACACACACACACACACACACACACACACACACACACACACACACACACACACACACACACACACACACTAGGGATGGATGACATTTTTCAGCTTTTTGACTATATTATCTATGTTGATGTTCATACCTACAGTTCAAAAGTTTGGGATTGGTAAAATGTTTTTGAAAGAAGTCTCGAATGCTCACCAAGGCTGCATTTTTTTTAAATAAAAATTCTGTGAAATCAGTAATTGTTACAATTTAAAATAAACGTTTTCTATTTGAATATATTTTAAAATGTAATTTATTCCTGTGATCAAAGCTGAATTTTCAGCATCATTACTCCAGTCTTCAGTGTCACATGATCCTTCAGAAATCATTCTAATATGATGATTTGCTGCTCAAGGAAAAAAAAAAAAAAAAAAAAATATATATATATATTATTATCAATGATGTAAGCAGTGCTTCATATTTTTGTAAAAACACTATAACATTTTTTTCAGGATACTTTGATTAATAGAAAGATAAAAAGATCAGAATTTATTTGAAATATATTTTTTGTAACATTATAAATGTCTTTGTCACTTGTGGACAGTTTAAAGCTGAAAAAAAAAGTATTAGTTTCTTCAAAAAAATCTTACTGACCCTGAACTTTTTATGTGTATTTGTGTATATTTCTTCTGAAATGATTTTCCCAAATTAGAGAAAAAAAAAAAAGTCCACATAAAATGGTTTTAAATTATATTTTCTAGTAATTTTTTTTTTATTTTTTTTTTTTAGTTTTGAATCATTTCATTACAGTTTAAACTGATTCAGCTGTTCAGTATTTTTGCTGCAGAATATTAAATTACAGTTCATTGGCCAAATAAAAGCACATTAAAATCATCGTGATTATTTACAGTGTTGGTTGATTTTATATTGTCAGCAAAATCACTGCGAATCACCCGTACATTCATGAGCTCTATACTAACACGTTAACTCTCACAAATGCTCATCAGAAACCCTGTTTATGTGGCCCGGTCAGTCCGCTCCAAATGCCAAGTGGAAGTGTGTGAAGTGTGTTCATC
This sequence comes from Scardinius erythrophthalmus, assembly GCF_964197995.2. Taxonomy (NCBI): domain Eukaryota; kingdom Metazoa; phylum Chordata; class Actinopteri; order Cypriniformes; family Leuciscidae; genus Scardinius; species Scardinius erythrophthalmus. The sequence continues at coordinate 4,697,190 of NC_138238.1, forward strand.
TATCAGACTGGAGGCTGTCCTCCTTATTGTTATCATTCATCACACTGTGATATTTACAAGAGCTTTGCTGCTCTCTTCTCTCACAGCATTAACAAAAAGAACATTCATGTCGTTCCAGACCTGAATGAATTTCTTTCCTCTGTAGCAAATGAAAGGAGAGTATCTTGGCTGAATCGGGACCAAAAATGACTAAAAAGCACCATAAAAGTAGTCAGTATGACCGGTGCGCTGTAATCCGAGGCTTTTGAAGTCATATGAGAGCTTAATGTGAGGAATGAGCACAAATTTCGACCTTTATTCGCTGCTCTGTTCTTTTGAGTCCACGTACACTGTTCAAAAGTTTGAGGTCTGTGAGGTTTTTAATGGAGAAGTCTCTTCTGCTCACCAAGGCTGCATTTGCTTGATCAAAAATACAGTAAATACAGTAATATTGTGAAATATTATTACAATTTGAAATAAATGTTTTCTATTTGAATATATTTTAAAATGTAATTTATCCCTGTGATCAAAGCTGAATTTTCAGCATCATTACTCCAGTCTTCAGTGTCACATGATTCTTCAGAAATCATTGTAATATGATGATTTGCTGCTCAAAAAAAATGATCAATGTTGAAAATATTTTATGGAAACTGTGGATTATCTGATGAATTGAATGGAACATGTATGTATATGTATGTGTGTGTGTGTGTGTGTTTATCTTTATATTTGTATCAATTTAATGCATCCTTGCTGAATAAAATAATTAATTTGTTTCAAAGAAAATAAGATGCATTGATGATTGAATTGACATGATTGAATGTCATTGCTCATTCAAAGCTATCATGTGACTTTGAAAGGCTTGGAATATAGTGCAAAAGAAGTATGGACTAGATTTGTAATACTTTTATGGTGCTTTTTGTATCATTTTTGGAGCTTCAGTGTCTATTTTTATAATTCTAAGAGCAGCGTAAACATTCTGTGAATAAGAAGGTTTGCAATGTGGATGAAGTGTTTCTATTAACCCGATGATTCCATCCAGACAGCGTTTCAGCATCTGTAATGATGGTAAAACACTAGAGACGTCTCTCCTCCTCCGTCTGCTCAATCTCTCATCTCTCTCTACGATCGTTTGAGTCTTTTCATTTCCTGCGCTGTCTCGGCTCAGGACCAATCAAAGCTGGGATTGCCCTCCCCTGCTTTCCTGCATGGATTTCATGTCTCATTAATAAAATGCCAGCACACACACACACACAAACATGTGCACACACTCTTTCTTTCTCACAATGAACCATCCGACTCATCAGAGCGTGTTATAATGTCACGGCTCCCCTTGGTTTACAACTCTGTCCTGTGTAGTGTCCTCAACGGAGACTGACATTCTTCTAATCCAATCAGTCATGGGTGGGTGGGGCTTATGGTGAGAGCTGGACTCTGATTGGCTGTTTAATTCACCGCAATATCTGTCAGTCAAATGTGGCGTTAAAGGTGAAGTGTGCAGTTCTATGTTATAGATTAACATAACCCTGTGGTATTTGGGATCTAGTTATTCAATTCCATTTGGTGATATTAGTGGTGCAGAAATGACACACTTCACCTTTAATAAACCAAAGGCATGATGAGAAAGTTTATAAATTAAATAATTTTTTGGTTTTATTGTGCAAAATTCATGAAAATTCAAACAGATCAAATTCTAACTTGCTTTGCAGTGTTATTTTAGTATTATTCACATTCTATTATATTTTATATTAATATTTGGAATTGGCTTTAATTTTAATTTAAGTGTAATGTGCTTTTGTCCTTTTATTGGTTTCTTTTGAAATAGTTATATTTAGCATTAATTACATTTTCTATTAATTTTAGTTTTAGTAATTTTAGTACTTCAATTTAAACATGTTCATTTCAATTAGTAGCCAAGACAAAACTTCTCATTTTCATTAAAAATTTTTAAGTAATTTTTCATCTACTGTTTATACTTTATTTCAGCTTAATAAATGAAAAGTATTTTTAATAGTTTTAATTTTAGTTTGGTGTTGCCAAACAGTGTTGCATTACAATCAATTTCAGATGTATGCAATCAAGTCCCGGCCTACGTTTTTTTTTTCTCGTTCAATATCCTGTTTCATTCAGAAATGCGTCCGATTTTTGAAGCAAAATGGGTTGCAAATGCAGCTTCATGTTGACTTTAAACTCAAAGAATATTGCGATTCAGTCTCAGATGTTGTCACAGGTTGTTGCAGCTGTGGGTGTTTTGGAAGGTATGAGTATCTTTACCATGTTTACCTCTTTATTTGCTCTGATGTGTCAGACTGGCACTGTGTTGGCAGTGGCCACGCCCCCTCTGTATGATGCCACCCCTCATGTGACCCGGCCTGCAGAGAGAGAGAGAGAGAGAGAGAGAGAGAGAGAGAGAGAGAGAGAGAGAGAGAGCGACACTCGGCCTGAAGGGGCTCAGATCAGTGGCCTCTTGTTGTGAGTGTGTGTTTGTGCGGGGATTGTTTATGTGTGTGTGTGTGATCAGGACAATAGCGCTCAGTGTAAATCCAGTGCGGCCCAGATTTTTATAGTTCTTTCTCACAAGCCAGTCCGAGCGAAAAACATCCTTATGCAACCTTAATCAACAACATGGCACTGGCAGTCTGCTCCCACACAGCACGGCATGCTGTAGTCTGTCAGGTTGAGAGCCGGGCATCTGGAAACAGTCTCTGAGGAATTCTGCGGGGTGAGAATGATCTGACTGAACCTGCTGTGTTACGTCCTAATAAAAGCTTGAGCATGCTCTGAAAGCTGGTTGTGATGTGGCATGGAATAAACTGTTTATTTTAATAATGTAAGGGCATAAATCATCATAAAATAAAATGAAAGTAGTTCATATGACTTGTGCTCTATGTTCCAAGTCTTCTGATGCAATACGACAGGCTTGTGATATCACTGTACAGAAACACTGGGCTCATGAATATTAATTAGCTTGCACTGATGCTGTGTTGTATTCTGTGGCCCCGCTAGCTTATTAACATTCATGAGCCCAAATTCACTTTAGTAGTATTTACAAATGTATTGTCTGTGTAAATGTGCATTGTTTTAAATGTTTTACATAGTTTAGACTTTAAGTTTAAGTATCAAGGCAGTTTTATGTTTGCTCAAATTTTTTATTACATTTTATGAAGTATACATCCATGTCAAAACTGAAATTTCAACAATTCATCAACAAGAGAAGATTAGAAATAAAACTTACAAAATTGTGTAAATCAATTCTCAGCATAATGAATTTCCCAGCATAAAAAATAATTATATATATATGTATGTATGTATGTATGTATGTATGTATGTATGTATGTATATATATGAATAATAATAATAATATATTTATTTATTTAATTTATTTAATTATTTATTTAATTATTATTATTATTATTTTTTTTTTTTTTTTTTTTTTTTTTACAGGACATGTAAATTTAGTATGGTAAATTTTTCTCACTTGTATTTTCCTGAGCAATTTTTATTCCAGCCAAATATCTATCTCTTAATAGCGTCAAGTTCATCAGTGTAGATTTTACACAAAATGTGCATCACTCAACTAAAGTATAAACCCTAGAATTAATCTGCTAATGTTGATCTGTTCAGGATTAATTTGTGTTTGGGGGACTGGGCTTTCGTTTCATGTGAAGTCACAGGTTACCTTGGCTGTGAAGATCAGCTGTTGAATTATAGAATGTAAAAGCTCAGCTGGCACGGCCTGTGACGTACATCTGTCCTCACACACTCATCTTCAAAGAAACGTTTGCCAGATGCACATAAAACTCTAGTTGGGTGTTTAACAGGGTGTCTGTTTGAAATTTACTTGTGGTCATGGAACAGTTAAATATTGTTCCATTTTATTGGCCTGGCCAGGTGTTGGTCTCTTTCAGTAAACCGTGGGGTGTTTTACTGGAAAGTAAAGTGTTCTGGAAAATAGGGGACATAAAAATATATATGTTTACAACAGTGTACTTTTATATTCATTTATAATACATACTGCAATATTCATTAAAAAACAAGAATAGTCCATTTAGATTACATGGTGACTTTTAGTTTTTTTTTTTTAGAAATGTTATTACTTTAGCTTAACTTACTTTATTTGTATTTTTTCTTCTAATATTCATATTTCACATTATTTCATTTCAAATTTATGAAAATACATTTAAACAGATTGATTTTTTTTGTTTTTATTAATGATAACACTTTTTCCTATGTTCTAAAATTGCTGAGCTTAAAGGAACAGGTAAATATTAACTAAATAAGTTCTATTAAGTAATAGAAAAACAATATGTTTGTTAAAAGCAGTGCGTTGTTCATGTCTGAAGCACCATTAGCTCTGGCACAAGATGACTCTTTCGCTCGACCCTTCGGCTTCAGCAGGTTGATTTATTTAGTCAAGATTTGGCAACAAGGTGTAGTTGTATGAGACAAATGCAATACACTTGTTTAAATCCACATTACTGCATAACCAGCATTAGCTTCTCATTCAATCTGCGGACGGCTAGCAGAATTGATTTGCGTGTCAGTTTGTGTTTCTCCAGGGAATATTTCAGCTAACACCAGAGTGAAATGAGCGACGAGAAATGTTTCTGGACTAAAAATACACGTTTTAAACCAGCAGAAATGAATTTTGTGCTCAATATGTTCGACGTAGAGTCACATTATGATCAAATATACCTGTCCTAAAAATACGAGATTTGACGTTGGATCTTTTTAGTGGTCTAGGAGGTTCTCTATATTGATGCATTTTTTCGTGATCATATATGTGTGTGTGTGTGTGTTTCTCATGCAGAGCTCAAGGCCGCAATCTTCGTTTCTCAAACCACATCGGTTGTCACGTTTCCATGGCAACCCTTAGGAAGATGATGCGACTGCTGTCTGGCATCATTCGGGTCTCTGTATATCTGATGTGACCTCTCTGTGCAGGCCTGCATTAATGCGTGTGTCTCTGCGCCGAAGGCAAACATGCTGTGATTGGAATTTGGGTGGAGGGTTAACTTGACGGTCGAGACTCGCTTTGAACGTTTAATGCGGTGTTGTTGTTGTTTGGTGGTCGCTGTGGGTTTGTGTGTTGAATGAGTCTCTTTCTCTTAAATGGGTCAGTGTGTAAAAACCCACATGGCAGATGGACCATCTCGAGAAAGAGATAAAGAGCATAAAGATCTCCTCTTATAAGACAGGATATTAATGAAAACTGAAAGAACTTAAATGCGATCTAAAAGGATTATTAAAAGATAGAATGAGAAAATGAAAAGGCCTTTGCTCTCTGTTGGTTGAACTCGTTTTAATGGCGTCTCCCAGGGTTGACTTTGCTTTGAGGTTTCTCTGAATTAGACCAAATGTGCCTGGCTTAGTTTCCTACAGATCCGTCCGTCTGATTCACAGAGCACGCAGGAGAACAACGCTCAGTAGGTCCAGCAAAGATCAAAGTCAATTTAGTATTATTTGGCTGAAAACCTGTCTAGAACATGTCATATTTCATACAGAAAACAAAAGGCATGAGCAACAAATTATATTTTGCCTAACAAAAATGAAGCCTGTTTTCAGGACCAGATTTTTTGCATTATGACAATTAAAAAAAATAAAATAATAATAATTATAAACTGCACAAAAAATTGTGACTCGTGTCTATGTTCTGTCTTATTCTGCTTTTTTAAGCGATATGTTCTTTAACACTTTAACACTTGTCGTGTTTTAATGCAAACGAGCTCTTCACGTGTCAGAATTGCTAAGTGAGATGAAATGAGAACGACAGAGTGTAAAAGTCACACTGTCATTCTGTGAAGATCTTGGTCAAATAGCATTTACAGATAGAACAGAATGATGTGAGGGGAGAAACGTGCCAAAATCATCTTTAACAGCAGCAAGCAGCGTTCAGAAGAGACTTTCTGTCAGACCTGCCAGGAATTCGGACAATGAAAATGAAAAAACTGTAACGGGGGATACGAACGTTTTTCAGGGAAACGCACGGCTAAAGTAGATCCAGCCAGACTGAGGTAATTCACACTCTAAATATCTCTGACCTGAATATCTACATCATTTTGGGGTGTGGTAACCTTCGAATAAGTGGAGTAATTGACTGTGGGCGGTTGAATTAATGCACACTCGAGGTGCTAATAAATCAACGGGCCGTTGCCAATTGTTCCTAACACATTCTGTATGTATGGCTGTTTTTAGAGGAGTTTTTGGTGTTTTTCAGCTGGTCAGGCTGGGTGAACTGCTTGATGCCCAGATAAACCACCCAAAAACTGATAACATTTACTGACACTTGTGGTGCAGAAATTGCACGATTGTGTATTTTCTCTTTAAGTAAAGTATTTTTCTGTCGTGGCTGTCGCACGTGTGCTGGCATCAAGTGTTTGAGACATTTTGTTGTCTTTCCCTCTGCACTTATTTTCGGTTGTATCTCTACTGTAAGACAGACACGCGTCACCTGATTATAAGCTGATGATGACAGTCGAGTGATGTCGTGGGTTGGTAATGCTGTGTTTTGTGTAAGCCGCTCCTGCAATCTGTAAAATTACTGTTTAGTCAACACAGTCTACATGGAGAAGGAAGGAGTTTACTATATTTTACTTTATAAATACTAATAAGCTATGAATCTCACCCTTTTTTATTTATTGAATATTTAAAGGGGTGGTTGAATATGATTTCACTTTTCAGTTAGTGTGTAATGTCGCTGTTTGAGCATAAACAACGTCTGAAAAGTTACAACGCTCAAAGTTCAAAGCAAAGGGAGATATTTGCTTTTAAAGAAATTGCTTTTTAAGGACTACAACAAACGGCTGGCAGAGACTACACAAGCTTCCTCCCGGGTTAGTGACATCACCAACCCTAAAATTTACATAAACTCCGCCCCGGGAACGTGATTTATAGAGTATCATGACAAAATATGATAATCAGTGACTAGAAGATAACTACACATAAGCTACACACATTCATCAGCTAACCGCTCAGAAATGTCCTGTTGCTTCTACATGTTGTCACTTCTTCTTGAGTCTCTCCATCTTTGTCTGAATCCGGTTTGAACATAAAAGGCTAAAAGTTTTTGAAATTTTCAGTGCATGTTTGTGTGAGGTAAAAGGACACAAGCTGTTGAAGCTCCGCCCCCTGTGCCGGGAGCAGCAGCTCATTTGCATTTAAAGGGACAGACACAAAACGGTGCGTTTTTGCTCATCCTCAAAAAGTGACAATTTTAACATGCTATATACAAATATCTGTGGGGTATTTTGAGCTAAAACTTCACATACACACTCTGGGGACATCAGAGACTTATTTTACATCTTGTGAAAAGGGCATTATACCATTTACTTGTGTGATGTAAATTTTTTATGCTTATTACATGTTGAAATATTATTATTGGCAAATTCTGTTGGAAGCAAGTTTCTCCCTACATTTTCCGTTATGAGGGCTTAATCATTTCCTAGTAGAAATCAAGTCCAGATCAGATTCAGTTTGGATGCTGCCTGTGTAGATACTATAGCAAGACAGCTCAGTAGGTTTTGGAACATATCTATACTCTACATATATGTACATTAGTTTCAGGTGCATTGATAATTTGGTCAGACACATTCAACCCAAGTACGTTTACACTTCATACACAAGCATACACACATACTTTTGTTGTTCTTGCTTTTGCTGATTGCATAAGGAAATGACATGTCTGTGCGAACACAGGAGCGTTCCTCATTTATAGACCGAGCGGTCGCTTGGAGTTTTCGTGTGGGCTGAAAACCCCCACGACAGAGCGTCATTAATTCATGGTTAGCAGCTTAGAGACAAACACACAAACAGAGATGGTCTCACTTACCATTTAAATCAGCGAGTGCATTCAGGGACGTTTCCGGCACATGTTGGGGACGGGTTAAGGCCTCACCCAAGGCTATCTGCAAATGTCTTTCGTATAAAAGGAGCCTGTCTGCTAGCTTTACCCCATGACCTATTTACAGTAATGACTCTAAGAAGTGCCCTATATGCTGAGGGCATAGACAGCAGAACGCTCCTGACCATAGCAAACACGTCACATGTTCTCTGAAGGAGGTAAGTGTGGGACACAGGGACAGGCGAGGCGGGAGGAGAGGTTTCAATGTAATTATGTAAAGGTAAAAATTAGCATTAGTGTTGAGTTTAAACACTCGGAATAAAACAAAAAGTCTGTCATCGTTTACTTTATGCACATTATATTGGTACCAAATAGGTTATTAGGTGACAAGTTTTTTTTTTTTTTTCATCAATATTAAATATTTAATTGTGCATGCTCATTTCCTCTATTTTTAGGGGATTTAGATTACCTTACCATCATCTGTGTTGTGTAATCTAAATGTAATCTTTATAAAAAAAAAATTAATTACCGTTGTTTTTTAAAGTAGAACATAAAATAAATTTTTTTTTCTATTTTAATATATTTTAAAATGTAATTTATTCTTATGATCAAAGCTGAATTTTCAGCATCATTACTCCAGTCTTCAGTGTCACATGATCCTTCAGAAATCATTCTAATATTCTGATTTGCTGCTTAAGAAATTTCTGATTATTACAAAATTTGAAAATAGTTGTGCAGCTTAATATTTTTGTGGAACCTGTGATACTTATTTTTCAGGACTCTTTGATGAATAGAAAGTACTTTTTGTAACAATTTTGAAAAAAAAAATTACTGTCAGTTTTGATTTATTAATGCATCCTGAATAAAAATGCTAGTTTCTTTCTATTTCTAAAAATAGAGTAACGACTTACATTTCATTATATTTCTGATACAAAACTATATGACTTTAGAAGCCTTAGGCTATGGCAAACACATCATATGGATTAATTTTATGATATATTAATGTAGTTTTTTTGTTATTTTGTCTCCATTCACTCATGTGGGTGAGTAAACGTGACATTTTTTATTTTTATTTGTATTTTTTCGAGGTAAACTCTGTCTTTAAAGAAATGGGACTTTGGAGAAGCTCCACACAGTCTATTAACACTCTGGAGTGTGAGAGACACAGATTTGTCAGACCCATTTCCCTCCAGTAAAGTGTGGCTACACAAGATTTATGTGTGTCACTGATTTGCCCCACTTACTTTAACAGTTTCCCACTGTGTCCTAGCAAAAACACAGCAGTGTGTGTGTGTGTGTGTGTGTGTGTGTGTGTGGGTGCACTGAACAGGAAAACTTGTCCCCACTGTGCCCTTGAACAATACCTCTTACCCCATGTATCTCCACAGAGACATACTGAAGTCCCTCTGGATAAAAAGCATATGCAATTGCAAGATTCTGTGCATTTGCATGCATTCACTCGGATGCAGTCTAAATGTATGCTATGGAATATATATATATATATTCACGCTTACCTGTGCAGTTGTTTGCCTGGGCTTGGCTATCGGCCCTGTACCGCATGAAACGGGGAGGGTCATTTCTTCTCATTATAATTCTGCCATCAGTCTTTGTGCCACTGCAGGCAGCTCTCAGCTCTTTATTAAGTGCTGTGGGACAGTGTATCGACTCAAACACTCGGGCGTGCTCTGGGATACTGTCGAAAAATGCAGCATTTGATCACGGTTTATCACAGCGGCTAATGCAGAAAGCACTATTTCACTCCCGGCTGATGAATGATGCAGTCTGTGAGGTTACCAGGGAGAAAGTCTGGTGTACGCTGATAATGCAACAAGAAGCAGTTGAGAAAAAATGTCCATGAACTTTTTCATAATCAGGATTTTAGGTAAAGTATGTGTATGCATAACGGAAAGTGCATATTTTGGGTGATGTAACTCTCCATTATTTACTTATTTTACTTAAAAAAGTTTTCTTAAATTTATAATAACCTTATAAGCTGCTTTTTTGCAGTTCACATAGTTCTGTGGTGTGACAAACAGTTTGTTCTGGTGTTTTGTGTCTGGGAACTTTTCAGGTAGTCAGACTGGGAGACCGTTTTAGCTGGTTTAAGATGTCTTTTATCATCTGGATTTAATATATTACACTACTGTTTAAAAGTTTGGACTCGGCAAGATTTTAATAATTAACATAAATGGAATATACAGAAATTAATAATGAATAATAATAAATAAAATAATGAATACATGAATGAATCATTTATTTATAAATTGTATAATAATTATTAATGCATAATAATCAATAATTAATGAAATAATTAAAAAAATATATAGAAATTGATCACTTTTACAGAAAGAATGGCTTAAATAGATCAAAAGTGACTATAAAAACATATAATGTTACAAAAGATTTATATTTCAAATAATTGCTGTTCTTTTGAACTTTCTTTTCATCAAAGAATCCTGAAAAGAAATGCATCATGGTTTCCATAAAAATATTAACCAGTACAGCTATTTTCAATTCATTGATAATAATCAGAAATGTTTCTTGAGTAGCAAATCATCAGAAGGATCATGTGACACTGAAGACTGGAGTTATGATGCTGAAAAGGAATACATTACATTTTAAAATATACTCAAATAGAAAACAGTTATTTTAAATTCTAATAATATTTCACAATAATACTGTTTTACTGTATATTTGATCAAATAAATGCAACCATGGTAAGCATAAGAGTTAAACATTTAAAACAGTATAGTGTATCTTTGGCATAACCTGCACTAATGAATAATGCACGATAAGACCAGGAATGAGTGTTGAAGTCAATGTACAATCAGCTTGTTCATTTTTTTTAATGTACATATACAGTACTCCTTGTACTTTGTATTCAAATGTATAATCATGGAATGGAATAATTGTCTGAAATAGTTGTAGATTGACTCGGCTTGAACTTCACATGAACTACCCTACTTTTGCTGATAGTTTGGCAGTCTTGGAGTTTGAACACCTCCAGGATTCTCTCTAATGTTGAGTGGTTTGCGTTGCAGGGCCACAGGGATTTGTCTGTAACCGGTGTCTGTTATATATGCTTTGTGCTGGTTTAGTGAATTAGCAGCAGCACCCACTTCATTTTCTCAATGAGGAGCATCAGCGGCTGTGCGTGGGTGTTTTGTGGAGTATCTTATCTCTCTCGAGCAGCGCTGATAGCAGAACTGAGACTGAATCAATTCTTGTGGCTTTGCCCAGAAGTAGCCCACGACATCTGGCCTCCAGATAGAGAAGATAGAGGCCGGCCTACATCCACAAGCACACACTAACACTCTCTCTCTCTGGCTTACTCTGCTCATCTGTGCGTTTACTAGTCTTTCAAGCAGCTCTTTTACTTTTACCATGGGTTAGGGATTTAAAATATACCCCTAACCAAAAGTATGATGCATATTTGATCATGTACTGTATGAGTAATGAGTGAGGGCAAACTATGAGGAGAGACTCAGTCTTGTCCTCTTTTGCTAAATGTGTCAATCATGTGATATGCAGATTAAGGGGAACGGCAGACACCACTGATGGGGAACAGTAAATAATCTGCTTCCCCTCCAAAAAAATACCCATTCAGATTTAATAACGAACAGATTATGAACCCTTTAACACCTTCAGATTCTTCTAATTTCTAGATTAATTCAGATAAGGGTCTTATTTTTAACCCGCTTGATAGCACATTTTGTATAGCACATGTGCACCTAAAATCCCCCCAAAACTAAATAATCATGTGTAATCTATGAGAAAATGAAGTTGAAGAGTTTTCTAGCCTTTAAATGTCAGTGCAGAGATGCTCTCGGATTTAAAGTGTTCGTACTGGAACTGTACTTAAATGACTCTGGTGACATCTAGTGGAAAAGGAGTGAAACATGTTTGTCTGTGTCCAGTAATACAGTGCTGTATGTCTTTCTGCTTTGTTGTTTTTGAATAGAGTCTCATATAAGTCAGGAAATTATCAGAATATTTCTAAATAATTGACTGATATGCTCTCTTCTTCCCTTGCAGACACAATGGTCCTTGTTTTTTTCATAACAGAAGCGCCACAAGACATATCCAATTCAACAGAGACCAATGGCATTGGTAAGTGTTCATCAGTTATAGTTGATAATAATAATAATAAAATGAGCATTACTGTTTTTTTCTCTCCAAATTCTTCCAATTCTAAATGCAGAGTATCACATTTATCATACACACAAAATACTTTATTTAGCAATTTACTGATGATAAATTCATTAATAAAGTAATAATACCTTTAGAATGTCTTATATAGGCTGCATATTTTATTATTTTGCAATCAAATGATCCATCATTGTTTTATTGTCTGTCGTACTTTTGTTTTCCATTCATTTAGCTTGATGTGTGAAAACAGGATCCTATGATACAGCTGTTTTACTCAAGGTGGCGCTAGATGATGTCAACTTATTCAGACACACTGTAAAAAAAAGTTGCTGCCTTAAATTCAGTAGCCTACAATCAACTTGGATGTTTAAGTCATTTCAACTTAAATTATATTAACTGAGTTAAAAAATGGGTTGAAACTTGTATAGCTTATAGCTTGTATAACTTATTTTGATGAGTTAAAGCAATGTAAAAACATGTTGTCATAACTTATTGATCATATGTGACCCTGGATCACAAAACCAGTCACGAGTCGCACGGGTATATTTGTGGCAATAGCCAACAATACATTGTATGGGTCAAAATTATCGATTTTTCTTTTATGCCAAAAATCATTAGGATATTAAGTAAATATCATGTTCCATGAAGATATTTAGTAAATTTCCTACCGTAAATACATAAAACATTTATTTTTGTGAGTGAATGCAGCACAATCGTGAACATAAACGGTCAACTTTAAAGGCGATTTTCTCAATGTTTTGATTTTTTTGCACCCTCAGATTCCAGATTTTCAATAGTTGTATCTCGGCCAAATATTGTCCTATCCTAACAAACCATACATCACTGGAAAGCTTATTTATTCAGCTTTCATATAATGTATACATCTCAGTTTCTAAAAATTGACCCATGTGACTGGTTTTGTGGTCCAGGGTCACATATCATGTTTTTAAAGTGCATAAAAACATTTAAGAAATTTGAAAGGCGGCTCTTGCAAATTAAAAATGTCTTTTTGCTGCAAATTAATGTCAAATTTGTTCTTGCAGCTCAAAAAAAAAGTGCCATATCGAACCTTTTTTTAGTATATAATGCCCAGAATGCATTGTTTTCTACAGTACATTACAGTTTTAATAAAAAAACACAATGTAACTATCAGAATTATTATTATTACTATTATTTACAGCATATCTAATTTTATTTATTGAAGCCATTTTAAATTTGAGACATTTTCAGACCTTTTTTTTATTTTTTTTATTGCAACCTCTATAAAATGATGACAAAATGTAGACATTTCTCACAAATAACTGGAAAACGGTTGTAAACTCAGTGGTCAAAATGTGAACCAACCAATAATGTAACCTTTTTTTGTTGTTGTATAACATTTAGCAGCGAGATCAAATTTGACTCCTCCCTGGTCGCTGTCAGTGTTTAAGCATTACGTAAGCATCAGTGTGTATTAGTGTTAAATCTGCGGTGGATCACACAGACTGCTGCTGTAAAGTGCTGATCGCAGGATTTAGCGAGTGATTCTTGTCAAACCTGCTGTTAAATGAATGAGCGATGCTTATCCCCGCAGTCAAAACAGCTCCAGCCTCTCTACTAAATCACTAATAATGCCTTAGCTTGACTGGCTGCCATACCTCACTTAAACACTAAGTGTGTCTGTTCCGGCTCCAGCGGCTCTGTTCGCGGGCCAGTTTCCTGTTCTTTTGTTCACTGTGGGTTTGACTGCCTCTCCTTTTTCCTTTAGAGGACTCGTACAGCGCACACATCCTGCCCATACTGCTGGGGCTGTCCGTCTTGCTGCTTTTTCTAGGGTTGCTGACCTGGTTTTGCCACAGGTATGGCACACTACACAAACACCGTGAGTTAAAAACTGCGAGTCTGTCATGCTCACAAGCTCCGCCCCTTTCTGATAAAGGGCAGGGACAGGAACTGAGACATGCTGTCACACACACACACATATTTATTCATACATTGAAGTAAAGCCACAGATTTTCGCATGGTTCTAGCAGAAGAGAGTGTGTTGTGTAGCGTGTTGTCCGTGGAGAAACAGCACCTCTGATGAAAAAGAGCTCGAGTTTTCGTTGGTGAGACAAACTTGAAGACTTAGGATTGTGATGTGTATCGTCTTCTCCTGATATGTTTAACCCTCCTTTTCTTTTTTGTCTTTCAGGTTGAAAAACCAGAGGAAAGCTGTCATCACAGCCGTCGACAAGAAAGTACCAAATGGCATCCTGGAAGAGCAAGGTACACGGTTTCTTTATCTCTGAGTCTGAATCGGTCAGCTGTTAAAGACTGGATAAAAGTAACTTATTGATTTTGAACGCCCTGTTGTAAAGTGAGACGTCTTGGCGAGTTTCACTTTATCAAATGTGCTATGTATGGCTTCCTGTTGCCTCAAGATGTAATGCGCCTCTTGAAGAGAGCAGGACGTGAGCGTGTTCGTGTGCTAAACGCGCCATTCTATCCAGAACGACTCTGCGATTGCCTAAAAAGTTCACTTTGGCTGTGGGTTATAGATCATATTATGCTGATTTTTGAGGAATTTTGTCATCTGCATCCGCAATGTGTACAGTGAAACACCAAACCATTGATAAAAATATTTTTTATTTAAGATAACACATTATTTCACAAACTTGTGTTTTTTTTTTACTAAATCTGAACTATTTTAATAACAGATTTAAAAGTTTTAATAAAAATGAGACTTTTTAAACTCAACTTTCAGTCATGACTTTGTCAGCCAACAGTACTACTTTTTCTTTTGTAGTTTAATATTAGTGATCAAATATTTACACTATGAATCTTTAAGCGTTGTTAGCTTTGGCTAAACTCTGTGTATTGAATTATTGGTTACACTTTATCTTACAGTGGCATTGTTACATGTAGTTACTTAAGTGATAACTATAAATTACACGCAACTAACCCTATAGTTAGTACATGTAGTTAATTAATATTACTCAGTACTTAAATGTGTAATTACTCTGTAACAGAGACACCTTAAAATAAAGTGTAACCAAATGAAGTATTGTTTTGTTTCATGGCTACAGCGATGTACGTGGAAACATGATGCTGTTTGTGGTTCCATTATCAATATTTCCTCAAAAATATTCAAACATGACTAAAACAATGTGAAAGAGGAAGAAGGTTCTTTTTTAAATGTATGTTCCTGTTTGCTTTTATTAGAGTTTGCATGTTTGACACAAAAGCTGTGGCTCATGGTTAGCCGTAGGAAAGGTAAATCACAAAAGTGGTCTCTACAAGACTAGATTGTGTTTCTTAGACAGCAATCAATGAGATTAGCCTTGGATTTAGTCTCCAGAATCTCATCTTGTTCTGTCCTCACAATCTCCTCTAGATGTTCTGAAGGGATCTCAAACTGCGCTCAGGTTTGCTCTTACAGGGTCAGATTGTGTGTCTTGTCGAAGGTCTTGCAGATTTATGTGATAGGCTTCCTCTGCACTCTTTCTCCGATTATCCTAACGGAAATCTCTCTCAAGGAATTCTCCGTAAACCAAGATGCAGGAAAAGTTGAGCTCTGTTCAATCCAGTTGGCATATTAACATTTCAATCTGAGAGATTGTTTCAGTGTTCAGAAGTGAACGTCACACCTGTGTAAAGGAAGCGGTTTACCAACTTTCTCCAGCTCTCTGTGCCACACACACTCTGTGTGTTTGAACACTACCGTTCAATGGTTGGAAATGCAGTAAAAACGGAAATAATGTGAAATATTTTCACAATTGAAAATAACTGTTTACTTTTTGAATGTGTGTTAAAATTTTATTTATTCCTGTGATCAAAGCTGAATTTTCAGCATTCTTCAGTGTCACATGATCCTTCACAAATCATTCTAATATGAAGATTTGCTGCTCAAGAAGTTTTTTTGATTATTATCAGTGTCGCTTATATTTTTTGTGGAAATCGTGATACTTTTTTTAGGGTTCTTTGGTAAAGATAGGAAAGTACTTATTTGAAATAGAAATCTTATGTAACATTATACATTTCATCACTGTCACTTTTGATAGATTTAATGCATCTTTACTGAATAAAAGTATTAATACCTATAAAAAAAGTAATCTTTCTGGCCCAAAACCTTTAAACGGTAGTGTTTAAGTCTGCAAACATGCTCTTTTTTAATGCAGAAAAACACTAACTATTGCTCGCACTTACAATTATGTTACTTGAAACCCGAACCAGAGACCAGAAAATCATAGAGACCGGTGAACTCTTTTGATTTTGAGTCAGTTGGAAACCACAAGAAACCACCCAGAACTCCATAGCAACTCTTTAGATAGTTTCACCATTATTTATTTATTTATTCATTTTTAAGTCTAAACGCTAATGTACACCTGAATAACACCAGTCATTGTGTGTGTTTGTATGTGTGTTGTATAGAGGAATATATAGATATGGATGATGAGGATAAGGATGATGATGAGGATGATGAGGATAAGGATGAGGATGATGATGATGATCATCATCTTGGCTGGCCGTCAGAAGGTCAGGTATATGTTGTGTCTCATGAACAGGCATGGACGTCTAAACTAATACTCACCCTCTCTAACCTCTAAACCAATGGTTGTGGGTTTATTTTGGTGCTACAAGGGTCACTTGCATTTATGAAGCATATGTGCATAATATGCTGCTTTGAATATGCCTGTTTCTTTTAAAAAGGCATGCTGATAGCTTTCCTGAAAAATAGAATTATGGTGTTAAGGCCGGTTCACAGAACGTGTTTTTGCTTTTAAAAAACAATCATTGTAGCAACAAAAAAGAAAAAAAGAAAAAGAAAAAAGAGAAGTGATGTGGTTTTTAATAACAAGCTGAATTTCTTGTAACTTGAGCGCCAAGTTTTTAGAATGACGTGTCATGTGCACATCGGCTAAAGATCCGTCTAGTGTGTGTTTGCATTGAAAAACAATGGAAAAGTAGTGCAGTGGAATGGAAAAACGCGTTCTGTGTGAACGGCCCCTTAGCATGTTTGCCTGGGTGATAAAACTGTTTGACATGATATTCTTTAAATAAAAAAGTATTTTAACAGTGTCCTGTTATATATTTAGGTGGGACAAATTTTTTTGGACTAAATTATAGAATTTAAAAATATAGATTTAAACGTAGAGAATTTTTACTGGCAGTCTTCCCTAACATCAAACCCAATTACGATTGATGATACTGACCAAATCTATCTATATACCTCACCTGGATGTGCAAGACGCACACACACACACACATACACACACACACACGCACACACACCAGTGATGAAAGACAGCATAAAAAAAAGGTCCGGAAATGTGCTGTCCTGAAATAGCAATCAAAGCGTTAACGTTTCTATACAGCAGCTCTATAAACAAAAAGTCACTTTCAGATACAATATAGCAAGATAATTTGCACTAATAGGTATACAAACAGTGGAACACCACCTGTCAGTCAACTTGCATGTTTGTGTGTCAGTTGGTGAGGTGATTGTATTTTTTGCACATATCGTTTAAACCGTGAAGTAAATGTCTATTGAATTCACATAAAATGTTGCATCTCCTAAAGACTGATTACTTTTCAAGCGATTGTCTTTAACATTCATTTACCGTGTTCCTCTACAGAGCAACAGACGGTGGTCTTACTGCCAAGATCCCCTTCCACTTCCAAAACTTATTTCCCCATCCCAGTAGACAACTTGGAAGAAGAGTATCGGATACGCTCGGCCGATGATGGGAAGCTCTTCCGGGAAGAGTATAATGTGAGTTTTTTTGTGTGTGTGTGCATGTAAAGATTGTATTTTAAAAGAATATTGATCATGGTTAGAGATAAAAAATACAATAATGTTGACAAGAAAAATACTCATGACTTTAGTAGCTTTAATAAGCCCTTCAAAATCAAATATGAACACATTTATGTCTTTTATATATATATATATATATATATATATATATATATATATATATATACAATGCAGTGAAGACAATCCTAGTTATTCATTTGAGAAAACACTGAAGCAAAGTGCCTTTAATTATATGTAATATTTGATTTAATATTTATTATTTTTTGTCTATTAGTACATTTTGCAGCATATTAATTTCTCAGTGGTAACGAAATTGTACACACATTTAGTCAGAAAACATTTTACACGCCTGATTCTCAACAGCATTAATCAGTTTTAATATATTATTTAATAATGATGCAGTGAAGACAATGCTAGTTATTTGAGAAATCATTGAAAACTGAATGTCATTAATTTAATATTCCATTTAATATTTATTATTTTATTATAATAGTATGTTTCTGAGCATTTTAGTTTTGAGAATTGTGAAATTTCATTTTATTGGTAACTTGGTATCAATTATTTCAACACCAATCATGGCGATCTGAAAATTGCAAAAATAAATAGAAAACTAGACCCGGTCTGCAAGTGCGGCAGCTCATTATTGTTGTTTACACTGATTACATCACTCATGTTGCTGCAAGTTCAGCATTGGTGTTTGTGTGTGTTATTTCGCTTGTGGCTCGTAAAGAAGCTGATGGTGCATTACCGTGCTGTTATTAACAGAAACACTCCGGCGCATTCATGTGGATCAGCAAATATCCTTCCACATTTGCTGATGGCTCAACTGCTCTCATTTCCCGCTGAGAATTACTGGAATTAAGACGTTCAGGAGTCACCAGGCATTGACTCATTCGAGAATGTCCCTCACTCCTGCTTTTAGACGCATGATTCAAGATTCACTCCTCTCACAGGCCCATGATTCAGCAACACACTGAATGATCCATGTGAATTTTCTGTCCCATGGAAACGATGTTTATGCTCAACAATCTTAATGGCCACTTAAACTATTTAAGTCGGAATGGAAGTGGCTCTGCCGGTGGAACAATGGCCTATACATACAGGAACAAAGCGTCAGTAATATCATTCATTTTCAGCAATAACAAAATGACAAGTTTGGTGGGAATTTGAACAGCATGATCAGGTTAACTCAAATGCACAATTCTGTAAGAATGAATGTGTTGGGTAACAATTCAAGTGCAATTTAGTTAAATGAAATCAAGTCATTTTTTTTAAGTTTAATGATGGGTGAATATCTCAGGTGCATGATCCACAACAATGCATTTGTGTAGAGACGAGAGAGTGTAATATACACATAAAACACAAGTTTCTCAGCATGTGCAACGTACTTGGAGTGTCCGAATTCTTTTAATTATAATGCAGAAAGCTTACAGCATCTGTTATTCCCAGACAGGCTGCCGTCCAAGTCCAAAAAAAAGCGTTATTTAACACCGCATCCAAGATCAGATGCGCTTAGGGTGGTATGGACATTGGTTTAGTGTTGTGAACATGTTATTTTGTATTGTTGACAGTCAATACCAGGGGGTTCGAAGCAAGGAACATGTGATGAGGCCAATAAAGAAGAAAACAAGGAGAAGAACCGATATCCAAACATCTTACCATGTAAGAATTCTCTTGTCTTTTCATCTGTTTAAGTCACATTTATTAATATAGCGCTTTACACAATACAGATTGTTTCAAAACAGCTTTACAGTGATAACTGGATGATTTAACGGTGCGAACAGTGATCATCTCGGCTGTAAAAAGCAGCTCTAAAAAGGTAATATCGTCATTGTTCAGCTGAAGTCATTTCCGTTGTAAAGATCATCAGTTATTAAATTTAATCCATAAAGCAGTTCTGCAGAAAACACTGATGTCATCGTCCAGCTCAGTTCAGTTATTATCCAGTAGTGTCAGTGCAGCCAGATCAATAATGTTGTTGAATATTGGGAATAAACCCAAACTCCATCAGTGACAGAATGGAGGAAAAAACCTCGGGAGAAAGTTCAATCTCTCTCTCTCTCTGTCTGACTGATGAGCCAAAACATTATGACCAGTCACATCGCTGATCGTCTCATAACAAGGACACACATTACGGTCTTGGTAGATTAGATGGCAAGCAAACAATCAGTTCTCATAATCAACATGTTGAATGCAGGAGAAATGAACAGGAATAAAGATCTGAGCCAATATCACCCCCGTAGATTTCGATATTAGCGTGTCTGGACATCAGCTCATCTCAGTTCTTGTGATATTCACACTGAGGTTTTGCCACCCTCGCACGTCAAATATCAACTTCTCGAAATACAGCATTTATCACTTTCATTTCCTTATGCTCGCATCCATGCTATTCACATTTTACTATTATTTTTAAAATGTAAATTTGCCGTTTAGAAGTTAAATCACAAACTCACGGAGGGCCTGAGAAGGAGCAATCAAATGTGTGTCTATGTTTAGAAATTAACAAAACATTTCTGTCTTTCCTGTTATCCAGATGATCATTCCAGAGTGATTTTAACACCGATCGATGGGGTCCCGTGTTCAGATTATGTCAATGCATCATATATTGACGTAAGTGATTTGCCACGCCGTAAAATGCATCAATGCACTGCGATCAAGTTGACAAGGAAATAGAGACATATTCCCTATGGGTTTTTATAATGGGGGTTTTCAGTTTATGAGTAAAATAATGACTGTGGTAAACATAAGTTGAATAGCTGTAATATACTGCACACACTCACACCCCAAGTGAAAAACGCCATTATAAAACACGATCACGCCTGCAGCACTCTGTCAGAAGTGTTTCATTTAATTTAATTTTTTAAACATGCATTTCTTGTTCAAAATACAATAATTGAGCATGAGAAACAACAATAAACATATTGAAAATATATATTTTTTAATTCAATTTAATTATGTTGCAAATGAGGATGCATTGCATCATTTAGTAAAGAACCACTGTCAAATTGTTATCATTTAGGTAACACTTTACTTAAAGCCTTTATATATAGTGCATTATAAAAGTATTTTTAATGCATTAATAATGCCTTGTAATGCACATTATAATGCATTGTATGATCTTAGGAATAATTATAACCCCAGTTATAATACATCATAATACTTATATATGCATTGTTACACCTTTAATGCATTAAACATGTCAAACAACTGATTTTGGTCACAAGTATTTATGACAAACATTATGAATATAATGCATTATACATTAAGGCTTCAAGTAAAGTTGTTCACCCTGATTTGCCATAAAACCGCATGATTTCATCAGACAAAAAAGTTGAAAGAGTTGAAGTTATTTTTTAAGTCTTGGTTTCATGTCCCGCTTCCCCAGGGCTATAAAGAGAAGAATAAGTTTATTGCAGCACAAGGTGAGTTCATCTGAATATAAAAATAAGATGTGGTGAGCAGTCGCACGTTCTGTTTGTGCGGTTTCATAGCTACAGTCAGACATAATTAAACTCGATAAGATGACCTCTGTGTTTCAGGTCCGAAACAAGACACGGTTGCAGATTTCTGGAGAATGATATGGGAACAGAAATCAGCCACTATTGTAATGCTAACGAATCTGAAAGAGAGAAAAGAGGTGTGTATCCTTTTTTTGATCTGTAAATGAATCTGATGTCGGAAAGCTGCATAGCATTACATTTGCTGAATCGCAAGGCAATATATATTAGCATTAAATTACATGTATATGC
This sequence comes from Scardinius erythrophthalmus, assembly GCF_964197995.2. Taxonomy (NCBI): domain Eukaryota; kingdom Metazoa; phylum Chordata; class Actinopteri; order Cypriniformes; family Leuciscidae; genus Scardinius; species Scardinius erythrophthalmus. The sequence continues at coordinate 4,718,680 of NC_138238.1, forward strand.
ATTTGGTTGATACTTTTAGTCAAAGTTTTTTTCCCTTCGATGTGTACAACATTGCACAGCCTCTAATACTTATGCCAAATTACACAAAAAAGGCATACGATCACGTTTTGAAAAAATCTATTTGATTTCAAATCAGTTCCTTTGTATAAACCTAATTTGCTGATCGTCATTGAGCGTCTTCATTTCGACGGCCTCCCATGTCCAGGTGTCACAAGCCTCCTCTCCATCACGGCCGTGAGCGTCTCTAGAAAGACCAATCAATGAGACGCAGGACGGAGAGGAGATTCAAATCAGCTTTGAGTAGGGCTTGGAATCGATGATTTTAATAATGGCTGATAAAGCTCTCTCTGGCTTTAACCTAATTAGTCTGCAAACTCTCATTAAGAGAGATTTATCCTCCGCTCTCAGGCTGGATAATGCTGATTGACAGACGGGCTGCTTTAAGAGCTCAGATTAGCATCAGGGTGTCTTAAAAGTCACCTTTACTACTCTAATGCACTTACAGCTGTTCTGTGGCAGTGTTAGACAGATTTACTCTACAGGATTGGCGTGTAATGCGTTTATGTTTATCTACAGAACTACATGTTTTGACCTTGTGACGTGCTCTCGCTTTTATATCGATTGGAAGAAAACTTTCATGGCACTGTTTTCTTGCCTTTTGTTTGTATTTTGAGTAACTTTTATTACTAGTATTATTAATAGACTATGTTACATTACTATATTAGTTCATGTACATTCAAATAGTATGAATAGAAGAAATAAAGTAACCTAAGCTGTGTTACCAGCTATATTTGTACAGGTTAGTAACATTTTTGTTAACTTTACTTATTTATTTATACATTTTTTTATTATTAAATGTAATTATTTAGAATTGCATTTATTTATTTTACAAGAAAATATATATATTTATTTTAATAATACTAAAATTTAAAAAAGAAAGAACGAAACTAAAATAATGGTAACTATATTAGCAGCTTTATTTTGTATTAAGAAAATGCAGTTGAGCAGCATTTTTATTAACTTTGTTTTTATTTATTATTTATATACTTATTTAGTAAAAGGAAGAAGAATATTAAATAAAAAGAAATAAAGAAATAAACTAAAATAATGGTTACTATATTAGCAGCTATATTTGTACAGGGTAAGGAGCGTTTTTGTTAACTTATTTTTTATTTGTAAATTAATTCATTTATTATTAAATTGTATTGAATTTATTTATAATTACATTTATTTAATACAAGTAAGAAACAAGTATTTTTTTACTATGAAAGAAATGCAAGTTAGCAGCATTTTAATTCATTTAGTTTTTATTTATTTATTATTTATTAGTACATAAAACATTGAATAAAAAGAAATTAAGAAATAAACTAAAATAATGGTAACTATATTAGCAGCTATATTTGTAGCGGTAAGGAGCATTTTTGTAAACTTATTTTTTATTTGTAAATTCATTTATTATTAAATGAATTTATTTATAATTACATTTATTTAATACAAGTAAGAAACAAGTTTTTTTTTTTACTATGAAAGAAATGCAGGTTAGCAGCATTTTAATTCATTTAGTTTGTATTTATTTATTATTTATTAGTACATAAAACATAAAAAGAAATTAAGAAATAAACTAAAATAATGGTAACTATATTAGCTGCTATATTTGTAGCGGTAAGGAGCATTTTTGTAAACTTATTTTTTATTTGTAAATTCATTTATTATTAAATGAATTTATTTATAATTACATTTATTTAATACAAGTAAGAAACAAGTATTTTTTTTTACTATGAAAGAAATGCAGGTTAGCAGCATTTTAATTCATTTAGTTTGTATTTATTTATTATTTATTAGTACATAAAACATAAAAAGAAATTAAGAAATAAACTAAAATAATGGTAACTATATTAGCTGCTATATTTGTAGCGGTAAGGAGCATTTTTGTAAACTTATTTTTTATTTGTAAATTCATTTATTATTAAATGAATTTATTTATAATTACATTTATTTAATACAAGTAAGAAACAAGTTTTTTTTTTTTACTATGAAAGAAATGCAGGTTTGCAGCATTTTTATTCATTTAGTTTTTATTTATTTATTATTTATTAGTACATAAAACATAAAAAGAAATTAAGAAATAAAATAAAATAATGGTAACTATATTAGCAGATATATATATATATATTTTTTTTTTTTCTACAAAAACAACATATTTTTTTAATTTATTTAGAATTGTCACAATTACTTTTAGTTTGCATTTCATCAGTTCCTGCTTTCCTTTGTTCATTTTACCACTCCTCCTTTGTTACCATGGTCACCGTTATTATGACTTTGTTGGGTTAAATAAATGAGCTAAAAATAATGGTAACTATGATTATCTCATTGTAAATACACTGTGTTTTTCTCTGTAGGATAAGTGTTATCAGTATTGGCCCGATCAGGGATGCTGGACGTACGGTAACGTGCGTGTCGCTGTGGAAGACTTTACTGTACTGGTGGACTACACGATACGCAAATTCTGTGTGCAATATGTAAGTCTGAGTACGCTGAAGTCATCTTCATGCAAGCTGTAGATGAAATGTCTCTTGCTATTGTGGATAAATATTTCTGAAAGTATTATTCTGAGAGCATGTAGAGCTTCTCCCTCGGTTTATTCTTAAGCTGAATGATGTGTTTGTGGCTTAAGAGCAGTTTGGTTTGTTGAAGTGCGTGTATATATGTGTCTTTCCTGTGTGTGTGACCACAGCAGGCCAGCGACGGCACCAAAACTCCCCGTCTGGTCACGCAGCTTCACTTCACCAGCTGGCCTGACTTCGGCGTTCCCTTCTCGCCCATCGGCATGCTCAAGTTCCTGAAGAAGGTGAAGCAGGTTAACCCCTCGTACGCCGGGCCCATCGTGGTGCACTGCAGGTGGGTCGTCTTTCAGCGTGACTCTTGTGCTCTTAACTTCATATCAGGCGAGAACTAAAGCTGTCGAGTCACACTTCTTGTGTGAAGAATGATCATTGAGGTGTGAAGTGTGTTTTGGTCTGCAATCTCATCATGCAAAGACGCACAACATTTCTTTTGACCTTGTGTCGTATTCTCTGTTTTATAATGAGCAGCTCAAAACTTTCATGTCACTAGTTTTTGCCTTTACTTTGCATTTCAAACTTTTGAGCGATACGCAATACATTACTATACAATTAATGCACATGCAAAATAGCTTCTTTTCAGAAATGTTCGTTTAAATGTACAACACTAATATGTTGAACAATATTTAATGTTGTATTACTTGTTAATAAATCAATATTAGTCATTAATCTAATGAAAAAGTGATATTAGAATACTATATTTGTATTCAAAGCCATGGCAGGTTAGCTGCAGACAATGATTATAGAAAATAAAATGAGAAATTATGTAATGATTTATAACATCATTTTAATTAATTGTTTAAAAAAAAATATTATGTATTATAACTATTACAATAAGTAGCAACATTTGCACAAGCAAAAACACTTAGATTTACTTCAGAACATGTTATAATATAGCTAATATTTTATATTTCAAATGCCATAAAGGTCAAATCTGATCAAAAAGCTTTATTTTCAAGATTTGATATTTAAAGGTATAGCGGAGGATTTTTTACTTCCGGGTGGATAGCCTATACTATTGGTCTTCCTAATTGTCAATCATTCTGGTGAATCAATCAAACTTTTCAAAAAGTGGAGAGGGCGGGTCTTATCTAAAATTCAGAAAGATCCTCCGCTATACCTTTAAGTTTTATCAAGAGCCCAATCTTCCTGATCTACATTGCCAAACTTCTTACTTTTACACAGTAACAATAACTTGCGGTATGAAAGCGCTCATTTGAATTTCAGCTTTCGGAAAAAGGACACATTTTACATAACTTCCGTCCACAGTAATATTTTTTGAGAACTTGCAGACGCTTTTGCGTCAGTCATGCATGCATAATTAATTGGATCAGACAATGATAGACATTATTCAGAACAATTAGCATGTGATTTGAATTAGGTGAAGGAAGGTCCTTTCTCACTGCTGATTGGTCATATTCATAAAGTGAATTCATGGAAGTCAATGCCTGGGTTTCATGACACAATGTCCCGTCTGTCCACTCATCATCAGTGTGTGTGTGTGTGTGTGTGTGTCATAGTCTTGACCCTCTATCCTCATCCTGTGTCCTGAACAAGCAAACGCAGCGTCAGCAATAATACAGAGCACTTCAGTTTTGAGGGTTTGTGCATTAGCTCGGTTGATCACTCATGCCCTCTGGTGTTCAGATCAGAATAAGGCGAGGGAAAATATGTGTGTTTGTCCTTGTGTTTCCAGATCATTTATTTCTCACTTGCAATTATTGTGAATTTTTTTGAAGTGAAGACTTTATGAAAGCTGTGTCGTGGTGTCACACACACAAAACATTTAGAACTAAAAAAATAATTATACAAAAAAATAATATTTAAAAAAAATGAATTACAACTAATAACATGTTTGTGCATGTTTTGTTTTCAACATGATAAATAAATAAACAAAAATGTTATATTTCTAAATATAGTATGTTTTTTTAATATGCAATATATAAACATATTCTGATAGAAAATTTTATTTTTATCCCTCAAGATCATTGATATTTTGATTATTATTTATATTATATGAAATTATATTGTGGAAAAACTGGTCCCTGTATTATAGGTGTTTGGAAGAGTTGAAAAAGTATTACATTTTGATAAAATATTTTAGTAACACTTTACTAATTGCATTTATGTATATTGCATTATAAATGTATTTGCATGATATTATATAATATATAATGCATTATATCCTTTCATAAATAATTGTAACCAAAGGTGAAAGGAAAATTTGGTAAATTATGCATTATATGTTTTAAAGGGGTAACTGCCTTACAATTATTCATGAGATCATACAATGCGTTATAAGGTGCAATATAAGGCGTAATTATAGCATTAAAAATACTTTCATAATGCATCATAAAGGCTTTACGTAAAGTGTTACCAATGTTTGTTTTTTTGGAATAATGTGCACTAATGAATCACTCACACTAAGACCAGCAAAGTGAATGTATTCTCGTTGGTTCTGTGAATAATGGCGTCTGTCTCTGTGTCAGTGCTGGCGTGGGCAGGACAGGAACGTTCATCGTCATTGATGCCATGATTGACATGATGTACACAGAACAGAAGGTGGACGTCTCCGGTTTCGTGTCGCGGATACGTGAGCAGAGATCACAGCTCATTCAGACAGATGTGAGTAGCGCATGCCATTGGTTTTTGCATAATTCTTCATCTACCTACTTCATTTTTGATTGTCATTATAGAAAAAAAACAGGTGACTGAAGCAGCTACCTAGAAGCCATGCATGTTTAAAGGTGTGCTGAGGTGTGTGTGTGTGTGTGTGTTGTAGTTGCAGTACGCATTCATCTATCAGGCTCTGCTGGAGTACTTCCTGTACGGGGACACAGAGCTGGACGTGTCTTCTCTGGAGGGACACCTGCAGAAACTCCACAACACCAATGCTCCGCTTGACCGCGTGGGCCTGGAGGAGGAGTTTAGGGTGAGGATATTTACTGACACTAGTGGTGTGTAGACATGTCTGATGTAACCAACCCCAACATGGATGAGAAACCTGGCGGAAGACGCTGAATGAAAGTGCACTTCCGCTCTCTGACAGTAGATGGCGCTTATGAACAGCAGAAATGCACCCAGTAAACAAAACAGCTGCGCTACTTTCTGGCCACAAACTCACTGGAAAGTTTCAGGAGTGTCAACCACACATAACACAAGTTCTGGTGTCTCGCGTGTTTGGTATCCGCTGATATTGACAAAAGTAATATTACAGCGATCAAAAGACTTGTTATATTCTGCATGGTTTTCTTCACACATACAGTGTTTAAATTCGTCATTAACAACTAGTTGTTCAGTTCGTTCAGAAAACACTGCATAGAACTGCATTAAAAAAGCGGTTGTCACTACCTGCGTTTTTCTGGAGTTAGTTCAGTTGTAGAACTAACTACTAGAGTAATTTACTGAAGTGTGTGTGTACAGCACTAAAAGGTGAACTGACAACTGCAGTGTGTACGTGACTTACAGTACAGTAAATATTTTCAAACAACCATTCATTTTGTATTTGCTGTGGTGTTTATCACAGCACCCAATACATAAATGCTTAATACTTTAAGACTTAATAGGCTATTTTCAAACATCTGTTTACATTTTTACGTCAATGTGGACTAAAACATTGATTGGTCTTTTATTGATTGGAAATGTTCTGATCCTTTATCTTTATAGTTCCTTTTGCACTTTAATCAGTTTGAAACGTGTTTAGTTTATATATTTTATTGTATTACATTTCAGAGTTATTTTTCATTTAAGAACAAAAAGATATTAAACCTGTTAGGAGGACAACACTTCAATTCAATATCGTGATGATGCAATAAACCTGTAATAAAAGCTTCATAAATTAGCGTGATATGAAAATTTGTTACCGTCGCATGCCTAGTTGTTTAGTTGTTGATTGATTTTTTTTTTTATTGATTTCTGTTTTTTCAGAAACTGACAAACATGCGTATTATGAAGGAGAACATGAGGACGGGCAACCTGCCTGCCAACATGAAGAAAAACAGGGTCCTTCAGATCATTCCATGTGAGTTTATGATCTTCTCCACACGTGAAGATCGAAAAACCTGAATGAATTATGCCGGCTAATCTAAAAGACAATGTTAAATAATAGTTTGAGGAACATATTTGATGTCTCTTTCCATCTGCCAAATGCATGTTGTTGTGCTGCTCAGCTTTGTTTATGAGGAAGTTAATCAGAAATCTCTCTTCCTTTTCCTGTTCTGCTTGTGCCTGTAGTTGTAATCGTGAGTCATGCAGTTCAAAACACAGCCTTTATGCTAGAGGTCATTCGGGCCATTTATGTTTCATCTGATGTGTTTTCTCATTCATTTTTCAGATGATTTTAACCGAGTCATCCTATCGATGAAAAGAGGTCAGGAGTTCACCGATTATGTCAACGCATCTTTCATTGATGTAAGTGTTTAATGACTCTTTTCACGTTTCAGAGGCGTCTCATGATGAAATGAACATTATTTTCTTTCAACACAAGGGATACTTGTTAAGAAAGTAAACAGGGACAATTTTAATATTTTCATTTTAAAAATTCAGAAAGCAAATTTTTCCAATTTACCATCAACAAACATTTATTACCAGCCATGAACCTGTATTTTACATTATTATATTTTTGTCCAGTAGCATTATTTAGCTATTTTCCCACTGGAAAAAGTCAAATGGTAAAAAAAAAAGATAAACTTGTAATGGAAAAACTTCCACTGAGATAAAAGCTGTTGGAAAAGAGTCATGGGATGTGTTTTAAGTAGACATTTTAATTATATGATTAACATTGCTGTAAGTAAAGTTGAGAAATGTTATTGCGAATTATAATAACTTTTCTATTTGAATATATTGTGATCAAAGTTGAATTTTCAGCTTCTTTACTCCAGTCTCAGTGTCACATGATCCTTCAGAAATCATTCTAATATGCTGATTTGCTGCTCAAGACACATTTATGATTATCATCAATGTTGAAAACAGTTCTTTTGTATCATTATAAATGTCTTTACTGTCACCTTTAATCAAACTAATGCACCTTTGCTGAATAAAAGTATTATTTTCTTTTGTCTCTTACATTAGTGAGGCTCAGACTGTTATTCTTATAATTCGATTCAAATCATGCATTATGTTGCATTTCCCAATAAACTGGCAAGTTACTGTTTTATTCACACTCCAAGGCCAGTTTATATTTGTATTTTTGATCCTGGTCTGTATTATTCACATATATATATATATATATATATATATATATATCTCATGTGTTTCTGTTTTCCAGGGGTACCGGCAGAAGGACTACTTCATCGCCACACAGGGTCCTCTGTCACACACGGTGGATGATTTCTGGAGGATGGTTTGGGAATGGAAGTGTCACTCAATCGTGATGCTGACAGAACTGCAGGAGAGAGATCAGGTACAAACACACACGTTACAAATCCAGTTGTGCAGACACTCTCGCACAACTTCCTAGAATAACTCCTGTCAGCTTTGTCATTTGAAGTGTGTGTGTGTTGCAGGACAAGTGTTTTCAGTACTGGCCTACTGAGGATTCAGTGACTTACGGGGACTTCACAGTGGAGATTAAAGGAGACACGCTGTGTGAGACGTTCAGTCTCAGAGATCTGGTGCTCACATACGGCCCGGTGAGCGCGCGTTCTGATATGATTTGCACTGTAAATGCTAATATTGCATGCATTGCCATTTGCATTTTTTTGTAAGTTGCTTTGGTGTACCTTTGGAGTTAATATGTGGTGGCCACTTGTAATGCATGTTGGTGTGTATGTGTTTTCCTAACAGGAGAAACAGACACGTTTGGTTCGGCACTTTCATTTCCACGGCTGGCCAGAGATCGGAATCCCAGCCGACGGTAAAGGGATGATCGACATCATCGCATCGGTGCAGAAACAACAGCAGCAGTCGGGCAACCACCCCATCGCCGTGCACTGCAGGTAAACTCACCTTTAACTAGCAGTTTTATGGTGTGTCCATACTTGTAGTTCAGTTCACTTGATTCGCTTGGTCCGGACCAAAGAAAAAAATAACATTTAGTCCTGGTCTGCTTAGCGTTCACATTGGCATTTTGATACCGAACCTAAGGCATAGGGATATGTTCACAACCTGATTGGCCGTATTTTATTACGTACATTTTGCGACAGAACTTACCGGACATCGAAAACAATGCTGAGTTCTGGGCTAAATGTGCACGTTGTATGTTCGTAGCCTACATATGATGGTATTTTGACCAGCTGAGAACTCGTGAAGAGCTTATAAAGTGTGTAAAGGAGTCAAAACAGCGGCAGGAATCCCTCCGTCACACACACAAACACAGATCTACAGCGACGAGACGCGGTTCTGATGCCTGTACTGAACTGTAATGGGCAACATCACGACTATGATGAGAAAAAACAGGTTTGCTTGAGCATTCTGTGCTTTTTAGGGTCACATCTGGTGACATCATGTCCTGTTTTTGGTTCGTTTACATGTCTTTGTTCCGGCTTGCATTAATATTTCAGTCGAACCGCACCAGAGTTTGTTTATCGAGACTCATCTTTTCAGCGTCTCGGTCCGCTTGTTTGGTGTCACCAGGGTTCGGATGGCAGCGTTGACACTTATTCATATGAAGCGCACTAACAGAGCAATCGCTCCAGAGATCCTTTTAATCCAACCAAACATGCCAAGTGTGAACACACCCTAAAAGAAGTCATACCCTAGACCAGAACAGTTTCCCAAACTGTTTTGTCATCCGAACCCTTTTGACGTAAAATATTTTCTTGAAATACCCCCTGAGATTATTTAGCAACATAAATGTGCTCATGTTTACAGTTCACTAATGTCAGATTATGTCACAGAGATGCGATTTCTGTTTTTTCCAACCATAAAAGTATGACCCGCGTAAATCTGAGAAAAGTTGCCAGTTAGCCGGTAACTTTTTTTATGAACTTTGACAATGCATGTAAGTGCGTTGTGAAGTTCGCGTGAGAAGTACTGCGTAACCAAACCTCTCTGCTTTTCCTGTGAGGAAAGGCATGCGGTCCACCGTGCTTGTACGCTACGCTACTACTCGCGCGAACATCACAGTGCACTTACGTCACGTCACGTCACAACGTCCTCCTGTGAACGCTCGTATGACAGGAGACCTATTTTACAGTGCGTGTACTTGCATGTTCTTACAGTGTACTTAAGAAAATACTGGGTAATATAAGGTATATCTTTCCTAATTTGACTATGTCATGTCTTTTTGTTTTTGTGTGTGTGTGTTCTGCAGTGCCGGAGCGGGTCGGACCGGTACGTTTATCGCTCTCAGTAATATTCTGGAGCGAGTGAAAGCCGAGGGTTTGCTGGATGTGTTTCAGACTGTGAAAAGTTTACGAATGCAGCGGCCACACATGGTGCAGACAGTGGTCAGTTCAAACCTTCACACACTTCATATCCACCACCCGTTTACATGCATAATAAGCACAGTAATCATCATTTCTGCTATAATACTACAATAAAAGTGTGGTAACATGCTATTGCATCCTGGTTATCCCAAGGAAAAAGTGACAAAATGACAGAAGGATTCTGAAAGTGTCTGAATTTTAATTCATTTAAATCAAGTAATATATACTAATGAAATAATAATAATAATAATATATATATATATATATATATATATATATATATATATATATATATATATATATATATATATATATATATTTCAGGGCTTTCAAACGATTAATCGCATCCAAAATAAAAGTTTGTTTTACATAATACATGTGTGTGTACGGTGTATAATTATTTTCTATATATAAATACAAACACATGCATGTATATATTTAAGAAATATTTGCATGTATATACTGTGTATTAATATTTATATTATATATAATTTATATTATATGTAAATATTTTATATATAAATAACACATTTTCTTAAATATATACATGCATGTGTGTGTATTTATATATAGAAAATAATTCTACTCCGTACACAGACATAAATTATGTAAACACAAACTTTTATTTTGGATGCGATTAATTGACAGCCCTATGTAATCATAATATATATATATATATATATATATATATATATATATATATATATATATATATATATATATATATATATATATATATATATATATTATGATTCCAAGTAAAATAAATCAGCTAAATAATATACATTATTAGTATAAATTAATTGGTAATACTGATTAAATAAACATTATTAATATCACAACCATGATTAAAGTAGTTGTTTTAATGTCAATTCCAAATGAATTTAACATTAATTCAAGTAATATAAATGAATAAAAAAATAATACAAATGATTAATTAGTAATCGATTAAATTATGATTCATATTCAAATATATAAAAAGATTTACAAAACAGTACAAAAAAAAATTACAAACACAACTGACCTAACTATCATATTTGATAACTATCATAGTTAAAATATCTGTATAAAAACATTTTGTCAATATTTCTGAAAAACCTGCTTATTATTAAGCGATTTGCTCATTGTTCGTTCTTCCCGCCCGCAGGAACAGTATGACTTCTGCTACAGAGTGGTACAGGACTTTGTCGACATTTTCTCAGACTATGCCAATTTCAAATGATCTGATCTGCCTTAAATGTTTGAGTTTGATGCTTTTTTACACGTCAGTCGATCAGGATTTTACACCGCGACTGGAAGATAATTGCGCTCTATTTTGCTATGCACTTCTCCTCGATGTTACTAAATGACCATATCTATCTGTAATATACTAAGGCTACTAAAGTTTTAAAAACTGTACATTGTTTTGTCTCCTTTATAATATATTTAAATGGGTTCTTTTATTTTGGTCTTAAATCATCTCTCTGATGATGGATCCATTCCAGTCGGGCTTCTGTTGTTATTGTAAAATAGTGTTTGTTTGTTCGACTAATTAATTTTATTTTGTATTAAGTGATTCGTGTAGAATTTGTAAAGCCGTAGGTGGTATGTATTTATGCACTGTTGCAGACAGGACATCCTGCGGGATCAAGCATGTATGTGAATGTTCCATGCCATTTTATTTATTAGATGCAGAGTTGTCGTCTTACATTTTATGAAAGATATCATTGTCAAAAATTGTTTTATTCCTGTCTTTAACATTGTGCTCATCAGCCATTGCAAATGTGAACCTTTTTTAAAATTTTAGTTTCAAAGCAGCAAATATACCCATCACACAAAGAGAGCGAGTTTTACAGGATACGACTGAAGTATTATTGGTGAGAAAGGCACAAACACATTTTCATGGTTTAACATCAGCAAGAATTTATATTAGATATGATCATGCACAGAAACAACAACTGTATGAGACTTGTGACCTCTGTCCTTAAACGTCCTGCCTCTGTTTCCCTGAGAATGATGCTGAGAAAAACTGCACAGGTTTTTAAAGCACACACATCACCGATTGTTTGCCTTGCAGAAGGCCAAGGATTTACAAATACATGAACAAATGCATTATGAAATCACATCGTTGTCCTGTGTCTTATTTCTGTCGGGTTTGTTTGCTAAATTAAGGTTTAATCAGCTTTACAAATGCCTAATCATCAGATATATGATCAATATAATGCATACAATAATAAAATAAATGCATATACAATCATATACATGGCTCAATAAAGGTTAAATAAATAAATAAAAATATTTAATAATAAATATATAAATAAAATGGCAAAATTAAATATTAATTTGCTTAAAATTGTTTTAAAAAATATATAATAAAATAATTATTTGAAAAAATGAAACATGGCTAAATAAAGGTTAACCATTTTAAAAATTAGTAATAAAATATTGCAATAAATTAATAATAATGTAATAATTAAAATCATTTAAAAATACATTTATAATGTATTTAATAAAGTAATACAGTTTAAAAATGTCTAAATATTAAGTTTAGACTAAGTTTAGTCAGCTTCAAATGTTAAATAATTAAAATAAATAAACCAATAAAAAAAAATGCTAAGAAGGTTTGGTCAACTTTAAAATGGTTAACAAATTAAATGATTAAAAGATGAACATTATAAAGGTTTAATAAGCACAGATACATTTAAATCATTTCTAAAATTTCAATTTCACAGCAAAGAAACAGAACGGTTTAAAACTGAAACCCTTGAAATGCAACAGAACCGTTCACTGCAAGAAATGATGTGACGATGTAAATAAGTTCCAGTGAAATTACAGAGCAAATATCTAATGACCGCAATGCTTATTTCTGGGTAAGAATGGGGTCGTAAGTTAAATAACACTTTACTTTCATGGATTCATTAACTTAATTGATTCAATTCTTAATTAATTCTTTCAATCACTTGTTATTCTTTCAATTAACGTAATACAGGATTGTGGGCTATCTAAGGCAGTAATGTTCTAATGAAAGACCCTCAGTAGACAGGATGGTGTCATGCAGGACATTGAGTTTGCATGCCTTCCTCCTTCTGAAGGCTGAATTAAAGCCACTAAATGACTAATGTAAGACCATCTCTGGCTGAATGTTCAGGTTTTAGTCCATCAAACAGCCAGAGCAACAAACCACAGCTACTGCCATCTAGTGGAGATGTTTAGTTTGTTTTATTGCCATGAACACAGGACCTGTACTGTATACAGTATGAGCACATAAAACACGTCCAGTGCTACTTGTGTTTCACTTTAATTTATATTTATATTATTATTCATATATATTTTTAATATCATTATATATTAGCCTATATTTGTATGAGTCCAAACAAGTAGGGACATTTAACAATGTTACAATGTTTATTTAAAATTATATTATTATTACTAATATTATTATGTTTTCTATTATTTATCTTTAATGTATTTTTTCTTTTTCTATTAATTTTAAATATAAATAAATTTGGCCAGATTTGTTTTAAATGTGTTTATAAATATCCAATATGTTATAGAGATATAGAATGAAAGAAGATGTGAATAAAGCTATGCCAAATATCTTTGACAGAACTTGTGAAACATTGGTCCCTCATGAAGCCTTTCTGTCGTTCAGTCGTTAGGTGTCGCTGTTGTGTTTGTCAATCTGCGCGCGGTTGAGGCCTAACCATAGACTGTAAAAAATAGGGCCTAACGAGACTTCCTTGAAGAAATGGCTCCTCTCTGGTAAATAATGTTACACTCGATTCGTTTTATTTTACACAAACGTGCAGATGCAACAAAGTGACATGACACTGGATGTATGTTTTGACATCCTGAAACATTTCTGGTAAGTTATGCTTCCTGTTTGTTTTGTTCAGGTTGTTGGGTAAAAGTGTATGGAAGAGCCTAACTTTGACTTTCTTATTTAGTGTAACGAGTATACTAATGAAATGAGTACTTTTTTCTTTATTTACCGCGAGAGAATGGCGAAATGTGACCTTGATATGACTGCTTAAAATGTTATCTGATCTAATCCATACAAACATTCAAGGCAAACTAAAATATGTGGTCAATAAAATACATTAACTTTTTCTTAGAAAATAACGTCAATTATTTTAATAACAGTTTTTGACAATGAACACACCCCAAAACACAGCTATAGGCTACACACAGCATACTTCAAACCATAATAATAATGAATCATTGCTGAATAGAATCTATATTCACCTGTTTCTCGTGGTTTCTCAATAAAATTCATAAGAAGTCATCACTAACGTTATTGAATATGGTGCACATTGTAAGATTGGTGATTATAATAGAAAAGAAGCAGATTTGTATCATTTTAAATAAACACTAAAAACAGAACTTAAATTTACTTTTGCTATGGTTAAATAAATGTTCAGTGAACACAGATTTTTTTTATTTTGGCACAATGTTTTCTTTATATAGTGTCATGCTAGCATACTATTAAACCATGATGCGTTACAATTAGCCCCGTTCACCCCTACATGTCAACTGTGTTTATTCATCTGCTCATTTCTGTCTCGCTGTCCACTCCCTGTGCAAGCTAACATCATAAGTGTAGAGTTTAGAGATTGTTATGCAGTGAAAACCTCAGACTGACTGAAGAACTAAGACCTTCCCAATGAGATACTGAGCACTTCAGTCCCTCCAGAGGCGAGGGCTCTTCACTTCCAATCCGGTTAAAGATACCAACTTTGGCTCTTACTTTTCTCAGCATGCCTTTGTCCAAAGTGCTTTAATAAATTCTAATTTCATACAAAAGAATAAGAAACTACAGGAGGTTAGAATGAAAATGTGGAATGGTTTCTGGCAAAGCCCAGTAGAGAGACTGTGCCCTAATAGAGCTGGGCATTAGGGGCCGAGCTCTGCCAACACGGCTTGCGGATGGGGCCGTGTGTTTAAACGCAGTTCAAAACAAATGAAGCCGTCTCTTAAGATGAGAGTGGATTTAATTTGCTAACAGAGCCAGGTAGTCGCCTGGAATGAATTTATTCTATTATTAAGGAAGGATTTATTGTTCATGTGTGTGTGATTATGCATATATATTGTGTCTAAATACATGCAGTGTTGTTTCATGACAAGCTCTCAAAAATGTTAAGATATTGAACTAGCTGGCGCGTGCAAAAACCTTTATTCCCATTTGAGACAAAACAACCAACAAACTAAATTAAATCAATATAATGAATAGCAAGCTAAAATAGAAATTGCATGCATGATTTTATTGCAAGAAAGGAAATGTCAGTGAACAAATTTGATTAATCATTCTGTTTTATTTATGCAATACAAACACATCACAGATGTACAGTATGTTATTAACCTGCATAGTTCCTGCTTATCATGCATGCTGTCGCTACTCTCCTTTTATCATATCATAATTCATTTGCAAATGGTGGTACTTTGCTGTTATTTTCCCAAATGTGAACGGGGCTGTTGAACTCCAAAAAGTAGTTCACATGATTTTTGCAATATATTCTACAGTATACAGTACATCCTATAAAGTACAAGCCTGTGCTTTGGCCTCTGAAAAGTTGGAAATATAATGCATGAATGAGTGCAAGTTTTATGATAATTTCTGTCCTTTTTAGAGCATGACAGTATGGAAAAAAGCTAAATATGCCATGTTCACTTCTTTTAAGATCCAATGGGAGTTAGGGGCAAAAAACTTCTGTATTCTGTAAAATAGGTTGCATCGCTTCCGGTTAAGGTCTTTTTTGATGTGCTTCGTTAAATAGAGTCGTTTTACTCAAGTATCTTCAAAGGTGCGAGCAAAGATTAGCATAACCAGCCTGATCTCACGGCAAATCGTACGAATTCTACGAGGTGGCTAATTCGTACGGATTAATACGACATCACTTTTGCACATTTTTGCTAAATCGTACATATTTGACGAATTGCCCAATTCGTATGAATTCATGTGAATGACCTACCCCTGATCCCACCCCTAAACCTACCCATCACGTGGGTTTAGACAAGTCGTACAAATTCGTACGAGCGAGGTCGTACGAATTCGTACGAATTAGCCACCTTTTAATCACTCACACGAATTCGTACGAATTGGTCGTGAGATAGCGTTGGCATAACCGTTATCCATCGCATATACAGATTGATATGTTTTTTTTTTTTCTTCTTCTCACTAACATTTAGATATTTAAGATGCCAACAATAAAAATAAACTAGCTAGGTTACCGGATTACCTTAAAAGTCCACAGATATCGTTGTTAGTTTGTTCTGTCATTATTACTTTCACTGACAAGAGGATGCGATGCAATGAGACAATGTTCTCGTTTGTTCATGTGATTCGGCATAAAGCCTATTGTGTGTTTATTTCTTTTTTTGAGCCAACCAAGTATCTTATGATTTTAGAATCTGGTTAACTGTGAAGTTAAATAGTTGCATGCATGCTTTAGTTCTTGGTCTCTGGACTAGTGAGTTTCTAGGTTTTCTTGTTGTCCCAACTTCTTGTAGAGGTGTGGAATCGCATTGTGATTCAGCATGTTAACAGTTACTTAAATTGTTAGGTGTTTTTACATTGATGGTGTAAAAACAACACACTTTATGGCTGCATAAAACACACTCGCAAACTTCCCTAAGCACTTCCCCGCTGCCAAGTGGACGAAGGCCGCAGACCCTCGACCCCTCGATTTTGACCGAGGGAGGGAATCTACTCACTTTGGGCAGATCCATAGACCACAATGCAACACGATTGTGACCCGCACTTAATTTAGTGATTCAGGGCTCAGGACGTTCCGTTTAAAGTCATCGCAAGGGTCCCGCCAGTAATGGACACTCGTGCAACTTAAGCAATGACGGACATCCGAGTGAACAAGACGGAGGGAAGTTAGCAAGGGTAGGGCATATTAAACGCAGCCTATGTTTACGCACTTGATATGTGTCAGGTGGACAGTGACCGTAAACATGCATGCGTAATTATACAGAGATAAGTAGTCGTTGAGACGACACACGACTACTCAGCTTTAAACGTTTTGCACATCACTAGCATTCATGCACGCGTGTCTTTTCTTCCTCTCTCTGTGAAGTTCTTGCTCTAAAGTGCTCCTCAGAAGTGTGACTGGTTGTAGGTCGTCTGAAGTCGGAACGGCTCCCCTGATGCCAGACCTTGCTTCATTAAACCGCTTCTATAATTGCTCGACTCCAACACAAAACGCCTTGTATCTGTACATTTGCAAATTTCATTTAACCTTAGCCTCTCCTTCCGTACCCCCGGTGGATAATCACTTTGTTTACCACAAATTAAACTCGGCCTGATTGTTTACCAGCCGCAAAGTCCCACCACATTTCTAGAAGCCTCGTTTATTTATTTCAATAATCGCAGAGCAGGGAGTCATGTATATGCCGTGCTCATCTACATGAAAATTGTACAATTAACTTTTGATTAACCAGCTTGTTCGTTTTTTTCGCGCAGTTTCTCCCTGCGCTCTGCCGTGTAATGGCTAGTCTGAATTTTAATAAACGCCTTTAAATTGGGAGCGGCCCTTCCTTTGAGTCGCATGAATGCGAGCGAGCCGCTGCAGCGTTGAATAAACGCTTGCTAGAACAATAGCGCAGGCTGCCACTTTGTGGTGTCATCTTTAAGTATGCAAGGATGAAAGCCTTGCGATTTGTCCATCAAAACAAATAAGAAAGGAAGCCGCTAATTCAGATGGCAGGAAGTCAAGTGCTTTTGAGTGCCCGCACCACGCGCTCCCCCCGCGCACATTGCTAATGACTGCGCGCGCGTGTGTGTGTGTGTGTGCGCGCTACTGAGGGAGGTGGGGGTCCTCTCTGAAATTCTCTGTCACGTAGTGTACTTATCTCAAGTCTTGAGAACAATTAGGGCGGACAATAACTATAGAATGAGTTTTTGTTGTGCGCCGGCTGGCTGTAGCAGCAGCGGAGTGTGATAACGCTGTCGAGAGACCGCTGGAAACTCTCTCCAGACTCCGGCCGGGGCTGCAGACCCTCGATTTCTCTCTCCTCGGCCTCCGGTGCAACGAGCTCCGAAAGGTTGCACTTTTATCCTGCTGAATGAACGGTATCTTGACACGTTTCTTCTGGGAAACCATAAATCCCTTTGAGGGGATTGAACAATAGGAGTTGATTTGGAATACTTTTGTAAACAGGGTGGTAAACAACTGATGCAAAATCATTTTTTTTTTTTTTTTTTATCAGGCTCTTAAAGAAAATCTAAAGGTCACAATTACAAATGTTACAGTTGACAATTGCGCTAATGTCATTCAGCTATGAAAGGGATAGTTCACCCAAAAATGAAGTTTTTTTTCTTCTGCTGAACACAAAAGAAGATATTTTGAAGAATGTTGGTAACCAAACGGTTGATGGTCCCCATTGACTTCCATAGTAGGAAAAATGTATGGAAGTCAATGGGGTATATCAACTGTTTGGTTACCGACATTCTTTAAAACATCTTATTTTGTGTTCAGCAGAAGAAAGGAAATCATACAGGTTTGGAACAACTTGAGGGTGAGTAAATGATGACAGAATTATTTTTTATTTTTTTGTGAACTATCCTTTTAATGAACTTACAGATTTCAATCAGAATGACTGTTCTTTGATCTAAAGTCTTGTTGCAAATGTCAACAATAATTTTGATGAATAGCTGTACGTTTTTTTTTTTATTATTTACTTTTTTTTGTTCCATTATTTTGCACTTTTAATCATTTAAAATGTCTTAACGTGGCACTTTTTTTGGTTTATCTCGCATCCAGCACATTGCATTGTATCATACAGTACTACTCCATTTAGTGTGCTCCCTTGTATACTGATCATATAGCAAATCTAGTTCATCATCAGGGTATTATATGCTGAAAATCTGCATACTGCGCACAGTATCGTTATTATATATTGCAAAACTGTAATAGTATCCAATATATTTTATGCAATACTAGCAAATTGTTTACTGTGCAGTATCCACTGTTAGCCACTACTTTAAGTATTTTTAATAATAATAATGATGAAGAGGAACAGTTTGCACAATCTAACAACATTTCAATCAGTAGTAATGCTACATATGACATTTAATAAACATTTCAAATAACCGTTTTTATTTAGCCTATACACGCTAAATAAAAATTTGATATTTTTAATCCAGTTTTATGTAAAACATCCTGCTGGACATTGGTCAAGTTGACTGCATTGCATTATGGGATGCATTATTCTCTGCAGAATGTGCTGTTGTATAGATGCTGCGTTTTTTTTTATTTTATTTTTTTATTTAGTTGTCTGGGTATTCAATTGTATGCATACAGTACAGAAAATCTGCATATGTGCTGTACACAGTAAATAGTATGCATAGTATGGTCTGTTATGTGTGAGAGAGTTTTGGACCAATTGCTGTGTTGATGTGATGACATCCAGTGATCATGTGATGATGCATTAAAATCTTCCCAACTGGATTTTTGTTGTGAATTCTGCTGATTTAAATATGTCACCAAGACATATTTGACAGTGACGTTTGATTGTATCATTTGCATCAGTTGCAATGATCGACAAATCAGTACGTGCTACAGTATGCATCAGTTTCCAGTGAAATTGTGTTTCTTAACGTTTAACGGACAATGGAAATTAATGTTTTCCTGACACAAAATATGTTGCTAAACAATTGTGACTTTAGTGGCAGGGCACATGAAAACGTTCCAAACTGGCCCAATCCAGTTTATTTCTTAATATTTCCTTCGAGACTTCCGATTCAAAGCCCTGATGGTAGTATACTTTACTAAATGTAGCATAGTAAATCCAGTTAGGATTGTGCTTTTTTTTTTCTTGTGAAAGTCACATTGTCCACAAGTAGTGTATATTAAATAAAGTGTTGAACGTATTAAATAGAGTCTTAATATAATAATTTATGTTTAAACATTCATCATATTCTGACTATTTATTTTACACGCACCACAAGCGAGTGATGTGACACAATGCGACAAATCTAGTATGTGTAGACAGCTTGGTTGAGTATAATGGGAGCGATGTGGTTCTGTCGTGTCGTCTTTGTGTGTCTCCAACACAGCTGCTTTTGTACTGCTTCATGCAGTGTTTTCATTCGAGAGGAAAAGAAGGCAAAAAACCTCAATAAAAACGAGAAGAATTGTGAGTTCTTAAGACATCGGCCCCGCTCCATGGGGGAAAAGCACAGAAAGAGAGCAAGTGGCGTAGAGAGTATGAGAGAGGAAAACTGAGCAGTGAACGGCAGCTGAGGCGAGATAAAACGAGCTTTGTGCCTTTTTTCCCACTTACTGATGGCTGGCAACAAGGCCAGAGTGCCAGCAGAAGCAGGAATATCTGATAGGTTATGTGTTGTATAATGAAAGAAGCAGAGACAGGGGACATGTTAGAAAGCAAGGTGATTCGCGTCCTCCCGGGACGAAATTTCAGGTTCCAGGCAGAACCTATAGAAGGAGCCACTGGGACGTTGGGGTTGATCTATAGTTTATAACTGACCAAAATAATTAGCATTCAAATGAGATTTGAGTTGAGCTTTTGACAGAGGAGGTGACGGCGCCGAATTCCCTCGACTGTCCCACCGCATCACAGACACGCCACTCTGATGCCCCGTTTGTCTTCTCGTACCTCTCTTTTAGTCCTCCGACAGAGAAAAAAGCGCTCGGTTGACAACAGAGTCGGGCGCAGCGGAGTTGAAGAGGTGCCTTGCAAGTTTTCAGTCACATGAATAATTCGATATCTGAGCTTGTTGTCCCGCTATTGGATGTATTTTTCAGAAATCTTAACAGCGCGTCGGCTCTCTGTGTTTTAGGCTCTCTCTGTTGCAGCTCTGTTCTCGGTCCACTTTGTTCAACCAAAATACACATTCATAGACGCAAATTAGGGGCCCACCAAGTCTGCGCTTCTCTAAGCGAACGCGCCGCCGCCGTGGAACCAAAAGGCCCGCGCACACACACTGTCACAAAGGGAAAAAGAGTCCGGGTGAGAGAGAGACAGTTGCAGACTCGGGCGTCAGTCCAAGGCCTGCTAAGAGGCCATTGTTCGAACACAAGAGCCGCGGGCCTGGGAGGGAGATATGGGGGATTTAGCGACATGACTTGAAGCGGGGCTGCGGGAACGAGAGGATTGGGGGATGACCAGATTAACGTGTCAGCCTGGAAGCTTCGCGTCAACTTTATCTCCTTGCGCATGGCAGTCGCAACAAAGAGAACAACCTCAGTGCTTAAGGCCATGAAGCAAAACCTGTAGAGTCCTCAGCCTGAAGCACCCACTTCTCGCTCTTTAACGCACACACACACACACGCGCACGCGGTGTCGCATGTAAGGCGTAGCGGCTGTCAGCGCAGACAGCTCCGCTGGGATCCGCCAGGGCAGGGATGCCGGGGAAGAGAGGAACTTTGATGTAAGCTTGTAATCGTGGCGCTACAGCCTCAAATGCAGAGTCGACGAACAGCAAACAAAGCTTGTCAGTCAGAGCGAGAAACAAACAAAATAAAAACATCTGCGGGGCGACTTCAAAAAGAATGCTGTAAAAGTTGAGGCCGGCAAAACAAGAACAAAATAATTGTTTCTTTGTTCCGCGTATTTGGAGGAGAATTCAAACAAAGGGAAATTTAGTCGCTGGGATGCATTTGAATAAGTAGAACATGAGAGCGCAGAGACGCCACTCTGGTTATATAAGCGTTTGCAGGCTTTTAGAAATGGATGAAGGAATGAATGTGAAGGTTGATGGTTTTCCAAAAAGTATTTGGACATTTAACGTCTGAATGTCATTGCATTAAATATTGATCCAGGTGTAAGAAATGAATAGCTTATTCAGCGAGGATGATTAAATTCATCAAATGTGACAGTGAAGACTTTTACATCATTGCAAAAGAATCCTGTTTCAAATCAATTCTGTTCTTTTGAACTTTCTATTCATCAAAGAATCCTGAAAAACAATGCATTACGATTTCCTTAAAAATATGAAGCAATGTTTTCAATTTTGATAATAATAGGAAATGTTTCTTGAGCAGCAAATCAGCATATTAGAATGATTTCTGAAGGATCATGTGACACTGAAGACTGGAGTAATGATGCTGAACATTCAGCTTTGATCACAGGAATAAATTACATATTAAAATATATTCAAATATAAAACAGTTTTTTTTATTGTAATACTACACACAGTAGTTTATCACTTCCTAGCAACTTTTTCAAAAAAAAAGTTTTTGAAAGGTGTTTGATCTTAATTTTATCATATGAAATTGATTGGATTGTTAAATATGTCTCTACAAGATGAAAATTAAGAAGAGGCAAGTCACCTATAAGTAAATTTGCTTAAGAGACAAAGCAAGTAAATGCATTTTGATGAAAAATCTCAAAAACTCTTTTATTTTTTGATGCTGTGAACTGAATTGACCTGGAAGATAAGTCAATTTTGAGTTCATGTTGACTTAAAAGTGTCTGATTTCTATGCTAATTATTTAAAATGGCAGATATTTTAAATGACATTGAAACATTTATGTCCTCTGTGCATCTAAAGTCATCACATTTCCAATACTGAAATATATGGTGCCACCACCAGTTGATTTACTTAAAAAGTAAATAAATGTCAATCTGGGGTGCGTTTCCCGAAAGCATCGTTAGCCAACTATGGTCGCAAGTTCCGTCGTTATCAGCATAGTTCAACGATTTGGTGTTTCCCGAAACCATCGTTCCAACGAACGTTCGCAAACAGCATCGCAAACTTGTGTGGTTGGAAGCATCGTTTTTAGTTCACATGAGATGTAGACTGAATAAATCCTTATCTTTAGCAAAATAAGCAAGCTGACATTCAGTACAACCCGTGTTATTTATTTAGAATACATACAAATGTAATTTACGTCTTTTAGTTCGTCAAGAGATTTAAAGCACCGTTTTTGAAGACTGCGCATGTGCGAACGTGCTCTACTATGTAAGAACGAGCCAAATATTGAGTCTGGTAATAAAGCAAAATAACTGAGAATAATTAGAAATGGTCTTCTGATGCCATGTCTGTAACTTATATGACAAAATCTAGCGTTAATTCGATCTCAAACAGATTAATTAAAATAAGTTATTAGTCCACCACGTGCGAGACGTCATAAACCAACGTGGTTGAACGATACTTTGCGACATACGGTTTCGGGAAACAGTCGTGACTAGCTAGTTGATTTCTCCAACGATGCATCGTACTATGGTAGTTAAGCAGCGAGCTATATAGTTGTACGGGAAACGCACCCCTGAAAGGTTCTGTCTGAATGTTTGCAAAGAGATGTGAGATAAACCGTTCCAATAAAAGAGTCAAGATTTTATCTCAACTCTAGAAATCAGAAGTTCTAGTAAACTGACCGGTGAATTGGAACCATTATCAGAATTCCTACATGTTTGCTTTGTCTCATAAATGGGTTTGTCAGAAAATGTATTTCAGGTGGTGGTCGGACAGAGTTTTTCTTCCTCTCTTCAGTCGCGAGGCCAGAGTGAAGTCCTCCTGCTTCAGTCTCTGAATCACTTCCACAGTCTCAGAAGCGGCTCAGGTGAGCTTCGGGAATGCCAGGTGAGGTCTGTGTCTGTCAGATATTGATTGAGGGGCGAGTTGAACATTTCTTCTCCTCGTTTCATCTTTAATTAGAGTCAGAATGTGAAATGGCCCCGTCGCTCTGAACTCCACACTGATATGTGATTATTCTCAGAGCTGACAGTCATCGGGTCCCAGACAGTGTTTCCTTTTTTACCCCTTCAGCCCTATGAATTAAAAATGAATCTGTGTAATGATTTATAACTGCCATGAAATAACTTTTAATTAACTAATAGTCCAATAAAGTATGTTATGGAGGGAACTTGAAATTAAGTTTGGGGTCAAATTCCAAAAAAGACTGATGGAATAATAACTCAACATGAAACTCAAATGTTCAGAGTAAAATAGATTTTATTGTGAAACGTTTAGATTAGCTGCATCGTCCAAAAGGGAAATTAGCTTCAAAGATGTAACAAGTTCACAACATTTATTGTTTGTTCAAAGTCTGTGAAGTGATGAATTATTAACAATTAGACATTGAATGTGTATTTAGAAAGAGAATTAGGCACATTTTGATTTCATGTCAATTTAAAAGTGTCTGATTCTGCTACTACAAGTAGTAAAACAAAGATTACTTGAGTTCGTTTTACAAGAAAATACCATTTTAGCCATTCAACTTAATCATTTCATGTTAAATTCAATGTTACTTGCCATATTTTTCTAACTATTTGTGAAATTTACTAGCAATTCCTGAGTGAAAATTGTAGTAAATCCTACACCATGTGTTTTCAGTGTAGTGTGTCAGACAGAATTGAAAAAAAAAAAATAGTGACTGAAAATATCATAAGTAGGAAAGCAGTAAGAGGTCAGAGCTCGTGTCCGTCCAAGTCTTCACTCTCTTCTCAACCTTTTGTTGAACAATCAATAAGCTTTCACTACCCTGACTTTAACGAAGACTCTGCTAGTGAACGTATGGAGAGACAGCAGTCTGTGTGTGTGTGTGTGTTAAAGTGAATAACGGCATCTAGGGATGGAGGACTCTCAGAGCGAGAGAACGCAGGTGATGAAGATACATTTATATTTATATCTGTCCCCGTGTCATTTGCATCAAGCATTAGCCTAAATGTATCAGAGGCGCAGAACATTGGCGAGGAATTGCATTACCTCGGTATGAGTGATGGTAAAAGCAGCATGCTAGCTGGGTCCGTGTCAAGCCCTTAAATGGCTTGCTGTTTCGACCTTCTTAAGTAGCCAAATCTTTGAGTGTTGGACCGCTGGGACATTTTAGCCTTTGAGAAGGTTGTTCTTGTTACTATTGCTTTAGTGGATAAAACCCACAAGGACGTTCTTTTAACTTGTTTGGACTCCAACTGTTGTGTTTTATTTGATTTGAGGCCACGAGGGGGAAAGGCTAATTTAAACAGGTCTGCTGTTGCTTTCATTTTGGACTTTTTAACTTGAGAAAGGCAGGCAGGTGATCTTTAGGTGCAGCGTGTTTCGCTCAGACACTTTAGATTTGACCCAAACAAGCGTTCGCTCAAGCCAACGTGTGACTTCAGACGCTGGTCTTCTCAAACGGGTCCTCCTGAGAGCCGCGCGGAGGAGAAAAACACTAAACGAATCTGGAGAGAAAACAATTGAAAGGGAGAATCGGAAAAAGTGCGGTGCTTGAACATTAGCTACCGCAAAAGCAAATGGAAACAAAATCTGATAGAAAATGCATTGAAATATTTGTTGAAACTCAGATATGTTTCAGAAAATCACACATCTATCTATCTATCTATCTATCTATCTATCTATCTATCTATCTATCTATCTATCTATCTATCTATCTATCTATCTATCTATCTATCTATCTATCTATCTATCTATCTATCTATCTATCTATCTATCTATCTATCGATCATTTGAAGGAGACAAACTGTTTAGAAGGTTGTGGAAATGTATAATTTCATCAAGTTTCTATTATAAATAAATACAATTATTTACTTGATATCATTATTATCATTATTATTAATAATAATAATAATTTTACTGTGCAGCTTAATAATAACAATAGTAATAATAATCCTCATCCTCATAATTATACGAATAGAATGTTTTTCATAAAAAAATCTATTAAAATAATATAATTCTAATAATAAATATATTTAACAACAATAAAAACACCATTGGTAAACTTCTTGTCTCATTGAGACATTTTCGCGTCTCAAGATTATTTTGCATTCAGGCTATTGGTTGATGAAACTCTGCTAACACTCAATCCATCTGGTAGTCTTTTATCATTTTAAGTGTTCATTAACGGCTGAACAATAAGCAAAAACAAACAAACAAAGAAAAGAACAAACATATCATCTGATTAATTTAAAGCGAACCACAGAGCAGCTCCGTCCACAGGGTGGCACTCTTAAGCTGTGAATTAAAAGGAAGTTTCTCTCTCTCTCTCTCTCTCTCTCTCTCTCTCTCTCTCTCTCTCTCTCTCTCTCTCTCTCTCTCTCTTTCAGTCTCTCTCTCTTTCAGTCTCTCTTTTTCAGTCTCTCGCTCTCTCATTTCAGAAAGCCAACACACAGGATTTGTTGAACAGCTTCACAATGATTATTGCCCTGGAAGTGGCCAAGAATAAATCTGGCACGTGTTAATACATAAATGCCATATGTTTGTATGAATTCCTGATAATGCTTTGACACTGTCACAGAGTGGCAGGACGGGTAGTAGGGCAGGCTCTTTCTGGTCTCATTAAGATCTGAAGCTCAGAAAAACCAACTTTGAAACTTGCGTGTGTTTCTCCCGCTGAAATGCGAGAAAGCTGCTTGATTTGCCCTGGGAGGAGCAGCGAAAGATGTCGACCTTAAACTAAACCTGATCTAAAGTATTTGAAGAGGCACTAACAGGGTTTCGAGTGCTGTTGGACGGGGAAAATGGGAGTCGATAACATGTACCAGATCTTCCAAACAGACAGAAGGTCAAGTACACTCACTTAAACACTGACAAAAACCATAAACTTCTCTCTTTCTTGCTATTTTGGTCTCTTCTCTATTTGGTTTTGTCACATGTGTTTTATCAGTATGATAGAGTCTGTAAATATGTCATGCTAACATCCTGTCACTTCTGTGTTTTTAGATATATAGCAGCTTCTGGGACTAATAATAAGCAAATTCAGTATTCCTGGCATGTTTGAATTGAAGTTTGCTTTCAAGAGGTTTAGGAGATTTCTGCATGATAATGCTATATATTTTGTTACAGTTTATTTTAAGGTGTCATTGTTACAGTGTATTTATATATTTTAGTGCTGAGTAATACATAATTAACTACGTGAACTTACTATAGGGTTATGATTTTGTTGAGGGTTAGTTGCATGCAATTATGCATAATTTACTGTTATTACTACAGTAACTGCATATTTTCCTTACTCTGAGTAGTTCTACATATTAATTCAATACACAGCTTACAAACAACTACCACAATTAATTTTACAGTATGACAAGTCATTATATGGTATGATGTACAATACTGTAGTTCATTTTTATGTAGTGTTGCTTTGGCATGAAACAATCAAATTCTATTTAGTTACTATTTGTTGTAGGATTGTTGTGTCTTTATGGTTTTTCAGTATACTCTGGCCCCCAAATATATGTCAACAAATTATCAAACCAAGTGGAATTAATTTAGTAAGATTTTTTGAAAGAAATTAATACTTTTCATACAGTAAGAAATAAATGATGCATTAATTGATCAAAAGTGACAGTAAAGCTTATTTGAAATAAATGTTGTTCTGTTGAACTGCATGCATGATTTCTGAAAAAAAAATGTATGACAGTTTCCAGAATGATGTAGCATATTGAATTATAATTCAACATCGATAATAATCAGAAATGTTTCTTGAGCAGCAAATCAGGATATTAGAATGATTTCTAAAGGATCATGTGACACAGAAGACTGGAGTAATGATTGATCACAGGAATAAATTACATTTTTTAAATATATTCAAATAGAAAAGTTATTTTGAATTGTAATAATATTTCACGATTTTACTGTTTTTACTGTATTTTTGATAATGTAAATTGAGTTTTGTAGAGCATAAGAGACTTGTTTCAGAAACCCTTACAAACTCTAAACATTTGAACAGTATATGAAGTCAGTTCCCTTAAAGTAGAGTTAGCTCCAGCATCATTTGTTTGCAAATGCCAGTTGGATGATATTTTGTTATCTAACATAGTGACATCAAGACCTTTTTAAGTGTATTCAAATACCATTTTGGCTGCTATATGTAACCATAAAAAAAAAAAAAAGCATACAATTTTTTTTTCAAGCTCCCATGGTGTTCCAGTCCTACATAACTTGGTCATGTTTTAAAACGAGGTTGCGTGAGATGGACGGGGTGTTTAACCGAGACAAGACTTTAAATTTGGTTCAAATCTTTCCTCTGAGGGTTTGAAGCCCCTCACGGTGAGCGCACCTTAACTTGTCTTGCACGGATATGATGACTTTTGTCTTTAGTGATCAAAGCTTTGCGCAAAAGTACTTGAAAGTGCAAGTTAACGTGAAATATAGATGAAGCTGGCCGGTTTGATGATGACTGTGCTAAGTGTGTGAGTCAGAGGCGTTTTAGCAGAAAAGAAATGTGATTTGTTGAGGCTTTCTTTCGTCTTGTCTCTCTGGGAGTTTTTTGCAAATCTACATTGTTGCATGTTATATAACCATGTTTTAGGAGCAATTATATAAGCGCATATTCAGAAATGGGTCTTACTGAGGTGTAAAGTAGTGCAGAGGTCTCGGACAAATTTGTTCATTGTCGTCACTCAGAAAAGGAAAACCAGTGTAGCGATCAGAGACACAACAATGGAAAGATGAAGAAAGATGGACAGAGAAGTGTGAGAGATGAGGCCTGTAAACCGGCTGATATGCTAAAAGAGCCCAAATTGTGCGTCTCTCATGTGGTGGGCCACTGGGCTCTGGGGGGTCGGGCTGGATCGGGCGGCTTAAGAACCCGATTAAACTCATTAAAGCTGCCGAGGGGAACGCAAAGGCCGTGTACCTGGAGCTCGAGCGGCGTCTCGGTGGAGTCGTCACCCTGGATCATCCTCTTCATCCTCCCACTGTGGCCTCACCTACAGGAGACGTCTCGTCTCACACACAAACTGACACATACTGTACAAACTTACAATTAGACTCAGTTGATCTTTGTGCATTTGCATTATTTTGTTTTAGTACAAAAATAGTTCTCACTCTCTGCTAGTTGAAGGGCTTTTATTAAATACTTAGGGCCAGATTTACTAAACGGGGCAAATTAGCATGAGAGTGCAATTCCAAAACAGCGCAGATGGGAGTGGGAAATTCTGCCCGTGATCTACTGACGACATGTAAATTAAAGAATACAGACGCGGCCGGATCATTTCCATAATGACTCACGCAATCTAAGAGCAGAGCAAATTAGCCTCTGGTTAAGAAGTGCTTTTTTTCGCGCGGTAAATAATGATGCAAATACTAGTAAACTGACTAGTAACTGACAATCCTTAGTAAATCACCTTGCATAATACTCTTTGTGTCTGCAAGGGAAACTCCTATAAATGCATACGTAATAAGGTCAGCCACAAAAATAACCCTGTTAACATTTTTCAATGCGTGTCTTTAGTTTAGTAAATCCTGACAGTTGTTTTTTTAATGCCAAAAGTGTAGTGCTGGCACAAGCTAACACAGTCTCACCCCAAAACGTCACATACTGACGGGTCTTGACCATACGGCAACATACGACAAATAGGGTACCCCTAAAACGTCCATATGTGACGATTCGGGTTATGGGTAGGTTTAGGTATGCGTTAGGGTAACGCTAGGAGGCGCTGCTGGTGCGCTTATGTCTTCGTCTCATATGGACGTTTTAGGGGTACCCTATTCGTCGTATGTTGCCGTATGGTCAAGACCCATCAGTACATGACGTTTTGGGGTGAGACCGGGCTGCACAAGCTGTTAGTAAATCTAGCAATTGATGGTTTAAATTGAACAGATACCTGATTATTATAAAAAAAATTAAGAATTTTTTTTTTTTTTTTTTTTGGTAATTTACAGCATGCTGTCCCAAAAGTGTGAATTCAGTCATTACTGGCCTTGTCCCAAATGGCACACTTCAGTCTTGTGGACTTACAATGTCCTACGTGTGCGTGTGTCCGTTAAGTCCACAAGACTGTAGGGTGTCCCATTCGTCATTTTAGGTTTCAGAAGGGCGCTTGCGAATGCCCCTTTGCGGCCGATATGTGCCCTCGATGCAGACTTCTACCCGACAGTCGAAAGTGGCATTACGTCACGAAAGTGTGCACTTACATGAGGGTGAGTAAATGACGCGATCATTCACTTCTGCGTGAACTGCATGATGCTGTAATTCAAACCATTCACTCATGACCTCACTTCCTGTCACATGTCAGGCACAACCCCAGCTCACTGTCCTTTGTAAGTCCCTCCTATCTCATCAGTGTAATCACATTGATGCTTGTTATTCCGGCCTCTCTCAGCAGGGCCGTCTCGTTCTTTGATGGAGGCCTCGGATATAGAGCTTGCACCTGCGGTTACGATCACCCCTACCGACAGCCCTGGCTGTGACCATCAGAGACCGACCGCGGTCAGGAACCGTGGGGCGTCAGCGCTCTCCCGCCCGGCCTGTTATCCCCCTCCTGCCCGTCGCGAACACCCTCTCGCCCGCTTTTGATCAGCCTCGCCTCGGACTGCTCCCGCCAAGCAGCGGGCTTGAGGCTGGGTAACAGCGCAGGCCGTTTGCCTGGACGTGTTGCAGTGGAGGGGGGTGGGATGGTCTACATTTGGTCATTTGGACTTCAAGGCTGGACGTACCACTGACTGTAAGCTTTAATTAAAGGCTGGCATAATAATTGTTTGCACAAGACTGTAAAAGAGCCCGTTGAG
Organism: Scardinius erythrophthalmus; assembly: GCF_964197995.2. Classification (NCBI taxonomy): domain Eukaryota; kingdom Metazoa; phylum Chordata; class Actinopteri; order Cypriniformes; family Leuciscidae; genus Scardinius; species Scardinius erythrophthalmus. Next base: position 4,749,066 of record NC_138238.1, read on the forward strand.
AGGTGGGCCAATGTTGCCTGTGTGTATCCTGTTTTAAAATGCCCCGCATATAGTCTGGGAGGTCTCTAACTGCTTTATATTTATTAAAATTCAGAATAATCTAAGCAATAAGGCATAATGTACAGTCAGACGTTCATTATCTTGAAATAAACCCCGCATGGAGCAACCTGAAGGAGATTTTGCAATAATGACCGACCGGTTGACTGTACATTACCTGGCTTATTACACGGTTGCTTAGCAAAAATAAATAAATAAATGGACATGAAATATTGATTTCGGTTGACATTATTTTATTATGTGAGAGACTGCGAGAAATATGAAACTAGCACAGCTATTTAGCATTTCAGTTTTTACAAATTCGGACTATTTTGACTGGTTTTCAGGCGTTGAAAGTGGGTTCTGTCAGTGATAGTTTCCTGATGGATTAATGAATGGAGACAAAACAGGAAGTGGTTGTATACTTAAGGAGTTGCCTGTGCTGATGGTTTTAAAGGAATAAACCAGGCACAAGAAAACACTATATGAAATAAAATAATTTGGACTGACTCCTTCAAAATGAAACAAAAATACAGTGAATCATTTATATTGGAAGTTTATTGGGCAAACTAGTTCAGTAGAAATGCACACTTTTCAGCATTAAGTCAACATTCTGAACCATATGGATTTTGAATGCAAAATTAATTGTATGTATGCATAAAATTCAAGTTGCATAAAAAAAAAGAAAAATTTCTAATGCACCTTGAATGGATATAGATGCACACATTAAAGATGCATAACATATACATAAATCAGAATATTCCTTTTAAATTGCATTTTACTTAAGTTGTGTTCATGTGATTTTTCCACTTGTTTTTGATTTCTTGTCGTTGTTGTTTTTATTCATTCAGTAAGAATTTTTATTTGCTTCATCACAACCAAAAGAGCATAATAGGAAAAGGTAGTTGTCTCTCTCTCTCTCTCTCTCTCTCTCTCTCTCTCTCTCTCTCTCTCTCTCTCTCTCTCTCTCTCTCTCTCTCTCTCTCTCTCTCTCTCTCTCTCTCTCTCTCTCTCTCTCTCTCTCTCTCTCTCTCTCTCTCTCTCTCTCTCTCTCTCTCTCTCTCTCTCTCTCTCTCTCTCTCTCTCTCTCTCTGGAGAAAGTGTTGGATGGTTCAGAGGAGGTCAGGCTAATATCTGTGTGTTGTAATGAAATATTGATAATCAATGATGTGGCTGACAAATGGAGGGTTACCGGGACGACCACGCAATGACACCAGCCCCGTGGCCTAGACGATCAACACAGCTCAGTTTAATCTGGATACAGCCAATGAAAATGGTGTGAAATGCTCTTAAAGGTGGCCTCCTAATGTGGGATTATCCCATCACAGGAGTGACAGAGATTAGAAATAATTACAGACATAATCCTAGCAGCTCTGCTTTCCGAGAGAGAGAGGGAATCGGATAGGCGTGTGTGTGTAGATCTTGAATAGGTCAAGGATGGTAACTCGCCAGAAGCCCAAACACGGGCCGTTTGACCCTGGACAGAAAGCGGAGAGATGACCCGAGCCTCATGAAAGGCTGAAGAGGAGCACACATGATCCTTGAGCCGCTGAAGGTGATTGAAGATGAGTGTGACACAGATAAGGAGTTAAACGCTCTGTGTGTGCGAGTGTGTCCTCAGTAATAGTCCTGATAAGTGGATGTGTACTGTGTCGGCTCTCTAGGGAGTAAACTCACTCAGATATACATCCATTAAAGAAACACAACAGTGAGAGGCGGTCGAGACTATTGCTTCAAACTGGATTTCCATAAACAGCCTCATGCGTCGTAGTGCTGTTCATGGGATTTACAGCTCTCTACCTGTCTATCGATGATGTAATTAATCGATTAATATTGTAGTCACGCTTTCTGTTGATTTTAACAATCTTTGGATGGGATTCAAATTCAACAAATTAAAAATTTAAAAGAAATGTATTTAATGTATGGTTTTAGGGACTAAGCACTGAAGATATCTAGCTTATAGGCTGCATCCGAAATTGCATACTTCTACTATATAGTAGGTGAAAAAGAAGTGTGGCTGAATTCACAGTACTCATAAAAGAGTAGGCGAAAAGTACCCGGATGACCTACTACTTCCAGTGAGATTCTGAAGTGTGCATACGATGGACACTTTACTATCCCACAGGAGAGGATTTATGAATGGCAGTGAAGCGACGTAACTGATGCTGGTAGGGTCACATGATGATGACAACATTCATACTACACACATTCATACTATATAGAATGTAATTTTTTTTAGCGGCTGTGAAGTAACCTAATTACTTATTCAAAATACACCTCAAGAGATTATGCGATTTTTGACACGGCCATTGTTTTTGTTCTTACAAATTTTTCTATTTCTTCTTAGCCTTGAGTCACAAATTTGGGATTCTCCTACTTAAACCCTCTGGCGCTGAACAAACTGTTCAAATTTAACCTTATATTCAGTATATACATATATATATATATATATATATATATATATATATATATATATATATATATATATATATATATATATATATATATATATATATATATATGAAGAGTTCAGATGCAAAAGCCTCTAAGTGCCATCTGAAATTTTCTTCTAGAATGATCATTTTTATAAAGCTTGTATATTTAAGTTAAGTAATTTCAGTTAAATGACAATTAATAGGTCATTTGCATTGCCATTTAAGTGAAATTATTGAACTTAAATATATGAGCTTGATAAAAATGATCATTCTAGAAGAAAATTTCAGATGGCACTTAGAGGCTTTTGCATCTGAACTCTTCATATATATATTGTTTTACAGAAACTAGGAGTAGCAATAAATTAAAATAATTAACTAAAACTTTAGGCCATTTTGAGGCCCCTAGTGGGTCCCGGTCCCCTGGTTGAAAACAATTTCTGTGATGTTAAACTGCATGTTAAACTGTGTTGAACTGCATAAAAGTTTTTTAAAAGAAAGACAGCAACAGCAAAGCCACCTATTTGATCCCCATCTGCTAAGTCAATTGGCCACCACGACTGAAGTTCAGTGATATAGGTTGAGCTTATGATCTGAAGGATGCAAACCTTTTTTTTTTTTTTTTGCCATAGTTTAGTTATAATACTTTTTTGAGATTAAGGAGGCTTCTGTTAAAACTTTGGAACACTGGGATATTTTTGTTCAATATTGTTAAAAGTTCTCCTTTACCAAACGGTCCCTGCAGTTGTGATTAAACTTTTTTTTTTTGTCCTTTGTAGAGGCGTCTTCTGCATGCAGGGTCTGACTGATAAAGCTCTGTGGCGTTTATTTCTAATGGAGACCAATTCCCCAAAGTCAGATCCACACTTCTAATCTGCTAGTCCCATAAACCTGCGTTTATCCAAAATAAACGTTTTGCTTTCCTCAAGTTCGACTCTTCTCCAAACAAACTCGTAAAATAGATTCATTCTACACGTTTATAAAAGTATTTCTTCAGTGCTGCTACTTCAAGATTGCACTTAAAATCGGGATTTATGGGTCATTTTGATGTTCCTCTTAACAAGTTTCACGCTCTGTTCTTCTCTCCTGAGGACCATCTTCAATGTTTGTAACCCTGCAAAATACCCCAATTTGATTCTGTTGAGTACAATGTTCTCCATGTATCAGAACTTTTAAATACCATATGTCTGCCTTTTTTGCCTTGAGATGTGAATGTGGTCAGAGAGATCTGGTCAATCAGTTGCGCTCCTCTCAGGAGAGCCGGAAAATGACTAGGAAAAAAAATCTTAGCTCAGCCAAGACATTGGGCGAAAAAAGATGGACCGAGGGTCAGTAAAGTGCTAAATGCTGTTTCCGAGTCTCCTGACGTTCCCAGGGCACCTGTGCCGAGGATTTCCCCCACCTCTTTCCCGTCTTTCGGCCCCCTCCTGTTCTGAAGCAACGAGGCGAACTTGAATACTTTTAAGAGTAGTTTCAGAGGGGCTCCAGCGAGCCTGTTAACCTTCGAAAAATATACACGTCTGGCAAAGTGAGAGCAAATTTCTCTGCTCTTTCTCCTGGAGAACAGAAATGTCCGATATTTGATCAAGAGGCCGGCCGGCGCGCCGTCCCACTCAAACGCTAAACGTTGTCAAATGAGACTGAGCGGAAAATCTGCATCCCAGAGGTCCTCTCTGCTCGCTGTTACATCTCAGAGCAAACCAAATCAGAGTCCAGTAAATGCTGAACATACCTACATTTAAGTGATGTATTGCAGCGTTTTGCCATTTTGAGGGTTTTACTGGAAATCACCAGGAGAATACTCACTTTTCTTTTCTCCTGACTGCTCTTTTCCCCTCGTCACCTCTTATCTTTTTTCTTCACATCTTTTGTTTGCACAAATGCAAGAGTTTAGAAGCCAGTTAAAAATTAGGGAATGGAAACTTGCCTCAGTTAACTAAGAATCATATTTTTTAGTTCAAATTAACAGCGGGTTTCTCATAAAATGTATAAAGAGGATATTTCAGACTAAAGTCTGATTTGATGAGCTGCATATACACCTGATAAACATGCTAACGTTCCTATGAAAACGTTATTTCTGAACATTCGTGGAATGTTTTAAACTTTCCAGTTTGTTGGTTAAGAAAACATTAATTTTATCATTCTTCAAACATTAAGGACGCTACTTTGTCCACTGTCAACTGAACGTTCTGAAACGAGTTACATTTAACAAAAAAAAGGTTAGACAAACGTCCAATTAAAACATGTCAGAAAAAAATGCTCCATTACCATGAATGATGTATAATGTTTTTGTGCCAAAGTTTTGAGAACATTATTAAACACCAGATAACTTTGAACGAATGTTTTATTAATGTTACTAGAAGAACGTTTGTTCATAACTTTGAGAGAACGTTACCATGTAATGTTATCATGTAATCAAGCCACAATGATTCTATTAATACATAGCTATTTGTTAAATATTGTGTGGTTGTGGTCATTTTAGCCACGTTATTTTTAACATAAGAGTGCGCTAGGCTTCCAGTGTCATTCACTTCCAGTTATTTTAGCTGTACAAACACAGCTTGTTATGCTGCTTAAAGGGGTGGTTCGGGATTTTTGACATCGGACATCATTTTTAAGTCAGCCTGGTTGTTATTCATCAGTGGAGACATTTTTTAAAAAAAATTATCCAGTCCTTATATTTGGATAGTTAGCCGATGCTAGGCTAGCGCGAGTCAAGGGTAGATGTTAGCCAGCCATTAAAAAAACGTTTTACCCACTCCACAGTGCACCAAACGCAAATCAATTATAACACTAGACTATCGATGCAAATGTACGTTGAGAGAATAATGTTAGAAATCAAACTTACCTTTCATCTCAATGATCCCAAAGGAACTAGTTTCTCAGCAGCTGCGGAATTTTACTTTGCTCCAGTTAGTAATGCGGCAAAAAGTAAACACATAAAAGATGCGCACTACAGTGAGTGCAGTACATGTGTGTACCGGCTCACTCGGTTGCCTAGGTAATCAATATCACTCCTCTGCTGCTGTAGACAAGGCTTATGATTACAGGGAACAAATTATAACTAATGCAATGTGATGAAAGGTAAGTTTGATTTCTAACATTATTCTCTCAACGTACATTTGCATCGATAGTCTAGTGTTATAATTGATACCCTATCACCCTAAATTCAACTTACCTGCTGCCAAATTATTTATATAGCAGTTTCCCCCCATGGTATGGATGCCAAAATTGTGGCCAGTGAAAATGCTGAGTGGCTAGTAACTTTGGGAAACCACTAGCCACTGTCGCTGGTGAGTAAAAAAGTTCATGTCAAGCCCTGCACATAGCGGCTAATAAATCAGAAGTCTCGCACATTCAAAGTAAATAGCTTAATTCTGTCTTGCAAAATAAGGTGGATAATAAAAGCTATACCGGTAAAGGTTGAGTTTGCAACAACACCAGTAAATTGATATGCTACATCAGCATTGCTCCACGCTTCATTGCAGTTGAAATAGAAATGTCTTCAAGCACACGCTTTTGTTGATTGATTTGATTTGGAAAATGTTCTCCTGATGCTAAATTGTCTCCTTGTCTGTGAGTGACAGTATACCTTGTTTCTAGCGCCGCGCTAATCTTACCAGCTGTAATCTGGTTTCCGATGTGAAGATTTGTGCTCACTTTGATGTGCTCAATCCTCTTTGCTATTGCCTTCAGCATTCACACACACTTCTCTGTGTGGTCTATGTGTCTTTGAACTCAATATTTCATTAAAAAAAGATCTCTTGAGACCGGAAACCACTGTGCTTAGAAATCTATAGATCTAAATAAAACAATTAAAGTCTGAATGAGGCCCACGTGGCTTGTGTTTGATTTCTGTAAATTTCACTGAGTCTTTCATCAAGTGCCAGTCGACTAGCAGGGATATGATTCCAAGACGCTTTTTATAAGATCTTTAAGTGGATTTCATCCATGAAGTCATGACCCCGTCAACCTTCACAAGTATGTTTATGAGTCTATTTTGGCTTTGTTAAATGCTAATCGTTTATTTTACTAAATGTTATGTGCCACTCTTCAGGAATAGGGACAAAATAGCCAAAAATCATCTTTTTTAGCAAATATTCAGTTAAAGGATGTGCTTAACCTTTAGAAAAAGTTAATCATCATCTCTTTGAGTTCATTTAAATATTAAATGAGCTATTTTATTTTATTTTATAGGAAGTTTGCTATTCTTTCAACACTGTTACCAGACCATGGGACATGCCTAATAGTTGGACTGATTTATTTGATTTTGGCTTTTTTGAAATAAATATGAAATTTCCAAGTAGAAAGACTGAAACACAATTTTCTTGCAAAACACAGTCAGGCTGATTTGTATAATTTATACTTTTTTATGATTTTTACTTAAATTTTTAATGTATCATATGATGTATCATTAATGTATCATTCAATGTATCAATGTTTCATATTGGTTTGATGTTGATTATTGATTTTTGCATGCAATAGCTCAAATCCATAGCACATGCTGAATTATATCTTATAATCTTTCAGATTGATATCTTAGAATCACTTTCCTCTCAATTTTGTTAGTCAGATAATTGGGTAAAGTTTTACAGTATGTGTTTACACTAGCTATTTTTTTAGGGTATGTTCATTGCAATATTATTTGTTTTCTGACATAATACTTTGTGAAAAAGAAAAAAGCAATGGGACACCAAACTGTGCTATTTGTGGACAATTCTTTGTCCAGTTACCTCTTGACCCCTAAGAGAACAAAGGCAATGAGACACAGAAACTTTTTTGAGTTATAGCTATCCGTGCACTGCCAAGCGGAAGTTTTCACCCCAGTAATTCCCGAATGGAGAGAAAAAGGTGTAAGTGTAATTTTTCTTCTTTATGAGTTACAAAGTCATACTCACATGCATCAAATGAAATAGCTTTCCACTGGCACTCAATAATGGACACAAAATCCTTCTTGCAGCTGCTGTGGGATTGATGTTGAACTCACACTGGGACAGATGTCTTTGTCTGGCTTTGGGTGTATATATCTATTGTTTGCATGCTGTCACATTTCTGCTTTTTCCGCTTTCAATTCTCTTTTTTTCTATTTTCTTTTTTTCTTTTCAGTAAGTGTTTACTTATGTTTTGTAGCTGTTTTGATTTCATTTTTTTTCCAGTGTCTGGGTGCTTTCTGATTGGTTTGGGACTTTGAGTCAGTTCCACCTAATCTGTGTATTTGCTCGAACCCCAAGCGCTTGATTAGTGCCGTTCAGCTCTGCGCCGGCCCTGTGGTGTTTGCGTAATTTATGGAAAGTGAAATCCTGCCCTGAAATCCACCATTTAAAACATTGTATTCAGAAGCCTCAATGCTGATACCATGGTTTTAGCTGGCCGTGGGATGAGGGTTTGATTTAATACGGTAACTCGGGAAGGTCACTTATGGAAGCGTGGCTTTTATGTGCGTTTGTGGACGGGGAAAGTGATTGTGTTGTGACTGCTGTGTACATTAATTATCACTTTAGAGCAGGTGTTTGACTGTTATTGAAATATTTAAAGGGACAGTAAGTCTTGTAAATTGGGTGTGACTGTATAACACAAAGAATGTTTTAAGAGCATCTTGAGACATACACTTTAAAGAATAAATTAAGGATGTATGATTGTACATTTTATTCCATATACTGGGCTTTTTGTGAATTGGAGGAATGGAGGAATATTCTTGGTTTAGCCAAACAGATTATACTGAACATCATTGCTAACTTATTAAGGGTTCCCATCATGCATTGCAACATAACTTAAATAATTATTTTTTTAATTTTTGTTGTCTTTTTAATGCTATTTTTTTAACTTGTCATATTCATTCAAATTTTTTTGCTTAATGTTCGTCACTTATTCAGGTTTCTTTGAAATGTTGATGTCCTATTTGACCTTTTTTTTTTTCTTCTATTTGAATATCTGTGATCAAAAGCTGAATTTTCAGCATCATTACTCCAGTCTTCAGTGTCACATGATCCTTCAGAAATCATTCTAACATGCTATGTTGTGCTTAAGAAACTTTCATTATTATTATGAATGTTGAAAACTATATATTTATATTTATATAAAAAAAAATCTTTAACCTCTTAACTAAAGTATAAGTATACCTAAATAAAGTTAAATAAAAAAATGTACAAGATGTATTGCCTTCTTTTTTAAAGCATTTAGTGTGTGAATGAAGTGAAACTTGTGAGAACTTAAAACTCTCGATACATCTACACTTCATTACAGTGGAGACGTCAGCACAATGCCATATTAATCTTACATCATTTCATTGTACAATTACCAGCTACGTCTTATATGCCAGACCTTATTTTAGATAGCAATGCGTGTTTAGTATGTATGTATGAGCATTGTTCAGCCATGTTTAAGAGAGGACAAATACAGCCCATATTAAGATGTGAAACATGGAAATCCCCCCTTCATCTCACATGATAAAGTTCCCTCTTTCCCGAAACTAAAAAGCCCGACATTTGACAAAAAGAGGGCAGCAGGAAAAAGCAAGGTTGTAGCATACATTATATGGGCTGTATCATATTTTTTATTTTTTTTTACCCCCTCCACCCCTTTCCACAAACCCCTCTTTTCACATTGCATTCCTGAAACATAACTTGCAGAAACTTTCTGCTTGCGTGGTGGATTTTCATTTTAGATGTTGCCAACTCAAGGGCATTTGGACCAATCGATATCTGTCTGTCTTCTGGCACACACAAAGTTGGCCATTAGAAGTGAGCTTCTTATAGCAGGCTCAGCCAATACCATTAGCCCTAGCCTCAGGGCAGTTCTATCCAAGAGACAGGCAAGGCACCTGCCCCCCCTCCCCTCCCCCACCATTAAGCGTCTCCCATGGGACGTCATTTGGACATATCGGGCAAAGAGCAGTTCTTTATTCTTTCCCTCTTCAACACCCAGACTCTACCAAAAATCAATAAATCTGTTCTTTGCTTATTTTCAGAACTTTGCTTCAATATAAGCAGGACTTACCTTCCAGCAACAAACTCACACGCCAGCAGGTCATTCTTTCCACCCTTTCTCTCTCTCTCTCTCTCTCTCTCTCTCTCTCTCTCTCTCTCTCTCTCTCTCTCTCTCTCTCTCTCTCTCTCGACTCTCCCTTTTTCTTTTTTCTTTTCTGTGATTCCCTCAAAGCCCCAATTTAAAAGCAAATAAACGGAGAAGCGCTTTGCTCCTCGTTTTGTTCTGCTGAGATTAAAAGGCTCCCCCTATAAGAATGGGATGCTCTCATCATTGACGTCGGTTCCCGCTCCTGCATCTGAATTTGCGAATTTAACTAGCGGGATCTTAACGATTTGACTTCCCCTGCGTGTGAGCGGTCGGAATCCAGCCCTCAATAGGTCAGTGCGGTGAGAGAACGAGGGGATGATTTTAAACAAATTCAGCTCTCAAAACTCATCCCTGATTGACCCGGTCATGATACGCAATTTATGTTTTGACCTTAACAGCATGTTTGAGTTCAGTACTATGACTGACAAACCATTCATACACTTCTAAACATCCCGTTTATTTATAGTGAGTGTTGCACTACAGGCTAGTCTGTCTGTCTGTCTGTCCGTCCGTCCGTCCGTCCGTCCGTCCGTCCGTCCGTCCGTTTCGTCTGTCTGTCTGTCCGTCTGTCTGTCTGTCCGTCTGTCTGTCCGTCCGTTTCATCTGTCTGTCTGTCCGTCCGTCCGTCCGTCCGTCCGTCCGTCTGTCTGTCCGTCCGTTTCATCTGTCTGTCTGTCCGTCTGTCCGTCCGTCCGTCCGTCCGTCCGTCTGTCTGTCTGTCTGTCTGTCCGTCCGTCCGTCTGTATGTCTGTCTGTCTGTCTGTCCGTCCGTTTCGTCTGTCTGTCCGTCCGTCCGTCCGTTTCGTCTGTCTGTCTGTCCGTCCGTCTGTCCGTCCGTCCGTCCGTCCGTCTGTCTGTCCGTCTGTCTGTCTGTCCGTCCGTCTGTATATCTATCTATAATTCTTTTGTCTGTCTGCCTATCTATTGTTTGTTTTCCTGTATCTATAATTTTTTTATCTGTCTATCTTGTCTGTCTGTCATTCTATCTATCTATCTATCTATCTATCTGTCTATCTGTCTGTCTGTCTGTCTGTCTGTCTGTCTGTCTGTCTGTTTGTCAATTGTTTGTCTGTCTGTCTTTGTTAGTGTGTCTGCCTATCTGTTTGCCTATCTCGTTTGTCTGTCTGTCTGTCTGTCTGTCTGTCTGTTTGACAGTCTATCTGTCTGTTTGTCTGTCTGTCATTTGTTTGTCTATCTGTCTGTCGTTTGATTGTTTGTTTGTCTATCTGTTTGACAGTCTGTCTGTCTATCGTTTGTTTGTTTGTTTGTCAGTCTATCTATATGTTTGTCTGTGTATTATTGTTTGTTTTTCTGTCTGTCTATCTGTTTTTCAGTATGTCTGTCCATCTGTTTGCCTATCTATAATTTGTCTGTGTGTCTATTGTTTGTTTGCCTGTCTGTCTCTCTTGTTTGTTTGTCTGTCTGTCTATCCTTTGCTCTTCTGTTAATATGTTTGTTTATCTGTCTTTCTGTGATTTGTTCAGTCATTCTGTCTGTCTCTATCTGTTTGTTTTTGTCTATCTATCTGTTTGTCAGTCTGAATGTTTGTCTTTTGTTTGTTTGTCTGTCTGTCTCTCTTGTTTGTCTGCCTGTCTGTCTGTCTGTCTGTCTTTCTGTCATTTATTCAGTCATTCTGTCTCTATCTTGTTTGTCTGTCTATCCTTTTGTTTGTTTGTTTGTTTGTTTGTTTGTTTTTCAATCTGTTTGTCTGTCTATCTGTTTGTTTGTTTGTTTGTTTGTTTGACTTTCTGTTTGTTTGTAAGTCTATGTGTTTGTCAGTATGTCTATCTATCTATCTATCTATCTATCTATCTATCTATCTATCTATCTATCTATCTATCATTTGTTTGTCTGTCTATCTGTTTGTCTATTTATCGTTTGTTTGTCTGTCTGTCTGTTTGTCTGTCTGTCTATCTGTTTGTTTGTTTGTCTGTCTGTCTGTTTGTTTGTCTGTCTATCTGTTTGTTTGTCTGTCTATCTGTTTGTTTGTTTGTCTGTCTGTCTGTCTGTTTGTTTGTCTATCTGTTTGTCAGTCTCTATATCTGTCTATCTATCGTTTGTTTGTCTATCTATAGTTTGTTTGTCTGTCTGTCTATCTCTGTCTGTCTATCATTTGTTTGTTTTTCTGTCTGTCTTTCCATCATTTGTTCAGTCATCTATCTATCTGTTTGTTTGTCTGAGTGTGTCTAACAGTCTATAGGGAGAACATAATAACACTAGGCTCACATGAGACCACATCAGCATATTCTTCTCTGCATGTGTGTGTGATGTGATGGCGCAATCTATCAGCGTTTGTGATCAAATTGCTGTGCACTTTATTGAAAGTGACAAGAACTTTTATTCACTGCTCCTCCATTATTTACAGGCAAGTATACTTAATGTCTATGTATTAAATCCATATCATTATGCTTTAAAGAGGAGGAAATATCACTCAGATTGATTATATTATCCAGAGTGACAAATGGACATTTTACATTCTGTCCACATCATGCATATCTTTATAATTTCATCTCTCTCTCCCTCTCTAGAGATGGTCTAATGCATGAAGAGAGAGATAGTGAGAGAGAGAGAGAGTGTGAATGTATTCAAAGCCAAGGAGCTTTCTATTCATCTATTTTTTTCCAGTCTTGAATTTGTCACTGCAAAGACAAGAGCAGAACAGCACTGAAAATGTGTCTATCCGTCTGTCTGTCTGTCTGTCTGTCTGTCTGTCTGTCTGTCTGTCTGTCTGTCTGTCTTCCCGTTTGTCTGTAAATCTTATGTCTGTATTTCTTGTCTTCCTATCGGTTTGAGAGAGAAAGACAGAGAAATAACTGTGATTGGAGAAAAGGTTTGATTTTTGGAATCAAGTTGGAACCAGAGGAGAACGTGACCGACAGTGTGAGCTGGAAAAGACATATAAAGATGGATAGTGCAAGTGCCATGTTTTTGGACTGGTAGGAAAGAAAAAGCAGAAAGAAAGAGAGAATTTCTGCTGGCTATGGTCGGGCAGGAGTCTGAGATGAGCGCAGTGGCCTGTATTGATCAGCTGTAATGAGCTCCAGAGGAGAAGAGGCTAATGGTACGGCAGCTGTTGTGGACAGATCCCAGATCAGCCTCTGGGGTTCAGCTCCACTCGCCCTGGTCCAGCCCTGAGGGCACACATGCACTTGAGACTGCATCACTGCATCAAATGAACTAGACTGACGCTTCCCTCTTTCTCTCTCCCCCTATCTTTTTTTTCCTCTTTTGTCCTGTTTTTTATTCTTGAAGATGGAGCAAAAGGGTTTTTCATGTTACTGCTCAGGCTGTGAGCTGCCGTGAAGCATAAATTGCATTTCTTTTGTCTTACGTCTGAGGACAATGAAGAATTTTGTCTTTAAATGTAATTCTCATTCACCTGGGCAGAGTTATTCAATATCTAAAGCATTGAAATTAATTGTAAACATATTAATGAAACACACAATTTTATGTGTAATGTGGCGTATTTCTGATTCAAATCAATATTCCATTGGGAAAAATATAATCATGTAATCATTATTTGGATTTTGCAAAATCACTGTTACGTACAGTAACAGTAGAAAATAGCCCACACAGCCTATTAAAAAAAAAGTTTCAGAAGATGAGCAAAATCTATTCTTATTGTTAATGTAAATGCTTTTTTTTTTATTAACATGCACTCATAAATTGTTCATAAAAAGATCATAAATGTGTTCTTTTAAAAATAGTGTAAAATTTAAAGAATAGTACAAAAAACACATGGATTTAAAAAAAATGTTTACACTATTTACATTGCATAATATTGCAGTAAGTTAATGAAAAAATAATTATTTCAACTTGAATTTTATTGAATTTTAATTATACGCCGACTTAAAAGTCAAAGAAATAAGCATCCAGTGCAAATGTAAAAATTGAATGCAAAAGTTTTGAATGAAGTTGTGTGGAGGCGGAGTATGCATCGTGATGTCACATGCAAAATCAATGCAAAACACAATCACTAAATTAAGCGTTTCCTAAGAACCTTTGAAATGCTTGAGCTGCAGTGCTGACCAACACAATCCCGACACCATTAAAACCCACCCAGTTCAGATAAATTTACATTTTCAAAGATTACTGGTTTCCGACTTTGACATCATGATGCAGGCTCCGCCTCCCCACTGCCACAATTACAAAAAGCTTCCCTTTCACCTTGCAGTGCGAGTGCTGCTGTTCTGGATGGCTGTATTATCTCTGCCTCTCGTTTCTGAGGAGACTATGTCCTTTAGTTGCTGTGGGGGGTGATGTGTCCGACGGGACTCTGTCCAGGACAGCTGGTTCAAAACCTCTGCTCCTCGTCAACAAGTGACTGGGGATCTGTCAGACCCTGAGAGAGGGACCGGGGTCCCTGTGATGTGCCTTGTGAGAGCTGGCCCCGAGTCCACCTTAATTAATACGCAATTATGCACTAGATACAGTACGTGTGAGAGGGGAAGTGACCCGTGTCAAACAACACAGATTACTTTGGGAACTGTGGAGACAGATGCAGTGGGCTCATATATGCCTGCGGTGAACTGCACTGTATGCTGACATATTGTATGGAGTCCATGCAGTGTCCCATGTGTTAAATCTTTCTGGAAGGACATTGTTGTCGAAATTCTCTAAAGGTATCTGTCCTGTGATCTGCTTTATGTTTCGTCATCATCTTTAATATGCACTGTTTAGGGTACGACGGCACCTTAAGTCAAATAACCTTTGTTTTTTTTGAGTATTTTAGAGCTGTTGTATGAAAGTTATTTTTATTGAATATGCAAATGATCTCAAAAGAACTTTGATTTGATTTTTAAACATTTAAATAAACAGGTTTCGATTGGGTCTTGATGTACATTAGAGATTGAGGTGGAAGTGAGCACATTTTTTATTTATTTTTTCAAGAAATTAATACTTTTAAAATGATCAAAAAGTGATTGTAAAGACATTTATAATGTTACAAAAAAAATCTATTTTTTCAACATTGATGATAAGAAATGTTTCTTGACCATCAAATTTATCATATTAGAATGATTTCTGAAGGATCATGTGACGCTGAAGACTGGAGTAATGATGCTGAAAATTCAGCTTTGATCACAGGAATAAATTACATATTCATATGTAATTCATATGTAATTCATATGTACATATAAAACAGTTATTTTGAATTGTAATAATATTTCACAATTGTACTGTTTTTACTGTATTTTTGATCAAATAAATCTTACCAAACTTTTGAATGGTAGTTTACTATATATATATATATATATATATATATATATATATATATATATATATATATACATATACACACACACAGTAGTTTATCACTTCCTAGCAACTTTTTAAAACATACTTTTTGCCATGTTTTGCTTGAAAGGTCTTTGATTTTCATTTTATCATATGAAATTGATTGGATTGTTAAATATGTCTCTAAGTTGAAAATTAAGAAGACACATATATACATTTTATAATATATTCAAATATAAAGGGTTATTTTAGATTGTGATAATATTTCACATTATTTGTATTTTGTTTGCATTAAAATTGAGTGCAGAAGATGAACATTTTAAACTGTCACACCACAGAGCTATTAAGTTAACAAAAACAAAAGGGAAGTAAAATACTGATAAACATGACTGATCACAGCACCTACAGTGTAAAATATTTTTATACTTTCATATTAATTGTAATCTAAACTCTTGATGTTTGAGAATGCAAAGGCAAACTTGATGATATTATTGAGATTAAAATTGCTATAGCGCCATATTTGTGATTTATATTTATAGAAATATAATAAACACAACACTGCTGAGCATTGCATAGTTTGTCTTACTATAGCCACAAATTCATCAGCAAGGTAACGAAATGCTGAAAATAGGGCATGTGTGCAGTGGAGAGAAGCTGAGCGGAAAGCTACACGAGCAGTTTTTGTTTCTCTCCGAGAAAAAGATGAAGCTCGTTTCGCTCTGCTTTTCCTCTTCACTGGCCTGTGCGGAGGACTCCGCGTTTAAGGCCTTGCTTGTTACTTCTAATTGATTTCTTTTCATGTGCTTGTCTTTCTCACCGGGGCAGTGGAGTGTTAAACGGCTCCCCCCACACGCTCTCACTGCCAGCCAAACCAAATTGTACTTTAACTCCAGGAAAGATGAAATGCTGCCTCTCGCGAGGGTTGCTGTCTATCCCGCGTCTCGCCGACATTTATGGTAGAAGAACTCGCCATTGCGTGGCTCCCGCACGACTGACAAGCCCTGAAAAACGCAACGGTGAGTCTGTGTTGGGTTAACCTCACAAAATGCATCTGAACGGCGTTCAGAAAGAGATATTTCTCTCGCTGCCATCCCAGGTTGTGTCTCTCAGCGTTGAGGTCTGTTTTAAATTTGCTGTGTAAGACGCGGTCGACCCCAGAGGTGACTTTCTCCTGTTTTTGGCCTTTGACCCCGGACTACTTTTGGGGTCACGGGTCCCTCTGGAACCGCTCAGTTCAACACCTCCGGACACAGTCCTCAAAAGCCCACCTCCCCTTTTTCTTTCTTTATTTTTTCCTTGATTTTTTTCTTATTAACTACAATCCGATGTTGTCCTTTTTCCCGTCTATCTCTAAATCTATCTCTAGACGAAGCGTGACACCTGATCTGTGGCAAAAAGCGTCCATTGTTTCTGATCGGGCCGTGGGAACGTATAAGGTGTTGAAAACTGTCAGCGTCAATCTGATTTAACCTCTGAAAGCCCAAAGCCCAACGGAGACGCACTTTCTGAGTGACACGTCCCGGATGTTGATATGCTGGTTCTGATGTGTAGCCACATTTTTTTTCCCAGCTACAAAACAGCCAAAGGTTTACATGAAATGAATGATTTCCTTTAATTATTGATATGAATGAATTTTTTATTACTTTTTCCCAGTAAAATGAACAATAGAAACCCTTAACAAGAATTGACCATATTTAAAAAGATATATATTAGCATACCATATTTATTTACTGTAAACTATGGCAATTTAGTAAATAAATACATACATAATGAAAGCTTCTTATACAGTCTGATGTTGATCCATATTAAATTGTTTTTACATATTTTTTATGGAGAAATTATAAAAAAACAAAGAAATATAAAAAATATAGGCTATAATAATAAAAAACATATTACTATATTTATTGTAAACTGTGCCAATCTAGTCTTAGCTCCTAATGTAACAAGCAAACAAACAGAAAATAAATAAATAAATACACCATCATTTTAAATTATTATGATTTTGCATGTTTTTTTGTTTTGTTTTTTTTGTAGGGTAAAACCACAATGAAATAGTTTATTAAAAAAAAGTCTTGCCACTGATTGATTTATTAAATCATTTTAAATATAAAAAAATCAAATATGAATTTTGAATTATGATGTTTTTTTTAGATATTGTGGATTTTTTGGGGTTAAAACCACAATTAAGTTGTATATAATAATAATAATAATAAATCATATTACTACATTTATTTAAACTGTAACAATTTAGTATTAGTCACTGACTGAATGAATGAATGAAATAAAGCTGGAAATGATGAATAATTATAAATGCTTGTTAGGGTAAATAAATTACTATTTTGTATTACAATAAAATATTAATATTAGTAAATACATTTAGTGAATTCTCTTAGCAGAAGGAAATGTACCAAAATATAAAAAAAACAGACTGTAGATTATCACTAATTTTGGGGAAAGTGAGTTTTTATTGTGTCTTCTAAATAAACACACACACACACAATCCAAGAAAACTGTCCAAATCCATGTGCTCCCCTCGGTTACATTTCCAGACTGTCACGTCTGTCCAGCAGAATCCCACCGGAATCTCCGACACAAACAACACAATTCCTCTTATTCTTGTTCTTTTTTTTTTGTTGGTTGTACGTAACAATCTATTTCAGGAGTCGCTGGTTGTCAGTCAGCGCTTGTGTTGAGCAGTTTGAGTTCATAGTGATTCCCACAGAAGATTGAGGACTAAGAGCAGCACCTCAGAGCGAGCCCCAGATTAACTTATCAGCAGCTAAAGAGCTGTCAGGGGGAGATGGCAGGCCTTGGCACTGCAAATTCAAATGCATGTAAATTTCCCTGGTGGCTCACTGCAGACTATGGTGGCGCTGTCAGCGGGTGACAAGCCAAAAATGCATTAACACAGTTAAAAATATATCAGGACTGAGTATCTCATGTTTTAATAACATTTGAAAGGACAAATGGTACTAGTGGCTCCCACAAATGTGGCCTTATTGTAGTTGTACTATCTTAGAGCAAGTGTGAAAGAGAAGAGAAGGGGCAACAGAAGCAGCCGGATAGAACGCCGGGGAACGTCAGAAGGGTCGCGTGCGAAGCCGTTCTTGTGCCAGGTTGCGCCTCCAACAATTAGCAATTATCTGTCAGTGGCACGGCGAGGTCCCACGGGGGCCGACAGCCTAACTGCAACTTAGAGAGGCAACGTTCCGATAGCCTGGTCTGCCAAATTCACTTCATCTCAAAAACAAAGAGATTACAAGCATCTCCGAGACATGATGCTGTAAGTTTGGAGATGTGGAGATGTTCAGAAGGGTGGCCCTCTAATGAAGCGTGTGTGCTGTTCGACTCAGTGCCAGTATGGTGTGTGAACACATCAAGACTGCGCTGTCATGTGAGGCCGTGGTTATGCAGCTCCTTCAATCAAGACGCTCGCTTCCTCGTGCTATTGAATGTTCGAGAGCGACTGTGTCTAATTGCTTTGTCGTTGTCCTTTACTTTCACTTCACATTACTAATTAATGTCAACTCTGTGACGTGTAGAAGACGAAAAAAAAAAAAAAACGTCTTTCCGCAATCCCAGCATGCTGTTCTGCATAAACTGCAGTTAATGAAACATTGCATGGATGTTAAAGAGATAGATAGATAGATAGATAGATAGATAGATAGATAGATAGATAGATAGATAGATAGATAGATAGATAGATAGATAGATAGATAGATAGATAGATAGATAGATAGATAGATAGATAGATAGATAGATAGATAGATAGATAGATAGATAGATAGATAGATAGATTAGAAATTATGTCTTGGCAATAAAGTTTATGTTGAAGCACCAAAATTAATTATTAAATGGAAATAAAAAAAAAACAAAAAAATAAATAAATGAAACCTATATATATATATATATATATATATATATATATATATATATATACAGTGAGGAAAGTAAGTATTTGAACACCCTGCTATTTTGCAAGTTCTCCCACTTGGAAATCATGGAGGGGTCTGAAATTGTCATCGTAGGTGCATGTCCACTGTGAGAGACATAATCTAAAAAAATAAAATCCAGAAATCACAATATATGATTTTTTAACTATTTATTTGTATGATACAGCTGCAAATAAGTATTTGAACTCCTGTCTATCAGCTAGAATTCTGACCCTCAAAGACCTGTTAGTCTGCCTTTAAAATGTCCACCTCCACTCCATTTATTATCCTAAATTAGATGCACCTGTTTGAGGTCGTTAGCTGCATAAAGACACCTGTCCACCCCATACAATCAGTAAGAATCCAACTACTAACATGGCCAAGACCAAAGAGTTGTCCAAAGACTAGTGATGTATGTCTCGAGACCACTTTAACGTGGTCTCGGTCTTGTCACGGCCTTGACGGTCTTTGGTCTTGGTCTTGTCTTGGTCTCGGACCTCTCGGTCTTGTCTAGGTCTCGCTGTCTCAGACCGGCATAGTGGTCGGGGGATTTAGCAATACAATACTACAATATCCACGACGACACAACGTTCGATAATGCAACATTATTATCCGCAATGGAACGGATTGAAGAGCGCGCCTGAGTGAAGACAGTGCGGTGTGTGCGCGAGCCACACGAGAAAACACTTTATCCGCGCCACTGATCGCAGCGGCAACGAGCACTTTGATCACTTGGTTTAAAAAACACATATCAGTGACATGATGGGTATTATCTTCATTCAGGAGATTTTGGGTAACTGCACAACTGACAGATGACTTTGAGCGCACCGCCAACGGTGTGTGTGTGTGTGTGTAACCATAGCGACAAAACGACCAACTTTCGGATCCTGCACTTAAGCCTATAATTTCGTTTTTAAAAATTTCATTATGTATTTAAAAGTTGCAGAATGAATTGATTTGGATTTCTGAACCCTAGTATGCTGCTGTTCTTGAATTCATACAAGTTATAGCTTAGCTTCAACACTAGTCTGTTTTTTTTTCCCCTCCGGTCTCGGTCTTGGTCTCGACTTGGTCTTGGTCTTGACTTATTCTGTCTTGGTCTTGGTCTTGGTCTTGTCTTGGTCTCGATACCCTCTGGTCTTGGTAGTGTCTTGGACTCGGTTTAGGCGGTCTTGACTACAAGTCTACCAAAGACACTAGAGACAAAATTGTACACTTCCACAAGGCTGGAAAGGGCTACGGGGAAATTGCCCCCGCAGCTTGGTGAAAAAAGGTCCACTGTTGGAGCAATCATTAGAAAATGGAAGAAGCTAAACATGACTGTCAATCTCCCTCGGACTGGGGCTCCATGCAAGATCTCACCTCGTGGGGTCTCAATGATCCTAAGAAAGGTGAGAAATCAGCCCAGAACTACACGGGAGGAGCTGGTCAATGACCTGAAAAGAGCTGGGACCACCGTTTCCAAGGTTACTGTTGGTAATACACTAAGACATCATGGTTTGAAATCACGCATGGCACGGAAGGTTCCCCTGCTTAAACCAGTACATGTCAAGGCCCGTCTTAAGTTTGCCAATGACCATTTGGATGATCCAGAGGAGTCATGGGAGAAAGTCATGTGGTCAGATGAGACCAAAATATAACTTTTTGGTCATAATTCCACTAAACGTGTTTGGAGGAAGAAGAATGATGAGTACCATCCCAAGAACACCATCCCTACTGTGAAGCATGGGGTTGGTAGCATCATGCTTTGGGGGTGTTTTTCTGCACATGGGACAGGGCGACTGCACTGTATTAAGGAGAGGATGACCGGGGCCATGTATTGCAAGATTTTGGGGAACAACCTCCTTCCCTCAGTTAGAGCATTGAAGATGGGTCGAGGCTGGGTCTTCCAACATGACAATGACCCGAAGCACACAGCCAGGATAACCAAGGAGTGGCTCTGTAAGAAGCATATCAAGGTTCTGGCGTGGCCTAGCCAGTCTCCAGACCTAAACCCAATAGAGAATCTTTGGAAGGAGCTCAAACTCCGTGTTTCTCAGCGACAGCCCAGAAACCTGACTGATCTAGAGAAGATCTGTGTGGAGGAGTGGGCCAAAATCTCTCCTACAGTGTGTGCAAACCTGGTGAAAAACTACAGGAAAATCAAAATGGCTGTAAAAAATAAATAAAAATGTTAATCCTTTTGATATTTTATTTAAAAAATAAGAAAAAATCTACCCTTTCATTGAAGTAAAAGAATTGAAAGTGTGGGGAAAATCACATTATGAAATAAATGTTTTTCTCCAAAACACATTGGGAACAATTATTTGTCCCTTTTATTAAATACTTTTTGCAACCTCCTTTTTTCCAAGATAACGGCTCTGAGTCTTCTTATAATGCCTGATGAGTTTGGAGAACACCTGACCAGAGATCAGAGACCATTCCTCCATACAGAATCTCTCCAGATCCTGCAGATTCCCAGATCCATGTTGGTGCTTCTTCTCTTCAGTTCAGCCCACTCATTTCCTATAGGGTTCAGGTCAGGGACTGGGATGGCCATTGCAGATGCTTGGTTTTGTGCTCAGTGACCCATTTTTGTGTTGATTTTGATTTTGTTTTTGGATCACTGTCCTGTTGGAAGATCCAAACATGGCCCGTTATAAGATTTCTAGCAGAGGCTGTCAGGTTTTGATTTTTTATCTGTAACAATTTGGTGCACACAGGGATAAAAAAGTACCCCATGTGTAAAATGAAATGCTCTGCTGTGTCTTTAATGCTGTGGGCCTAATTTTCTGCTGGAGGTCCTGGACATCATGTTGGACATCAGCCATTTTTGATTATATTTACCAAGCTAAAATTGCTCAAATTAATGTAAAAATTTGAAAGTAAAAAAAATCCAAAAATGAATAAAACTTAAAGGGATACTTCACCTCTGGGAAGATGAATGTGTATTTAAAATAGGTAATTTAAGTAGAAGAAATGTGGAGAAATTTTTGAATTTGGAGCTTTCTAGACTGAGAAAAGCCAGAAAATGTATTTTTGGCTTATGTGGATGAAAGACAACAACTCCCAGAATGCACTTGCTTCGCTGCCTTAGAAGGCCACGCCTACCGGTTAGAGAGCACAGTTGAAAACAACAAGGCTAGCCTATGTAAGTGATGAGTTTGCCAGGGATTTAGAGACCCAAAATGTCCGGGATTCGGCTTTTGCGTTCTACAGTCGCCATTCATCATGTTTACTGTGGCGAGCAGGACGAGGCTGACGGCCGCGGGAGAACGGCGCGAGGCCGGTGGCTTCATTACTGAGACGCGCCGGGTCTCGCATCTCTCACGGAGGAGCGGGAATTTTCTTAGCAATGTTAAAACGCACATCAACCGATCACATGTTTAGCGTTCATGTAAACACTACAGTCAGATTCACCGATCGGAATTAATTCAGTTAGATTGAAACGAGAGGTGTGCATGTAAACAATGAATGGCGACCGCAGAACGCAAAAGCCGAATCCCGGACATTTTTAACAGTCTCGCCCGCCGGACAAGTCCGGGAAAAGGAAGATGGTAATCCCTACTTACTCAGCTTTCTCCTATTATTCAGCTTTCTCCACAGAACAAGAGCATGCTAGCTTAGCTTCCAAAGAAAGACGGCTGATACTGTGTACATTCTGTGAGTGAGATCCCACCCTGTATGGGCGGGTTGAAAACATGCGGAACAACGCCATCTACTGGCTGTAGTCTTTAGCCTCTGGACAGAAAATCCTCCGATGACGCAAAATGACGAATTTTGCGTCATCGGAGGATTTTTTCCAGACAAAAAATACATAAATCTCTCCTCTCAGGGGGATATGAGGGGGGAAAGCATGGTAATTCGAAAATACTACAGGTTTTCTACTAATACAAAGCTTAATGCTAAATCCTGAAGTAACCCTTTAAAAACTGTAATAACACTGGTTTTCACAGAACATGTATGGAGGATTATTTATGAAAAATGTAAATGACTATAATATTACCTTTAAAAGTGTTTAGAGGAGATTAAAAAAAAAAAGTTTTGATGAATTTGACCTTAATGACCTCAGACTTTCAGCATTCAGAAAAGCCGAATTAACTTGTTTTAATCCTGTTTTTTGGAGCTTGAGAAAAATAACATAAGGGTTTGGAACGACAAGATGTGGGTGAGTAAATAATGACAGAATTTAAATTCCTGGATGAATTATTCCTTTAAAAAAATATCCTAATCTGACCTGTGTCGCACCTATTATGGCTTGTTCCTCTGTCACGCTTTTGGTGGGTCTTCAGACGTGAGAGATGTAGTTTTGAGAAGCAAACGACATTGCTTTCAATGATTTATCTTTAAACTGTCACACAGCGGAAAAAGAAAAGAAAAGAGGGAGTAAGAGACGGAGGGAGAGAGAGAGAGAGAGAGAGAGAGAGAGAGAGAGAGAGAGAAAGATAGCTGGGCCGACTCTCCTCCCTGTGGCATCGATGTCAAAAGTGACACTGAAAGCTCAGCCCATGATGTGCCTATAAAACAGATCTGTCATCTATTAATCATTCATAAACAGGAGAATGCAGACGAGTCAGACAGCATGAGCGGGGGGAGGGGGAGACAGAGCAGCCGCAGGCATCATGTGGGGTACTGCTTTGATGCTAAAACGAACACGACGAAGGGTAACACGTCACGGGCCGAGAGAGAGAGAGAGAGAGAGACCCTCGGTGGGAGTTGAAGTCTTAAACTGTGAGGTTGTTTTCCACGCCCTTTCACCTCGACTGGATAATACTGTGACCTTTAACCAAGAGATCTTTCATTTGATCGGAAACGCAAGATATTTGGGAGGAATTTATTCCGCTGTGTGATATTACTTTTGTTGACCTAGTTTGTTTTTATAGTTACATTTTCTCCATAGATTTTTTAGGGGTCAGCAAGATTTATTTATTTTTTTTCGTGGAAAGAAATGAATACTTTTATTCAGCAAGAATGCGTTAAATGGACAGTGAAGACATTTATAATGTTACAAGCGATTTTGATTTCAAATAAAGAAAAATATTGGGTAACACTTACTGTGTCCTTGTTACATATGTTGCATGCACTTACTATAGTAATGACAGTAAATTAGGCATAATTACATGCAACTAACCCTCAACCAAATCCTATAGTATGTAGTTACTTAATATTACTCAGTCTTAAATATATAATTACACTGTAACAATGACACCTTAAAATAGTGTAACCGAATATTGTTAAATATAATTAAAAATGTTTTCAACATTGATAATAATAGGAAATGTTTCTTGAGCAGAAAATCATCATATTAGAATGATTTCTGAAGGATCATGTGACACTGAAGACTGGAGTAATGATGCTGAAAATTCAGCTTTGATCACAGGAATACATTACATTTTACATTCACATAGAAACAGTTCTTTTAAATTGTAATTGGTGAGTAAAAGAGACTTTTTTCAAAAACTTTAAAAAAAAAGTTTTAATTTTCATAGATCCATCAATAGCTGATTAAAGCCTATCTGAGCTTGCCTTTTATTTAGAAAAAGTGTCATTAAGTTTCTATTAGACTAAAATTATAGCAAACCTTTATTGATTTGATTTGATTTATTTTGATGCATGTCAATCTAAAAGTTCCAGACAAGCCTTTTTTCAGAACACATCTGAGATCTACCTGTCACTCATGACCTAGATCCGCAGTTATCAGGGACTTAAAATAAAGCTTAAATAATAACTCCGACGGCTGACGTCCAGGGCCGTCTCAATCTTTCAGCGCACCGGCAACGGCCTCCCAAATTACATTATGCATGGCAGCGGAAAGTTAATTTCCACCTCATTCCCATCAACCTGTCAGAGGCCTGACAATTAAAAGCGGCTCGGCTTTAAACATTAATGAGACACGCCAATGACAATGTGCTAGAGGGGGAACCCAAAAGAACAGAGTCTCAGGCCCAGACGCCACCGTGAATCGGAGACCCGCTTGTCATTTGTACCCAAATATCAATGCTAATCATATCGTGGCATATTTTTAAATACACAGAAGAAGTATGTATAATTTACAGTTTCTTATGCCCTCAGAATGAATATTTGATGTCGCTACCTCTCTCTTGTTCCCCCCCAGAATGAAGGAGAAATCTCTGAATTCATTGTCTAGGGGTGGAACTCAGGTGTCTTTGAATGTGTTTGTGCTTTCTTTGTCAAGCTGCCTTTGAAGAGAGTTTGTAGAGTCGGCAAAACTTTCCTGACAGAAGCGAAGACCAGACAACATTGTGAATGTGTGTTTTCATCCCGTGTGTAAGGAGAAGGCCTTTTCACAGCTTGTTGAATACAGCACTGAACACACTTCAAAGAGTGTGTTCAGACGCGCTTCGACTCTGACCTGGTGTCAGTCGTCTCGCTAATGCGAGATATGGAGATGTTCATCACAGGAGGCGAGCAAACTCTCGTTTTAAAACAAACACATATGCACCAATGCCGTTATTACATTTTTACTTGAACCAAGATTAACTATTTACTTGACCCTACATTTTGAAACTCTCTGAAAACTCTCTGCCAAGAGTGATATATTTATATATATATAAATTTACACACACACACACAAATACATATACATATAAACACACACGCGCATATATATATATATATATATATATATATATATATTATAGTTATTATATATTATTATTATAGTTGTGTGATTCATATACCTAGGTGCATCTGTGTAATTTTAATAAACACAGCAAATTATTTATATATATATATATGTGTGTGTGTGTGTGTGTGTGTGTGTGTGTACATGTATGTGTGTAAATGTATATATATATTGTGTGATTCATATACCTAGGTGCATCTGTGTAATATTAATAAACACAGCAAACTGTTTTATTGCCTGCAAGGAAGAAAGATGATTAATCATTTGCAATATTTGCAATATCAGCAATAGTAATAGTGATGCAATCATTACTAATTATAACTGCACCCTTTCACCCTCAAAGCATCAATCTTTCGTGTGTGTGTGTGTGTGTGGTCATGGTAAGCCCTATGTTATGAGGACAAAATGTCCCCACATGGATGGCAATACCAGAAATCTTTGACCTTGTTTGGTCCCCATGAGGTAAACAGCTTATAACTCATACAGAATTATGTTTTTAGAAAATATAAAAAATGCTAGGTTTAGGGGTAGGGTTAGTGTAGGGGGATAGAATGCACAGTTGGAAAAGTCCCCATAAAACATGAAAACCCTGTGCGTGTGTGGGTCTGTACTTGTACAACTATCTTTGCGAGGACCAGTTTGAGTTTTAGACCATTGGAGTGAGGACAAAGAGAGTAAAGGGAGGACATTTTGGCCGGTCCTCACTTTCTGAGACCCCTTTATAGGCCTGTTTGAGGGTCAAGACTTGGTTTTAGGGATAAGGTTATTATTAGGTTAAGGGTCGGTTTAGGTTCAGGGGTCGGGTTAGGCACTTAGTTGTGATGGGTAAGGTTAGGGTAAGCGGCTAGAGATTGCATTGTGTAAATGAATGTCCTCATAAAGATAGATGTACAAGAATGTGTGTGTGTGTGTGTGTGTGTGTGTGTGTGTGTGTGTGTGTGTGTGTGTGTGTGTGTGTGTGTGTGTGTGTGGTCCGCTGGTTCTGGATAAATGGCAGCTGTGGTGTCAGGCCGTGAGAATGGAGGCAGAGCAGAGAGTTTGGTCTGGTCTGGTAAATGGAGGCTGATTGAAGAGGTGCTTCAGTGCCTGCCTGACTGATGGACTTCAGGCCTGGATGCCTTGTCTGTCTCTCTCTTTCTCTCACTGCTGGAGAGGGTCTTTGTCAAGGCTTTGCCAGTCAAACTGATTGAGCTCTTGACCTCTGTCCTCCATGAGCACTGCAGTCTGTCTGTCAGAGATTTACACTGGCCAGGGATCCACAAAAGCATCCAAATTCAGGTAATTACAGCATTCACTGACATAGAGCTGTTTTGTTGAATTCACTTGTTTAGTGATTAACATATTGAACCTCTAAACATCTTGTATATTGATGTTGACGTGTATTAGCAAACATTTGTTTAGTACGATTTGAGTCGCAAAGGAAAGAAAGGTGGTGACATCTTATGGATTTTAATGAAGTATTGTGTACAACAAATGGGTGTGCAAATTTAATGTTTCAATAATATATGACTTATGGTCAATCTATATATATATATATACATAATTATTGTTTTGCATTGTGACATTATTTTCAGGACTTTTAAGCACGTCTCTCCAAAATTCTTATTTTTGCAATGTATAAATAACAAAAATGTTGTTTACAATTAAAATAATATATGACATTTTTTTCTTATAGCATTACAATAATGAGAATGATACAAATTTTGTATTACAGTATGTTACTGAGAATGTGGGATAAATGTGCTTTATTATCACAAAACTAATGTCTTCAGGCGCAATTTTCTTTATGCAAAATATAATTTCTTAAATTTTATGCATCACACAAAATGCATTACTTGTTGGCTTTTTCAGTGCCGACCCAGTGGGATATATAATTGCTTTTAATGAGCATTATCTCTGAAACATCTTAGACTGACGTGAAAGATTTTTTCATCAGTTTACATGCAGTGTAGAAGCGAGTCCGCTGAGCTCTCGGTGTTACTGAGGTCGGGCAGTAATATCAGAGTGTTGAGAGGTCAATTAAAATAGATGGCGAGAGTGTGACCAGGTTAAAAATTGCCCTGCCCTTATGGAAGTAAAGGCGACAAGGCCATAAAATCCAATAACAGCAACCCCACACACACACACACACACACACACAGACACACACACACGCACATACACAGTCGGCTCTCCTTGTGTTCCACATGGTAAAGTCTGATTGTTTACCTCTGTTAGTTTGGCTGACGGCTGGCCTTGCTTGTGGTTAAGGGCCATTGACAGCAAGACTGCAGGCCTGTCTGAACACACACACACACACACACGCACACACACACATACACATTCCCTGTCATTCAAGAGAGACACTGCATAGAGTTGTAATTCTTCAAGCCTCAGCTGTACACAATGTGTGTAAGGAAAAAAAACTAAAAGAACTGAAGTGGAATCAGCTTGAACTGTCTTAGAGCTGGTATTTTTGTTCGTAAGAGTGTCGTTTTTTATTCCACGTAAGCAGTTTTTAGACAGGGTTGTGCAAAATTGATAAAAGAATCTCTCTTTCAGTTCATAAGTGTACATTTAAAGCTCCAATATGTAGGGATTTTGTAATAAAATTTCCAAAAATAACTTGCACAGTGTGATATATTTCCTCCAGTTATGTACTTACAATATCTCAAAAGTCTCCAAAGATTTTTTATTTCAGAGAAATTCCGATTTTAAATAACTGGCCGTCCCGGAAAAGAAATGTCGCGCCTCAGTGACGCAATGTCCGCTCTCTCTATCCTTCTTTCCGGTGTGGACCATGTGATAGGATATTCCACCACACCGGATTTTTTTTTTTTTTTTTTTTACAACTTTATTGAGGTTTTTTTCTTATCACAATAAACAATAAAGACATCTGACAAAGAATAAAAAAAGGAATAAAATAAAAAATATGACCCACATCACCGGAATATCGCATGGTAAAATGCGGAAGTGGTGGTTAAAGCGTTATAGCCATAGACTGTATGGTTATAGCTGTTATGGATCACGAACTCTTTGGCGAGTATTGAAGTGCCAACAAAACGAAAGCGTCCATATTCGGATACACGCGGAGTCACGGACTGTGTGACAAACGGAGGAATAAAACCCGGATAAATATCGGCAGGCGTTTTCGAGATGGAGAGAGCTGCGCGTCTGGACTTGTCAGAGACTCTCTCGCGAGTGTATTGAGACAGGTAAGACATGCAACTGTCAATAATAGCACTTATAAACAAAGTTATATTGCTCTTTGTACTTTGGTAAGGCTTTTTATCACGTGTGGTGACCGAGATTATGGCAGTACAATTACAATCGGAGATGATGTTAAAAAAAATATTTAGTCATTACTTGCAAATGTTCGTTCAAATTTACTTTTAGATATTGGTTTGAACACGTTAAACAACACGGCATTAACCATAAAAAAAGTAAAACTGCACAACATTAACCAAACAAATCATTTGACAAATAGCTGTATGTTGTAACGGGATAGCCTAATATAGCATAACATTTCACGTCCCTTGCAGTTCATTAATTATGATGACATAAAATAATACGATAAGACATACAGGTAATACAAAAACGAATAAATTACCTCATCCGTGATCATGATTCATTAATTCCATTTAGATACATCGCTAGATGGTGAAAACGCATTATAAACCACATCTCCCATCGTCACCTCCTTCATAGCGTCATCAAGCTTCGCCTTTGTTATTGTTGGAAACTGCGCCCTCTTGTGGTCAAATACCAAAGTCACATACTGGAGCTTTAAATTGAAATGGACAAATCCTACAGGAAGAGCAATTGGAATTGGAATTATTGAAATACAATTCAGATCATTTTAAGAGGTAATTGCATTCTGGGAAATTAATTATTCTTCCAACCTGGTCCATATTTAAAGGGGTCATATAATGGTACATGCACTTTTACAAGTTGATTGTACTGAAATGTGTGTTGGCAGTGCCTGTACACAACCATCATAAAATGATAAAAATCCATCCAGTGTTTTTTTTTTAATCTCCTTATATGTTTGACCCTCTCTGAAATCAAGCCGTTCGACCGTGTGACGTCACACGGTCGGACGCCCCTCCCACGATTGTGATTGACAGCTGCAGCGTTTCAACACAGACCCGCCCTCGCTCGTGAGCGAGCTGTCAATCATAGTCCGCGCGTCATTGTTGATACCCTCACTGGAGCGCTGTCTATGAGCAGAATGGCGTCTGCGATTGTTCTTCGGTGTAACAAGGAACACAGCAGTCATTTTGATGTTCCTAAATCCGAACAGTTGAAGATGCAGTGGCTGAGTTTTGTTTTTGAAGGGATATGCCCAAAGGATTGACGCGGGGATTCCCTCACGGGGATTCTCCACGATCGTCTTCGCTTTCCTGTTTGCTGAATCATTTCACACCAGACAGCTTTACAAACGAGAAAAAACGGATCGGTACCAACGTGTTCCTGCTGAACCTCCAGAAGTGAGTGTGATGTTTTATTAACCTTTATATTAATATTTATATTAATCTTTGCAAATTTGCAAACCTTGGTGCACGCTTCATGATGAATGATTCTAAGGTTTACACTCAGGTACATTACGGCATGTTTTCTATGTACGACGTTCTCAATATAATTCATAATCCCACGTTTATAATGAACAACGCGTGGTTATTGTGTTAGAAACGGTGTACGCACAGAACAGAGGGGCGGGGTGAGCAAAGCTCATTATCATTTAAAGACACATGCACTGAAACGGCGTGCTGAAAACAGAGCTGTTTTTGACCAGGTGAAATTAGTGTTTTCTTACAATACTAATGAGAATTTTTAATTAAAGTATATTACAAACTTTTAATTTAGACCCTAAAGAATCATATTAGCTTGTACAAAAATGGCATTATATGACCCCTTTAAGATCTACATCCCTGCATTTGTTTGATCAATCATAGAGGAAAACAGTAATATTGGGAAATTTTAAATCAATTTAAACTAACAGTTTTCTATTGTAATATATTTTACAGTGTCTTTTATTTCTGTGATGGGCATTACTCCAGTATGGAAGCTTGATTGCAACTTTTTATTTTACAATAGCGAGTTTACATCTCGCAATTCTGACTTTATTTCTCAGAATTGCGAGATATAAAGTCAGAATTGCGTGAAATAAAGTCAGAATTCTGAGATATAAAGTCAGAATTCTGAGATATAAAGTCAGAATTGCGAGATATAAAGTCAGAATTGCGTGAAATAAAGTCAGAATTCTGAGATATAAAGTCAGAATTCTGAGATATAAAGTCACAATTGTGAGATATAAAGTCAGAATTCTGAGATATAAAGTCACAATTGCGTGTTATAAAGTCAGAATTCTGACTTTTTTTCTCGCAATTGCGACTTTATATCACGCAATTCTGACTTTATATCTCACAATTCTGACTTTATATCACGCAATTCTGACTTTATAACACATAATTGCGAGTTTATATCTCGCAATTCTGACATCTTTTCTCAGAATTGTGAGATATAAAGTCCAATTCTAAGGGGAAAAAAAAGACAGACTTTTTTTTTTTTTTTACTTTAGAATAGTTTATATCTCACAATTCTGACTTTATAACACGCAATTGCGACTTTATATCATGCAATTCTGACTTTATATCTCCCAATTGCGTGATATAAAGTCAGAATTCTGAGATATAAAGTCAGAATTGCGTGATATAAAGTCGCAATTGCGAGAAAAAAAGTCAGAATTCTGACTTTATAACACGCAATTGTGACTTTATTTCACGCAATTCTGACTTTATATCTCGCAATTCTGACTTTAAAACACGCAATTGCGACTTTATTTCACGCAATTCTGACTTTATATCTCGCAATTCTGAGAAATAAAGTTAGAATTGCGAGATGTAAACTCGCAATTGTGAGATAAAAAGTCGCAATTATCTTTTATTTTGTTTTTATTTTGTGGCGGAAACAAGCTTCCATACTCCAGTCTTCAGTGTCGCACGATCCTTCAGAATGTTTACTTTTGAGCAATTGAATGCATTAAATGCATTTTTTGGTGACTTTTCAAACATCTTTTCATCATTCAAAAGTTTCTTTTTGAACCTTTATTCTTTGAATTTCATTTCAGTTGAATTCTCCGTCCTTAAATTCAAACTAAAATTGCAATTCAGCATCATGTTTGCTCCCTCAGTGCACAAACTCCATTCCAGTACGTTCTGACCTAGCGGTTAGCACACATGCATCAGCTTAGAAACTCAGTTTTGAATCTGGTCTGTGTATCGAATCCCAGCGCCATTCTCCTCATTCTCAACTGACACAGCAATTCAGAGCAGCGTCCTGTCCGGTCAGAACTGAAGCATTGATCTGTATCGTACAAGAGCTGATACACCAATCCAGACGCCATCAAACTCTCCCTGAAGGTTAGCCGCACATCAGTGCCGAAAACAACAGGCACCTCGCAACATCAGCAAACAAGAGAAAGCTTTGAGAGCTTTCTGAAAGGGCGTCCCAGGTTGGTTTCGGTAGCTTTTCAGTGCAAATCCAGTCCAGACTGACTCGGCTAGAACTCAGTTTCATCCCACTGGGCTGAATCGTAGCATCTGTCTTCATTGGCATCGAGTTGAATCAGAAATGCAGACATGAGCATGTCTTTGCTAGAAAGCATCATGGGGGAGAATTTGCACACCGTCAATGTCAGGAGGTTTATCTGAGGAGTGTGGAAAACTGTTTTTCTTGGTGTTACCAACCTAAGTGCTCCCAAAGATTCCAATAGAGTCTGTCACGGCGGACCCGGTCCTCCCAACGCAAGATAAAACGCCTCATAAAAGCGCAGGGAAGTGAGCCCATTTGTGTCTATTAGAGAGAAAAGTTCCAGCAAGCCAGCCATTCCCGGCATCGGTGCTTGTCACCGCGGAGATTCCCGCGGGATCCCGCTCTCTCCACCTACGGCTACAACGTTATTATTTCCCCTCCTTCACTCTTCATCCCTTTCTGTGAACCCAGAGGAGAGCGTGAGCTCTTCCTCTTTTGAAGAAGAGAAATGTGTGTGTTTGCTCCTCTCTTTACAGCTAAATTAGAGTGTGGAGGAACCTGTGACGACGGACAAATGGAATCGTTTGCTCAGGATTGTCTGATCACTCTAACCGTTATCTGCTTCCACATTCTCTACTAGTACTGACAAAAGTGTGTTTTATGCTGTTTTATGCATTTTGCAATATACTATCAAAATTTGTGCTTTTTTGAAGACTACAGTTACAGTGGCAGTGAGAAAAGTATTTTTTACAATTCCATTTGGTTTTGCTAGTGATGCAGAAATTAATCACATTATTTAACTTTACATTTATTTCAGTGATTACATTTCTTGCACATTTCAATGCAGTTTTAGGCATGGAATCTGCATGGTCATTTTGTAGCTGCATGTTTTTTATATATTTTTTTGTGCTTTAATAGCTGAATAGCTTTAATTTAGCTGAATTTATTTAAATATTATTATATAATTATGTAATATTTATAACTGCTGTACATTTATTTTAATATATTTTTAATCAGCCAGCAATATTATATTACACTATAATAAATTATTTTCTTTCTTATCAGGGTCTACTGATAAATGGATAAATGACATTGTGGGTCTCAACAAAACTAATTACACTGTTGTGTGTTCGAGAAGTTAACAACATATTTTAATATTGTTATTTTTTTTTTTCATAATACGAATTTGAACTTTTTTTCTTCGAAACAGCCATGCATGCTTAAGTGATACATCACATTTTATTATTATTATTATTTGTTAAAATTATTATATGCATAATATATTTTTCTAGTTTAATAATCATTTATATGTAACTTTCCCAAAAATAGATTTTTTAAAATTGAAATCTTCATGTTGTTTATTGAACCCTTAAACATAAAAACGCTCATTATTGGTTTCAGTCATAAACGCAGTTTTGATTAATATAATGTAACTTGTTATTTCACATAATAGACAACCTCACTGTACATTTCATTGGCATAGCAAACAACAGTGTTTGATAATGTTCTCTTTAAATGAAATGTTCTTCAGTGCAGTTCTGACATGCTTATGTGACCAGTAACAACATGTATATCAGTTCACTGACTCATCTGATCCACAGCGCTGACAGCAGGCCTTGTGTAATATAGCCATTTCATCTGCAGATGAGTGACCCCCAAAACTGCACATTTCCATGGGCAATTTCAAAGATGTCTTTCTTTGCGCTCAGCGCACGGCTCAGAACAGCCGGCAGAAGAAGAAAGATGGAGAGAGAGATGAAGAAATAGAAATGAAAGGCAAACATCATTCAGAAGTGATGCCAGGGATCCATCAGGCTGCCGGCTCTTACGGTCACGGATAAAGAAGGGAAAAACCCTCTCCGACTCAGATTCATATTGATGACTGAGGATTCTCGATGGCCTAAAAACATCCGGGTGGGAATGAGGTGTATTTTCCAGCTTGAGTTCCAGGGCATGTTCCTATTAGTGGGCAGCACTCCTGAAGGAAACGGCATGAGTCTGCATGGATAGATGGCCTGTCACACAGCCACACAATTATTCCTCTCCTGTCCTACAATGAGCCGTAATGGCCCGGAAGCTCGGGCTCAGACGAGAGAGACCGGGCTATTAATCTAACATATATTCTACCTCACCTCCTGATATAGATATTTTTATTTTACAAATCGCCACTATAAAACATGTCCTGCATTCTTTGTGCTCAGCGATCTAATGACAAGGGCTTGGAGAGTTTGGCAAAGCTCTAAATGCGGCGAACTGTTATAAATCAACGGATACACATTTTAAAGGACATTTAACTATCACTGATTTGGATTCATTTTGGCCATGTTGATGGTAGCTATTGCAATATACAGTACACTACTGTTTGTGGTTAGTAAGATTTCTCTTTTTTTGAAAGAAATTAATACTCAGCAAGAATGCATTAATTTGACCAAAAGTGACGGGAACACATTTATAATGTTATAAAATATTTTAAATAAATGCTGTTTTTGTGGACTGTCTATTTTCATCAAAGAATCCTGAAAAAAAATGTATCACGGTTTCCACAAAAATATTAGGCAGCAAAACTGTTTTCAACCTTAATAAGAAGAACCATTATTAAAAAAATTAGAAGCAAATCAGCATATTCAAATGATTTCTGAAGGATCATGTGACTGAAGACTAGAGTAAACATTTTAAATTGTGATAATATTTCACAATATTGCTGTTTTTACTGTATATTAAGGCCGTGTGTCCACCAAAAAGTTTTTAGCCAGCTGAAAATGCTAGGCGCTCTGCTGAAAACGCCTAGCTGTGGGTGCTTGAGAGCGCTTTGGTAGCGTTGTGTGTTTTTTTTAGTTGAGACCATAGACCGTAAAAAAATATGGACGTAGTGTCCGTGACGTCACCTTTAGGTTTCTGAAGACCGTTTTTGAAGTCTAAAGTGGGCGTGGCCGACCGTCGCCATCTTGGTAGCGCGTCACTCCCGAATTCATGTATTTTTACAGTCAGACAAATAGTTGAGGTAACGTGATGGCTAACAAACAGCAGACAAACGGCTAATGATGACTAATGACCACAGCAGGGGAAATCCACCTGTGGACACCCTTAATTATGCAGAAATTTAAGGCTTAATATCATTTAAACGGATGAGTTATAAAAAATTCACCCCCCTCACAGTTGTCATGAAGGGCAAAATTAGCTGTATAGACCAAAGCCACTTTTTGCTCCAGGCTGTAAACATGTTTTTTTTTTCTGCTGTAAAGTTGGGCATTTTAACATGGGGGAGATGCAGATTTGACTCACTTTTGCAGCCAGCCTCAAGTGGCCAGTCGATGAATTGCCGTTTAATTCACTTCCGTGTTGGTTTCAAGAGAGAGACAGGGAGGTTGCCGCTTTGCTTGTTATGATGCGGAATATCCACAAAAGTGTTACCAGTATCTCATTTCACATATATTGTGTTTCTGTGTTGATTCTATATTAAAATGTCGATACAATGTATCATATTTTCTCTGGCTCTTGTTTTAAATACTTTTTTCCCGTTATTATGCTCGTTGTTGTCATCTGTTGACATTGTACAAGCAGAATGTGGCAGTTGGTCGGTGTGGTATTAGTCCCGCCCCTCCTCCACTGTGATTGGACGGTTGGGTAAAAAGTGATAGTGATGAGCGCTGCGTTTTACCCAAAGTTGAACATTCTTCAACTCTCGGCGACCTGTAAAAAACGCTCAGCGCTTCAGCGTGAAAAAGATGCTCAGCACCTCGTTACGCTCATGGCGTTTTAAAAACGCGGCACTCCCATTGAAAACAATTGAAAAAATACGCCAGCCATGTGAAAAAACGCTTTGGTGGACACGGCCTAAGCGTAGCGTCAGTTCTGGTAGTTCACGTTAGTCAAGCTCGCATCATTAGCTGACTCTCAGCTGATCCACGTCTACCTATAGGAATACGCCGCCGATCACTGTATCCATACAGTATATAAAACCTTCAGTATTATCAACAGCTGTCGCGTTTCACAGGAGCTGTTACCCTCCTCCCTCCCCAGCTCCTCTCGTCAGTCAGGTTTTGGCATTCTGATTCCCCCTGAATCAGACTAAAATTGTCTAATTATTTTGTACATTGAAATTAATTAATGATATCTGCATACATTACCCTAAGTGGGGTTATCACTGCTCTTATCCATGCTAGACTGCATGGATGCGCAAGGAGTTCTTGCCCAGAACAGAACCATACCATCAATCCTAACTGTATTCCAATTGTAAATCATATTTGACGATAATGGTCCTGACAGAATTTCTATTAGCCTTGGCGAGCAGAAGAGACTTCTTTCAAAAACATTTATAAAAATCACAATTGTTCCAAACTTTTGACCGGTAGTGTATCAAGCATGCTAATATTAAATTAACAAAATTAAGATGTTATTAACTCTTTTATTATGCATTAAATGATTTCGATAAATATAAAATAGAATATTACAAGAATATGTGAATACATCGTGTGAATGTTATACGTAATGGCCACCTGCATATAATCACGGACATTGCCTAAATGCCTTTGCATGTCAACACGTTAATGAGTGTTTAACACCCTCTGTCCTGACCAACAGCTGAAACAGTCCCTGTGTGCTGCTGTCTTCTGATCCATTAGAATCTGGCTGCCTGTTCACCCCAAATCCATTATCATTAGTGTGTGTGTGTGTGTGTGTGTGTTTGGCTGCGGTGGTCTTATGCACAGGGGTCTTGGCTCCGGTGCAGTCGCGATGAGCAACACCTGCTCCAGGCTCACTGAGACACCTCCACGCATCTCATGCAACACTTGTTCTGTCAGACTGCAGCCCTGCCAGACGCCCCTGACTCTGAGGTAGACTTTACACACACACACACACACACAAATGTCTGCGTCCATCCGTCCACTCCTTGTCTCCCCCCATCACCCCGTCCCCTGGAGGTCCCCGGGGCCCCTGAGGCCCGCAGGAGAGGGGACAGAAAGTGAAGTGGACAGAGGAGAGGCCCTTTGGAGGATCCAGTGAAGCGTGGCCATGAAGACCCTGACTGTCCAATGTCACTCTCTCTATGATATCCTTCAGTGCGTCAGATACCTGCATTATAAATGAGGCCGCTTTTATTTCCATCACAGACTGTCCCGCTGCAAGCGTCCAGACATCAGACAATATTCTTCTCTTTCTTAGCCTGAGAGCCCAACATGTGCAGTACTGTGTTCAGAGCGAACAGAGGATCATTCGGAAATACTGAAGCGCATGAGTACAGATGGATTATGGGAGTTGTGTTGATCTGGTAGATCTAATGAAAAGTTCAAAATTGCAAGGGAACAATAAGAAATTAGAGAGTTATCTTTATCATTAAATCATGAAGTGTTTTTCAGGAGTTTTGAAGAGTTCACCAAAAATCAATATATCGTCATATAATCTTTTTCAAAAAGACTTATTGTATTCATAAAATAGAGTGCCATTGTTAGTAAAAAAAAAAAAAATACGCAAATAAATGATATATATATATGGAACAAATGCATTAAATTGATCCAAAGTGACAGTAAAGACATTTATAGTGTTACAAAATATTTCCATTTCAAATAAATGCTGTTCTTTTGAACTTTATATTCACCAAAGAGAAAACAAACGACACAGCACTGATGTTTTCAACATTGATTATATGAAATGTTTCTTGAGTTTCAAATTAGCACCAAATCAGCATTAATATAATAAAATATATTGACGTAGAAGATGGTTATTTTAATTTTTTTATAAAATATTCACAATTGTCTCAATATTACTGATTTTTATTGTTTTTGATTATATAAACGCTGCCTTAATGGGTGACCATAAGTTTAGATTATTGTAAAATAGACATTTATTTGTACTTTTACACACTGTAGTTCTAGAGATGGAGCCAATGTGACAACTAGCCCTAATGAAACGTTTCTCTATTACAGATTTGCAATATTGGGAAACAGAAAATACTACTAATAATTAGGAGCATGACATATTATCATCACATTCTACATGTTGTTACTGCTTGTACAAATAATTACATTACTTGAAATGCCCGAAGGTGTTGAAACTAATACTAAATCAGCCAATTATAATAACTGGAATGAAGGTCTTAAAGGATTTTTGGCCTGACCTTTCTAGAATTTATAGGCTCAGTTTTGCCGAGAGAGTAATGGGGAAGAACCTCGGCCAACTCCTCAAAAGTGGTTTGTTAAAAAATACCACTGATGCATTAAAAGCAGGAGGGGACTTTTTATACCTTTTGCTGTTTGCTGATAATTTAAGTGAAGATAAAGTGGCGTCCTCGAAACCAGAGTGGAAAGTATCCGGCTGTTTATCTGCGCAGAACAATAGCGAGGCCCGATCTGGCCGCCGTACAGTGGCAAATTTCCTAATTAGGTTATATCGCCTGCGGTCACATTTTTTCGTGAGTTCTTTCTGTGTTCAGCGGAAGACCAATTAGCACTCGTAGCCTCATGAACATGGTATAATGAGAACCCTCAACCCTGGCGGAAAGCAAATACCACGACTCTGCAATAAGGAGCTTATTTCTCCTCTTCTTTCTGCGCAAGCCAGCTGGCTCTTACACGCCGCAAAACTGGAGGACGAGGAAGAGTGGAACAAGACAAAACAGGCTTTAGCAGGACAAGCTGTCCATGTCCCAGCATATCTGCGTGTGCCATAAGATGTCCGGTCGCAAAACAACAACTGCTGACACTGGAACTGACGAGAGGGGGGAGGCTTTCAAACAGAACGGGGTCGGGGCTTTTCTTTTCCAGATTTAACATGAATAAGCTTGAATTTCGGGGATTACTGCGGATGGCGACTTGATTTGTTTATTTCTTTCTTTGGGTGCTAACAGAGAGCGGCGTGCCAGCGCTGAAGGGCCGTGCCAGCAGTGTGTTCTGGGAGTGGCAGACCTTCTTATCACACGCTCAATGTGCTGCCTGTTAGTTACGCTGTTTTATTGAAGATTTCCCCAAATCGCTGTTGGTTCTTCCTCAGTTCCTGGCCTTCAGCAGCTGTCCGTCAGCCAGAGCTGGAGAGAAACTTGAAATTAGGATTTCGAGTGCTGCGAGATTAGGAAAATTCCCTTGGTTCCGTGACCTTTCGAGTGTGGTTTATATTAACGATGAAAATGCCCAATTATGATGGATGCAATCTTAGCATAACGAGAAAATCATTTTGTGCAGCTTACAATTATATTATATTATATTATATTATATTATATTATATTATATTATATTATATTATATTATATTATATTATATTATATTATATTATATTATCAATCTTGAATTAGATTTAAATTAATGATGAAAGTTTCAAGTTATGATGGCCACAATCTTAACATAACCAAAAATCATTTTGAGCAACATACAATTACATTTACATATATTATATTATATTATGTTACCTATATCATTTCATGTTATCATATATCATATCATGTTATATTATCTATATTATATTATACTGTATTTACATTATAATATTTTGAAATAGGTTTTAAATTAATGATGGAAGTATCCAATTATGAATGCTGCAATGATAGCATAACGATAAAATGAGTATTAATATAGTATCATATAATTCATATATCATATCATTAATGCATCAATCATATCATATTCATATCATAATATCATTCATATCATAAGTATATATTTTAAAATGACAGTCTAGAATTAGATTTAAATTCCTGATGAAAGTATCCAATTTGTTATATATCGAATATTGTGCACCAGATAATAGTTTTGTGCAACATATGTATGCTATATATTTTATCTATCTATCTATCTATCTATCTATCTATCTATCTATCTATCTATCTATCTATCTATCTATCTATCTATCTATCTATACTGTATGTATGTATGTATATATATATATATATATATATATATATATATATATATATTGCATATATTGAATTAAATATTGCATAATCAGTGTATAATGGATTTTTAAAACGGTTTAGTAGAACATTTCATTAATTCTCTATGGGCAAATTGGTATGCCAATGTCTTGATCATTTTCTTTTCTGATCAGAGATATGATGCTCCCTCCTTCCCTTCAGACCAACATTAAAGTGAAGGTGGCCTGGGGATCTCTCTCTCTCTCTCTCTCTCTCTCTCTCTCTCTCTCTCTCTCTCTCTCTCTCTCTCTCTCTCTCTCTCTCTCTCTCTCTCTCTCTCTCTCTCTCTCTCTCTCTCTCTCTCTCTCTCTCTCTCTCTCTCTCTCTCTCTCTCTCTCTCTCTCTCTCTCTTCATCTGTCTATCAGCCCATAAGCCAGCTATGGAGATGAAACGCAGAACACACTTGTCTTTATGGGCCCCTGTGAGCAGGAAAAACGGCCACCACAACAACAGCAGTGGTGACAGTTCACCCTCAGGATAACAAGACTTTATAACCTCATGAAGAGACTGTCTGATCATCCAGCCAGATCTTTATGATTCAGACAGAAGGAAAGAGAAGCCCTAGAAGAGAGGAAGGGTTCCTCTGAGAGATGCTGAGGTTATAAATGTTTGTCTCGTACCAGCGACACACCTGCTGCTCGTATCCTTCCTCACTCCATGAACTCAAAGGAAGGAGAATCCAGAAATGTCCAGCAGAGAACAAAAAAAATGAACAATTCGGAATAGAAACCTTCGGAGACAGAGGCTCAGTTAGTGCAGTGATGCATGGAATAGTGAAAATGAAATGAACCGACTGAAAATGTCCAACTTAAAACCAGTCAGGGGTGCGTTTCCCGAAAGCATCGTTGGCCAACTATGGTCGCAAGTTCATCGCAATGTCCATTGAACTCTATTGGTAACGACGGAACTTGCGACCATAGTTGGCCAACGATGCTTTCGGGAAACGCACCCCAGAATGATTCGTTTATATGAACTGGATCATAAGATTCATTGAAAAGATTCAACTCAGATGAATGATTCCTTCAGGAATCAGGACATTGCTGTTTCATATGACTTCAGAAGATGGGAGTATACGGTAGCACATGATTCATATATGGACCTTTTTTTTTACTTGCAATCCTCTAGAATGTTCTAAACACAAAAGTATAATTTATAATTTTTTTAGAATAAAATATAATTTGTATGTTTTTTATAAAAAAAATATTAAACTCAATGAAAATATGAATGTTAATGTGTCCTTAAAATAAGCATCACTGAAGGAAGAGGTTAATTTGAATTAATATATATCTATACAGAATATGTTAATTATAGTATTTAAAAATAATAATTATTCATATTGTATTGTCATCATCATTGTTCATGTTAATATTTAACAATCAAAATTTATTTTGTAATTATTATACTTTTCTTTTTGTTATCTTTATTAAAAAAATAATAATTTGATTGTATTTTATATTTTATATATTTTTATCTTTTATATCTGCTTAATATTTTGTTAACTAGACAATGTGAAAATCAGCCTTCATCCTGACGGTCCTCTTTTATGAGTTTAACTAGGTCTGGTGAGTTTCTTTTTTCTTCATCTTTTTATAAACAGTTTTATAAAAAAAATATTTTTTGTGTGTGTGTCATTACTGTACAGGAATCGTGTGTCAAATCTGTCCTTCAAATTACAAAGAAAATGCTTGGTATTTTTACATAATTCCCCTCGTTTTAAGCAGCAGAAAAATAGCTACTGTATGTATTACATGTGTGATATTCAAAATATGGTTACATTGTCAAAACAGTCAACTATATCAACACAAGTTTCTCTGCCCAACGTAAATGAAACCCTCTGAACATCTTGAATAGATGATTGCAAAATCATAAACCTTTCTTCTTCTTCTTTCTCCCCCAGGTCTGCAGCTTGTTTCGGTGCTCAGAGAGATACATATCTGCTTCCTGTATTTCCACATGACTGATCACTACAGTAAAGGCCTCTGGGATTCACCCTCCGCCTGTCAGAGTTCTGTCGGAGCGCTTTCTCCTTATTACCTGTAATATCAGCCCCACTTTTAACCCTTTTTAACACGAGCACCTCAATCTGCTCTTACGGACTCTTGTGCTTTCTACAGGAAGTCCCGTAACTCTCTCCAGACCGGACCGGCTGCTGGGGCTGCGTGGCGTCTTTTTTTTAGTTCACATCATGAAGCGATCAGGGCATTGAGTCTGAACAAGGCTGACAGGTCCGTATACAGTACGGCCTCTTTCCCAGCCTATTCAACCGACATCTGAGAGATATTTCCTTCTCATTACAGCCAGCATTCAAACTCAAATGACACCTTTTCAAAAATTCTTTCCAACCAAACATCTTTGACAAGGCAGTCAAAATGGTCACTGAGTCGCAGTCAAAACTATATTAGTCAGAATAGCCTAGATTGAAGTGTGGAGTTTGTAAAAAACACTATTTCTTACCCTGAGGGAAACCTGTGGGAGAAGCTTCATATAAATCTAAAGAAACAACATCGATATCAGCATCTGGGGCATCATCTTCTCCCGGTGCGGAAAACCTGCTCTCTCTTACACATATCCACATAAAACACTCGCACGCGCCTTCATACTCACACATGATATGACCTTTCAGCGAGCGAATCGCTTCGGATGAAACATTTATGAGACGGACATATCAAAACATTCCTGTTGAAACACCTCTGTAGTTTCATTATTTATTTTCCTTTCTCTCTCCCAGCCATCTATCAGCGCAATATTTGCCACACATCAGAATCCATCTGACCTTAAATATGCAACCCGAAACCGGAAAATGACTCTGCACATTTGAGGGGTGAAACGTAGACGCGGTCTCTGTGGAATATTGAGTATCCACCAAACCCCAGTTTGAGGTGTAAGAGTCGACCCTCGGCCTCCGTATCCTTGTCAGCACCCGCACGTCAAAACTGTTTCCCCAGGAAAAGCCGTCTGGGTCCCGGCGCTGACCTTTCTAGACTGCCGTTAACCTCTCAGGGATTCTAGATCCTTCTCTTCCTGCTCCTGACCCGGGGCAATGAGTGCCGGTGACCTCTGAACCCCAAATCTAAGGGGGAAAAGGACCCAGAACCACCTCCTTCCCAGCAGACAGTTCTGTGTCACAGTGGGAACCCAGAGGAGAGACGGCACTGGTGAGAAAGACCTGCGGATGGATCGCGTTTCTCCGTCTGGCTTGGCGGAAAAGCCCCTGATAGACACGAAAGATAAATCCAGAAAAAGAGAGAGAGCTGGGACTCCATATGTAGGTATTCTGTAAGGCCAAAAATCCACGTTGCTGCGTGAAAAGATACATGAGAAATTGAGACACAGCCGGGTGAGGTAGATAGGTGGTTAATTTTTCTATTTATATGGAAAGCTTTGCTTCAAAATCTGTTGTTTGGGAGTCTGATCACTGAACACGGCACTGTAATCGCTTCATGTTTCTTCGAAAGACCATCGGCCAAGTCAAACCTAAACTGATGTGTTGCGATTGATATGTTTTTCTGTACAGTTACAGTGATCCCGAAAAGCCACTGCAGCATTTGTTTGCGGATACCGCTTGCTTATACACTAATGTTCAAAAGTCTGAATGTTCAAAAGTCCAAAGTTTGTTTTTGAAAGACATCTCTTCTACTCACCAAAAGCTGCATTTATTTGATCCAAATTACAGTAAAAACAGCAACATTTTTAAATATTATTACTATTTAAAATGTATTTTTTTTCTCCCCAATTTGAATATCTTTTAAAATGTAATTTATTCCTGTGATCAAATCTGAATTTTTAGGGCTTCAGTGTCACATGATCCTTCAGAAATCATTCTAATAGGCTGATTTGCTGTTCAAGAAACATTTCTTCTTATTATCAATGTTGAAAACAGATGTGCTCCTTAATTTTCAATGAACAA
Organism: Scardinius erythrophthalmus; assembly: GCF_964197995.2. NCBI lineage: Eukaryota > Metazoa > Chordata > Actinopteri > Cypriniformes > Leuciscidae > Scardinius > Scardinius erythrophthalmus. The sequence goes on from NC_138238.1 coordinate 4,792,721, forward strand.
ATTTCAAAAGAACAGCATTTATTTGAAATAGAAATCTTCTGTAACATTATAAGTGTCTTTACTGTCACTTTCATGCAATTTCATGATCAATGTAATGCATGCTTGATGAATGAAAGTATTACAAAACTTACTGACCCCAAACAATGACATTTAGACATTTTTAAATGTGGCATAATACGGTATATATTTATTGTATTCAAAAATCGAATGCGAAAAAGTGTATTATTTAAATTGTAAAGGTTTTATACATCAAAGTAGAATTTGTCGTACGGCATTAAATCGAAAACATTAAAGTTTAAAAACCTGAATTAGAATATAATGAGTCACCATTGAGAATAATGGAGATTAAAAGAAGCACAAAAGTAAATTGTTTGAGTTCAATGCAATTTAGGTGGAAATATGCTAGAACAAATCAGTATAAATTGTTTAAAAAAAGCCATTATTGTGTAACTTGTAATTTCAATGTAACATGTTTTACGTCACATTTTGCATGCAGAAACTCTTAATGAACCAAAATCGTATTTCTTATTTTCTTTTGATTTTGGAGTGAAAGTGGTTTAGTGAGCTTCACAGATATACACAAGCGTGCATAAAGACACAGCATGTTAGCTAGCAACAAAACTGGCTCCTTTTTTACCAAACATCGTACACACACACACACACACACACACACTATACAGATGAGTAATTGTGAAAACAACAAGGTCATGGAGTGTTCTGAGCAAACAGACGTCTCTCGGAGTGCCTTAGCCCTGTGTGCAAGGTGCACCTGGGCAGCTCCATCACCCCCGGTGACCATATGGATGGGTCAAAGGACACACACATACACACACAGATGCACCTGGACACTCTCTCTCTCTCTCTCACACACACACACACCTCATGCACTGGCACAGAGGGAGAGAGAGATTGAGAGAGCGCACCTGTGCTTTAAACAGACCCCTGGAGGTATACCTGAACATGAGCAGTTTAAAATGAGGAGAGAAAGGGGGAGATTTTAGCGTTTTCAACAAACTGCACGAGAACATTTATCAGACATTGGGGGAGTATTTCAGTCTTTTCGCAGGAGTGGTGACAAGTTTTCTTGAAGTGACCTAGATCTACTTGCAGCAGAACGGTTCTGTGCCAAGTCTTTCTTTAAAACCCCATCTTTATTGTGCTACTATTATTAGCGGTGCTTGCTTTAGCAATAACTGTTGTTATTTCCAGCCAGGCCCACACAGAACCTGCAGGCCCGCTCAGAAAGCCAATGCTCAGCAGAACTGGAACTTCTATCATTCACAAAGTTCTATGTCCTTCACCTTGTGTGTTTGTGTATGCATATAGATAGCACATAAAAATAGAGTAATCAGATCTATTTAGCACAATTTATGATGTATTCTAGAGAATTGTCTCCCAACATCAGAGCAGAAAAAGATTGTGTAGATTCTGACTGGACTTGGTTATTGCTTAAACTTTTGAACATAACTTGTCTCTCACATTTATGGTACAAGCATGAATGAATGATACCTTAAACCATGCATATATATATATATATATATATATGCATATATGTATATATACCTTTATTGGGTATATTTTATATACAAATATAAAAACATTTTATCATATATTTTAATTTATTTTATTATTTTTTTCCATTTAAAATATTATTTTTTTTATATATATATATATATATATATATGGGAGAGATATGGGATGCAAATAACACATACCATTTAATTGTACCTAAACGACTTATTTTCCACATTTTTCCTCAGCACATTCTCTCTGAATGGTACTTGAGAGGGTGATCATAACGAGCTCATTATAATCGTATTGTTAATAAGAGTCTCTGTCATTATCTCTTCATCTGCATTTGGGCCTGATCATTTCCACATGTGTTAATGGTGTCGTTCAGTTATTTCGTTTGATCGTTATCTGGTGTGTGTCTCTGAAGAGGACGTGTGTAGGCCTGCAGTGTGCCACTGAGCGTGCTGAAATATCTTTCACAAGTTTTCTTTGATGACTTCAATCTTTAATATTTTTGCATTCTGTACTTTATTGCTCAAGTAGACAGATGTCTTCCTGAAAGCCGATTATAGCGAAGGGCTCATTCCTCTCACCAACACCTGTTCCTCTGCAATTTACCTGTTTACTGACAACTTACCAATGTGATAATTTACCCGAGCCCAGTCTGCGTTCCCTGTCCGCACACCTACTGCTCTGAGCTTCCGTGCAGCAGGTGTGTGTGTGTGTGTGTGTGTGTGTGTGTGTGTGAAAGAGAGAATGAGAAAAAAAAAGAGCGAACTAAGAAACAGTGTAGGGGAATGCCTTTGCCACAGTGTGTCTCTAATTCACTCATTTGGTTTTATCATGTAAAACTTAACATTTAATCTGTGAAATGATTGTCTTTGTTAATGTGAAATCACATTTGACTCAATCACAAAGGGATAGTTCACCTAAAAATAACAATTCCGTCATTTAACGTCATTATCCTCATTCCTCAATACATTTTTCTAAATATCTTTTGTGTTCCACAAAGAAAAAAGGTCATACAGATTTGGAACAGCATGCAAACGGTGAGTAAATTATGTTATGAATTATTATTTATTTAGGCCTATTTATTTTTGGGTGAACTATCCCTTTAAAGGAGAACTCCGGTCAATTTTAACATTGAGCTCATTTTTTTGTAAATTTGGAGTGCTGTCAGTACAGAGAACAATGACAAAAATCGGTGTTGCCTTCACCGTGTTATCCTCTTTTTAAAATTTGCACTCTGTTGACTTCAATGGGGCAAGTTTTAAACCTGCTTTTAGCCTCTTAACATCCTTGATGTGTCATTACAAGTGCAGAGCTAATGTGAGTGATTCCTTCATAGTGAACACGGTGAATCTGACTGCAGTAGATGTGAAAGATATGAATAAAAATGAAGTTAATTCGGCCAGCGCTCATACCTGTATTTATCTCCTGTTTTCGGTTGAAGTCCATAGTAGTCGATTGTCGAGTTCACGCGCATGATCATAGGTAACTAAGCAACAGTGGAGAACTCGACAATCGACTACTTTGGACTTCGACCGAAAACAGGAAGAAAATACAGGTATGTGCGCTGGCTGAATTAACATCATTTTTATTCATATCTTTCACATCTACTGCAGTCAGATTCACCCGTGTTCACTCTGAAGGAATCACTCACATTAGCTGTGCACTTGTAATGACACATCAAGGATGTTAAGAGGCTAAAAGCTGGTTTAAAACTTGCCCCATTGAAGTCAACAGGGTGCAAATTTTAAAAAGAGGATAACACGGTGTAGGCAACACCGATTTTTGTCGTTGTTCTCTGTACTGACAGGACTCCAAACTTAAAATTGACCGGAGTTCTCCTTTAATGCAAGTATGTGTTTTAATTGTGCACATTAAAGGGGGCTTTAATCGCTTTTTTATTTTCAATGTGTGAAAATCTTGTAATGATGTTTAAAAAAAAAACGAGACATTCCTCATGTTCCTCGGCTGTCAATGAAAGGCTGTAGACTGGTTTTTATGTGAAGGGCTTGCCTCGTTTTTTGTTTTTTTGTTTTTTAGGAAAATCAAAAGGATTTACCCACACGAGGATTCACTTAATGGCCACCGGTGTCGCTAATAACAAGGGTTTCTAAATTAATTCTGTATAGCCTCTTTAAAGGGATACTCCACTTTTTTTAGGCTGATATGGCTAGGAACTATACTCTCATTCCTGCGTAATAATCAAGAAACTTTGCTGCCGTACCATGGCTGCAGCAGGCATAATTCACTTTGCACTTTCTTCGTAAGCTTCGTAGTTTTAATGTTGACACTGTTTTCATGGAAATGTTTTATTCTTGTTTCATTGAATCAGTTCTCACTTTTTCTTTTATCTGTTGGTACGGGTCACTTTCTATTAAACAGAAAAATCGCATGCAAGGTATTGTAAAGGTATGCAGTAAAATTGTTGGCACACCCTTAAATGACCTACATGACCTGTATAAGGTCAGATCTTTGAAGAAGGCGAGAGCCATCCTGGTTGACCATAGTCATCCCTTGTGGGATGAATTTATGCTGCTGCCATCCGGGCGCAGATATAGTCTGCCGCGATGCAGAACAAACAGATTTAAAAGGTCATATATCCCGACTGTTATCACCATTGTTAACAGTACCCTGTAAATTTGTATTTAAATTATGTTCTTTTGTGGTTGTGTTTATTGTTGTTGTTTGATTGATTAATATATTTGTTACTGCTGCCTGTAATCAAAATTGCCCCTCGGGGATAATAAAGTTTACCTTACCTTACCTTACCTTACCTTAATGATATGACGCAGCGCCTGAAAATAGTCCCCAGCTCGGTAACTTCCAACGTGACCGGGACTAAGTTTGTCTAACCAATTAGACCTATTTTCAGGCGCTGCGTCATATCATTACGCCTGCTGGACTCATGTATCATATCATTACGCCTGCTGATGTCACGTATCTCCTTCCTTTTAAACCTCTCCTCTCCAACCACCTGCCTCATTTTTCACCATCCAATCAAATTCTGACAAGTCTCTATTTTGTTTTTCTGTGTTGCATACAGTGTGACATTAACGTAAATTTTCAATCTGTTTGTTTGATCGTAACATTGTGTCATGTGCTTTGGAAGCATGCCTTTGGAAGTGGGTTTTACTGAATTGCATGCAATTCATTTTTAGACACTAGTGGGACATAAATTGCACATTTAAAATACTATAAATGTGACTTGATATTTTGTTAGCTAATGCGATGACATTTTCAAGTGCACATTGTTTTTCGGGCCGCTTCATCGGACATTGTGTGGTCAGTAACTCAGAGCGCAGCGCCTCTGGCCAACTCTTCATCCCATTAATTTATGATTTACAGCGATTAACTTTTGCTGATTAAAGTGATTATTTGGAGTGCGGTGCGCTCAAGCCCAAATGATGTGTGGCATTGCTCTGTCTTCCTCCATTGTGTCAGACCATCATGCCAACAGCTTTAAAGTTCCATCAGGGATCCCTGTCGAACCTCTGCCAGGCCGGCTAATCTGTAATCATTCATGGCTGACTTCTACAAACTGCTCGTGCTGGTGCTCATTTCTGGCACTCGACAGCAACCGGCGAACCCTTCTCCATCTCCCCGCAGTAAACAAACGGTGCGTGGAAAGGTTACCCAGTAGTGTGAGCAGCCAGATCTCCAAAGGAAACGGGGTATTAAGCATGTCGGAGCTTTTCAAGTCCAAAAAGGTGATTTGGGTTTCGAACTGGATGACTTTTTGTTTTACTTGTTTGTGTTTTTGAAGCTCTGGCTTCTCCACGGGAGACTGGTCTTCGTGAACACAGTAATACAGCCCACTGAAGTCAGCATTTGTTCTGGGTGGTTTGGGTTTCATATAAAGGCCTTGATCTGCCATTAATGTGGCTGATGTTCTTTTTAGGAGATTTGCAAGAAGGGAGTTATTTAGAGCAAACTGTTATTTAGGTGATGTTTTAAGTGTTCAACCAACTCATTCATATGACTCTTATTTCAGTAGTATGTATGATAAAGTCCTTTGAAGTATTTTTTTTAAGTGTCCTTCATTACCTCCACCAGAACCAGAGTTCATCTTTAAAAAATATATTTAATTGTTTTTTTGTTTTGTTTTTTTTATTCGACAAAAGACAGAATTGCACATAATAGACCTTATGTAGCCCCGCCCCTTTTCAGCGCTGCGCTCGTTGTCTCTTGGCTTCCGGTCTGTATTTTCACAGCGATTTTGCGTGTTTATGAAAGAACGGCTCGTTTAAAATCTTCCCGGTCGACTGCCATTTGTTAAGTCATCTGCTTTAAACATTACAGTCCTCATGATAACTTTCGTTAACTTTATATTAAGTAAATCCACTTCAAAAGCTTACTCCTGTACAGCAGCGCCATAGAAATATACAGAGCGACCGCAAAAGTTCAAAGACAATATTCTAAAGATGGCGGCGCCCTCGTTTCTCTGGCGCATAAGGTCTATGCACAGCGCATTTTTAAAAGGTTAGTTTCCCAAAAATCACTTTAAAATATTTCCTTTCTGCTGTAGCTCTCAAGTCTCATTTGAATTTCTGCTTATTCAAACTTCACTTTTCAAAGTGAAATATGAGCATTCTGTCTAACATCTCCTTTTTTGTTTTTTAGATGACTGAAAATGGGTGACACAACATAAGGGTGAGTAGATTATGACAGAACTTTCATTTTTTGGGGTAAGAGACTGTTGAATACCTTCTCAAGGAGCTTTTTCCATGAGGGAATTATCACATTTTATTCACAGAGTAGATGATTTTTTATAAAGCAAACTATATCCAAGACTTAATCTACTAATTATGGTTTAAATATAATTATCATTAAAGTTATTGCAAGAATGCCAATGCTTAAATCAGTTTGTGAGCGTTCCGTTGTGCCATAGTGAGCTTTTGTCAGCATTCAGGTGAAGTCGTGCAGCCGTTGGGAGTCCCCAAAGGTCTGGGGTTATCGTCACTTCTGGTATTAATCTAATAAGTGAAGTTTAGGTGCTAATGGAGGGCCAGGTGCATGTGTGTGTGGCGGACTGGCCTTGGGGACACTGCTCTTGAGTGTGTGTGTGTGTGTGCATCAGGTGGGCTTGAACTGGCTCATTTGACTCAGACAGCATGTGCTTTGGACGTGACCTAACCTGAGCGGCAGGAGGCATCTGCCTAATGATGAAAAACTAGAGAGTGCCACCTAAATGATCATCCGCCTCCCAACACACACACACACACTCACATCCCATCATACTCCGATGGCACAGCCAGGCATTCTTTAACTCGTAACATTTCTGCTTTTAAAGTCATTTGCCTTTTGGAACGGGCTGTAAAACGGCTGTTTTCTAATTGAAACTTTTTTTGCTAATTATGTCAATGATTAATGTCACAAAACTTTTTTATACTTTATATAGTAGCCTATTATGTCTAACCCCCCCCCCCCCACACACACACACACACACACACACATGTATAGTAAAATAGTATACATTTTTTATACATATTAAAGTCGAGTCAATTCATTTTTATTTATATAGCGCTTTATACAGTACAGATTGTTTCAGTTTTACAGTGATAACAGGAAAATTATGCATTTCGGCTGTTGTTCAGCTGAAGTCAGTTCAGTGTTGATTCAGTTCTGTTGTAAAGATCATCAATTATTAAATTAGTTCATTTCATGTCAGTTCTGCAAAAAATTATTTCATCGTCCAGCTCAGTTCAGTTCTCATACAACTGCGTCAGTACAGTCAGATCAATAATATTGTTGAACATTAACTGAATATTAAAGTAAAAAAAAAGAAATGGAATAATGAGTCCCTGTGTCAATATCAAAAGTAGCAGTCAGTATGTGACTCAGTGTTTTATTACAGCAAAGTATATATATATATATTTACTGTAGTAAAACATTGAGGAAATGCCTCATTTTCTCTGTGTAGTTTTTTTCTTTTCTTTTTTTTTCCTAAGGTGATATTCACCCTTATGTACAGTAGTGTATTTACAAATACATTTAACATGCATGTTACCGCTGGGAGATCGCAAGGTCAGCACGACCCGTCTGTACATTAAAATAACCAACCTCGGTCGACCCCCAACAATACATGTAAGAGCTTTAAGCACGCATCCTTAGAGATCCGAGTCGCGGATGGGACCTGGCCGAAGCTGGCACGCCGGCCACACATTTCTGGCAAGGGCCAAATCCCTCAGCCACCCTGAGAAATAATAAATAATGGCTCCATTTTGTTCGCGACTGTGGCCCAGAGCCCACACCATTAGACATTAGAGGCAATTTGCAGTCAACTCTCAGACCTGCTTTATCTAAAATATTATCAATGAGCCTGTCAGCCTTGGCTCTAACCTTCTTTTGTTATTTTGGGCTGTTCTCTCAGTAGGATGTGCGGCTCGTAGCCCGGTTCCCCCTGCAGACTAGCAACAGGATGTCATACACCTGTTTTGCTTAAGGCGGGGACCCTGGCCCTCCTCCCGCTCTTTCCCGGGCCGGCTCTGGCGCACGGACCGGCCCGGCTGGACGTATATGTCAGGATGTGAGATGAAGGCTGGTGAAGGTGCAGCTGTTGCGTAAGAAAAGCGCCAGGGGCTCCAGCTTCCCACGGTGAGCTTTAATTTGCGTCTCTTTCTTCCTCTCTCTCACCTTCATCGGGCGACTACAGATGCGGAGGCCTGACACCCTCACACAGATGGTCCTCGCCCACGGCTCTGAGTGTGTGTGTGTGTGTGTGTTATTGTGTGTAAGCGATTGTTTGCACATACGTGTGCTATAGGGGACAGCATCGCTGATTCCCATGGAAAGTGTCATCTTCTGAAAGGTGATGTGTGTCAGACAGTTTTACATTCCTATGATCGTTTTAATGATCATGAAACAGAAAGAAAAGGTTTTGTAGGTCAGGGGTGTAATGGTCCTTAGATTTGTCAAGTCATGTCTCCTGTATTTATATAGCGCTTTTTACAATACAGATTGTTTCAAAGCAGCTTTACAGTGATAACTGGAAAATAATGCAACAAAGGATGTTTCTAGAAGAAAATGTCCAGCTTAAGTAAGTTCAGTGATGGTTCGAAAACTATTAATTTAGCTCATTTATATATATAGCTATATAGCCGCTCTGGAGAAAACCGTGATGGCATCTTCCAGCTCAGTTCAGTTCTCATATAATGGCAATGCAAGTCAAAAGCCAAAGGTGAAAAAGGCGACTGTGGCAAGGAACCAAAACTCCGTTTGTGCTCCTTACCTTCCTATGACTAACCGCTAACTAACTTACTATTTACTATTTATTCAAACTTCTATTTATTTTCTGTGTTGGTTTCCATAATATGTAAATATACAGCATAGTTAAAGTATACTAAAGTGCTTCTATTATGCTATTTTAAAGGTTCCTAATTTTGTTTTGGAGTCTCCTGCAATAGATTTACATGCATCAAAGGTTAAAAAAAAAAGTATTTTTCTCATAATATACATTGCACATCACCTAATTTCTCAAAGAATCTAAAAACGGTTTGTTCAAAGATTCAGTTTCTCCAAACCCCCCTTTCCGTGAGCCTACTCTGCTCTGATTGGTCAGATGGCTCAGTCTGTTGTGATTGGTCCACCACTCACAGCGCATGTTAGAAACTAAACACCCATTGCTATTTCTGAATTTTGGCTCTGGAGGCTTCTTGAGCACTTGTATACACTGCGAACAGTAAACGATGGCGTCATTTTTTTCGTATCACTGCGAGTGCGAGTCCTCATCCTTTTTGAAGCGCAGCAAAGGGGATTTGCAACGCTGAAAACAGCATCTTCTCAACATGTCGACAACAAAACGCTACAGTGTTTGAGGGCGGGTCAAAGTAGACGCTGTGTGCGAGCAGCCAATGAAGACCTCAGGCAGGCATTATGCAGATTTGTTACATTGTTACGTAGGTTTGTTACAGGAAGTGAGACTGGAATTGCTAACGACTCGTTTTGGAAGTTTAGAAATGATTCTTTCTTTTAGGAGACAATAACTTCATTTATATTGCACTTTGACCTTTTAAACTTTGCAGACCTTTTACATTCACAAATGGCTACTTTACACACTACATGAAAGGTAATATTCGAAAAAGCATAATGGGGCACTATAAGATGAAGACAGTTCAGTTTGATTCATAGACATTTTTTCAGACCAACAGATGGATGCTGGTATTTTTCCGGCATAATCAAACAACTGAGTCGTGTTACTTGGGAGCATTTAAGATAGCGAGAAAGGTTATATATTCTCTGCGGTATTTCTCTGGAAGGCCTCAACAGGAGGCCCTTTTGTGGAGATGTCTTCCTTTCAGCCAATCAATAGCTTTTGTTGTGATCCCAGCATGCAGCAGGAAGGCCCGCATGTGCTGATGCTTAGCAGCAGGAAATGTTTTGGATGCAGACACACACACTCCAATTATGCGAAAGCATACCGTATATTCTGTGCGTGCAACTATGCTGCAACAGTAGTTTCATTTCATTTAACCGAACAGATCTGAAGTGGGAAATGATCAAACTATCCCAAGTGCATTTGTATTAAAATAGTACAATATTGCATTTGAAATGTATTTTTGTTATATTAAAATCAAATATTACATCGGTTATTGATTGTTTGATTGATAAATTGATTTAGGTTTACATACATACCATATTTATCATATATGCTTTAATCTAAACATTTTTTAAATGCAAACACACTTGCTTATAATTCTTCATCTTATCGCTTAATTACAATGAGTTTGGCAAATGGTTTTGGTCATGTACAAATACAATATTGCATTGATTTAGGTTTACATGGCCATACTTTTTTTTTCTAATAGAGTGCTTAAAATCTTTATATATTTGTTTACAAAAGTGCAAAAGACAATTTTTAAAGATGTTTCTATAAATTTCTATGAAAAATTATTTAGAAATGTATTTGAAAAATGAATGACCTTTTTGTGGAATGACACTTTCTTATTACCAGTTAAGACATACATTCAGTTTTTAAATAAACATTTCCATCTCTCTATTATGTTGCGAGGGGGAATGTGTCTATTCACGTCACAACTGAACTTCCTTTTACAAACACGTTTTACTGAATAACTTCTATTCTCCGCTCCTGCTCCTGACGTCTGCTCTCCACTGATCGGACGTGTTTTTAGTGCGGTGTTGTTTATGAAGAAAAAGCTCCTCTCACATTCTCACTATCACACGTAACTGTCATATTATGGCCTTCTTTTCATGCTGCTATTTACCCAAGAGCAAGCGAGTCAAATGAAGCCTATTCTCCCAGAACGTCGACATGCCACGCAAGCAAAGAGATTCAATTGTCACCTTTCAGGATGTCTGGTTCTGCGGCTCTCCGCGGCCCTTACACGGGGGCCTTTGATGCTAGCGACTAATACACATGATATGAAAACGCATTACGGAGAGATGCTGACAGATAAAACACAGAGCGCTGCCATTTTGCTCTCTCGCTGTATAATGAGGAGACCAGAAAGGAGAAAAGACATCAGCCCAGTCAAATTACCTCCGTGCAACTGAGTTGTGTGTGTTTCCTGACAGCTTTCCAGGCAACCAAACACATTTCCATACGACTCTCACTGTGAAGTGCTGACACCAAATAAAAATAAAGTGATAGAGAGAAAGAAAAGTCCTTTGATGAACATGTTAGTGGGAACCCCTTTTTCCTCTGTCTGCCTCTCTCTCTGTCTCTCTCTCTATGTCTCTCTCCCCTACCGCTCTCTACCCGACAGCAACAAAGTCCTAAAGCAGTGGGAAATGATGTTGAATCAAGCTGAACCTCAAAGCACACAAATCTCTCAGTGTGTTTACAGGAAGTCGTCCTGGAATCACAACGCCTGACAGGAACATTGACATGACAACACATACTTTACATACGCGACTGTTGCTGTAACATCCAGGTCATGAAATGCTGAATCGCTGTGTAGAAGCTGCTAATAGTTTAGCTTCACTTAAACTACCCTTTTTGAAGTAGTTATCATAACAGTAAAGGGAGCAGTACATTTTTAACCGGACTGTCAAACCATTAAAATTTGTTAAGTTAATTAATTTATATGCTAGTTAATTAATCAGATTAATGGCAATTAATATATTAATAGTTGGAAAGAGATGACACAATTGTCTGGAAAGAGTTGTCACAATTGCTCATAAGTAAATAGACAATGTAGTGTTTGCTTTATTTACATACAGTATAATTAATCATTAGTCTATCACTGGCTACAGTCCACATCAGCAATTATTTTTACAAGCAAATTTGTCAACTTTGGTGGTACTTCACTGTAAAAAAATAAAAAGTTGAGTTAACTTAAAAAATGAAGGCAACCAGCTGCAAAGCTTTTTTAAGTTTACTGAACTTCAGGCCTCTGTAGTTGTGTTTACTCATTTCTTTGAGTTAGACTGGTAGTTGGATGTACTTACTGAGGAAGGTATAATTAACTTAAATAAGTTGAGTAAACTCAAAAATGCTTTGCAGCTGGTTGCCGTATTTTTTTAGTTGATTCAACTTTCTCCAAAAATCTCACCTAGATACTTGTATTGCCCTCACATTAAGAATCCAAATGCAGGGAGTACAAACCCTATACTGTAAATAGGCTACAACACAATACAAAAGACAGATATCATTACAGAAATTATTGACAATTCTGCAACAGCACATTTTCTGTCTGCATGAGGTATACATATTCTGCCTTTAGGACTATTAATTTTGTGTAAATGTAAAAAAAAAAATAAAAAAAAAATCCATATTGCGTAGCATATGAAGGAGGAATGAATTTATTTTCATCATGCTTAAAAAAAACAGCCCTTTTCAAAATATGTGAAATGATCTAGTGAATCATTTATAATATATGAGATTATGTAATTTAGCATTTAATTAAATATTATACTATACAAAAGAGGACAGAGGCTCATACATAACTGCAAAAGACACATGCATCCTAGAATAAATCATTTTGTCTGTTTTTGCTTTTTTATCACCTAAACATAACGATGATGGGGCCCAGAGTTTGGCAAATGGTTTTGAGTCATGTTCAAATGCAATATTGAATTTGAAATTATTCAATACACAGGGACTCAAATTAAAAAAGTGCATTTTTTTTTAAACAAACTGATTCACTCTTTGAACCGATTTGCTAAAACAAATCTAACTTACCAAAGAGATGCATTCCAAGAAAGCGTTTGATTGCCTGCAAAACTGCATGCTCAATACAACCAGCAACGTTTTGTTCTAGAAAAAGTATCTTGTCACAGGAAAAGCTAAACTGTTTTTTAAACAGCTAAGCTCCTGTCATGCTACTGGAAAATGCATTTTTAGTTAGTTACTGCACAACACTTGTGCTGAATATACCGGTATTTACTTCTCTTTTTCCTGATGCATCTGCCTTATGATGTGCCAGCGAGTAAATATAACGAGTCCTTTGCGTTTTGTACATTTAAAAGCTATAAACCCGAGCAGCTGTGTGCACAAACCCTTCTGTCTGCTGCCCGGGGTACAGTTGCGTCTGTTCCACTGGATGCTGACACCGTGGCTTGACGACAGGCAAAACAGAAAAAGCGTTATTGCCCCCTGGATAGGTCATTTGGTGGCGTTGGCCAAAAGCTAAACTGAAAGAGAGGTTTTAAAGACGGGAACAGGTGCGAGTCACCGCGGGGGCTGGATGAGGCACAAACACCGAGGCCCAATCGTCATTCGCAAACATTCTCCTGCTTCCTCGTAATTAGGCCACGGCTTCAATAGAAGCTAACTCAGGCCATATGGGCTAATGTAGCCGAGATGAAGACCCCCCACACAGGTAACAGTCTGTCAGCTCCACGGACTGCTCCCGTTCAGCCAGATAACTCACCCGCGCGCCAGGCAGGAGAGCCAACGAGAAAAATGCCACGCAGCTTAAAGGTTTGATTGAGCTTGAAGGTCAGGCTGATCGTATGTTGCCGAGGAAAATGTGTCCCCGAATCCCATAATTAAACAAACAAATAGACAAATAAGACTCGTTCTTCACCTCAGGCCCTGAACTTTTGCAGGCGGAAATGCTGAGGTGGAGGACTTGCTCTGTCTTTTTCTCTGATGACAATTGAATTGCTCGCGTGAGAACTTCGGGGTACAACGGGGCTAATGGTCTCTCTTTTTCTGCTCTCAAAGTGCATGGCCCTTGAAAAATGTTTCTTTTTAATTGCGTATTAGTGGAGGAACTCAAAAGAAATGCTTTTGAGTTGAATAGTACAACTTAGAAAGGCAACTACAAGGAACTTTTATGCCATACTTGATCAAATTCCCCCAGTCTTGGGCAAAAGCCCAATGGGTAATGCTTTTGATATAGCAATGCATCTGAGTAACAAAGCATTTGCTGTGTTTTATGTTGCACTAGCTGATGCACTAATGCTGGGATTTTAGCAGTGTGGATGCAACATCATGCATTAGCAAATTTTATCAATGCCATTGTAATAAATTATTCATTTATGTACAATAAATTAAATACATTTTAAATTTAACTTATTATTATATTTTCCACAAGAATGTGTTCAATAACCGTAAGCAGCTGATCATGTGATCATGAAGGAACAATGAAGGAACATCACCTGCAGCTCAACCTGGCAAAGACTGAGCTTCTCGTCCTCCCTGCCAATCCATCTCTACAGCACGACTTCACTATCCAGCTATCCATCATCAATCACCCCATCAAGGTCGGTCAGAAATCTTGGAGTAACGTTTGATGACCAGCTGACCTTCACAGATCACATTTCAAAGACAGCTCGATCATGCAGGTTTGCACTGCACAACATCAGGAAGATCAGGCCTTTCCTTACTGAGCATGCAACACAACTCCTCGTCCAGGCCCTGGTCATCTCTAGGCTTGACTACTGCAATGCTCTTCTGGCCGGACTTCCATCATGTGCAACTAAACCTCTACAAATGATTCAGAACGCTGCAGCTCGTCTTGTCTTCAACGAACCCAAGAGGGCCCACGTCACTCTGTTCATCTCTCTGCACTGGCTACCTCTCGCTGCTCGCATAAAGTTCAAGGCATTGACGCTTGCTTACAGATCTACCACAGGGTCAGCTCCCTCCTACTTTCACTCGCTCCTACGAGTCTACATCCCTACCAGAAGCCTACGATCGGTCAAAGAGCGATGTCTCGTGGTTCCATCACAGAAAGCCACAAAATCACTTTCCAGAACATTCTCATTCACAGTTCCAAGCTGGTGGAACGCTCTCCCCGCCCTCATCCGGAATGCAGAATCCCTGGCAACATTCAAAAGACAGCTGAAAACCCATCTCTTCCGTGAGCACTTAACCTCATAAAAAATAAAATAAAAAATAAATAAATTAATAAATAAAAAAAAAAACTTCCCTTTCCCTTTAAAACCTCACTTATCGGGCTTATGCTACTCTGAACAATGCCTGAACTTCGTATTTTGATAATTTGATATATATATATATATATATATATATATATATATATATATATATATATATATATATATATATAGCCTATGTTAGGCTACCTATTTAAATGGATCATTCATTCAATGTGTATACGCTTTTTAAACAAAAAGCGTTTTCTAAAAAATATTATTAAATAATTTCTTTATTTGTTTTCTAACTTTAATTCATCTTTAAATTGGATATAGCCTAATCCAGAAACTCTTGTTATTGGCGACACCGGTGGCCGTTAAGTGAACTGCAGCCAGCAGCAACTTTGCTCGTGCTTGCATTTGTGCACACGAGGCACAACATACCCAGACTGAACGTGATTCACTCTCTATACATTGATATTTTCTGTCATGGCTAAGTTCATTTCATTCTTTGCTTAGAAGTAAAAAGAAGTTGGAAATACCTCAGCGAACAACTGAGAGCGACATTTAGATATGTAAATGTGCTGTGCACTTTCCTCTCACTAAACAAAATAAACACACAACAAAATGACAGCGCTGAGAAAACGGCAGTTCAGAAAGAATCTGATCATAGTGATGTGGAAATGTTTGCTCCAATTCACCGGATCATGACGACAGATGAGGTAATTTAAATTACACTGTTATGATAGTTTGATTAGGCTACTATAAAGTAGCCTAATTTTCAGATAGACTGTATCTGGCAAAGTGAGACTATAGTTTGCATTAATCCCTTTTCTTTGCATGATACATTGACATCACAGTACAGAATATATCTTTCTGCATTATCTTAAACATTGTGTAATAAGCATTCATTTTATGCGTATTAAAATAGAAGAGAGACTGTCGGGAGCGCGCATAACTGTCACCTCATTTTGATTTTCCCGGCAAAAACATCCGGAGTCCTTCACATAAAAAAACACTCTTCATAGACAACCTAGGGGAAGGTCTCTCTTTTCTTTTTTTACGTTTCATTATAAGCTGATCTGACGTTGGCAATACAAAGTAATGTGTATGAAAGTCCTTATAGAGTCCTAGTAAATACTTGTCCCAAATACTTTTTTTAAACTAGCCTACTTTTAGCATTTCATAACTTCTCAAGGGCTTTATAAGATCTTCTGAATATTCTACTTTTTGTACAGTATGATGTCCTGTAGCTTGATGAGAATTTAGTACAGAAATATTTGAGATAATTATATTCTTACTTAGCCTATCTATGTTGATGCTGCTGTCAGTCTTGTTCGCACTATTTTCACCTTACAGGTGTCATCTTACAGGTGTGCACTGCAATTTGTTTAAATTTGACTCATTTTGTTTTAATGTACATTCTTGTTATTTGAGATTTTAAAGCAAAAATATACACATATAGAACAAGCACAACCCGATCCGTGATTATTGAACACAGCAAGCGACTAGTCGGCCAGTACAACCCCTAGTGTGCTATGAATTGTTGTTTGCATGCATTTCACCAAATAAAGCGGGGCTTTTAAGGCCTTTTTAATCTACAAATGCTCATCAAAATGATATTGACGAACGGTGAAAGCCAAGCGAACAGAGCGTAAACAAAAGCAGCCCTATCACGTCTGTCTGCAGCACTGGAAGACATTAGAGCTTATGGGAGCCAACATCTGTTACAGCGAGAACGCACAACAACAGGACCAAATGATGTGTGTGGGACCGCGCTAATGTGTGACTACAGGTCCAAGCAAGCTGCCTGACAGAACGTTAGCCGAGAAATATGTTGTGTTTGTTTCACAGTTTGTGGAGATCATGTCAATAAATGCTTCGGATTTTTCAAAGAAATGTGCTAATTGATTCAGTGTGAAACAGTTAGTGTGTGTTGATAATTACGCATGCGAGAAAACACACAGCTTTGGAATATTTATTAGGAGTCTCGGCTGTAATTTCGGAGCTGTGGAAGAGTTTAATGAATCTATCATGAGGCAGTATCCAGCCGTCGGAAATTAGCTAACGAGGCCTGCCATGCCGAAGAGCTTCATTTCGAGTGAACGGCGTGGCGTTCATATTTCATTCCCTCACAGACTGCCTAATAAAAACATAACAAGCGCCAGCCAGCAAATACCAGATGAATGATGATTGTTTTACAGTTCCCTGTTTCATAAAAGACTCCAGATTCAAGTTGTATAATGAGGGAGAACTCACACACACAGCCAACAAACCATAGAAAAATCTACTTGAATGTATCTAAAAATAAATTGCACAGCTTGGAAAATGTACTTTTATTATTATCTTTTATGTGAACAGCAATAAGCTATGGTGAGGTGTTGTTGATCTGGGTGGTTGCATGCTTAGGCCTACACTGTGAGTGATAGTGATGCGTACATTTGCATCATCACTGCATGACGCCCCTGTTATGAATTATGATTTTTCATTTTTCATCCTGGCAATTTTTACAGCTCCACCTTCTGTCATTAGCAAAGGAAATGCGATCCCTTAGCATCCCCACTGTCATGACTCCATAAATAATGAATGAACATATTGTTCGCAAGATGTCACTTATGAACGGAATAAAATTAAAATAAAAGTGTAAAACCGCAGCCATAAATCATCTGGATGCAGATGTAAACTTAATTTTACGTTCTTATCAAATCTGTAAACACCTGGCACTCAAGAGTTTAGGCCGAAGTATTTTCTTTGATATAATGTAAAAAAAAAAAAAAAAAAATTGTCTCCTGCCAGTCGACATTTAAAACCAGGTGTGTAGCAACCAAACTAAATTAATTTGATTTTATTATAAAATATATATATTTTATTTCATTTTTTAATTTTATTTAATTAATTTATTTTTTATTTTTTGGAAGAAATTAAATAATTTATTTTTTTGGAAGGAAATGCAGAGGCCGTAAGCTGTGAACCTAACAATGCTAGAGTTGTCTGCCTTTTAGCTAATCAGTTATGACTACTGTTAAATCACTTCATTAATATTCATACAATTCAGCTAAGATAATATCTTTAATGTATCCTCATACATTCCGTTTGGAACTTTAAATCAGTAAGAATCTAAACTTTTCCTCTTTTGCTGTTTCTTCTCGGTCTTGGTCTGCATTTTTCGTGCTGTTTTCACCCCTCAGTGGGGCGGAAAGCCGAGGCCTCCAGTTGCCCTCCAAACATTTTTATTCCAATAACAAGAAATGCCACTTCGGTCAAAAAACATTCATGTTTCTGCAGAGGTTGACAGTTACATTGGTTTCCACAAAGCAATGCCTCCCTTTCTGTATAATTCATCACTGCTTTGTCACCATGTAGCTGTCGGCATACACACAGAAAGAGACTCAAACGTACACACACACACACACACACACACACACACACACACGCATGTATCTAACCAGTGTCAGTCACTCACATGTCTTACAGCCAGTGCTGGAGGTGCTTTTGTATCTTGAAGGCCTTGTCTTTCCCACAGTTCATCCATTTCTTCTCCAAGACATTAAACTTCTCGTCTTCATAGCTCCATTTCGCTCTCTCTTATTATGTCTTTCTCACATCCCTTTTTTCTTCCAGATGCCGGAAAAAAAACGACTGATGCAAAGAGGCGTCTGTCAAGCCAATGAGGACGGAAGATGAAGACAGGACTGCTGAAATAAGGGTAGGCGTTTTAGCGGGTGGTTTTCATTTCCGCCGCGTTTCCCTTCGAGGTACGACTAGCCTCGGCAGTGGATTTGAGCGCTCATCAGATCGCAGTTTAAGCTTTTTAGAGTTCTGAGGCTTGTGGATAGTATTGTTAAGTGACAGGAATGGAAACTGCTGCTGCTGAGGTGTATCTCTGAATTTCTTTTAACTCGCACTTCAGAGAGAAATCACCAGAAAGCCCATCTGCAGTCACAGATATCGGGATTCATGTCGATCCGATGGTTTTATTTGATTCTCTCACATGCATCGTGTAACTTTAAAGAGAATATATGACTTTGGCTTACTTCAACAATTGCACGCTGATGTCGACTACAACATTTCGGATCGGGTTTTATAACTCTTCTAGAGTTCATGGAATTCTAATGTCGGTCGTGCCGGTGCACAACAAAAGATTTTCCAAACCTGTCAAACTCAACATCTCTTATCTTCCTATTAAAGTCTGTTAGTGATACATACATTCTTCACTTGTTTCTTGAAGAATCTTTGGCTGAGCGAAGAACAAGAAATATTGTTTCGCTCTTTGAGCTTCTGTTTGGCTCTTTTGAGGTTGAGGAAAGTTCTTGATGTTTCATTTATAGGTTCTTCAGATCAGTCAGTTGGTTCTTTAAAGCACCAGGACAAAGGTTTTTCTAGAACAGCGGGAGTCGGAAACCTTTGGCCTATGTGACGACATTGATGTGCAAAGGGGAGATTGTGAGATTAATATATAAAATTTCTTTGATTTTGTTGTCTATAATACATGTATATACACATGTTAAAGGGGTGGTTGATTATGATTTCACTTTTCTAACTTTAGTTAGTGTGTAATGTCGCTGTTTGAGCATAAACAACATCTGCAAAGTTACAACGCTCAAAGTTCAAAGCAAAGGGAGATATTTGCTTTTAAATAAATTGCTTTTTAAGGACTACGACAAACGGCTGGTAGAGACTACACAACATTCCTCTAGGGTTAGTGACATCACCAACCCTAAAATTTGCATAAACTCTGCCCCTGGAATGGGATTTATAGATTATCATGACAGAATATGCTAATCAATGATTAGAAGATAACTACACATAAGCTACATAAATTCTTCAACTAACCATTCGGAAATGTCCTTTTGCTTCTACATGTTGTCACTTCTTCTTGAGTCTCTCCATCTTTGTCTGAATCTGATTTGAACATAAAGTCAAAAAGGCAAAAACAAGAAGTTTTTGAAAGTTTCCGTGCATGTCTGTGTGAGTGCAAGCTGTTGAAGCTCCGCCCCCTGTGCCGGGAGCAGCAGCTCATTTGCATTTAAAGGAACAGACACAAAAACGGTGCGTTTTTGCTCACCCTCAAAAAGTGACAATTTTAACAAAAATATCTGTGGGGTATTTTGAGCTAAAACTTCACATACACACTCTGGGGACTTCAAAGACTTGTTTTACATCTTGTGAAAAGGGCATTATACCACCCCTTTAAAATCAAGGAAATTCTGCTTTGCACTTTTTGATAGAAACCTTTAAAATTATAATAATAATAAAAAAATGTGGTTACACTTTATTTTAAGGTGTCCTTGTTACAGTGTAATTACACATTTAAGTACAGAGTAATATTAATTAACAACATGTACTTATTATAGAGTTACGGTTAGAATTATGTTTTGGTTTAGGGTTAGTTGCATGTAATCATGCATAAATACTATTATTACTGTAAGTACATGTAACATGCATAACAAAGACATTAAAATAAAGTGTTTCCAAACCTCCTCTTTAACCTAACAGAACTCTAAGAGTTCCTCAAGACGGACCCCAGATACCTGATTATATGTGTGGAGTGAAAGAGAGAGAGTCCACAAGACAGGGAGAGAGTATGTGGGATTGTTAAGCACTTTTAAGCACTCAAAACAAGCTATCTAGCTCTCAACTTTAAATAAATAGTAAACAATCATTAAAAAAAATATATATATATATATATAATAATAATAATAATAATTATGCTCACCAAGGCTGCATTTATTTGATCATAAACTAACACTTTATTTTGATGCTCCTCAACAGACATTCTACTGATTATTTAATTTTGCAACATGTCGACTTACTAACCCAAATCCTTACACCTAACCCTTACCTTTGCTAACAATCTACTAGTCTACTAATAATGAGAGCTAGTTGCATGTAGTTACAAAGTTATTTATAGTTAGTAGAATGTCAAAACCATCCAAATAAAGTGTTACAGTACCTTATTTATTAATTTATGGGAAGAAATTAATACTCTGCAAGGATGCATTAAATTGATCATAAGTGACTGTAAATATGAATTATAATGTTGCAAAATATTTCTATTTCAAATAAATGCTGTTCTTTTGAACATTCTATATGATCATATAATATCACCATATCAGCATATTAGAATGATTTCTGAAGGATCATGTGACACTGAAGACTGCAGTAATGATGCTGAAAATATGCTTTACATCACATGGAAAAACAATACATTTTACAATATATTTAAATAGAAAACAATTATTTTAAATTGTAATAACATTTCACAATATTGTTTTACTGTACTTTTGATCAAATAAATGCAGCCTTGGTGAGCATAATTTTCTTTCTTTTTTTCCAAAAATATATTTTTTCCAATTATTTTTTAATATTTATTTGAAATTGAGAGCTAGATAGCTTGTTTCGAGTAGTCAAAAGTGCTTAACAATCCCACATACTCTCTCCCTGTCTTGTGGACTCTCTCTCTTTCACTCCACACATATAATCAGGTATCTGGGGTCCGTCTTGAGGAACTGTTGGATTAGACAGCGTTCTGTTAGGTTAAAGAGGAGGTTTGCTCGTCTGTTTCAGTCTTGAGTGGAGAGCAGATTCCTGCTGTGGGGAAGTCCCTCTACCTCCAGGGCATCACGACTCAAGAGGGACGAGAGAGAGAAACACACGCTAGAAACAATCATTGTTTCTCACCTCCTACAAATTATCCAACTTTGACATTTCATTTCTGAAATTTGATTACATTAGCAACTACTGGAAAGCTTAAAGGAATATTTCAGCCAAGCATGAAAATTAATTTATTGAATTATATATATATATATATATATATATATATATATATATATATATATATATATATATATATAATGTAGTGCTGTGTATATATAAGGTTCAAAGGGGTTCTATATAGAACATTAGGGTTAATGACTCAATTTTAAAGAACCCTTTATGCCAAAATGTTCTATATAAGGATACACGTTATAAATAACTGCATAACACTTTAATGTTTAACAGGTTTTTTCAAATGTTTCTAGTCACAAAATATGTTTACGAAATGTTTAATTCATAACATTTATTAATTTTATTAAAATTAATTAATTGAAGCTAAATCCATAAAATGATCACATGATGGAACCCCTTAAAAGTTCTATATTTGAAGCACCTGACAGAACCATTTAAGGTTCTATATGGAACCAAGCAGACTATAGCTTTGTGTGAGGAACACACTGAATGACTGAAGTCATATTCACTGATAATCTTCCTCTACATGAAGCTCTGATATGTTATTTGTGTCCATGTTCTGATGGTGCATGGTGCATTGACGTTCTGTTGCACCAGATCTGTTGCACAATTTTAATTTCTGAGTGAGCTTTTCCTCCCAACATCACTGAAAATTGTATGACAACCAAAAAATGGGGCCTATATGTAAATGTGCATCTATAGTGTTTAAACGTCCACGTCTCATTCGACATATGCTTTTCTCTTCCACACACATACACAGTTGTTTGGGCCTTAGCTTGTTCTGAGCATGCTCCAACATGCCCGACTCAATCCGGCGGGAGTTACATCAGCCACAAAGCAAATAGCAACAAACACGCACAGTAAACAAGCTAGCAGGCAGCTCGCTGTGCAACACACCTTTTCTGGAGATCTCCCAGCCCCTTTCTGCCACTCCAAGTTCGCCGCATCTTTAAAACATCAATACGTAATTGAGAGCGAACGTACGCGCCAAAGATTTGCATCTTTTTCCGCGCGCGCCCCTCTCCCCACACCTCATTTGATCCCCATTGCTCACCAGCTGGTTCCAGTACATCTCCAGTTCAACCAGTGCCTCTGAGTTCACTCTCCACACTTAATTGGTTCCCAAGGCAAGAATTAAATATTTACTTTAAAGCCCTTTAAAATTCAATTGATTTTTATCTGACAGCTGTGATGGTCTCAAGTGGGCCGATTGCAGGCGGTCTCCACAAGGTCCCACGAGCGCTAGGAGAGAGCGCAACACAAACTGACAAGAATCCTCCTTCTTATACACACACACACTTATACACACACAGATGCCGCGGTTGTTCCGTGATCAAGCGCTGGCGTGGTCACCGGTTTCACTCACAGCTGTTGTGCGGTGGCTTTATGTATCATCAGACATCGGTTAAAGGTGGAGCAAACAAACAAACAAAACACAAACACTTTTAATATTCTGATATATCTGAATGTGATTTATTTCCCCCTCAAGCACATGACTAAAATTGTTTTAATGCATTAGGAAGCAATTCAGCGGCAAATTGTGGGTCCGTGATGATGTCACTGGTTGAACAAGCTTTATTTTAACATTTAGACATCACAACAACCAGGGTCCAAAATGAGAGTGAAAATTTCCTGGTGTTTAGAAAACAAGTTATGCCTATTTTTATTTTTTTAAATTCCGCCAAATAAATAAATGTAATAATTTACTAATCATAGGTATGAAATTATTTAAAAAATATGGAAATATTCAATAAATTAGAATAAAATTGAGTTTAATTATTTTACTCTTTTCATTTGGAAATAACAGAATAGTTTTAAATAAATGATTGCCATATTTATTAATAAAATATATATATTGTGCAGGCTTGAAAAGTTTTAAGTTTATTTAAAAATAATAATAAATGAGAATTAAATGAGGGTAAAAATGTTATGCATTTTAATTATTTCTTTTTCATTTGAAATAATATTATATTTAAAATAAATACTTTTAATAATTCAATAATAATGAAATAATTTATTTTGTAGTCTTAAAATTATTTATTATTTTATATAAAAAATTATAATATTTAAATAATATAATATTGGTGTGTAAGACATTTTAAAACATGTTTTTTTATTTTTTTTTATTTTAATCAAAATCAAATGTGGGAAAAAGTACATTTTGGAATGAAACAGCAAGTATTCAATAGAACAACCTATAAGTCATTACACACACCCCAAAGCTGATATCAAATTTTTCACTGTCAGAATACTTTTTCTTCGACCAGTTTAATGTGAAGCCCATTGTATGTAAAGCATCTGCAGGCTGAAGTCCTGAAG
The DNA here is from genome assembly GCF_964197995.2 of Scardinius erythrophthalmus. Taxonomy (NCBI): domain Eukaryota; kingdom Metazoa; phylum Chordata; class Actinopteri; order Cypriniformes; family Leuciscidae; genus Scardinius; species Scardinius erythrophthalmus. The sequence continues at coordinate 4,816,571 of NC_138238.1, forward strand.
AGTTAAACACTGTGGTCTTGCAGTGTGTTGAGTGATCACACACAGTGATGTACTCAAGAACATTTGCCACCATTGCCACATTAATTCTGCTCTAGTGTCCATTTAGGACAGAACAGAAAAACAAGCATCCTGTTGCAGACCACATGTACAGTACACACTTTAGTTACTGTCCGCCAACTGCATAAACTCAAAAGAGCAACAGTCCTTTGCCAGTGTTATCTAGTTCCTCAGAGTCAGTCAGAGTGATTCAGTCTGCCAGGCCCTGAGTTAATAAGTTATGAATAAGTTACAGCGCTAGCGTGAGGAACAAGGAAAGGGCAGGATCTCAAGAGCTCAAGCACAGTCAGACGCTCCCAAAGCGTTGTGCCAGCATTTCCACAAAACCTTAGGAGGGCTGTTAGCGCCTGAGGGGGAATCAATCACTGCGGACTTACTTGAGCGTACATTAAAATGTTATGTGGTTAATATACTGTGGGTGAGCTCTGCGTTTCAAATGCATTATATGTGCTCATATGATGTCCTGTCTACGCACAGCCGCTATCTGTTCTGACAACAGCATCTGCTGAAGATCAGGCATCTTTAATGCGAGAAAGTGAGCTGAAACAGACCGCGAATGCTATACGAGTCCAGAAAACGTTGAACCGATGAGTGATTTCAGCTGTGATATGACAAACACTAACAGGACTGGTGTGTTTTTAACGTTTAATACTTGTATTTTCATTGCAAGGAAAATGTTTATAATACTCTTACAGTGAAAAATCTTTTCTCAATCATCTGAGCGTGTGATTTTAACCTGTAGGTTTGTGTAAGAAATTCGTACTTTGCTCTCATCTATTCACTTTGACTAATAGTCTTTAAATGGCTCCATTCATCTCCTTTGGTCTCCTGTTTTTTTTCTTTATAAATGAGGAATTAATTACTTTCCCATTAACGGTCATAAATACGGCTGGCCCAGCACAGAGCGAGACGAAGTGTCACATATGGGATCTGACCCGGGTTAATATAGGTTAAATCCTGTAACGCTGACCCAAAATGTGACGCATGAGGAATCGATTGGATCATGACAGATTGTAATGAAATACTGTAGGCATATTTTACATAGGGAAGACTGGGGCTAGTTGTCACATAATATATATATATATATATATATGTTTTGAGATTGAAATTGCAGTGTTTCAAACATCTAGTTTATAAATTAGAATACATTTAGCAAATTCTGTCCTTCAAACTAAATTTGCAATATATAATATTATAAAACTAGGAAAAGGCAGGTTAAGGCAAAGGACATTAAGGCAAGGTTCAACTATATAATAAATATTTTAAGTGAATGCACATATTTTATATGTTGTATTTTATTGTAATCCACTGATGGCGAGTTGAGGATGAGAACCCAAGTGCAGTTTATTGGAAATACAGAAATAAAACACAACATGAACATGAATACTTGAACTTGATTGTAGCAGAATTGACATTTATATATAATTGAACACTAATTTATGAATTACTGAGGTATCAGTTTGGACCTTGTGATATGTAAGTTGAACTGAATTAACATCTGATATTCCAGTAACTTTAAAAAAAAGAGAATGTTTATTGACCAAATTGACTGGAAACAACAATGTTACATAATGTATTACTCTAACATTTAGAACACTTACAGGAAATGATTTCATTCATCAGTATTAATGGAGCTTTAATTTCAAAGTTTTCAGAAATATTATATTGCACTTTAAGTCAATATCTTTATAAAAGAAATGGGTTAGTTGCAAGACACTTACAATTACAATTTCTGGTGACCACAACAATGCTTTGAAAACGTATCTATATTTTATCAGTTAATTTTGTGTTTCGTAATTATTGATGAAAAGTCTAAAAAGCGGTTTGGAGGAAAGCCCTGTTTTTGACTAAATATATATTTTTTTAAACCAGGTAATAGCAATGGAAATATTAAATAGTAATTTACACACAGACACTCTCTCTCTCTCTCTCTCTCTCTCTCTCTCTCTCTCTCTCTCTCTCTCTCTCTCTCTCTCTCTCTCTCTCTCTCTCTCTCTCTCTCTCTCTCTCTCTCTCTCTCTCTCTCTCTCGCACACAGACACACGCACACACACACATACACACACAATATAGATGAGATCTGTATCAGGTCGAGTGTTGTCATCTGTTTAAAGTGTAAAAGTTGCTCTGGTGAAGCCACTATCTCGTCCAGCTCAGGCCTCGTGTCTCTCAAGCTCTTTGCGTTCAGTTTTTTTTTTCCTTTTTTTTTTTTTTTTCTGCGCGAGACTGGCAGTCTCAGTCTCCCCGTTCATTAGCACTTCAATTAAATAAAAAAGGGATGTAGTTGTGTCTGAATCCTCTGCCAATTTGGCAGCCGGCCTGAGCGCAGACGAGAGCCTCGTTCCACCCGTAATTCGGCCCCTAAGCAAAAGTGACAGGATCTGTCAACGCGGGCGAACGGTCCGGGGATTCACCTGAGCATCTAAGTTATATAACACAAGTCAGATTATAATTAGTGTCAGTTTTAATCTGCTCTTAAACGGCGCGGCATCTGTGGGCTGTTGTGTGGAGAGACAGCGAGGTGTCAGCGAGTGTGATAGCCCTCCGTTCACCCCGACAACTCTAACCTGAGCATGAATATTTCAAGGGGATTTGGAGGACAGGAGGAAAGATTTAATTATTTCAAATTAGGGAGTACCGGGTGATTTGGGCCTAATAGCTGTGTGTTCAATCGCAAAGGTGCTCGCCTCACTTTGGGGATTCATCAGGGAACAAGGGCAATGCAAGCCTGTGCAAAAACAGCTTCGCGGCGGCGCTGGATCCGCTCAGATCAGGCAGGATTCATTATATCACTCACATGGCAGGTACAGATATGCCATACAGAGCTGAAACACTCTTTGTTTCCGGCCCGCCGTATTATTTTAGCACCGCTGCAGTGTTTTGAGTCTCAGTACAGCAGGACGTCACATACTCATACCTCTTCACACACTTCTGTCCTATTTCCACTGTCAAATGGCCAACAGAACACACACATACGTATCCACAGAGATGAGCACAAATGCTATACACACATGCAGTGAAGTCCATTTGAAATTTTGCACAATGATAAAAAATAATACTGAATCATGTATAAATATATATTTAAAATATTGTGTTTTATTATTATTTTCATCTTTATTATCATTCTATTCATTACGTTTTAATAATTAAATTGCGCATTTGAATTTATTAACTTAAAATATTGTATTTATGTAATGTGAATATTGTTATTACATTTCAAACAGTACATTACGAAAAAGGCAATCAAAAGAGATAATGTAATTTTTTTTCAATTTTACCCAAGAAAGCATTCCTGAAATGACTGATAATGTTTATGCTCAAGTATACAGCGTGAATGAACGCATTTGACCTCATTTGCAACATTGATTGATTTAGCTTCTCCTATAGTATTCCATAAACAAACACACCATTGAAAGACAATCATATAGTTTTGATGCATCTTCAAAGGTTGACTCCCATGAGATTATTGCTCCCCGTTCCCCAATATAACAAATTTAGGTAGCAAATACGCTACATAATCTCTTCATGGCCTTATTAATGTAAATAAAGTAATACGTTCATGATGGATTGTCTGTTTTATTCAGTCAGCTTATGTAAACACACTCCTTCACCGTAATGAAAGAGAGCTTACAGAGCGTGCTAAAATATACATACGGCCGCAGTCTACATATATTGCTGCCAGCCTTCATGTGCAATCAGATCTCTGATGTTAATTACATTTAAATAGAACAAGACTGATTTTGATTTGTTCATGTGAGTAAAAAAGTAACTCCTTAGTCCTTCTACCTGTCAGTGCTTGCACATCACAGACTAATGCTTTATTAAGAGAGTCTGCAGGGAGCGCCTGATCCCGTTTTAGTACATTGGGCCCAATGTAAGACTAATTAAAAAGTGTATTTTTACATTATTAATTTCTGAGTTTCACACTTAATGAATGTGAAATGACAGGCCTCCTATTTTTATATGTACACACTCAGGACCACGCGGCCCTGGGAATACTGATACGCAGGTTTGAAAAAAGGGGGGAGCGTTGTCGAAAACATTTCTCTCTCCTCTAGAGTCCAGCTGGCAGGAAAGAAAGGCAACAATAGCAAGCAAACAGTTCAGACACAACAGACGCTTTCATCAGAATTAAACGGTGGAATTATTTGACCTCCGAGTCCTTGGTTTCACTCTGTGACTTATTTACGAAAGCCGCGTTTTTACGCGCCACAAGCATGCTGACATTTTAGCCGTCAATTTGGTATTAGTCGAAATGAATTTGGAGCTGCCCGAACTCGAGCGGTTCAATTGGGCATCTCTAATAGGAGATGTTTGATCAAGCCTCGTGGTTTTCGTCCGCCTGCTGAGAGAGAGAGTGATAGAGAGAGAGAGAGAGAGAGAGAGAGAGAGAGAGAGAGAGAGAGAGAGAGAGAGAGAGAGAGAGAGAGAGAGAGAGAGAGAGACCGACAGACTCTCTGTAGAATAAATGTAATCAAGTGCGTTTTGCCAAAACACTGCATCTCCAAACACACATTTTCCATCTCCTTTCCAGTGAGGCTTTGTTCAGGAAAGACAGAGCATTGATTCAGAATTCCAAAATCCCAAAGCTGGAATTGGGAGAACAGACTGACAACAATAAGAGCACGTGCACTGTTTTTTTGAAGTATTATGGTGGCATTTTGTTATAAAAACATATATTTTTGTGTGTGTTATTTTCTTGGGAGGTTTTAACTTTTTAGGAGCTGCAGTTTAAATCAGTTTGCTCACCAGTCCTTATGTATTCGTTTTTGTTGCTTTTTATTGTAAATAAATGTCATCTTTTTTTTTTTTCCTGGGCATTGCAACTGTTTTCCCCTTTTTATGTTGGATCCTAAATTTGGGTCGTAACATGGAAATAAAATTTGATTTTAAATTGACGAAATACTGTAAATCAAAGTCTTTTTTATATATCATTTATGTTTAATAAAATATAATCCTTTATATAGGCTATAATAAAAAATATACATTTGCATGTTTTTTTTTCAGTGGAAGGGCAAATGAAATCCGTTTCAGTTTAGGAGACTGCTTGATTTTCCACATGTGTGTTTTGCTTTGCTTCTAAATCCCGGAGCCTGTTTCTCCAAGGCTGTATTTTTTTGGTGACCTTTGACCTCGGAGCACACCCAGCGCGGGGCGTTTGTCAGTAAGGCCTTGGTCTCGTGTAAATATTAGCCGAGAGCTGCTGTAAACTGCGAGCGGCGACTGGAGTTCCTCCAAGACAAATGCATCTCTGCAGCAGAGCCTGCATGTGAAACATCCCTGCCGTTTATTTTCATACGCTGTTCATTTGTCAACAGCCCTTCCCGTCCGCCCGACACAGATCGGTGAAGTCTTTCCTGAAGATATTTGCTGGCAAATTACACGTGTTGTCGCTGTAATTATTATTGCTGATTGCTGGAGATGTTTGCGGAGAGTGTCAGTGAAAGCCCTTTTTTTTTTTTTTTTTTTAGCCTGTCTGCGTCTTTTCTTTTCCTCCACGCTGCGGCTGTCACATGATGGAAATATTTTGATGGATGCAACGGAATTTCATGTATCAATATTCTGCTTGTCAAACAGTCCATTATGTTGTAGCTCCCCGCTCAAGCCGAGACGGAGAAATCTATCAGAATGGTCCGAGGGCAATAAACGTTTTCCAGCAGTCCATCGCTTTGCACAAATCAGCCCTGAGATGCAAACGGCCGTCTATTTATTAAATCGCCCTCAAAGGAGTTTGCACTTTCCTTCTGGATTTTCCTTGTGTGCAGAGCAGCGACGTGCAACTCTGCATTATATTCACACACACACACACGCTTGTTCTTGCAGGGGGGTCCCTGTGCTGCTCTTTGGACCCGGGCTTATTAGAATAGATTCTGCCAACTTCAATGGCGGGGCCATGTGTGTGTGTGTGTGTGTGTGTCTGTGCGCTTATCACTTCTCATTAGCGGATCATTGGGAGCGCCGTCCGCTGCCAAGCGTTAATCAATGTGTTTTGTGACTCTGTTAGGGCAGCTGTACAGAGATATTGTGCCCCTAGGGTTAATACAGTCAAGCGCAGGATATAAAACACTCCGGCCATGTCCACAACGCGAGGCTCGGCATTATCTTTAAATGAGATGGGCAGGGATCACATACATATGGATTTCCACTTGCATAAATCGTGATTGATGTCGTCAGAAAAGTGGGGCTTGCTTTCTTTTTTTTGAAAGGTAGTGTTACGTCCACAGTCAGTGTTTCTGTCTTTTTTTCCTGAATTGTTGTAAATTATGCAGACTGACAGGCGCAGTGAGGAAGGGATTATTTCTGAATAAGTTCAAACACTTACTGTTATTCCTTTCTTTTTGGTGTAAAGAGAGAAGGAAGAAAAACCTGCTCAAAGACAGAGAAGCAGGTAATGATCAGATTTGTCATTATTATCAGAAATGTTGTTATTTGTTTAAATATTATAATAAATATGATTTAATAACAAATACAATACGATATTTTTTCATAATATATATATAATGTAAAAATTATATATACAAATATTATATAATTTATATTTCACATTTTGCAAGTTACACATACATATTATAATAAATATTATTTAATAACACAATTATTTTTTCATATGAAATATATATATATATATATATATATATATATATAATGTAAAAATTATAAATATACAATAATTAATGTAGATATACAAATATATAATTTCAATTTATTTTTCATTTTTAGAACTTACACATTTTATATATATATTATATATAATTGTATAAGTTACACAAACTTATACAATTAGAATTTCATATTATATAATTTAATAGTTTATATTTTTGTATATTTTTTAAATATAATTAATATTAGCAATTTTTTTTTTGCACTAGTATGTGCTGCTTTATTAATAATTAACAATAATGTTCAAGGCCAAGCTTTTAAAAAGGTTGAAAAATGATTTTCTCACATTCAGGAAACACTTCTGGCATCGGGAATTTCCTGCGAGCGGATCGCAAGGACGGCCGCGGTGTTCGCCGGCCCAATCCGCACCACAGGAAGTGTGTGTGCGACTCCAGAAGCAGAGGTCAAGGCCGGGGGTCACGGGTGGCACTGCAGAGATTTACACCGGGAGAGATCCGAGCCCGTTCCCAGCCTTCATCTATTTCCCGGGGAAATTAGCCATAAAGTCGCCGTTTTCATCTTTCAAGGTTTTGTCATAAACTCTCATCTTTCCCCGTCTTTGATTTGAAAGAAGAAGAAAAAAGACGATAAAAGAGCAACAATAAGCCTAGAACGGATCTTTTCATCTCAAGTTAACCTCTCGTTTTACTGTCCGTTGTTTCCGGCACGGACCACCCCATTGTTTAAAGACGTGAAAAAAAATAAAAAAATAAAAAAAAGTTTCACATTTTCTGAAATGTGCAGGGCTGCTCTCTGAGGTCCATTTCATTTTAACCAAATGGGGGGGAAGCTTGTCTTTACCGCGGTGAGCAGATGGAACTATAAATCAAGGCAGCCGTTGCCGCCCTGTAGAGGGCCGACCACAGCTGCCACTCTCTCTCCGACTCTCTGCGTTTCGCTGGAAATCTTTTCAGGTCCATCGTCAAGCAATCTGGGCTTCTTTTTATATATATATACACCACACCTCCCCTCTCGGTACAGTCGTATCCATCAAAGCGACACGCGCCCATCAACCTACTGCCGCGATCGATTGGCACACTTATTCCTGCGCATAGCCAATGCCCCGCTCTGGAGGTAAAGCCCCACGACAGGCCCCTCATTTGGGCTCTTTAGCCCCCAGCAACCACTGTGACTCTGGCAGAGCAGGCCAGGCCTCCTCCATTAAAGCTGCATTATGATGGATATCAAGGCATCTGAGTGTTTTAAACGAGAGGTGACGAGAAACCAAACACTGGCTATTGTTTTTCGCTCCTTCCTTAACAGCCCCCCACCCCCAAACATCCTCGCAGAACGGCATGCGGTGATTTGAACATATTGGCTGTTTTGCTAAGTAAATAGAGCATAATCTGTGCATAACCTAGAAGAAGAGGCTGATGTGGTGTGCAGTGCCGCCGACGGCCAGATGGTGGCGCTCTAATGCCACACATATCATCAGCTCTGCCCATTTGAGAGCTCAAGACAAAGACTTTGAAGAAGAGAAATGTTCAAATGGAGAAACTCCACATAAATTCATACTTTTTACAGTATCAGCAATGATTTCCCTCAAACGCTGCAGACACGCATCAGCACCGTGACAGCAGTTTGACTCAAAGTAAACACTCAAATGAGTTAGTGTGTTACTCTGAGGTTAATCACTGATAGCACATTATCTGGTTAAGAGAAATCTAATCACAGGACCTGTTTTAATTAGGTTTCTTACTCAAAGAAAGAGCTGAATTATGAAGATCTATGGCGTTTATTTTTGAAGCTCTCTCATTTTTGCTTTATTTTGTCACTCAGCTGTAACGTTTTATGCATTCTTTTAATTGATCGTATAAACTTCAAGAGATTTACCATTTGCCAAAAGGTAGTCATTATCATCAACATTTAATCAATAAATCAATCCAGCAAATTAATACTTAAATACTTGCTGACAGTCTTAAACATTCCATCAATTTCTGCTCTTAAACTCGGCGTTTTATGTCCTGGATGATTCTGATTTTTAAAAGAAAAAGAGTTTGCATTTTTCAAGGTCTTTGCTTCAAATTTTAAAACCATGCGAACAGTCTTGCAAATTGAAGTACTTTTCTTTCTTTCTTTTAAAGATTCTTACATTCCTAAAGAATTGTAATAAAAACATGTAAAACCTATTTGTGAAAAATTATATTAGACTCTTCAAAAACCTAGTTTTCCTTCTTGAGCTGGGAAAAGCTCGGGATGATGGAACATGATTTCTGCATGAGATGGGACACCGCTGGTCATTCATTATCCAAAGAGAGAAAGAAAAAAGGGAAAGAAATGAAAGTGAAAATGACAAAGAAAGACAGAGCTGGATGTCATCTTCCTTACACATTTCAAAGGATGTTAGATTCAGACATTTAAAATGTAAATTCTTTTTATTTAACAATGTCTTCCAATAGAGACCGGTGTTTAAATTGTTCAATGGTTTTGAAGTGATTATGTAAACTTCTTATATTTATACTGTATATCCACCACTACGGATGGAAGTCGATCACTGGTGCTGATGTTCTCCTCTAAAGCAGTGTAATGCTGATGCTGAAACTGTAAAACAGCAAAGCAACACTCTAAACCAAACCCTAACTCTATAAGTACATGTAGTTAATTAATATTCATAATCATAAATAAATCTAACTACGTCACCTTAAAATAAAGTGTTAACCAATAATAATAATTATAAAATGAATATTTAAGTAATAATAATTAAATTAAAATAAATTAACAAATTTCATATGAAATGAAAAAAATGCTTTTTAATATAAATATTTCAATAAAAATAATAAATATAAAAAAACTATTCTAAAAAAATATATAATAAATGAGACATTGATGACGCATCTAATATAATATGACATATTAGAATATATTATAATATAAACATGTCTTGAAGGGATCGTGTACGCATTTTATTGTTTTTATTGTTTTAACATTTGATCATTTTTAGATTCCACCTAAGGGATTTTGTTGTGGATATGGTGTTACAGGTAAATTAATGAGATGGTAATATAGCTTAATTGTTACCATCTTAAGTCAAAGACAACTTGTACTTATTTAAATGTGCCACATAAATGAGCTACTGTACATTATATTATACTGTAATCCACCATTCTTTGAGGCTGAGATGAGACTCCATGAGTCATTGCTTAAATTGGTGGGAAACAAAGAAACAGTTGAACGCTCTGGTAAGCAGCTCTTCACCTGTGCGAGTCCAGAGCTTGTAAATGCACATAAACCCCGAGCAGATGAAAACACAACAGTGACTGTCGGCCTCTCTGGACTCGCGCACCTCTCGCCGTCAAAGAGAACGGTGAACGGCAGAGAGACTCGGAGCTAAAAACTCAACTTGTCAGCTGTACAGGTGACACTACTGGGTTTCCCCACAAAACAAGGAAATCACAACCTCGGGAAGTGTTGCATTTCATTTCAACAACAATGTGACATATCAGTGTGTAACAATAAGAAGAAAAAAAGAGAAAGTCTCAGGGAAAAAAAAAAAGAGGGAGGAAAGACATGACACTTTTTGAAATATCAAAAGATCCCTCGACTGCTCTTGGGACTGAGCTACTGCCATGAAGCAGGAAGGTCACCATCTTTGCTTTTTGTCTTTCTCTCTTTCTGCTTCAGTCTCTGGCAGCTTCTGTTTGTGTGTGTGTGTGAGTGTGTGTTTAGAGCCGCAGGGGTGGTGAGGAGGATGTTGTCGCTGACTTTTGAAGCGTCTGACAGGGCGAGCGAGAGAAGGGGTGAAACTGATCCCGACACTGACAGCTGAGACCTCCGAGGTCATAGGTCACGACCCTGGTAACGCAAAGGTAAAATTACCTATTCATGTGTCATGTGCAGTGGTGTGGCCGCGGGCAGAGCTACAGCCTGTCAGATGGATGGTCGCCACAGCACATCCGCTGTCAAGTTCGGCTCGCTTGCTCACAATCTTTGCACAAATCTTCGATTCTGTGTAAACATTTTTTATGAAAAAAAAAAAAAGAGAACAGATTTCTTTAGCTAGAAAGCAATAAGATCATGAAGTTTCAGAAGAGATTAAAGTGTCAAACTGCATACTTGCAAATCTTAATATGAACTCAAGCATCTGATCAGAGCTATGCACACTACTGTTTAAAAGTAGTTTTCATTATTGATAAGTAATCATATTGGAATGATTTCTAAAGGATCATGTGACATTGAAGACTGGAGTAATGATGCTATATGAGGATAGAAACCAGTTATTTTAAATTGTAATAATATTTCTTAATGCTGTATTTTGATCAAATAACTTTTGAATAATAGTGTATAAATCATTTTACTGTATCTCAACAAATGTCTCATTTGGATTTGTCCTTAGCAATATAAAGGGTTCACCCAAAAATGAAAATTCCTCATGTCGTTCCTAACCCATTAGACTTTCGTTCATCTTCAGAGCACAAATGAAGATAAAGTTATGAAATCTGAGAGATTTCTGTCCCTCCAGTGTCTACCACTTTGATGCATCAAAAAAAAGAGATTGTAAAATTAATCTGTATACTGGTTTTTCTTGAGAATGGGTTTCTTGGGTTTTCAAGTTGTCTTGAGAATATTGTTTTACGGTAACTGGGAATGAGTTTGTTAGCTTTTACAAAAGACCTATATTTCCAGTGTCCTCAGCATCCTGTCTTTTGCAAAACTGACAAAAGACACTTCCTAATGATATCGTCCTCCAGGAAGTGACATACATAATTTTGGTGGCAAAACATCGGCACAAACATTAACAGCATTAGAAATGGATTTGATGAACTGAGATGTTTTGATTCCGACTTTAAGAAACACTAACTTCAGCTCACTGTCAGTTGGTCACACACAGCTTGTCACATCTTCCCCGGTCGCCCGTACCTGTCAAGGTAAGTTTAATGTCACGGAATCAAAAAGTTTCCATCCTCATCCCCCCCCCCCCCCGCTCCCCTCCGTCCTGTTGTAAAGAGAGAGTCACAGAAGACTGACAACTCAAAGTGACAGTTTGTGAATGTTTGGGGCAGGTCAGTGAATCATGCTGTTTGACTCCATGATGTGAGAGGATGAAGGTGTCGTCTTCCTCCCTGCCATGTAATCGTTCCCCGCTATCTAATGTTCACAGGCGCCACACGACGCCTTCATGCTGAGGAGAGACGCTTTGCTCTCCGGACCAACCTAAACTCTCATCTGCTCTGTGCTAATTAACTGAACGCCCAAACTCACAGCGAGACCAGAGCTCCTGACTTACCAAAGTAACAAAGTCAGAACATGTAAGGAAGAGGAGGAGATAAACCTGAAAGAAAAAACACAAATGAGATCTTTAAGTTGACTCTTTTAGTGAAAATGTGTCTCAAATGTTGATTCTTAAAGTCACCATGAAATTCTTATTTATTTTTGTCTGCGAGTGTAATATTGTAGTATTTATTATGAATTATTTATTCATGCACATCATTTTTTTTTAACAAACTCACATTTATTTCCTCTTAATCTTTATTCAAATTAGCTTCCCCTCCTTCTTGCAGCAACATTTCTCCTCTGATGATGTGTTTGCTGGCATAAGGGCGGGGCAACCTGTCACTCACATGAGATCCACCAATAGTAAACCACAACCATCCAATAATGCAGTCAATTCCCCATAGTCAAAGAAGCTGTATCACTTTGATATACGTCATAATATATACAGCGTCAGTCAAATTTCTAGCAAAGGTCCGAGGACCTATTTGTCATCAGGAGATGCGAATATGAATGTTGATCGTCTTCAATGTGCACAAAGACAATAGTCTAAATATTGAATCAAAAACACACATTTAGCTGCTTTTTTATTTCGATTTTTGTTAAAAGCACTATTGTACTGCTTCATCCATCCTAAATGGGATTAGCCTGTAATCTACAGAAACAATAGTCTTCCGTTAAGGCTGGAAGAGCCACAGACATGCATGCTGGAATGAAAGGAATGATGTGTGTGCGTGTGTGTTTGATTGAAGTACATTGAATGTTTCTGGCACAACTTGAGCTCCAGAAAGCTTCAGTCGAGGGTCCCAGTCTGACGGAGAGTTGCTCCATGTGTCCTATACAAACAGTACCGGAATTATCCTTTATCAGCAATCCCATGCAGTACCAGTGGGCCGGCTTCACATCCGAGTCAAGCACGTCTGATCGGGATTAAAGATGGACATGCCGCCTCTCCATGCTCCAGCGGCCTGAAATCCATAACCGGATTGGATGTGTTGCGCCATTAGAATTAAACCCAGCATCAAAGGCAGGGTGCTGGAAAGAGAGACAAAATGTCTCGGCCACTCAGCCACTTACCTACTTAATACAGAGCAAAGAGAGCGGGGACATTGGGTTGAACTGGGTTGTGTTCAGGTATTGGATGCGGTGAGATGGCAGGCTTCAGCCACTTATACCCAGAGCTGGAATGCCAAACACATTTCCAAAGGATTGTGGGGAATCCGACTTATAGTCAAGAGGGCTGCATGCGGTGTGCCGTTCTCACGCTGTCCAAATCATCGCCATGGGAGCAGGAAGAAGAAACAAACAGAGAACAATAAATAAATAGAGAAAAAGACACTAAAATAAAGTAGATCAAAAAGAAACCAGGGAAAGATCATATGGTATCAGACCTTAAAGAGATAGTTCACCCAAAAATGAAAATTCTGCCATTTATTAATCACCCTCATGTCGTTCAGATCCCGTAAGGCCTTCTTTCAACTTCTGAAGACAAATTAAGATATTTTTTTATAAATCTGAGTGCGTTCTGATCCCCCACAGACTGCAAAATAATTGCCACTTTCAAGGCCCAGAAAGGTAGGAAAGACACCGTTAAAATAGTCATGTGACTACAGTGGTTCAACCTTCATTTTATGAAGAAAAGAGAATAGTTTCTGTGCACAAAAAAGCAAAACAAAAATAACAACTTTATTCAACAATTTCTTCTCAGTCAGGTTTTAAAGTGGTAATAACGTTGCAGTCGGCATCAGAAAGCTCTCGGATTTCATAAAAAAAATATCTTCACTTGTGTTCCGAAGATGAATGAAGGTCTTGCAGGTTTGGAACGGCATAAGGGTGAGTAATTTATGACAGAATTTTCATTTTTTGGTGAACTAACCCTTTAACCCTCTGGGGTTGGCGGAGGCGCCGGCATGATCACTTGCATTTTTTCCTGATAACAGCGAAAATAACTTTAAATACTCTATCATTTTTGTCACACAGAGACGAGTAATACATCATTTGAAACTGTAAAGGTTTTTTTTTTATTATTTGTGTAGACTTACAATAACAACAAAACTTTGTGTTTTCTTGAAGAAAACAAACAGGGTGCGCTTTCTTCTGTCTCAATCTCTGCAAACTTCTTTCTGGAACACGTCACAAAAATGAACCGAAATTCCGTGAATACTTGTCACACAGTCACAATGTGACACAGATCAATGTATGTGTGTGTGATGTAGCTTTGTAATCGTTTTCTGTAACCCCTGCATCCACAGAAGTAGAATTATCCCTGATTATTCAGAGGTGAACTATGGCATAGTCTCAAACAGGAGGTGACATGTTAATGCATTAACAGTGTAATCTGACAGATGATGCCGGTCGGTCATAACAATGATCGGTGAAATGTTTATGGGACGAGTGCTTATTTTCGATGACAGTAATGTACTGTCGTTGTCTCATTTACAGGAAATTTTCACATCTTGCATGCAACTGGCACAGTGTGAATCCTCATATCTGCACACATGGAGTCGCTCTCTCTCTCTCTCTCTCTCTCTCTCTCTCTCTCTCTCTCTCTCTCTCTCTCACACACACACACACACACACACACACACACACACACACACACACACACACACACACACACACACACACACACACACACACTCACATACACTTGTGACCTCTTTAATTTCCATTGTGCCAGAAAGTTTTTATGGGGGAAAACTATAAAAAAAAAACCTGTTTTATAAAGAGAGAGAGAGAGAGAGACTGAGAGAGACTGGCTATATATCCCACCTCACTGATCTTACTGAAGGACAGATGTGGTTTCAAACCTGGCTTGTTTAATTAACCCAAGCCGGAGGTGCAGATTGAAATTCAGACACTACTCTGTATGAAAATGTATTTATACATGGCAAATTTGCAAGTGCCCAACATTAAAAATGTGTGAGAAAGGGAATTGCTCTTCGTAATGCATGACCTGAAGATCATAATTAACACTTCAGTTTAGGGTTAGTAAACATCTCAAGAGAATAATATGATCATCACAGATGTTTGACAAAATGTGCATCTGTGGAATACAAAAAGAAGTATAACAAGACAAAATTCAATGCGCTGTGGGGTCCAAAAGTCTGTGACTTGTATGGGATTTTTTCCCTTCATTTGAACTTCGAACTAAGCAGAATATTATACTGAGAACATTAACTCACAGCAAGATTATGATGATTTCACAAATCGACCACGCAAACAGGCAATGTTCCTGGCTCAAGGTGCGCTTCAAAACATACGCAAATATTATTGTATGTTTTTAATTCGACTTGTCACTCAAAATGTTATGCTGCTAACACAATTGCAATGAGCATTTCTATATTAAATTAGGAAAATAAAACAAACCATCTGACTTTTGCATTCCATTCTGTATTTGTTTATAACAGCAATAAATAAAAATGCCTTCATATAAACAGATAAATGGATGAATAACTCATACATGTATTATAATAGCATTTTGAAATGATTAGTTTTACGCTCACACTTAACACACATTGTGCCCAGCTCACTTAGAGAGGTGTATTAGTTTGATAAATTGCATTCAATAAAGCCAAACTCCAATGAAAAAAAGCACATGAATGCTGGATTGGAAGGAGATAATTTTTGTCATATGGAATTAGTTGTAGGTTGTATTCAGCAAACGGAAACGGAAGGCATATTGGATTCATTTGTTCTGACAAATTGGTAATTTGAAGAGAAAAAAAAATTAGATTGCATTTCAGGCTTTTAATCAGAGAGGCATTAGTTAATTTATCAAGCACTGTATAATTTGTCTTTGAGTGTTCCTGTATTTCTCTCAGTAATAGCATATCCAGTTTGGCTCTCTTGGGTCGTTCTCAGCTAATTAACGTGTGGCTGAATCCTATTGCATTATGACGATTGAACCTGCTGTACACAACACTGACTGCAATAACAATGTTGAGGGAATAAAAATAAAAACAGGCACACACACACACACAGAAGTAATTCTAGGTCAAAAGTGATTTCTTGAAATCCCGTACCAAACAATAGAGTATGCATTTAAAAATATAAAATTAAAGCATGACTCTGATTAAACATTAGAATTTTAAGTTAATGTAACCCTTTTCACTTCCTCAGTTATTCATTTCCAATAACAGCCCTTCTGAGCATTGCGTCTTGGTTAATTTACAATTTAACGTAACCTTATTATAAAATTTGTACCAATACAGCCTGCTCAGAGCTTTGGGCATTCCCAAGCAACATTCAATATGTGGGTCAATTAATCAGGACTTGAGAAACAACACTTTGCATTTTCCATTCAAATAAAACAATTTGTACATTCCAAATTGATCAGGGCATTGATTAACCCGTCAGCTCCGGTTCAGCACAGGCGGTTCAAGCCGAGGGTTTCCCTGTAAGAGCTCTGTGCGGATCTCTCTGGATCGTTCAGCTCCTCTCAGGAGCCGGGTGAATATTCAAAGTTCCAGGCTGAAGCTACGGCCAATGGATGCCAGGGAACTCTTATCTTTTTGAGAGGGAAAGTGCATTAATCAACAGCAGATTTAAAGGGCAGCGTCTGTGGACGCAAACCACAGATTCTGTACATCCACATGCCATCACCGTCTCATAAATTATAGTCCAAGCTTTGCTTCTAAGTTGCAGCTGTAAGGTCAGTTATTGACAATTTATCATGCATCCTCAGGAAACGCTATTTAAAGTCCATCGTAACGAGATGTGTGTCAGAATCAGGGCAGCTTTAGCATACATTTTACTATTATGTGACCTTTTTTTCTGCAAAGTAGCACAGCCTAATTGTGAAGTGCAAGCTGCTCATGCCAGGCAAAGCGAGAGAGACATTAGAAGAATGAGTGTGGCACCATCTGTGGGCAGGAAGTGATGAGGCGAAACCTGGCGGAAATGTGACGGGAGTCTGCTCTTCATTACATTACTAAACGCCGCGGCTGAACTGTTCCGGCTCGAGAATGTCTAAATAGTTTGGTGTCTCTTACGGCAGGCATTTCTGTTTAGCTGTTTTTTATAACCTAGAAGACAAACATTACCACTAAATCCATCAGCACACTTAACAAGAACGCTTCCATTGTTCTTTGCAGCATTGTACTGTAAGTTCAGCATATTATGTTTTTTTTTTTTTTTTCAGTTTTAAAAAGTTCATAATATAACATTATAGATTTAACAACATTTTACTTCTGATTAAAGCAGGATATTCCATAAGAAAAAAAATGTCTAGCAGGACTTAATTTTATCCACCTATAGCATTCAAAAGGTTGGGGTCAGTCAGTTACTTTTTAAAGGAAATTAATACTTTTATTTAGAAATAATGCATTGAATTGATGAAAAGTGACATATCAGTGATTTATATGGTGTTACAAAATATTCTGTTTATTTCTACAAAATATGTCTTATTTTGAGCTTTCTATCCATCAAAGAATCCTGGAAAACGGTATCACAGTTTCCACAAAAACATTAAGCATCACAACTGTTTTCAACTTTGATAATAAGCAGAAATGATTTCTGAAGGATCATGTGACACTGAAGACTGGAGTAATGATGCTAAAAATTCAGCTTTGATCACAGAAATAAATTAAATTTCACAATATATTCACATAGAAAATAGCTATTTTGAATTGTAATACCTCGCCATATTACTGTTTTTACTGCAGCCGTGGTAAGCAGAAGAGACTTCTTTCAAAACCATAAAAAAAAAATCTTACCAACCCAAAATTTTTGAAGGTCAGTTCTGATTTCATGATTTTTTAAAACTATGTTGGTTCTAAATGGGACTTTTATTCTTGATGACTAAATATTTGAACCTTTTTGGCTTTAGCAACAAAACACATTGCCTGTTCTCATCCTTCCATACGGTCTCCGAGCATGAGTGTCTATCTTTCTCCGACTCCTGAAAACAACAGGTGCAGTGGCTCCAGTGGAGGATCCAGATTCGTCTCTGGTGTGTGTGGGCCGTGGAGGACTCATCTGGAGATCCAGCCTGGACGGGGGTGGGGGGGGGGGGGGGACGGTAAGAGCCGCAGTTCTCTCGTCGGGACTCTCGCACGCTTATTAACTTCAATCCAGCAGCCCGGGTGCAGCAAAACTCATGCCAAATCACTCAAAACATTCCCTTTGTCTTGCTCGCCATCTTTCCCTAGTCCACTTTGTTTTGCTTTCTAAATAATAAAAAAAAAAGATAAAATGTATTTTTTTTTTTAATAACAAGGAAAAAATTCAAACTTAAGTTCCACATGAATTGGCATTTGCAATCCATTTTGTTTCTGTAATGAAATTTCTAAATATATAGGACCTTTATCAGTAGAACTTTAGGTTACACTTTATTTTAAGGTGTACTTCAACAGTGTAATTATATGTTTATAAGTACTGAATAATATTAAGCAACAACATGTACTTACTATAGGGTTAGGGTAGGATTAGGATTTGGTTGAGGGTTAGTAGCATGTAATTATGCATAATTTACTGTTATTACTATGGTAAGTACATGTAACATATTTAACAAGGACACTGTCCTGTTCCCCTTGTACATATGATGTACTTATTATGGTAATAGCTAGGTATTAACCCTGAACCTACCCTTAAACCTAACCTTAACCCATGTTAACCTTATATGACCCAGTACTCTCTTAGGTAAGTACATGTGAGTGCACATACTGTAAAATAAAGTGCAAATCTTTTATCTATTGGGAATTGATTAGATTGTGAAAAGTGACAGGTGCTTGAAAAATATAGGAAAGTTGTTTCAGAGGCAGTTATACATTTTCTTGCTTTAGAATAACATGCAGTGAATCATGTACGAAAAGATCAAGTGTGTGCATAAAAAAAATAAAAATAAAAAAAGAAACATTTTTCTTTGCACATCTATATTACCATTCAGTGTCCTGGTACATTAGCTGACCATCGGTGCGGTGGGATTTTGGAGCCCCTTTCTGTGCCCCCTCCGTCTCCCTGATGAATATTCAGGACTTTAACGCCTTTTCACAGCAATAATAGGCCAGCCATTGCTGGCCTGCCTTTGGGGGAAACACTCCACGAGAAGCAGATTATTTCAACCTGTGTGTGTGAAAGAGGCTCATTCTTTCTTAAGCCGCCTTCCAAAGGATGAAATCTTACTTGCAAAACTCCTGTTGCCGCCCCGGAGCAGCGAGCGAGACGGTTTACAGGTGGCCTGTGCGTTTCGGAGGCGAGAGAACCAAACCCCTGCAGCCCTCCATCATCACCGTCATCCTCAACTCCCAAACTGTCCCGGAACGGAGGAACGTGCTGGATTCGTCTTGGGCTGTTTTGTCCAAACTGGCGGCGCAGATGGGATAATGACTTTTACAAACAGCATTCTGATGAGAGGAGGGGAAAAGGAACGGTATGTAAAATGCACAAAGGCCTCCATAAGCACATCGGGCTCTGCATCTGGAACAAACTAAAAAGATGTTTAATAATTTAGAAGCAAGCAGGCAGGCCTGCTGCAGCTGTTGTGTGCAGACGAGCATGAAAGGCGTCTATGTGGCAGCTGGCTCGTGCCTCTCCCCTGGTTTCGGTGTGGTGAGGAGACGGCAGATTTGGGATTAGTCAATCCCTGATACTCCTGCCCATCTGCCACCAAGACCCCTCCGCTAACTCGCTCCTACAAAAGACGGAGGGAGAGAGAGAGAGATAGACAGGAAAGAGAGGCAGTGCACCGTGCACATTATTAGAAAACGGTCCTGGATGCTGATTGGTCAATACAGCATTCCTGCATGCTAAATTACACAATATAGTAACGGTTATGATGCAAAACACCTGTTCAACCATCACTGCGCTGCGCTGATCGTTATTGGTGGCATTAATAAAATATTTTAAAAAATTCTAATACATATTTTTAGGCACTTTAATTAGTTTTTGCTGCTTAATATTCTTTGTGGAAACTGTGATACTGACCCCAAACTTTTCAATGGTAGTTTTAGACTTTTATTTTATTTTATTTTAAAAATGTAATACTTTTATTTAGCAAGGACACATTAAATTGATCGAAAGTGACAGTAAAGACTTTTACAATGTTATAACAGAGTTCTATTTCAAATAGTTCAAAGATCCATTTTTTTTTAATACTTGAGCACCAATAGCTTAATATTTGATCATAATTCAGTAGCAAATCAACATATTAGAATGATTTCTGAAGGTTTCAGATTACTGAATATTCAGTTTTAACATTAAAATAGAAAACGTTATTTTATTTCACAATATCATTGTTTTTACTGTATTTTTGATCAAATAAATGCAGCCTTAGAGCATAAGAGACTTCCAGTCCAGACTTTAGACAAGTGTAAACTGTGAAGATCATAATCCTCTCTGAAAGCACATGCACATATTCATGTGCACTCACACACACACACACACACACACACACACACACACACACACACACCCCAGAACACACGATCGGCCCCTTCACCCCAGCGCATGTTTTGTTGACATGTGGCTAGAGCCGCGGCACTATCATTCCGTCGCTCCAGGGCACGTTTTGCACTCCACACATTTTCACGAATACAAAATGTCGCTGGCCACAAACAATGCTCGGGTCTAATTGGCCGAATTAACCAAGTCTTGTCTCTCGTCGCCACACTGATTAGCAAAGCTCAGCTGGGACGGTTGGAGGGGTTGGAAAGCCGGGGGGAGGATTGTGGGATTTGTGATGGGGTGGGGGGGGCAGGTGAAGCAGCGCTTGCCCATGAAAGAGAAGCGGTCCTGGGTAGAGCCCCAGCTGGGCCCCCTGTCTCAGAGTGCCAGGAAGATCACGGATAGCAGTGAGGGGGGGATTTGTTGCATTTTGTGCCTCTTTTCTGCTTTGTCCTAAAACACATACAACCTAAAACACATTTGCTTTGCATTTTGCCAAAAATTGATACCATTATAATTGCTTAAGCCTGCTAAAGCAAAGATCACTATTAAAACGTCTTTAAAATAATTCAGTAAATAAATACATTACAAAAATACTAATAATATAAATCTAAGAACACTATAACAATTAATACTATTATTGTAATAATGCTATAATAAAACATATTACAATAAATAGTATTACATTCAACATTTCTTTAGATTGTCTATATCATACTACAACATAAAACAAACAGGTATAACAATAAAAGATGAAACTATAATTTCACAAAATCTCTGGGACTACAAAACTCAACAACGCTAATCTAGTTTTGATGAATCACTTTACATTTATTTCACTTTCTTAATATTCTACTAGATTAATTTGCACTAAAAAAAATGACTATTTCTACATTTATTGGAAATCTAATATTAATACACTGTGAATGACACTTTCAAATTTATCATGGCAATTTAAAGGTCCATTTCAGGCCAATAAATCAAATCTAAAACGCATAAAAGTTATCTAAAAATTTTTTTTTGCTGATCATGTGGTGTATTTTTGGGAAGCCTTTTAACTGGCCAGTGCTCCGGGGAGATATTAAAAAATGAGTCTCTAGTATTGGGTAGTAGATTAAACCTCGGCTCCAACAAAAAGAGGAATCGGGAACAAACCTTTCCCTCTGTAATTTTTCCCAGGTGACTTTACCAAGGGAATATGTGTTCAAGGTTGTGGGACAAGGTCCTGATAGTGACAAAGCACAAAGACGGGAGTTTATTCCACCTCAATATGGTCTGTGATCTCAGAGGAGATCTCCCAGCTGTCCAATAGCTCGCCGGTTGACTCCTTTACCCGAGTCCCATGTTGCGCTCCTATAAGATCAATCTCGGTATCTCTTCCGCTTTTAAGGCACGACCATAGCCAACAGTCGGAAGCACATTAAGTATTTTCCTCTCCGTCTCGCTCCCATAAGGCCGCAAACAACAAACTCCCAGAGTTGGGATGACGGGGAGGAGGCAGATATTCCAGCTGTACTCAAGTGCTGGTAGTTAATTCTTCACTCGCCCAGAGCCATACGACTACCCCGTGTGACGCTCCTGATGTACTTTTGCACGATTAAAACACATTTCTGATACAGTTAAGTTTCAGACGGCTGTCATTAATTATATTTTACTTAATTCCCAAGCCTTCTCCCTCTGTTCCTTTTCATTTATACTCTTTTTTTTTTTCCCTTAACCCGCCTTGCGTTTTGGGAGCGTCCAACGCCGTCCTACTTAGCTTTTCTTTGTCTTGTCTGTGATCTTCAAATGGGAGGCATCACCGCTGATCAATCGTCCACGTTTCTCCCAGCACCTCTGTTTAAACCTGGGAAATCACTCGTCACTGGTGGAAAAAACAGTAATTATATTCCCCGTAGAGCGGCTCTGTGCGTATGATCAGGGATCTGTCTTGAGATGTGGCGTTGGGAAAACTGATCTGATGGTGTTCTGATCTACTCTGCTTCTCTGAGGTTTTTTACCAGTTTTGTTTTTCTCAAAAGCACAAATAGATGCAAAGTGGAACTTATATTGCTTGTACTTTATCATAACTTTGCAAACTTTTTTTTTTGCAAAATACAATATCCTTCCTTGAGTTTCATGCTAAGGCATTGGATTCTCATGCACATGTAAACATTTCTTAAGAGATTTTTATCTGCATCATTCATAATAGCATCAAATGAGTGATTACTGTAATTATTATAGGTTCACCTGATTTATTCTGTCAAACCGGTATGATTCACTTTCTTCCATGGAAGACAAAATAAGACATTTTGAAAACATTTACTGGTTATTCCATGCAAATTAGAATAAATGTGGATAGGAGTTTTCAAAGCCTCAAAAAGCAATAGCACCATAAAAGTATCATACAAGTATGCCATATGACAGTTTGAATCTGATCTATTTATTGAATAACTACATGACAAATTATTCTTTCAATGAGCAGACTCAATTATCCGGTTGCAGAGTTAACAGCTCACTGGAGGGAGAGAAGTGAAAAAAAAGTTATATAGATTTTGAACAATATAACACAAATTGGTAAATGCAAAGCGTAACTTTATTTTTTTTTTCAGAAATGCCACATCCTTTTATTATTATTATTCCTCAAATACATGTTCCATGCTAACCATTGGTGCACTGTCATGTAATTGTGCAATTTAAGAGATTGAATTAATAATTCTGAGGTAGGGTAAACATTGCTTAGAAGATCAAATAAAATAGTGATTACGCTATTTTTTTCCCCATGAAAATTCTGTCCTTATTTATTGTCAATCACGTATGATTTTCTTTCTTCTTTGAATGACAGAATGAGAAATCTAGAATAATTGTACTGATTATTCCATACAATTAGAATAAATGGAGACAGGAGTTTTCAAAAAGTCTTAAAAAGCACGAAAAGATCATAAAAGTATGAGTTCAATCTGGTCTGACAGATCCATTCAATGAAACAAAGCAGAGTTTAACAACTCACTGGAGGGACAGAAGTGAAAAAGTTATAGGTTTTGAACACATAATAATATTTAGAAGCAAAGTATAACTTTATGAAGGAAGTTTTTTTTTCTTGCAAAATGCAATATTAAAACAGTAACCACAGTATCATTGTTCCTCACGGACCACCTCTCTCTCTCTCTCTCTCTCTCTCTCTCTCTCTCTCTCTCTCTCTCCCTCTCTCTCTCCTCTCTCTCTCTCTCTCTCTCTCTCTCTCTCTCTCTCTCTCTCTCTCTCTCTCTCTCTCTCTCTCTCTCTCTCTCTCTCTCTCTCTCTCTCTCTCTCTCACTCACACACACACACACACACACACACACACACCTCTTGTGCCCCGGAGCCTCTTGGTCTGACTAAAGTGACACGGGGGGCTGCAGTGCTGCCGCGGGATATGCAGGGCTCAAGGTGACCAGTGGGTTCTTTCATCAGCATCACGGATCGATACGGATTGGAAAAGAGAGCCCTTCCGCGTCCCAGAGGACCAGTCTCCAGCGTCCAGCTGGGGGCGAGCCCTGAGCCAGGGCTTACGCTGAAATCACACCTCCCGTCCTGACAGATACAGAGAGGATAATCAGATACAATCAGACACTCAGTGTGATCAGCCATATATCACAACATCACTATTAAAGCAATAATTCACTTACAAATGAAAATCATTTACCACTGCAAATGCCGCCCCTCGTGATGTGTCAATTCTGCATGCTGTTATTTTTTAGATTCTTTTCCAAACAATAAGGTTGCATGAACAATACATTTGTCACAGTATTTATTCATCTTTTTAAATGTTTGTTAATAAAAAAATATATATAAATGTTCAAAATTCATGTTAGCGCTGGTCCATTAAATAATATTAACATGATACAACTTTTTCTAATGTATTAGAAAATGTTGACATGAACATTAACTAAGATTATTAAAATAATGCTTTAAAGGTATTTTTCATTGTTTTGTCATTTTAACTAATGTAGTAAACTAATGCTAACAAATGGAACCTTATTAAACAGTTTTTAAATCAGGACGCAAGAACATAAAAGCATCAGAGATTTAACATAGAAAATCATTCGAGAAAAATGACTTAAATTTGGGTTGTATGTTGTGATCACCATGAATTGTTGTTTGAAAACAACATGGTGTATAATTATGTTTTTCTTATTTTGACTATTCCTCTAAAGCTGTGGATGTTAATGGTAAAATCGTAAGCTTGAACTTGCAAATTAATATTTACTGTTGGGCATTATTTGACCTGATCATGATTACAGGTATCCCATGATGCACTACTGCAGACATTTTTATCCTTGGCGTCCCATAATCCCAGACCAGGGTGTTCCTATAAAAGATTTCCAGCTGTGCACAATGATCGTACATTCATAAATGCAGATCCTAATTAGTGATGGGTTGCCGTCTGCGCTAAAGATGTTGCCTTTAAGAGCAATAGAATTTTCTCTTAAATTGATCACTTGAGGAAATCAGACTGTACCCCCTTCTCTGTGTCATCCGCACCCCGTTGCCCCGCTGAACCCCACCCTTTCGCTCTCCTACTGCATACAAGGCAATTACGGGCGGCGACATTGTGCGACGCTGCGTTCGGGTTGCAGCTGGACAGATATTTGAAACAAGTCAGTGTTTAATTAGGTTACACAGTCATTTCCTACCCTGCAAATTAAAGCCCCAGAACCTCACACAATTAATCTGCGTCTGCAGGTCCCGTGCGGTTCCCCTGGAGAACCCGCTCCGGTTCTTCAGATCTGACCCTCTGGGCCCTCGCTGCCACAGGGAGAAAAGCAATTATAAAAACAGCCCTCACTCTAATCGGCACAAACTCTTGCACATGCACAGTTATTGATATTCTGGAAAAAAGGGAAGTTAATTTAGCTCCTGACTTTTAATTGCTAAAACAGTTTTGTTATGTGTTACAGTACCAAATACAGCTTTGACAACATAATACTCCTGTGTATTTAACGGCGGCTATTAGGTTGATATACTGGTTGGAGATATCTTGGCCAAATCACTTTGCTTCATGAAATGTTAAAACACTTTTGTGTGAGCCAAAAACAAAAATAGTAATTAAAAATGCCCTTCACGTGTTAAATAGTCATAGCCCAATTTCAAACCTCCCAAAGCAACTATTGGACAACATAAACCTATATGACAAAATCAGCAACATTATTAGTTATCTTAGTATAAGTACATTGCACATCCTGAGTAATTTTGTTTTGTGTAACAGTATATAATTAAACTATATCTTACCTGCAATTTTAAATAGAGGTGTTTGCTAAGGCAAACATCACTATTAAAGTCACGGATGTTGATCTGAATAAACCCACAAAGTATTTCACTTTGGTTTTACTCGTTCTGTGCTGGTTAAGCCACAGACATGAGTGATTTGAGATAAACCATATGAAAATAGGTAAATAGATCCATAGACTATTAAAAAAAAAAGTCTAAATGCATATCTAGGCATGGCAATGTGATAATACACAATGTATAGATATACACTCATGTCACACACACGCATATCAACACTAGCAGCACCATTGCAACAATCCACAACACCCTATCATCCATCTAGCAATTTCATGGCAACACTCTAGAATCCACCTAGCAACACCCTGGCATCCACCTAGCAACACCCTGGCAATGCATCCTAGAATCCACCTAATAATTGCAAAGCAACACCCTAGCAACCACCAACAACACCCAAGTATCCACCTAGCAACTGCAAAGCAACCACCGACAACCCCCTTAACATCCACCTAGCAACAACCTGCCAATTATTGACAACATCTTAGAATCAGCCTAACAAATGCATAGCAACAGTGTAGCAATCATCCACAACATCATAACATCCACCCAGCAATTGCATAACAACACCCTAGCACCCACCCAAAACATTGCAACATCCAATCTGCAACTTCACAGTGGCATCCTAGCAACCATCCACAACACCTTATCATCCACCTAACAATTGCATAGCTACCCCGTAGCAGCCAACCACCTACAACATCCTAGCATCCACCTTGGAACTGCATATCTCCAGCATTTCAACAACCAATAACAACACCCTAGCATCCACCTAGTAACTGCATAGCAACCACCCACAACACCTTAGCATCCACCAAGCAACCACCCACAACATTGCAGCATCCACCTTGCAACTTCAGTGGCATCCTAGCAACCATCAAAAACACCCTGGCATCCACCTAGCAACTGCACAGCAACACCCTAGCAACCACCCACAACACCTTAGCATCCATCTAGTAACTGCATATAGCAACACCCTGGCATTTTTTAGTATGACAAACACCACTCATGATTTCTTAAGAATATATAAAATGTAGTTCACTATGTTAGTACATGATTATGTGTAACAAGGGCACTACATCGGTAGGATTAAATCCATTCAATGGTCAGTGGACTTCATGGTGAGAGGCTTGACAAGGTGGCCAGGTGGGATGCTTTTTTTTCTTTTTTTAAATAGAAAGTTTTTGTGTGGCAAAGTGGAACACAAGAAGTACACGGAAAGAGAACAAGGAAAAGCCATTTGACCACACGCCATGCCCATGTCCCATTTTTGTAGATAATTTCCCCTAGAGTCAAATTTAATTGCTGCTTGAGTGCCCTCAATCTTTAAACATTCTCCATCATTCTCTGCGTCATTTATTTTTCAGGATGACAAAGGAACGGCTAAAAAAAGGCATGCAAACAGAAAATACCTCACCTTTAACGATCGGGACCGCATGACAGGTAACGACACATTTAAAGACCTGTTTAAGAAGGCCTGTCCTCATTCGTTTTAGCACATTAAAACCGAGCTTAGGGCAGCAGAACGGGGATTTGCATTCTCTTCAGAAGCTGACTTTGCAAGTGTGTTTGTCTACAAAGCAGTTTAAAATGAAGCTATACATGATTCATGTTTGCTGCTTTCAAGTTGCTCCTCGCTCCAGAACAGGACTTCACATTACTGTAGGCTAATTATTTGAAGCTGACTTGGGCAGGAGAGACAGGTTGTCTGGGATGGGAAACATGTGAAAGTGGAGGGAATACTAAATAAGAACACAGGAAGAGATGGGAAAGGCAAGAAATGTTGGGGAACATCATATCTGCATTGGGCCACAAGTAACATGTTAGTAACATTAAGGGCCCTTTTTTAACAATCTAAGCGCATGGTCTAAAGCTCACAGCACAAGTGCACTTAGGACGTGTCTGAATCCACTTTTGCTAGTTTAACGATGGGAAAAATGGTCGGCACGCCCGGTGCATGGTCTATTTTACCATTGAGCTCATTTTTTTGTAAATTTGGAGTGCTGTCAGTACAGAGAACAACGAACAAAAATCGGTGTTGCCTACACCGTGTTATCCTCTTTTTAAAATTTGCACCCTGTTGACTTAAATTGGGCAAGTTTTAAACCTGCTTTTAGCCTCTTAACATCCTTGATGTGTCATTACAAGTGCACAGCCAATGTGAGTGATTCCTTCAGAGTGAACGCGGGTGAATCTGACTGCAGTAGATGTGAAAGATATGAATAAAAGTGATGTTAATTCAGCCAGCGCACATACCTGTATTTACTTGCTGTTTTCGTTCGAAGTCCACAGTAGTCGATTGTCGAGTTCTCCACTGTTGCTTAGTTACCTATGATCACGCGCGTGAACTTGACAATCGACTTTGGACTTCAACCGAAAACAGGAAGTAAATACAGGTATGTGCGCTGGCCGAATTAACTTAATTTTTATTCATATCTTTCACATCTACTGCAGTCAGATTCACCGTGTTCACTCTGAAGGAATCACTCACATTGGTTTCAGTTGATCAATGGCGCAGTCTATTTCAGTTGCCTCAAAATAGCAACGCGCCAACAATGCGCCTTAACACACCTCGTTTTCAGACCAGCAGCCCATGAGCGAACAGATGGGCAAATGATAACTGAAACTAGAAACTCAAGAAACACTTGAGTCGCGCCTGGCATTCTGATAGGGTCCAAAGTCTGTTTTACTTTTTCAAATAAGTATCACGCATGACATTTTCTCTTAATTGCAATCGAAATCCTCTCCCTTCCCCATGCTGGGAAAAAATAGCCGTATAAAAGGAGTTTAAAAATGGCAAAATACCTCCGCTAAATAAACTAAATCCAGTTTCTTCAGTGGAATCAAGTTGTACCTAACCATTTCAGATGACAAAATTTGTGTGTTGCTTCAGAACACAGGAACAAATGAGTATCATAATATTAACACTCTAGTAACTACTATTAACTAACAAGAAACTCTGATTAACGAATTAGTAAGTAATAGTGCTTAGTTGAATGATGTAGTTCACTATTACTTAATCTATAACTATTATTTGTTCATACTTCCCATAGGACTTAGAACTACTGTATATAGGTTCATAATTACCATTTGTTCCTGTGTAGTAACTCATTAATTATGGAACCATATTCTAAAGTGTTACCCAAAATTCCAATGTAACTCATACATCCATAGTTTACTAGTCTTAAACTCCAAAAATCAATTGAATTGATCAATTTGTGCGTTTCACTCAGCAATCTTACAGTCTCTGAACACACACTTGTCAAGTAAAGCAGACTAGACATTTTATTTGATTGAAAGAACTCTAATTTTAAGTTCACATAATTACTTAAACATTCACTGAGTAACATGGACAAGAGAGGATCCAGTCAAACTCACACTCATTTTTATGGTGCTAAGAAAAAGTAGCAATTTTTTATTTTTTTTTAAGTTGTAAACTATGCGATCATCTCAGGGTAGCTCCGTGTCCATGAAAGACTACAACAGGCCTCATCTGAATCACAGGTGCTACAGCCTAACAGAAATCCAACAATGGTTGGGGAATATCTGTCATTTGCCTCCATCAAAGTGCCTGAGTTTCATGGCGTCACACAGCATGCTCGGATTTTGCTCATCACTTTGATTGTTTTCCTCGGACCACGTGGGATTTCAGAGACACTGCAGTTGAAGTTGGCTTTAAGACGCATGAAACATCTGAGCAGCAAACCCTCGTCCTTGCTGAGCAAATTAAAAATGTATTCGCGCTCCTCCTCCCGGCTGACTTTCGATCGCGCGTGCCCACGTCCCACTGAACAGAAAATAATAATAATAAATATATATATATACGTATATATGTTTGATAGTCACAAGAAGACTTTTCGCTCATCAAGTGGAAAAATACATCACGATGTATCCCGTCCTTGTTTTGATGTTCCGTCACCTTTGTTCTTGAGATGATGAGGTTAAGTTTTGGAGAGGAAATCTCCACGCTCTGCCTCCAGTCTTTCCATTTGTCTTTCATTTTGATTTCATGACAGAATGGCGCACCGAGGGCATTGTTGAGGTACAGGGGATTCTCAGAAAGGAACTAAATATATTTTTTGTTTTCATAATTAATTTAAAGTTTCGATGCAAGTTTGTCATGAATAAAGGAGAAGAAACGGCAAAGTGATTCCGGGTTTTTGAGAGTGAACACTACAGTATGAAAGCTTTGTGTCAGAGAGGGGCTGAATTATTTATGCTTTGACAAGACAATGACATTATTTTGTCCCACATTTCTTTTAAAGGAGCAAAACTGTATGCATGTGAAACAGCCTTAGCTCAATACATCTTTCATTGGAGACAGAATCATGCAGAAGACTAAGGCCTGCTCCCTCACAAAGCCACTACAACGTGAGTCAAGGTCACAAAGTCAGAAGGATTGATTAAATGACATTCCAGAGCCAGACCATTAATCGTAAGTCATTCAAGATGGATTGAAAAATGGTAAGAAAGTGGATCTTGCTTTATCGCTATATGGTACCAGCACTGAATGACACTTTTTATTTTACAGCCCTGCTTTGCATGAACATACTATGTATTTATTGTAGTAATGACACTAGCTGGGTAACAACTAGGCCTGAACCTACCCCTAAACCTTAACTTAATTCATGTAGTTATCTTACATTACTCAGTCATTTTGTGGGTAAGTACACAGTAGGTACATTGAAAGTGCACATGCTGTAAAATAAAGTGCAACCACCACTTTCACTAGCTTTTGGTGCAGATACAAGGATAAAAACGGGTTTCCGAACTTGGGTGTGCAGTTCATGCAAAATCAGATTATTTTGATTATTAAAAAAATGATTTTTTTTGACAACCAGCTTACATCTTATTCAGTGACGTACGACTCACATTGACAGAGATATATCCGATCTGTCTGCTTACACGGCAGACGGAATGCACGTATCTGATTCATATCAGATTTATTTCCACATATGAATGAGGCCTGAAACTGGTCTGAGAATATCGGAATCCATGTGCTTTTTTCCTGCTTACATGTTCGTGGGTCATATGATCCGATCTGTGCCACATGGGAGGAAAAAAATCATCAGAATTGTGTCACTTGAACCGTAATGTACAGTACATGCAGCCAAAGAGAACAGAACCCTGGACCACAAAACCAGTCACATGGGTCAGTTTTTTTAAATTGAGATTTATACATCATCCGGAAGCTGAATTAATAAGATTTCTATTGGTGTATGGTTTGTTAGGATAGCACAATATTTGGCCGAGATACAACTATTGAAAATCTGGAATCTGGGGGTGCAAAAAAATCGAAACATTGAGAAAATCGCCTTTAAAGTTGTCCATTTATGTTTGCGATTGTGCTGCATTCACTCACAAAAATAAATGTTTTCTATATTTACGGTTGGAAATTTACAAAATATCTTCATGGAACATGTTCTTTACTTAATATCCTAATGATTTTTGGCATAAAAGAAAAATCGATAATTTTGACCCATACAATGTATTGTTGGCTATTGCCACAAATATACCCATGCGACTTATGACTGGTTTTGTGATCCAGGGTCACATTTGTGTTCATGCAGTCTTGCCATTGAGCGTGTAGTTGTTGAGGCCGTGTTCAGTATGCACATCCCGGCGATGAGGGGGGCAGCCGTGCCCTGTGGACAGATTAACAAGTGATTGTACACGAGGGAATAAGACAAGGACACCAGACCGGCAACTTTGTCTCAGCAGTGACAAGAGCTCAGCGGTGTCAAACACCCATCAGCCACGTGTGCGCACTTTGATATAAGACTGTAGCTGCGAGCGAGATCGGATGGGCATGTGTGTGTGTGTGTTTGTATGATGGGGTTAGCAGATTTTCACATGATAAAGCATGAAGGTGAGGCAGGAGGCAGCCTGAAAGCCCCAAGCGCAAGTCTTTACCTCTGTTTGTTAAGAGTTTTAAGCAAAGATCCCACTGGCCATAAACTCCAGACCTATCAGGAAGAGACCCTGAGACCCTGTGGATGCAGAAAAACCACAAAGCATCTTTAATGCAAATACCAAATGTCAAAGCCTGGCATTTGACAAAGAGTTTTGAACATAATGTGAAAACACAAGGTTTTGTTCTAAAGTGCAATTCAACAATATACAGAACCCAAATGCAGATAATAAATTGTATTGTGAACTGTGAAATACCAAATTAGTATCTATCTATCCCACATACAGATATATATATATATATATATATATAGACAGTATAATGTTAAATATACATAAAATATAGATTTAATATTTAGTATATATCTTATACTGAAATAACTGTAGTTATTAGCACATTATTATATATAATTTATTTTATGAATAATACTTATACAGTAGGTGAAGACTGCACGATCATGTGATTTTTTTTTTACAGCACCATTAAGCACCATTAGCTTTACCAAATGAAACTGCAAAAATAAAGACATTTTCAAACAGCTTTTTCAAACCCATCACTGGTCATCACAGTCACAGGCAGAACACCGTTGGTTAATCCAAAAATAGAGAAACTGGCATCTTCTCCGTAGTCTTTACCTACTGTAGATACAATGATAAGAGGAGGAGAAAAGGAGTTTCTTAAATGTTTTGCTGGCGCCACTGAGTGGAATCAACTCAAATGGTTTACTTATAGTTGTCGCCGCATATTAAGCTTGGATATGAGAATATGTTTTAACTTATGAGATCCATTATCTGGGCTGAAATCATCCCATGCTCTTTCTTAATCAGTCTAATGCTGCATTTAAGATATCTTAAGATATGTCATATCTGTGTTGTATCAAACACACATGCTCACTGCCCGCCAGTGTCCCCCTGCTAAGCTCATTCTAGTCTAATTAATTTGCTCTTATTAGCTAAATATGCTTTTGAAGGGCCGGTCTCTGTGTTGTGACACTATTTGCCCGATAGAACTCTTGTAATAAAGTGTACACATTCACCAGATAATTGTGCGCTGATACTGATGGTGCCCCTCAAGTGCGTACACTTGAACCCATGGCGCGCCAGTGTGTGTGTGTGTGTGTGTGTGTGTGTGTGTGTGTGTGTGTGTGTGTGGTGGGGGTTGGTCGGACTGCATTATTCATTTCCACTGCTGAGTTTCAGGGTGGCGTTGGGGGAACAGCGTCCCTCCCTGACTCTGTCTGAGCTCAAGGAGAGGCAGAAAATTAACAGGCCAGACCTGTTCACATGAACTAATAGCTCAAAGCCACTCTCAAAGACAGATAAATAGATATTTAAATTGCATTTACTTTGGAAATTCAACTGAGATAGTTTTCATTAGACATGTAATCACTGGCTGAGTGCAAACCGAGTGATGTCGCCTTGCTTAAGATGAACGAAATAAAACCTGATTCATACTTTGCTCTTAAGACTAATGACATGTTCCTGCCATACTGATGTTACTATTAAAATGATAATTTAAGGTGACAAGTTTAAGTAATAATCAAATATCCACTCAGATGTATAAAATGAAAGCTGTCAGTTAAGAAAAGAACACGGCAAATAAACCAGGAAAAATATCCCTATTAACCTGAAACACTTGAACTTCTGGAAAATTACCTGAAAAGAAGTTCTCTCAATAAAGGCGTCTTTGATCATGTGAACTGCCATTTACAAAATTAATTTAGCTATATTTTATATTTAAAGAGATAGATAGATAGATAGATAGATAGATAGATAGATAGATAGATAGATAGATAGATAGATAGATAGATAGATAGATAGATAGATAGATAGATAGATAGATAGATAGATAGATAGAATATGTTAAGAATAAATAAATGCTGCACAAAATAAGCTTGTAATTCTATCAATGCATTGTGTTTCTCAAGAAATTAAAGTAATACAAGTTAGAATAAACAGATCTGAATACCAAGAAAAGAGAGAAATTAATAATTAATAAACAAACAGAAAGGTAGAAAAGTTGTCAGTTTTTGTTTGTCAAAAAAACAGTGAGTGAAGCAAAACTCCTCACGTGCAAGTGTAACAGCTCCCAATGGCAGAAGAAACAGAGAAACTGAACATCTCCCTCCTCCTTTGATTCGTCCCTTGCCGTTTTTCCGGATCGGTTTGCTCGCGTCCGGGCCGCTTCCCGCCCACCCCGCGGGAGCAAGCACCGTCCGTCTGAAATTCTGCCGGAATAAAAATTTCATTGGCATTCCCCTTCATACTCTAATAAAAGAAGATACATGGACTTATCGGAGGTGGGGAGATTCCATCCAGCACAAAGCCTCGTCTGCTACAATCATTCTTAGGGGCCGTAAAAAGTGTGCATGTCAAACGAGCCCCAGGGACGGCCCCTCAGCTGAGGTGATCTGCAGGTTTAGCAAAGCGAATTGACTGGACACTGTCAGTTAATTAGGCATTTCAATACACCATTTCTCAGACGGGCTTTTCTAGGCGACTGTGGGTAACTGAATATATTTCTTCTCTTTCGAGCTTTACGGCCGGGCCCTATATCAAAAGCTTTGCGCAGCCGAAAGATGGGGATGCTGTCTTTAACTGGGATTGACAGAGGCTCGCTTCTGAAACGCATCACCAGAATTGGAGAATAGGTAAATTTGTCAGGAGACAAAGGGCTGCCAGAGTTTGAGGCAATACGTGCTGTATATTTTTCAGATAATAAGGCATTAAATAGATCTGAACAGCTCAAAGAGGGATCTGGGCGGTTATTGCGGAAGCACGGCAGGCAGAAATCCCTGACAATACCCTGTTCAGACAGTTTTACATTGTTTCAACATACATTTATCATCTTTCTACGTCCAAATGTGATCACTCAGTGCACTCTACAGAACATCATATATTACATTATTCCAGGAGGGCAAAGATTCCCGCGCCTGCTGAGAAACAGACCTCGGCACGCGCTCTCTCTCTCTTTCTCTCGCCGTAAATGACGGCGCTGTCTTACAGCCTTCTGCCAATTTAAACTAACAGTCTATAAATCTCAGCAGCTATGCTACACATGCTGCTTTACGAAAGCTTCGACTCAAATAATACATGCAACAACTAGATTTTACATTTTCTGAGGAACATGCGAGGACTGCTTGCCCATGCAAAACTCTTGTGGGTGGTTGCCAGGGTGTTGCTAAGGTGTTTTAGTGCATTGCTTTGTGCTTGCTTACTGGTCCAAGTCTATGGAATATTTCCACTTGCCAGGCAAAACTCAGAAGCCTCTCTGTAATAACAAGCACAAACGTTCTGGGATAAGTTACTTGCCAAAATGTTTGACCCTAATTATGAGTAATTAATAATCATTGTAATGTTTTGCCTTTGCAAATATGCCTACTACTACTAAGTTCAACCCATTATAGGCTATATAATTCATTAAAAACATACTTGAATAGTGTACTGGGAATTATGATCACACCAGAATAGGGAAAAAGAAGTACAAGTAAGAACAAATCAAGGTTTGATTGGTCAAAAATGTGATCTGTCGGAAGCTTGACACCAATTTTAATTCTCAATTTTGTTAGAAAAAAGTAAAAACAATTACATTTTAATTACAATTTCTGATAGATGCAAAGTGTATTGTGTGTTTGGATCCTTAAAGTTGGCATGAAATGGAAATTCACACTATTTTCTAAATGCATCTTAATGATCTTATAAATGTGAACGATTCATCCATGCATGTTTCATTTCTTTAAAAAAGCTTGACCTCGTAATTTTAACTGCAATGCCATTTTTAGTGGGTGAAAAAACAGACTTCTCTAATCATTTAGTCTGCTTAAACACCATCATTGCAAGCTCGTGTTCATTTGCTTCCATTCAATCAACAACCAATACATAGAACCATGAAGTCCTCGTCCAACTTTTTCTTAATCCAATTCGCTCTGATATATATATTTAAGATTGTTTCCGCCACAGAATAAAAAAATAGATAATTGCTCACCCTTTTAAAGATAATTGTGACTTTTTGAGAAAAAAAAGTCATAATAGTGAGATATAAACTTGCAATTGCGAGAAAAAAGTCATAATTGTGAGATAAAAAGTCAAAATTCAGTGGCGGAAAAAAGCTTCCATAGATATACGTCACAATGCGGAAAAAAATATCTGCCACTATCTCAGGTACACTGCAACTTTAAAGTCACCATTTCATGTTGACCTTGAGGCCCCAAAACCCATTTTTCCAAATGATGAACAAAGTGCTTAACTTGTCTTGATTTGATCAAATGTTAAATGGTTGTATCTTAAAAGTGAATTGTATACCTGAATAGAGGCAGGTAGTTGAAAAAAAAAAAAAAGTAGGAATTTGTGACATCAGCTAAAATGGATGTCACAAATTTTGCTTACAAAGCCATTTAAAAAAAAATAAATCTGCATTGCTGAATCATGCACGATATGACCAGATGCAAATAGATTCAATTTAAACGCTGTTGACTTGCAACAAACAGTGACGAGTGAGAAACAACCGTAGCACTGACACAGCTCATTCATCTGTGCCCGTGTTCCTATAACTGACAATGACGGAGGAATCCTGGACAAAAAGAACAACAGTGAGGAGTGACGAAAGCAAACCAGAAGACTGTCAACGACACAAGTGGCCTCGACACGGCCCTTTTTGGTTCCATGTCACGGCTGTTTCACTCAGACAGAGGTGGTTATGGTAATGTTTGTTGAGTCGGGTGGGTTTGTGTTTATTTATATCTTAACAAGCTGCGAGAGGGAACACGAGCGCGTGTACGCGTAACTTTTCTTTTGGCAGCGGTGGTGTGAGATGGGGGTTGGCTGACAGGGCTTCTCGCTAGAGGCTTTCAGGTCTCTTTACACTGGCTTCTGAGGACTTTTCATGTTCTTATGGAAAATATCCCTTTGAAATCCCTGTGCTGCACATTTTAATCTCATTTGTGGGGGAGAGTGATGCTGAGACAGGCCTGGGGAGAGCGCGAACTGCCTTTCTCTAGCGCGCTCTCTCCCTCCTTTTTCTTAGCATAATTTCATTCGTCAGAAGAATCCCTAGGCTGACATAGCTGGAGTGATTTAATTGATTTTAATCATCCACCTGAGAGAGGGAATTTGCGCCCTCTGTCCTGGAAGATAATGCCGGCGTCTTGGAGGATATCTCACTCCTCGTTAATGCTCTTCCATCTCCTGTCACGTTATGAAAGGAAACTTTTGGAAATCACAGCCAGGCATTTGCATAACTAATTGCGCCAATGTGTGCCGTTTCCCCTCACAGCGGAGTCAAATCGCTTAATGTTTTTAAACTCTGTGTGAATGCAATTCAGATTGAATTTGAATGAGCTTCATGTAGCATGATCAAAACTTACTGTAGTGATTTAACATTTGCATACACTGATTTTTATGTTTGTTAGGCCAATGCAACTAAGGGGCGGTTGCATAAACTGCAAAGACTAGTCTTATAAGTTAGTAAAAAAAATGGTTATTTCATACCAGTTACATAAAAACATAGATTGGTATTATTTGATACCAACAAGCAAGACTGATTGCCCCTAGTTCTTAAGACACTTAAGTCTTAACATAATGGCTATGTTTATGCAACTGGCCCCAAGAGTCAAGGTTTAATGGATTAACTTGGTCTAGTTAACCCCTGCTAAAGGAATAGTTCAAACAAAAATGAAAACTTTTGTTCCAAACCTGTATAAATGTATTTGTTCTGCTGAACACAAAGGAATATATTTTGAAGAATGTTTATAACCAAACAATTGATGGGCCCCATTGACTTCCATATTATGGAACATAATACTATGGAAGTAACTGGTGTCCCACAACTGTTTGGTTACCCATATTCTTCAAAATATCTTTGTGTTCAGCATGTATCCCACAAAGGTATCAACAAAGAAATGTGTACAGGGTTGGAACAACTTGAGAGTGAGTAAATCATTTTTTCACTCTTAAATGCCACACCATTTTGGTGCCAAAAATTGCATTTTTTTTTTTATATCCATTTATACCATTCAAAAGTTACTGTGTACTCTGACAAAACAAATCCTTGGCTAAAATTTCATTAGATGTTAGTAGACAGTGATGTTTAACCAGACAATATATAAACTCAGATTTGTCAGACTATTGCAGGGCTCTTCAAAGCATGAAATAGACCTTCATGGTGTTCAAGATGACATTACAAAGTGAAGTTTTTTTTTAGCTGATTTGAAATGTGTAAAAGCCCAGAAATCCTAATGACTGATGCCTCACCTACTCACCTGTGAGACAATCGCTCTCATTCTCTGTGTCTCTCTGTAGATTTGGTCAGACAGTAGCATGCCCCTGTAATGAGCAGATGTCTGGTGAAGTCTGTGTCTATCAAAGCCGCTGATAATAACTAATGCATAGAATTGATTTGAAAGTTCACCACGGATCTGCAAATTCCCCTGTGCCATTACTCGACTCACATGCTTTCACACTGCCGTGTTCACCTCCTTCTGAGACATTCGCTAAGAATGTGTTGTCCACCCAGATTCAAATAACATATTCTATATTTTCACTCAAGGAGAGAGGCGTAGAAAGGTGTGTTTGTAGAGTTAAGGGACTAAAATCAAATCAATATAAAGCTAGTTTTGGACTTCATAATTATTGATGCATGATTGTAGCCTGTCAAGAAGATGTGCAGATCATATTTCACCCCAAAATATATATATAGAAAAAAAGTTTTGGAAATAAAGTATATAAAAGTGGTATTTGTTGCACTGCTTTTAACTCTGTTACAGAAGTGCATTTTGTACACTACACAATACGATTTGAAAAGTGTTTAGTCAACTCAAATATCCAAGTTGTCACTAAGTACAGCTTTACTTTTCAAGTTGACTAAACTTAAAATGTTACTTTATAAGTTACAGTGTGACTTCACTTTCAGCTGATAACTGGTGCCCAAATTATTGATAAATGGAAACTAAAATCATTGCTAATTCAAACACAAAAGGCTTATGGCAGTGGCAAATATAGACAGACATTATATTTAAATAGATGTAATGCAGAAACAATTGAGCCACAAATGACATTTCCTTTGGGATAAAGGGAAAAAAGTTTTTTTTTTTTTTTTTATGACACAACAACCATTCTCTTTCAGCGAGTCTGTGTAAGTATTTGGCTAAAGCGTCTCTTCCCAGTGATGTGATTTGCCTCTATTTGCATGAACCATCTTATGAGCTTAGAAAGTTATTAATAATTTCTCAATGATTCCAATACATATAATTAAAGATGAAGTTTGTTTACATTCATGAATTATAAATGTGTTTTAGCTACTGTAAATCCTATAATGGTCTGTAGCTTTAAGGACATGATATGAATGAATGCTTAAACCAAATGTAAATATTTTTTGGACAAATAATTATTCACATTTGACATAAAAAATGCATAGCCACATTCGAATCAAATAATCAAATGAGAAATAGTGAGGTTTTGAGGTGGAAATCACTCGTTTTCTCCTCTCATACGCAGCCGGCTACGTGCCTCAATAAACACTAAAATTAT
Organism: Scardinius erythrophthalmus; assembly: GCF_964197995.2. Classification (NCBI taxonomy): domain Eukaryota; kingdom Metazoa; phylum Chordata; class Actinopteri; order Cypriniformes; family Leuciscidae; genus Scardinius; species Scardinius erythrophthalmus. Next base: position 4,855,619 of record NC_138238.1, read on the forward strand.
TCCAGCATTCCTGATCGCTTAAGGGTGAACGTTTGTGAAATGACGTGTTCCTCAGAAAGTTTCAATTTCCTTTCTCGTCTCCCTTTAGAGTTCCACTGCAATTTGTTTTATAAAGAAATCTGGAGGAAAAGCAAATGGAATGCAAAACCAAGCTGTAACAAGCCATTAGTTTGAAAATGGGATGGTGAATATTATAGTACACAAGAATAGCAAAACATGCTAAAAAAACTGCCTGGGGAAGGAATTTAAATATGTAGTTTACTAATATTTAATTTATTGGCTTCGCAAGGGAACCGAGCGTTTAGCAGCCGCATTTTTAGATCAGAAACAGAAAAATACACTGATTAATGTTTCCTCAGACTGACCACAAAGTATTTTGAAAGCTCTAAAGCCAAATTCAACTATACATTCCAGAGAAAATAACTAACTGACATCGTTTCATGTTGTGCAAATGTGCTTGAAATATAATTGTCTTCTATTTTAAAGGAAAAATATCAAGCCTTAAAGTCAACGTGAAATGAAAATGCACATATAATGCACTTATCGCGCACAATTCACACATAACAATATTCCAAAGAATTTTTGTTCTTCAAAATGTAATATTTTACTCCTCCTCTGAAACTCCTTTCCTTTTTTGCCCACGTCATGAATCCATTCTAAACCTATCACCTTCAACCACCACCATTCTGGTTTCACCCACGTTTTTATGTTCCATGCTGTTTAACATTAACTAAAAGCTTGATAAAAAGCATTGATTTTTGCTGTGATTCTGTAAAGAGCAATGTCCAACGTCTAAAGACCTCAACCAGATGCTCACCCGGGGCAAATTTACTTTCCTTCACATGTTTAAGTCTCCATCCATTGCTACAGTATATTCTCACTGCACACCGGGGCCCACAGTGCCCAGCTGTTTAACTGCCTTTGCTTTAGATCTATCAGATCCATCTATCTGGAGGAAAGGTCTAAGAAACACTAACTTTGCATTATACATCTGCACTGGGCAAAGAGTGGCCCTCTTGCCCTGAATAACTCTTCCTCTTTCTCACCATCCTTTCTCTCTCTCTCTCTCTCTCTCTCTTCATACTGGTCATCTTGCTTCACCCTGCTTCCTGTTAGACCAAATTAGCTTTGTAAATACTTTTTTATTCTCTCGTATGAAAATATGCTTGTGTGTGTTACTCGCTGTGCTGAGTAAACAGCAAATGTTGCTTTGTTTTGATTTTCTTGTGCAATCTTAATTGCAAAAACACAATCAGCTGTTTGTAGGGAGGGTGTTTAATCTTTGAATTTAATGATTTGAGGCAGTGTACGCCAGAAGAATCATTTTATTGCTTCCCAAAGGGCTTTTCTTTTTCTGCTTCCTCTCCACCTTCTTTTCCAAGCTAGGCCGTTAACACTGGATATGTGGTTGCTTTTCATCCAAAAAACAAAATGCTTTGCAATCATCAAAATTGGTCGACCAGGAAAAAAGTATTTACATATATATATATATTTTTTTTTTTATATAAGTTGTAATGAAATAAGGAAAAATATTGATGAAAGTAGTTCAATGCTAATTAAAAATGACTATAGAAATATATATATATAATAGCCATGACTATTTTACCCAGTAAAGGCAGCAAAGAGAAAAATATCTTTTTAAAATATAATATAATCTAATGCTTTTAAGTGCTTTCAAAAACAAACTGGGAAAACATCTACTAAAAAAGCAATATAATATTATATATATATATATCGTGTATATGTATATATATATATATATATATATATATATATATATATATATATATATATCGTGTATATGTATATATATATATATATATATATATATATATACTGTGCATATATGTATATATATATATATATATATATCGTGTATATGTATATATATATATATATATATATATATATATATATATACTGTGTGTATATGTATATATATATATATATATATATATATATATACTGTGTGTATATGTATATATATATATATATATATATATATATATACTGTGTATATATATATATATATATATGTGTGTGTGTGTGTGTGTGTGTGTGTGTGTGTGTGTGAGTGTGTGAGAAAGATTATTCATGCTGACAGGTGGTGTAGTTACAGTATCTACCAGCAGGGACTAATTGGCCCACGTTAACCAGGCAACATTAAATCTGCATCAGATCTTAATTCTTTGTGCAATTTATCCTACTTTTCCACCATTTTTTTTTTTTTTTTTTAACAGCTAGCTGTATGCAGGACAGCAAACGGCAGAGATATGAACACGGTTTCATAAGGACTTCTCCTGAGGACTGATGTGAATTTTTCATCCCAGCTGCAGGGGATATGACATCAGCACACAGAGCGCCTTGGGAAAGAGGTGCGCTAGAGCTCAACGTGAGGATGTTTGAGAGGGGGAATGTGTGTGAGAGCCACTCAACTACAACACTACAGCACTGCTGCTCTGGAAACACTGAGACTTCTGGAGAAAACATGGATGGAGATGTCATATCTCTAGTGGCTTTACAGCTGATTCCTGCAGGATATACTTTCACCATTTTTCTTGATTTTTACACATAAAGAAAAGTATACAATTCTAGGTATCATTCATGACTATGGCAGCCAGAAAAAAAAAAAAAAGACATGGGCTGTTTCCAGAACAGCTTGATTTACATATTTACTCATACTATTTTTGTACTATAGCACACACACTGATAAGCCAAAACATTATGACCAGTCACAAATGAAGCGAATATAGCTGATCATCTCATAACAAGGCCACACATTACAGTCATTAGTACACACATTAGATTATATGGAAAGCAAACAATCAGTTTTCAGAAATGGACAGGAATAAAGATCTGAGCGAATTTGACAAGGACTAAATTGTTAAGGTGACCAGGTCAGAGTGTCTCTAAAGCAGCAAGGCTTGTGTCTTGGTCCTGGTCAGCAGTGGTGAGGATTTACCAACAGTGGTTCGAGGAGGAACAAACCAAAAACCGACAAAAGGGTGTTGGGCGCTCGAGGCTCATCGATGCACGAAGGCTATCCCGTCTGATCCGAGCCAACAGAAAGTCTACTGACGCCCAGTCACACCAACAGCATATATTGGGGAGGTGGTCATAAGGTTTTGGCTCATTGTATATATACACTCACCTAAAGGATTATTAGGAACACCTGCTCAGTTTCTCATTAATGCAATTATCTAATCAACCAATCACATGGCAGTTGCTTCAATGCATTTAGGGGTGTGGTCCTGGTCAAGACAATCTCCTGAACTCCAAACTGAATGTCAGAATGGGAAAGAAAGGTGATTTAAGCAATTTTGAGCGTGGCATGGTTGCTGGTGCCAGACGGGCCGGTCTGAGTATTTCACAATCTGCTCAGTTACTGGGATTTTCAGACACAACCATTTCTAGGGTTTACAAAAAATGGTGTGAAAAGGGAAAAACATCCAGTATGCGGCAGTCCTGTGGGCGAAAATGCCTTGTTGATGCTAGAGGTCAGAGGAGAATGGGCCAACTGATTCAAGCTGATAGAAGAGCAACTTTGACTGAAATAACCACTCGTTACAACCGAGGTATGCAGCAAAGCATTTGTGAAGCCACAACACGCACAACCTTGAGGCGGATGGGCTACAACAGCAGAAGACCCCACCGGGTACCACTCATCTCCACTGATGAGTCTCGATTTCTGTTGAGACATTCAGATGGTAGAGTCAGAATTTAGCGTAAACAGAATGAGAACATGGATCCATCATGCCTTGTTACCACTGTGCAGGCTGGTGGTGGTAGTGTAATGGTGTGGGGGATGTTGTCTTGGCACACTTTAGGCCCCTTAGTGCCAATTGGGCATCGTTTAAATGCCATGGCCTACCTGAGCATTGTTTCTGACCATGTCCATCCCTTTATGACCACCATGTACCCATCCTCTGATGGCTACTTCCAGCAGGATAATGCACCATGTCACAAAGCTCGAATCATTTCAAATTGGTTTCTTGAACATGACAATGAGTTCACTGTTCTAAAATGGCCCCCACAGTCACCAGATCTCAACCCAATAGAGCATCTTTGGGATGTGGTGGAACGGGAGCTTCGTGCCCTGGATGTGCATCCCACAAATCTCCATCAACTGCAAGATGCTATCCTATCAATATGGGCCAACATTTCTAAAGAATGCTTTCAGCACCTTGTTGAATCAATGCCACGTAGAATTAAGGCAGTTCTGAAGGCGAAAGGGGGTCAAACACAGTATTAGTATGGTGTTCCTAATAATCCTTTAGGTGAGTGTATATACTAATGTATATACTGTATATGCAGTGTGTGAATTTTCAGTATGCATGGAATAGCTGCATGATCTACTAAACCTGGTCAAATCTATAATATACAACAAAACATATTGTGTGAAATACTGTCTTCTTATAATGCAATGCATTTGACTTTCTATTTTTAGTGTATCAAAATAAGCCATAAGTAATTACAGCCACTTTAATAATGTATTTCGAAAAATGTATTACAAAAACATTAAAATAATTAAAAAGACATAAAATATCAGATTATAATTATGTTTATATCAGTGTTATTGTTAATTAAAACTAAAACTATCAAAATCAAATGAAATAAAATTATTATGATCAAATGAATAAATTTAACAAAAAACTTGAACTGAGTTTCCAATCAAAATAACATTAGTTTAAGTACTGAAATTACTAAAAGTGAAACTGAATTATTATTACATTATTACAATTTTGACATTATTAAATAGATTTTTATACTAAAATAAAAAGTAACTTTGTGTGCTAGTCTATATAGTTACTAGAGTTTTGTGCTTAGATTAACATGCTGACAACAATAAATAAATACTGAAAACAATTGAGAGCACTGTTTCAAATGAAGAGCACTATGGATGTGTATTGTCCCAAATGGCACATTTCATATGCTCTTATGGTCTTGTGGAATTACAATGGCTGGCGTGTGCGCGTGACTGAAGTCCACGAGAGAAGTCAGACTTCTACCTGACAGTCAAAGTGGCGTTACACCGCCAAAGTGCAGACTCGTAAGAAGAGTGCCATTTGGGACAGGGCCTACGTAGAGTGTTCCAAGTGGTAAGCACTGCATTCTCAACACTTCCACAAGAGGTGCTATAACGTACATTTGTATTGCCTGTCTTGGCCAGTTTTCCCTTTCAGGTCAACCACTGTCATGGATGTGCAATGATCTGAAAAGAATCTTGCGGAGCAAGATATATTTATAGTCAGATACCTCAATAAAAACATCCAATTTAATGGCACATGGTTGCAATGCCCTGGCCAAGCATTTGCATTTGTGTTTAGCTTTAAGTTTGTTTCTGGCCTTAGAAGTCAGCTGCCTGCCATGCTTTAGAGTCAAACTATCATCTTTTTAACTTGTTTTTACAGTTGAACATACCACTAGTGCTCTCAATCCCAAAGCCTCTTCATTGAGCAAAAGCGTGTTAAACTGTGCCACACTAGGCCTTGTTTAATTCAGCGGATTCAAATTCTGATCAATCTCGCCCTCTCTCCTATACAGCTACTTTTACAGAGCTTCATTAATCTTTGTTGAATACAATGACATACATCTTTAATGTGCTTGCTGTCAAGTCGCATTTCAGTTAGAGTGCAGCAAAGTGAATGACAGCAAGCAATATTAATAAATTTAACATGGACTGTATAAATTTTTAACAGAACAAGAATGGGAGGCCGGGCTCATCTACCCGCGCCCTCCCTTCCTCTGTGTTTTCAAACCGGCGGATTTTACGGCGAGCGGGACGGGCGCGTTTCCTCAAAGTTGAGGCCCTCAGTATAAATAGATTTACATGTCATTAATAAGTAAATTAGGAAAATGCCTTTCAAGTGAAGACAAGTACATAAGCATAATCTCCATATTAAAGGAGTATCCTTTGAAAAGCCACAGAGGAATTTGAGGAGTCAGGCGATATGTCATGCCGCTCTCGTCTGCTTTCTCTGCACCTTTAATTACAGAGGAGTTTGATTATGGATCCAGCGTCTCACCACCAAGGTGCCAGAAACGAGCAGCATGCAGAGCCACCTATGATCATTTCATACGCATGGAGTCGAGACTTGTGGAAAAGCGAATTAGTGACAGCTCCCTCGTACTCGTTCTTTACTGCTGTAATAATGTTAAAATATTAAGATTAATTCCATCAAAGCTCACTCGCAGAAAAAAAAAAAAAAAAAGAACGAATCCAAAAATGACGATTAAGGATGCTATTTCACATTAAAAAAATTACTGCTGTGATTTTTGGCTTTCGCACAAGGTCCCAGCAGAGATAATTTGCTGTACGTTTAAACCCGATGAGAACCCAGTCTGTCTGTGTTAAATAAGAAAGTTACGCTTGATATGAGACATGTTTTCGCAGTAGCTTTAGCGATTATAGGAAATCATATGCAAAGCCGGAGTCCTGATCCGAAGTTAATTTATAATTGTGTAGAAGTTATTAATTAGCCGACGTGTTATTAGAAGAGCATGCACTACAAAGGATTTATTTTACGCACAACAACACGGGATAGAAGCACTTCCGTAGTCCCTCTCTCTCCCTCTCTCTCTCTCTCTCTCTCTCTCTCTCTCTCAGGATGTTTATTTATTTATTTACTTGGATAAAACCTTTCAAGAGGAACATAAGTTTGAACCCCTGCCAGGATAGGTGCTCCACATGCTTACAATCATCATTTTTATAAAGGGGCATCTGTATATGTTAATTGCATGGTCGAAATAAAATGCATAACGTGGACGAACGTAGAAAACGTTGTTTGAAAACACATTAACATGTTTTTTTCCATTTTGCCGAGTCTGATACGAAAAGCGCCCGCATGTAATCTGTGTGACCCAAATATCTGAAGTCTGTCTCACCCTCCAGTGAATGCCACATTGAAACACCCTGGAAATACCATATTGGATCCAATTTTCCATCACAGGCTGGCTGCCAAACTAATTAATTTAGTGTGGAATGGGCAGTTAGCTCGCACTGTGCCGACAGCAGAACACATAAATAAAGATCATGACGATAGCACGTATCCCGATGAGCAGATTGGACACATATGCACACTTACTGTCAATCAAAGTTACGTCGGTGATGGGCTGCCTGCCTCTTCACAATATGGTGCAGTTAGCGACGCATGCTGCGGAGGAAGAGCAGACATTCAGCAGGAGAGAGTCACATTTGCCTGATACACGCATGATAGCATCACTAAAGAATATGTTGATGAATTAACATCATATGCTCAGTTGCTATAAGAAGCATCATAGGGGAAGCCGTTTTGAAACTGTGGCTTTGCAAGCTTCAAGCTACTCATAAAATGATAAAAATGTATTTAACTACACAAGCAAACTAACACTGATGCTAACTAACATTGATGTTATACAAGAGGCGATATCTTTTCATATAACCATCAGATTAAGTCATTTTCATATTGAGAGCAATATTTATCTGGCACAAAACTCTCAATTACAGTGACAACAACTGATACATTTTCAACTGAATAACTGAAACACCAGATATATACTCATTTATATACTGAAAACAGTATATAATTGAGTTACTGAACTATCACAGTGGGATGAAAATAATAGCTAAAGTTAGTCATTATGTCATTTTTTAAACACCTTTTTAAACGTTGATACTGTCAAACTGATATCTGTAATTTTCTAGAATGAGACAAACCAACTATTGCCACAGAAAAATATCAAATAATTAATCAAATTCATTGCTAATACTTACTGAATATGCTGTTGTTTTCCCTCCAAAGTGATGTCACTTCCTGGAGTATGATGTCATTCAAGAACTAGTTAAAGCACAGAAGATCAATATGACGTTCCATCCTGTTAAAAACCAATAAACTGATAAAAACAACATTAAAGAAAGTACTGTTTGTTTAAAACATTTCAATTAGAATTAGAAGACAGAAGAAACAAACATTGGGTATATTTCTTATTGAATTACTAGCTATGCAACACAGCGGAAAAACAGTAACATCTGCAAAATAAATTACACTAAATGCATCTGAAACACTAAAAATACATTCATTGGATTTCCATCCAGCTGTTTTTATGCGCATGTTGGGAAATCGCATAAACTGCTGGATGGAAACGCCAAGATGGCCATAAATTCAAAAAATTCGCATAAAAAATGTATGCACTTGTTTGAGTCGGATATATTTTTAATCTGATAAGAAAGCATATTCTACGATGGAGGCAAATTTACCGATTAAATTCCTTGATGCACATAAAAAAAAAAAAAAAATCATGTGACTTTGCACGATGGGACGGCATAATTCGACTAACCGACGGACTGATCTTTTTGCACAGCTTCTGAAAAGCTGTTTTGGTTGTGCTGAAATGTCAAAGTGATTCGGTATAATTACCTTCCAGAACTTTCTTACACGACTGCATTCCTAAACAGCAGTTATCCACCTCCAAAAGTAAGATAACATGACCGCGTTTATAGCGTTTCGTAAGATGCAATCATTTTATATATATGGAAATTATAATATACAGTGGTTTCTCCTACTTTCCTTGACACCAGTTTATCAGGAAGTAACAATTTTGTTCTCTTTGACTCACTGAATGGAAACGCTTCTTTATTCGCCAACGTTTGATCCGATTATTCCAATTTTGCGTGCAAGTTAAATTTGCTTCTTCGGATGGAAACATAGCTAATGACAAACAGTAGCATTTAACTAAATATTCCACTACAAAGAAATGGAAAGTCAGCTCAGTGACACAAATGATTCACTGAATCGTTTTCCAGACCATTTAAATTTATGAACCATCTGAAAAATCCGATTCACTAAAATGAGTGCAACATGGGAAAAGCAGTGTGACAGAAAACAGCCCTGCAGCATTTGTTGCCAATTCAAAAGCTGAAAACAGCTGAAAAATGTTATTAGTGTCAATACATCGTTACTTCATGAGACAAATGCATGAAATGTTCTTAAATATTTGATATAGCTATAATGTTTCTAAGACTGCATTGCTTGAAATAGCAATATTTGCCAAATAATAATCTTTACCGTTCAAATTGTGTCGGTTTACCACAGACTGACATCAAATCAGTCTGGTTTTAAAAAGGGCTCGAGTTCATTGTCAAATGGCTGATTCTGGTCAGCACGTGTATATCTGTGTACTGGGGCTTAAATTATTGTGGCGTGGTCCGTGTACCAGAAAAACACTTTGGATATGCTCAAAAGGAGCCCCATCTCAAAGGAAGTGCATCCTCAAAGAAATGGAGTATATCTGAAATTCTTTTTAATGTCTGGATAGGCGGCAGAGTGAAGCCGCGGCCTACTGGTGACTCTACCATTAACGAATGGCCTAGATTCTTACGACCCTCCCTCTCTCTCTCTCTCTCTCTCTCTCTCGTGTTGCAACATTTATTTTATTCATTTATTTTAAAGGAAGCACTGATCAATAAAAGGGTATACTTTCAGAAATGTGTTGTGGTCAAGCTCAGACACGTACGAGTAAAACAAATTATCACAGTGGGATGGAAATAGCTAAAGTTATTCTTTTTGATATTTTTTTTAAACCATGTTTTTAAACGTTTATATTGTCAAACTGATTTCTGTAATTTTATCAAACCGGATAATGCTCTAGAATGAGACAAACCAACTGCTAACACAGAAAAACGTCAAGGAATTCATTATATCCATTGCTAATACTTACTGACATTGGTGTGCTGTTACTTCACTTCCTGAAGGATGATGTCATTACGGAATATCACAGAGGATTAACATGATGGAAAGTGATACGAGGACCTATAAAATGATAAAAGCAACATTCTCAAAAAAGCATGTTTTGTTTGAAACATTTCGATTAGAAAAAGGAGGGAAAAGTGAAATGAATAAATCACCAGTTGCCATGTTAGAATTTCAACATAGGGGAAAAATAGCAATAATCGCAAAAACATTTAAAATGTACCCCAAATAAATGACATTTTCCTTTATTAAAAAGTGTAAGTATAATATTTGATTCCCTATGTACAATAAAGACATGTACTGCATGCACAGCATAGTGGGATTGACCCCTATAGCATATCATAACGTAGCACCGGCCAAGGGTTTGAGTGGGTCAGCGTTTGATCATTATCAGAGAAAATCTCTGTATTTGGCAGTTTTAACCCTGTACACATCATCTGACATATCAGTCCACCCTATGACACGAGTTTGACATATTGCCAAAGACTTACAAAGTCTACACTTCTAATTGCAGACAAAAACTAGGACAGCAATCCACAGCGCAGTTCACAGCCCTGGAGCCAAACGGCCTGTTCTCTGAAATGAGTTTCTGTTAGCATTAGCACAGAGCGCTAAACCCGTGACCTTTCGAGCCACAGCCAAGTGACTCCTCGTGTCCAAGTTCTCTTTTCCCTCGCTCCCATTAGCTCCCTTTGCTCTCCGGGCTACGGCAGTTTATCAGGCAGCCAGATAAAATTGGTATTGGGATAAAGCTCACAATCTCCTCACGTAATCCTATTTTTCCAGCGCTACCATGTATAATGGGCTGATAGGCTGGAACTCGGCGATGAGGAAATCTGAACCTGACAAGGGGGAGACGCAGACGGGAAACGCCTCGCAGGCTTGTTTGAAGTCTTATTTTGAGGTGTCAGAAAATGATCCATGACACAAAGCTTCATAATGTGAAGAAAATTGTTTTTCACAGATGGAATGGAGTGCTTTTGGACGCTTACCAAAGCATTGTTTCAGATGAAATGTAATATTTACAGACCCCGCCCCCCATTAAGGAAGGATGAATGAACAAAGTGATGCGATAAACATGAATAATCACCTTGGAATAACAATGATTCAATAAATTAGCGTTTTGTGGCTATCCAATTTAAAATATGTTCAGTCCTATTTACTGCACAACAACAACAACAACAACAACATATTATTCTGAACTTGTGTCTTGTTTTCCTGTCATCTTTAAAGGTATACATTTCTTTCTTTCTTTCTTTCTTTCTTTCTTTCTTTCTTTCTTTCTTTCTTTCTTTCTTTCTTTCTTTCTTTCTTTCTTTCTTTCTTTGAAATAATTAACAACTGAGATGAGAGCTCAAAAATTAATTTAAGCAAAATAGTTTGAAAATAAATAATACTCATTTTCATAGAACATGTCTATATTATATATTTTTAAGTCAACTGAGCATTAATCTAATAAGTTGTTAATTCATTTCTGAAAAAAATAAGAATAATATAATACATGAATGAATAAATGAATGAATGAATGTAAAAATAAATGAATGAATAATACATAAGTGAATGGATGAATGAATGAACAAACAAATAGTACATGAATGAATGATTGAATGATTGAATGAACAAATAATACATGCATTAATGAATGAATGAAAGAAGAATTGAATGAATGAATACTAATACATGAATGAACGAATGAATGAATAATACACAAATGAATGAATGAATGAATGAATGAATGAACAAATACATGAATGAATGAACGAATAATACATGAATGAATGAATGAACGAAGGACAGAATGAATGAATGAATGAATGAATGAATGAATGGATGGATGAATGAATGAATGAATGAATGAATGAATGAATGAATGAATGAATGAACAAACGAATAATACATGAATGAATGAATGATAGAACGAATGAATGAAGGACAGAATGAATGAATAACTAATACATTAATGAATGAATAAATTAATGAATGAATAAATGAATGAATGAATAATACACAAATGAATGAATGAATGAACAAATGAATGAAAGTTTTTAATAATTTGGGGTAAGAAACTAGCAACACAGACATATATGAAAAGAAACATTATTATTTTCAAACAATTTTGCTTAAATTAAATGTATTTATAAGAGTCGTAAGTGTTTTTATATTGTTTTGTGAGGCGTTTCTCGGATATTTCTGGAAAACAAGACAAAAACACTAATGAACAAAAAAATCCCTTTGTGGTGTGATCATAAAATCTGCATGGGGAAAAAAAAATACCTGTCTCAAGTCAACAGTAAATTTCCCAGCAAACTTTGAATGGGTCAAAAATAGAGTTTAATTGAGTTCGGAGCCTATGGTCATTAGTCTCACTTTCCTGTCTGCTTCTGCGGTCTCAGGTGGCACATGTACCTCTTCGCCTCACCCATCTCTTAAAAACATGTCGGACCGTGCTCACAGAGGGATGGCAAAGGCATGTTTCACTGTCACCAAATCCCCTGTAAATAACCTCAACGGGAGCCAATGAATGTCACCGGCCCTCTCAAGAGATGAAACAATAGCGGCGAGTCCCAATAAACTTCAGCTGAGCTTCTGAGGGGCCGGTGGGCCGATCGCCGCTTTGGAAACAAGAGAAAATCATGGCTTTCGTTCCTCAGCCCAACTCCCTCTGCAGATCAACATCTATTTAAAGATTTCTCACACTGCTTGAGTCATGACGGATGCTGTTTGGTAACAATACGACGTTCATTCATCATGAGATGATGAGGCATGAGAGCGAGAGCAGAGGTGCAAATGTGTCAGGTGCCTTTCTGCTCTCCGCTGTTGTTTGGCTTTAATTCATGTCAGACGGAGAGAAAAAAACACTTTAAAGTTCCTTTATGCTAAATTAAGCACTTCTAAATAGGGCGTTCTGGGGGCCATTAGTTCCGTTAAGCACACCAGCAATCAAAGGTAGCTTTTGCTCTTTTGTCACTGATGGAGCGGCAATCCATAATGACACATAAATGTTGTGTGTCTTTATTCCATTCTTCACAAACCCAAAGTCGCATACGAATAACGTTCCAGGAAAAGATAAATTATGTCAAGTGGGCTTAAACATAGTCATTAGTCATATTAATATGCTATGACATCACCCCTTTATAATGTCAGGGGAAATGTGAAAAGCTCAGTTTCTGCAGTTCAGAATTCGACATCTGTGAGTAATGGCTTATTGCTTGCTGATGTTCCTGTGTGTTATGTGAAGTTGCATCCAAATGACAGTGAGCCATTCCTGCAACATGAAAATTGTCTCATCATTTACTCACCCATGTCATTCCAAACCTGCATAACCCTTCTTTCTTCTGTGGAACACACACAAAAAAAAATATTTTGAAGAACGATGGGGTCCAATCATTATCGGGTCCCGTTGACTATTTTTGCTGGCCCCACTGATTTGTGTTCTGCAGAAGAAAGTCATAGGTTCGGAGTAACATGAGGATGAGCAAATGACAACAGAATCCCTTTAAGTTTGTGCTACGGAGATGAATGATACTTGTTGAGAAGATGTGCTATTTCTTTTCAAATTGATCAAAGTTAAAAGATATACTTTGGTAGATGATAAAATGGATGAAAAACTCCCATATACTTCCAATGATCACATCTAGGGACGAGACAATTGTAAGTGGACTTTTTAGCATTCACAAAGCAACCACTAAGCAACCTCCAAATAGCTATCTTGCAACTACAGAACAAATATCACTCAGAACAGTTTATAAACTATAGCAATAACCTTGAAAACGTTCAAAAACAACACACTTTAAAAGCATTTCGTAAACTATTTAGGCCAATTTTTCCATACTGCATATATATATATACCATCTCATTCACTTGTTTTTGTACGATCTGCTTACGCACCATCACACATGCTTATTTTTTCCCCTAAAAATAATTTTCCCTACTTATCACATCATACAAATTCATTTGAAATCGCCACCTCGTAAAAATAAAAATAGTTGTTTTCTCATGAAATCGAGTTGCTCAAAACACCCAAATAGCTAAAGAAAATCACCAAAAAACATAAATCTTGTTGTTTTTTGCTGTTTCTTTGCAAATCACTCACACACATTCATTTGAGTAGATCATTTCAGCCTTAGGTGTGCTATCTATATTGGGTTTTTGTAAACTTGATCAAAGCCTAAAAGTGCACTCAAACCGTTAACACTGTTCTTTTGCTTCTAGCAAGTGCTGGTATTTCCTTCAGGAAATGCAAATCTAGTTTTTACCCTATTATACCATGATTGCCGTTTCCTGTACGTCAAAATCCATTCCTTGCTGCTTTAACAGCTTAGCCGTAAAGAGAAATATCACCTCACCCAATTTTTCCACGTGTGGCCTGAAATACTATAAACTACACCTGCGCTGCTTTATAGAAAACCTGTTATGTGATACAGTGTCACAGCTCAAAGCCACACAATGAAGTTACTATGCTTTTACATACTTTTAAATTACCTCCAGATCCAAAGTTACTCTGTAGATCAAATTACTCACACGTTTCCCCCAACTGATACAGTAATACAGCTGGGAGAGTTTCATACTGGTTTTGGCTGCACCGCTCAGTGTAGAAAACTGAACATTTTAGTCGGGGTAAGCAATACTGTTGAAGTTTGAAGCTTGCCTTTTGAATGATCAACTTTTCTGAGAACTAACTTTTGAAGCGCACTCATAAAGGTCACGGAGAGAGAAGTTTAACTAGGTGCCATAATGTGGTGAGAGAATAAAATATAATGAGTGAGATAAATTATCATTAGATGGGCAAGGCCTTGATTTATCGTGATATTCTACAAATTTTGAAGGTATTAAGAGTGCCCTAAAAGAGCACATTAACAAGTCACATAAAAAGGCGAATTAAAAACCCCAGCTCTTTATGCGTGCGAGGTGAAGAGTCGCGCTAGAGATACTGTAAATCGTCCGAGAACGATAGTGTTTAACTTTCTCTCTGATGATATTCCTGGATGGGCGGTTCCCGTTTAAGTTTTGCCGCACCGGGTCATTTTTGGGAGCTCATTAAAGACACTTGCTAACAGGCCTCGTAAAATATGAACAGAAATTAGCGGCCATAATTTGACAGAAGAACTAAGGCAACAATAATGATGGGAAATAAGGTGACGGAGACACGATAACGCTAATGCCTCCCTCCATTAGGGCTCAGCCAGAGCAAATGTCATTCATATTTTAGCGAGCGAACTCCGCTAATTGGCTCAAGCTCTCGTCTCCTGAATTACATTTCCAGATTTCTCCCCTCACCTTTAAAGCCGAATCATTTGAATTCAAAAGAAAGCGCAAGTGACAGGGAATGAGTGTGGGAGAGGTGAGGATTGACGAGGGGGAAAAAAAAGAAACGGCTCTTTTTAATGAGATAAAAATCTTGCTTCTCCCCATTTCCCAGCTATAATTGCTGATTATGTTGTTATAGACTCTCGACTTCTCCGTCTTTCTTCTGGATCAGGATAATTTGGGGTGGCGTGACAAGGCTTCAAAGGCAGCCGGGAGCTTGCCGAGGCTCATTTAGGCTCCCCTACGCCGGGCCACAGGTACGGGAGAAAGGTAAACACTGCTTGCTTATAGGTAATTACCCCCTCGGCCCGAGCGGGTCTGATCAGTGCTAGCTGACCCCTCTCGTAATAACCCTTAAGGGCAAATTGTATTTCTTTTGACAGTTTAATTAGATATTCAGCAGTAGGGGCACAAAGCAAGCTAGGCCATGAATATTTAAAAAGAGTGACACCAAAAGAAGGAGAGGAAAAAAAAAATCATGAAAGAAGCCTCGGCGTACTGAATGACAGACAAGGGGATATTAAGCAAGTGATTCTAATCAATAATCTCTTGATCTCCTACATATTAATACACTGCCTGCTGGTGTTAGGCTCATAACAAGAAGGGTAGCAGGGCAGGAGGAACTGGGCGAGGACAGGCTGACAGTAGGGAACGGAGACAGAAGTGTTGCTCTTCGGGGGCACTGGTGTCGTCCCGAGCCCCCCGGAGGGCACGCTAACCAACCAGAACAAGCCAATCTTCAGCCCTCTTCGATCTAATCCAATCTGCGAGATTGGCAGCTCTGGGCGTCTCCAGACTAGACCGTTATCTGATCAGACAATGTGGACGCATTTGCATGCAAATGAGGGACACGGACCACCCATGGCCAATCAGGGCTGAGGCAGGGTGGGCATCCACCAATCAGATCCCCCCGATGGCAACGGCGTGCCACTCGCTCGTGGTCCCATCACAGAGCAAACTTTACTAGTTCCCGGTCAACAGGGGTCACGGGCAGCCAATAAGGGGATAAACACCATAGCATTAACATCCAAGAGATGCGCTGATCTATAAGCATACATAATTTACCATAGCGAGGAGCTCAGAGTCGAACTGCTCATGTGTATTAAAAAGAGTGAGGGGAAGGAGAGATGATGGATTAATTACGGCTTAATCCACTGGAGTTGGTTTGCTCTGGCGTACCGAGGGACGCAGCATCCGGTTCATTTATAAAACCCATGGCAGTGGCACCTTATTAGAGCTGATGTGTCTCTACGCTGCTGCTGTGTGTTATAAGAGGCAGGACATGTTTTAAGAATTAATGTTCCTCATGTTCGCCTACAGTTCTGTAGACATGCCAGGGTTTTTATAACCCCGCTCGGAGCTTCACATCTGCGTAATGAGACGTGTGAGAGAAGAAGACCAGCTCTCCTGTTCAAATCTGGCTACTGTAGGAGAGGGGTCAGTGTCCCGTCCTCCTTGGGAACTGCATCGTAAGACATAAGCACATACATATTCATACCGTGACTGCAAGGTCAACGGGCAACGCTAATATTGCTGCATTCGTTTATAGTGAGTGCCAGAACACTGAAACGCTAATGTAAAATGAGTCTAAGGACATACAGTACTAGTTTGCAACTGCTGGTGAAATTGAAATTAATTTAAAGTTAAGCTCTATTCTAAAACCTAAGTATATTCTATGCTCTGCATATGCAGAAAACAGAATACGATGCGCCAAGCTACTGTAAGTATTTTTTTCATAAATCAATTTTTGGTAACACTTTATTTGGTTACACTTTATTTTCAGGTGTTCATGTTACAGTGTATATGTATATATTTAAGTACTGAGTAATATTAATTAACTACATGTACTTACTATAGGATTAGGATTTGGTTGAGGGTTAGTTGCATGTAATTATTCATAATTTACTGTTATTACTATGATAAGTACATGTAACATATGTAACAAGGACACCGTAAAGTTACAGATGCTACATGTAGTTACAAGTAATTACTATAAATTGTGCATAATTACATGCAACTAACCCCAAACCACTCCCTAACCCTATAGTAAGTACATGTAGTTAACTATTATTACTCAGTACTTAAATATATACATATACACTGTAACATGAACACCTGAAAATAAAGTGCAACCTAATTTTTAATCACTATTTTAGCTCAATATTTGTGTGCGTTTGAGTACGGCATCACTAGAGTCTTAATAATAAATAAGTATCCTGTTCAATATAGATACAGCAGGTAGAAAGATGCAGTAGATTGGTAGACAGAAATTAGATACTAATACTGACATTCCAATTTTAGCATGATAAATGGAAGATGTCAAGGTTGAGGTTACCATCATCCCATGACAATGCATGTCCAAATGTCGGAATAACAGAGCGCTCCTTCCCTCCATGATGAGCAGTAATCTCGCTCTTCTCTCTCAGGCATGCTTAACACGAAAACAAATGACTGCGGTCGGCCGGAGGATGTTTGACAAGCAGCAGTGAATAACCACAGCGAGGCTGGAGATATTCTTGGCCGCCTGCATCGTGAGAAAATGTGGCTTCGCTCAGGAATATTCTGGGGGAAGACCAAAATCTGGAAGCAATTACGAAAGACTCAAAACAAGTAAATTCCATATTACCTCTGTGGACGTTGTAGAAGGGTGGCTGGCGAGATGTATTTTGGTGAGGTTTACTTTCTGGAGCTTAGCAACATAAATTTGTTGTCACCGAACTATTAAACACAGCGGACACATGTTGGCGGAGTTCGAAGGAAAGGTGCATGAAACTGATCATAGGATAGCCCATGTAATAATAAGGGAAATGGGCCCGCTGTTGGACTTTAATATCCCCAGACGACACTCAACTGTCAATGGCCTCCACCATCGCCAGGATGCATGGCTTCTTCTGCCAGAAACACAGGATTTATCCTCCTTCACATGGAGCCAGTGAGAGGAAATGCCTACAATCAGTGGGAATCCATAAAGAAGGGATGGGAAAGAGTGGAAACGGAAAAAGTTGTGGGAGGAAGGCATGGGATGAGATACAGGTATCCTCAGCTCTCTTAAAAATATAACTAACATCCTTCAGCTCGCCTGCTGCTGATAGAAGAGACAAAGGCTATCTGGGAATTTCACTTCTCAACTCTTGGACCTGGAACAGTGATTTAAAACTGGGTCAGATTTCATACAATAACATGCACACACCTGGTTAACACGTTAGCCGATGCTTAACAGTTGTAAATCTGGAGTTGAATAGATACATGGCAAGGTTATTTACTGCCATTTTCCGTCAACAGGGACAGCACAAAATAAATGAAACACTGTAAGTCTTCAGAAAAACCATATGTTCTCTTTTTTTGTGTTTCTGAGAGAGTGCTTGGTAACTTGATATTTCCTCGTACCTGTGGGAGAGAAAACTCTGAGACAAAAAGATCAAATGATGAATTTCCTGCTCTCTCTTTTTTTTTTGGGCTTTTTCCTTCAAGCTCTCCAAACTCGCTCATCTGTGGCTCATGTTTGAGCAATAAATGCCTGTGGTTCTAATCCTACTCCAACATAAACACTGTATACGTTTACAATTGACTTGAACTGGAGCATTAGCTGCGATAAATCAGAGACGTTACGCAACCATACGCATACTGCAGCGCCAAGCTCTCAGCGCTATAGCCTAGAATAAAGCAAGCTTTGCGTTATCACTAACAATATCTTTTAAGCATGGTTAATCCACTGTAACATAGGCCTCTTGTGCTTTACTGGTAGTGTAAAATAGCTGCAACACCAATATGATAAAACAGCTAACTACATTTTTTACATTTTCGGAAGGAAATAAGAGTGACACTTATTCGTTGAAATCTTCCCGCCATAATGTTATGTATTTTACAGGGTGTTGCTATGTGGTTGCTTGGGTGTTCTGATCCTTCAACTAGCAACGATTTGACTCTTTTTTGCCCATTTTTTCAGTACCTGGAGAAAATCACTCCAGGCCGCATTATTTGAGAACTCATGTCTGTAGCACAAACATATAAATGATAAATTATTCCATAGTTTGATTATTAGCATTCAATTCAAAGCACACACTACGGTTAAAAAGTTTGGAGTCAGTACAATTAAACATTGAATGCATTTATACTTTTATTCAGCAGGGATGCCTTAAATTGATCAAAAGTGACAGTAAAGACATTTACAGTTTTAGAAAAGATTTATATTTCAAATAAATGCTGTTCTTTTTGAACTTTCAATTCATTATAGGATCCTGAAAAAAAAAAAAATTAATGGCATAATAGTTTCCACAAAGTATGAAGCTCCAAAACTGTTTTCAACATTGATAATAATCAGAAATGTTTCTTGAGCAGCAAATCATCATATTAGAATGATTTCTGAAGGATCATGTGACACAGAACACTGGAGTAATGTTGCTGAAAATTCAGCTTTGATTACAGGAATAAATTACATTTTAAAATATATAACAATAGAATATTTCACAATATTACTGTTTTTATTGCATTTTTTTATCAAATAAATGCAGTCTTGGTGAGCAAACCTTTGAATGGTACTGTATGTCAGGTTTTTTCCCAAAATAGCTTCAGACATTGCTAATCAAAATCAACAGGATCGAACAATTAAAAAGCCTCTTGTTTTACAATTTGTCTGTTTAAAGAATCAGAAATGCTACAAAAGCGACAGCAATCACATAAGGCAGTTTGAAGGAGTGTTTACCATGTTTACGTCTGTAATCAGGAACCGAATAGCTGTAAAGCGCGGGTGTGATAGTCAGTCATCAGCACTTGTTGCCGAGCATTTCACGCCAAGTGCCACAGCAATATGGCTGACAATTCTCTTGACAGAGGGAATGAGGGGATGCGTGACACATGGAAATATGAGTATCGCTCTCACACGCACATTACACCAAACACACGAGTCCCCTGGGAGCGCGTAATAACCGGGCACATTTATTCTTTTTTTTTTTTTTTTTTTTTCGTCTACACCCCATTACTGCCTTATCAGAGGCTCAGTTCTCTTGTTATATGACAGTTTGAAAAGAAACTAAGAGCATGGAAGGGAAAAAAAAGAAAATCAGTCATCGCAAATAAATATAACAGGTATAGCATAGCTCTGTTTGTCAATCATCACCTATACCAGACTAAATCAAAGTCAGGTTCAAAAGAAGCAGGTGAAAGCAAGTCTGCAAGTATTAATAAAAAAATGCATAATCATTTAGATTATTGGTGTGGAAACATATGGGGCAAGAGATTCACTGGGAGAAATGAAATCAATTAAGACAGCGAACCTGAATGACGTTTTTAATATAAATAAATGGGCCATCGGGGAATGCTCCCCCATTACATGTCAGGAAAAGTTAGATTAGGAGGGTTGTGTTGCACAAACGTGAGGAGGTTTCCCCGCTGATATCAGACAGTCTCGAGCGGAGCTATTCCCTGAAGCGCGGTCTCCCCAGCAGGCTTTATACACATGCAGAAAGGCCCTCTGGCTGTGAGGTGCATCTTTAATGGGGATTATACACAAGACTGTGATATGCTGAAGAGTATTATGGAGGTTAATATTTCCCTCACATTCCACTGAAGCTCTGGCCTGCATGTTGTATGGGCTGGGAAATATCTGTATATGCTTTTGCACTTTAAAGTCCCACAAGAGACGCCTCATGGAGACATATCTGTTGCATGCATCTGCATTTAATTAATCAGCTTCAAATATTGAATTGTCACTTTTCTCTGACATCACACACATTGTCAGAATAATGTTAAATAATGTTGGTTCATTTCTGATATGGTAAAGCTACTTTGCAGAATCCAATTAATTCCAAAGTGTTCATCTCAGACACACACACACACACACACACACATACACATACGTGAGCATGCACGCACGCGCGCACACACACACACACACACACACACACACACACACACACACACACACACACACACACACACACACATATATATATATATATATATATATATATAAACAAAACCTTATTATGGCATGCCACCATTCAGGAAATTATTATATTTATAATATGAAGTTTGAGTATATGGAATGAAACTGAATATATATATATATATATATATATGGTAAATGGACTGCATTTATATAGCACTTTCACAGACCTATGGTCACCAAAGCGCTTTACATATATGCCTCACATTCACTCACACATTCATACACCGACGGCGGCGTCAGGGAGCAGCTGGGGTTAGGTGTCTTGCTCATGGACACCTCGACACTTGGTCAGGTGGAACCGGGGATTGAACCACCAACCTTCCGGTTTGTAGATAACCTACATGAACCACTGAGCCACTGCCGCCCCTTATATATATATATACAGTATACATTGAATGGAATATATGGAAATATATATACATATATATATATACATATATATATACATAGATATATATACATACATATATATACATACATATATATACATACACATATATACATACACATATATACATACACATATATACATACACATATACATATATATATATATATATATATACATTTTTTTTATAAGGTTTGGTTTTTGTCGCTTTTCATTAGCAAGGAGTTAACTGAACCCAACACGATGCCGTTCTTAAAAGTGTGCAATATATCATCGGAAAAAGGAAAAAAAATAAAGTTTTGATATCATACCTCATTAAGATATTATATGCTTCTCTTTTCCTCTTTTTGTCTAATTACGTGTCGTGCGCTCATGTGGTACCTGGGGACGGAAGCAGAGCTACAGTTGTGGCAGTGCTGCACACCCTACAGATGACCTCTTTTCTCATTAAGAGCCCGAGCCTCACCATTTATCTTCCCCATCAGAGCTGCTTCACACGGACCGCACCGACAGACACTGCTTCGTAATTATGCCAAATATAAATTTACAGTGAATAATGAATACAGCTGCATTAACACTGTCCTTACTGCTGTGAATCACACCTGCTAAAGACAAGCCTCTCTGAGAAGAAGCTGGCTTTTTATGCCCAACACTCTCTTGAAACATTCCTCAGACTGAAGTGAGTAAATCTGTGCATTTGGTTCTTTACTGGTGGGTCATGACCTGAAAAAATTATAAAAAAGAAGCATATAATCATGTATATTTTTAGCAAAGTAAATAGGCTGATCAAAAATTAAAAGGGATGATCTCATATCTCTTATTGTTGTCTTCGAAGATCATGCACTGATAATAAACGGTAATTTGCTGGAAACTCAAGTGTCACCAGTGTGGAGGGGTTTCTTGACATGTCCTTTTACTCAACAAAGGTTTCAACTAAAAATGTAAAACTGTTATATTGCCGTTTATTTATGCAACAATGGTGTTTTGGGGGCCGGAGAATGAACATTTTTGAATACGGGTTTCAAAGTGCAAGTTTTTGAAAATGATACCCGTATCATCTCCATGTCCTCTACATGTAAACTACAAAAATGAGAATTTGTGAAAATGGTGACGTCATGCACATGCATATTACGTGTTCGGACCATAGGCACGTAGGGCCCTATCTTGCACCCAGCGCAATTGACTTTGTACACCGACGCATGTATCATTCCTATTTTGCAAAGCGCGCTTTTCCCTCCACAGAAGCACGTCGCTAAACTAGGGAATGAACTTGCGCTCCCTGGGCGGTTCAGCGCAAAAAGGAGGCGTGTTCCGGCGCAAACGTTCCTTCATGCTATTTTGCAGGTTTAGAAAACAATTGCGCCACTAACCAGGAAAAAATAGTTTACAGTTTTTCTCAGTCGCTTTGGTGCATTTCTCACATCACTATTTACATTTGCACAACAGTTAGTTCAACCTCCACAACATTTAGTCATTTGTGCACATCATAGTAGCAGTTTCTCATTCCTTCCAACAAACTGCAAATGCTTTTGGACATGCATCAATTGCTTTCATACAACTCTCTGCTGTTTTATAACATTATCATTTGCTTATGTCATGTCAGTCAAAATTAACTATTCTTGTGAATGCTGAATAGTCATTCCATATAAAACTAATAGTCCTCATTTCAATGCTTGAGTCATTTCATACAAAAATGTTGAACTAGTTGTCAAAATCTGTCAAGCAAATTTTACACATTTTTTAAAATCTTTTTTTTTATTTTTTTGAAAATGTCTCCTAAATTGAACAATTTCTCTTAGGTGAATCTCAGCTTTCACTGATGAGGAACGTCTGAATGTGTATGAATGATTACAGTACCATGTATGCTGTATGTTCAGTTCCAATATGTACTGCAATATTGTGTACAGTTGTGCACAGCTTTACCCAAAGGGAGTTTATGTTTGTTGTAAATAAGGGTGTATTTTTTTCTTTTGCACAATGCAGTGAGCAAATTAGAATTGCAAAGAGCATATGCAGTAAAAATGTGAAACATACATATTCAGTGTCTTGTACTCAGTTACCTCACTAAATACAGTAGCCTAATGTGTAACTTTACTGTATTTTTCAAATGGCTGTGCAAATAGTATATAGTGTTGTCTTGAGCATTTTCAGGTAGTGTCACCAAGATCTGACTTTTTTGCATTGGAAAACATTTACAGAGTAAACTGTCATAATGAGAACATGACAAAGCCATTTGACTATCTTGTTCATAAACGATGGTGTCAGGACTTTTCATTTTGATGACACTGACACTTTCATTGACATAAATACTTGCTTTTGAGGAATGAGCTATCCATTTTGAGCAAGTGACACACTTTTGAAGGTTATCAACTAGGTTTTGCAATTTGTACTAATTGTTTTGAGAACTGCATTAACTGTTGTGCAAATGTAAATAGTGATGTGAGAAATGCACCAAAGCGACCGAGAAAAACTGTAAAGTCAGTGGCGTGTTGCGCATGTTATTCATATGCTATTTTAAGGGCGCATGCTTGGCCATAATCAAAGTAGCATGTGCACAACGCGCATACACTTTGATTCTCTCATCTACACAGAAGCAGCAGTTTTCATTTCTGCAAATCATACATTATTACGATAGATAGATAGATAGATAGATAGATAGATAGATAGATAGATAGATAGATAGATAGATAGATAGATAGATAGATAGATAGATAGATAGATAGATAGATAGATAGATAAGATAGATAGATAGATAGATAGATAGATAGATAGATAGATAGATAGATAGATAGATAGATAGATAGATAGATAGATAGATAGATAGATAGATAGATAGATAGACAATTTATTATAAAAGCATACATCTAGCTTACACATTTACCCAAATTATCATACGCCTTTTTAACCGAAGTTAATTTGGGTGGGTTTCTCCATCCCCAACGTCCCTGACGAGAGCGTTGCTCTCCTTGGCTGTGAACCGCTCCTGGCGCGCGCCTGGCAAATCCGCCGTTATAATAGGAATCCGCTTTAGAACAAGCGCGTCTGCTCTTAAAGGGAATGTGAGATGACGCTCTGATTGGTTTATTTCACGTTACGCCCAAACCACACCTATGAATAATGAGGCTACTTCAGACCAACCCATTTTAGATTTGCGCCTGGCGCAAGAGTCATTTATCCCGCCGGGAAAATAGCAACAGCGCCAAGACCTGCCCACAAAATTACTTGCGCTTTGCGCTTTGACATTTGCGTTTCAGATCGTTTAAATAGGGCCCGTAGTGTTTCTTTACAAAGTGACGTCGCCAACTACTGGCCTGGCAGCAGAATACAGCGTTTTTAGTCGTTTTCACGGATCCGTGTGAACATTGACAACGTTGTCATCTATACGCGAAACATTTCAAGTTACGAAAAACTTTTCCGTTTTTAGTGCATCGTTGTCATGTATATGTACCCTAAAATTAAGAAAATAAAATACTCAAACAAATGTAAAATATAGGTTAAACCCAAACAGTAAACCTGTTAATTAAATAACACTTACAGTAAGGGCATGTTTATCAGCAATTATATGAATAAATATACATGCTAAACATACATGAAGCTTATGTCAGGTTGATAAATTCATATATTTGTTTTGCATTTTGCATATAGCCCAATCATGAATTGCAATGTTTGATATTAAGGATATTTTTGTTATCATTTTAGATAAAATAAAATAAGTGTTTCTGTCACTTGGGTCATGGATACGATTCCCATGGAATGCCCTTGTATGTAAAATGTATGCCTTCAATTAAATATTAGTCACTCTGGATATAAGTGGGTGGCAAATTTATGAATGTTATACTTTTTTTTTTTTTAGCTCTGTTAGGTTGTTATAGGGTCCCCAGTGCAAAATCTGGGTTATGAAGCAAGACCAGTTGAGAAAATAAATTGGTGGCACTTGTTCTGTCTGATTATTTCTATTTCTATGAAGTGAATCCAGTGGCCATCTCAGGTTGAGGATTTGGTGTGCTCTAACTGCAAAAGGTGATTCATGCACAGCCACTTTCAGTTAGTCCGAAGATGAAGGAACCGACGCTAAGTATAATCTCCTTAAACTACACCACATCACCGCTCAGAATGTAACATTGCCTCGGGCATCATTTTCCACACTCTTCTTGTCTGTCTTTCTCTCTCTCTCTGTCTTTCTCTCAGGCCCAGAGGCTGTGGTAGACCCCGTTCCTCACAGGTTCAGAAGTTCACAGCGGTGTCTGTAGGAAGAGGAACAGGCCGTCTGCCAGTCCTGGCATGTGCGGGTCTAATTGCACATCATTGGCATAATGGTATGCAGAACCATGCTGACTCGAGATGTACAGGAAATACACGTGCTGAGGCAACTTGCAATCTCAAACAAACAATTAGCAGGGTTTTGCATCCATGCTAAATATGCATTGAATATAATTCACAGGTGCATTTTCATATGTATGTTTGACATTGCTGGGATAATAAGTGTTATGCAAAGTAGGTGGGTTTCTTCCCTTAAAACACACTCTTAACACACACCCGTTTAGGTCCAACAGTGTATTTATATGCATCACAGGAGAATTTTGTCATTTATCAACAAATATGATTTCCATCACATTTCAATAACCATTCAATCTGTGGTGAAACTTACTTATATAATAAAATGTCAAATGTTTTACCATGCTAAGCCCCGCATAGCTATGCAAATAGATACAAATTATTCTTAGTAAACAAGTACACAAACTTTTAAAGTAACTTTTGTTAGCGGCAATTATTAATAATTGTTGACTGAAATTGTGTAAAATAAATTGCCATTTTCACTCAATAAATACTGAAAGTATTTGTTTATTTCCTTCTTTACTTAAATTATGATTACAAATGTTTTCATCTAAATGGTTCAAATTCTGGGTTAGGGAAAAGGGTAACACAAAAAATCTACACATGAAAGACATTGGTAAAATAGGCAAAGAAATTATAAACACTAAAAAATGGTCTAGGATTTCCTTAGTAATTATTTGTAAAATTGACAAGCAATTTCTGAAAAAGAAATGGCAAGAAACACATTGAATTTGTTGAAAGTATAAAATAACTCTTCGGAAAATGATTCTTTTCTTTTACAGGGAAGGCATGATAAAAGTTTCCTAAACAGATTTAATGTTACCTTTACAAAACAAAAAATAACATTGTTCTTTTGAATAAAATTCACCCCTTGGCCCCACATTTGAAGAAACAGGCATGTATAAATTGCCAAAACACATAGAGATCACGTAACTTATTCTTCAGTGACAAAGTGATTTGTAAGTAAGTAAACTTTTCAAGCACTCGAGTTAAACGTCTTTTACTTTCCCTTCTTCATTCTAGCACGATGCGCCTTAATAATAACATTTCGACTCCGCTCGAGTTGAAAATCCTATTATCAATTACGCATGTCACCGCGGGATGGAGCGGCGGCCGGCTACGAGGCGCGCGCACACGGCCGAAATTAGCTTCACTGCTTCCTCTCCGCCTCAAGGTGCGGACCGGGGGATTATCCGTAATCCCAGCGCCTCCTCTCACTTACCCACATCACTCCCTCTACAGCCAGGGCAAATTGTTTTCACGCTCTGGCCCTGCGCTCGCTGCTAAAGACCTGCCTTTTCATCCAATAACATCAAAACAAAAGGCGGAGGAAAGGCTAGCATCTGCCATTAGCGGCAAATTGTCTCCAGCATTTCTCTGGGACCCGCTGCTGTCTTTCATTTTCCTTCTCCCCCTCTGATGGAAGTTACGTGCCACTTTTTAGTCTTGAAAGAAAAGGAGGGAGGAAAACAGCAGATTATTGATTCGCCTCTGACGAGGAGACCAACCTAAAAGCCCCAATGAATTGTCACTCATTATTGAAATTACTGAACACTAATTAAACTGGCAGCTGAACTCCCAGCAGGCCTGGCTCATCTGAAGCTAGAATTCAGCTCTGTGGACAGAGAGGGAGAAAGCGTTTGCCGCTACACGGATGTTAATGAGCTCTGCTTACTCCCCCCCCCCCCAACACTCTTTCTCCTTGAATCACTCCCTCTTTATGTGCACTCAAGTGTGCATTTGTAAGCTTGAAGTAAGGTAGCGGCGCTCTTTGAACGGACCTTTCGCACATCTCGTTCAGCGAGAAGGGTTGCGTTTCAAAGGCCGCCATTAACCTACTTCAGCGGCGAGGCACAACAAAGAAGGGCGTGGAGCGGAAAGCAATTCGTGACACGGCATTGCGTGCCGTTTTAACGCGCACAATTAAGGAGTGTGAAAACCAGAGCGGAAATCTGATTGGGAGGTGTGTGCTGTAGACCTACACCTATACAGAAGCATTTACGCACAAACACACACACACAGAGGCCATGAGAACTCCCACACTGCAAACGCTGTAATGAGATACGGGTGGGAATTTTCATTCACTTCCCAACTCTGACAAACGGATACACGACCAAGGCGGATTACCTGATGCTGTTGACACGTGTGTTAAAAAGAGAATGGCACTGAACATCCCAAGTTTTCACCCTAAAACTGCATAGATGTTTTGCATGACAGTTCATCATATAACCATAACACATATAGAATTTGTTTCTTTTTGGTAATTGTCATTATTACCACTTGACTGTCTTTAATTTAACAGTGAGTGATTTTAGTGATGCAATAAAATGTTTCTTAAAATTATCATCCACTTAAATTGAAGGCAGGACAATGCTGGCATTATATTTTACTTATTTAATTGAATAATTGAAAACATTTATTTATTTTGATTTACAATACAGAATAATTGTATTTGTTGTAAATTAATAGTTCAATTTGGGGAAAATACCCTTGATTATCATAAATGTGTAAATATATATATATATATATAACTATATATATATCATAATCAATTTTTTTTTTTTACTTATGAGGAACCAAAAAAAAAAAATAATATATATATATATATATATATTTTATATATTTTATATTATATATATATATATATATATATATATATATATATATATATATATATATATATATATATATATATATATATATATATATATATATATATATATCCTTTTATTTGAGCAATGAAAAAAATGAAAAGAATGCTGAAAACTAATAAAAATAGTAATAATTTAAAATAATTTAAAATTGTATAAAATTAGGTTAAAAATAGCATCATATTTAACTAATTAAAAGTTAACGTGTTAACTTTGGCAGCCCTTAAATCTTATTTTGTAAATATTAAGCTTTTGTTTCAAATAGACATCCTAGCGCCTCCTTGCGTCTCCTTTGGGGTTCACGGAGCCCTTTTTGAAAAACTCCTCTCTGGATCATATGAAGCTGTACAGTTATTCATGTGCAGACAAGAGCTGAAATGCAGTCAAAACCCTTGCTGGAAGGAATAAGATGAAGACAATGTGAGGAGATCATCTGTGATCCAGGCTAAGAATGAACCACTACAATAACCAACCAGTTCAGCTTGTGTGGAAATGTCACCTGTGCGAGCGCTCTCTCTCATTCCCCACTCGCCAGGCCCGAGATGATGCCGCTCTCCTCTGCATCCGCACACTTCACCCTGCATCCCTGCAGGAAAATGCCCTTTAGAATAAACGCATCCCTTTATGCTGCTATTTGAAGATTGCTTTCCTGAGAGATTCCTTTCCAGCGGAATTCTCCAGAAATGTAGCTCCTTCACCCCGGTAAATAGCACTACACTCAAGCTTTCTGGCAGCAGTCCATGTTTATTAGAAATTTTGACTTTTGGGGTGTTTTTGCTGCCTTTTTTTTTTTTCTTTTCTTTTTTGAAAAGCAGGCCTTGTTTTGAAAATCAACAAACAGAAACCTGGCAATGTGTGCCTCATTTTATCAAATGGTACACAGCTTGGTAATGGTCTCCCTTGACGATTCCAGCTAATCTATGCTGATGACCACAGGGACGCCGATGATTGTCATGTTAGTAGAAAAAAAAAATCAGAACAATCATGTTGCGTCAGTTCTACCATTAAAAGACTTGCTTCTCTGCAAATTTCTGCACGCAGTAATTAATACTCTGGGGCTTGCCTTCACCAGACTGGTACTCCAGGCAACGAGATGCCACTCACCTGATAATTATTTTAGGAAACCATGCACAACTGAATATGATTGACAAATGCAACATTGCTGTAATTGCCTGAAGCATACAGCGAGGGAGGGAGAGAGACAGAGAGAGAGAGAGAGAGAGAGAGAGAGAGAGAGAGAGACAGAAAGAGAGGAACAAGGAGATAATGCCGCACTGTCAAATGAAAGGGAAACTAAAGAGGAAGTCCTACAGAGATCTTGTCATTCTCTACAACAAAGGTGGACACTTACAGGTGTAAGGTCAGATGTATTTGCTGAGTGCCACTTCTGATTGCATCTAGATCTACTGCTATCAGACGTGCATGAGAACCAGGGTTTGAAACTGTAGACTGCCAAGCTATACAAGGTGCTCTACTTTATTTGAAGTATAGTTAAACTACAGTCAAGATAAACCTTTGAAAAAGTAGACTACGCTACAAGTTTGTAATAAAAAGTAGATACTGAACCCATTTAAGGGGGTGAAATCGTTTGTAAACTTCCAATGCTAATACAGCGGACAGATCTTTAAATGCTTATAACCTCATAATAATTCTATATGACTTTTTACCTTTTTATGTCCAATGCCTTTTTAATTTTCAATATATTTTAAAAATGTCATATATATAAATATTGGTCATTGTAATGTAATGTAATTTACATTTTATCATAATTATGTAAACTTAATCAAAAGTGCGTATATATATATATATATATATATATATATATATATATATATATATATATATATATATATATATATATATATATATATATATATATATATATATATATATATATATATATATATATATATATATATATATATATATATATATATGAAGAGTTCAGATGCAAAAGCCTCTAAGTGCCATCTGGAAATTTCTTCTAGAATGATCATTTTTATCAAGCTCGTATATTAAAGTTCAGTAATTTCACTTAAATGGCAATGAAAATTGCTTATTACTTGTCATTTAAGTGAAATTACTGAACTTAAATATACAAGCTTGATAAAAATGATCATTCTAGAAGAAATTTTCAGATGTCACTTAGAGGCTTTTGCATCTGAACTCTTCATATATATATATATATATATATATATATATATATATATATATATATATATATATACACGCACACACTTTTTTTCCTCAATGTGACTACTGTACCTCTGAAATATGTATTATTATCTTCTAATCCAAATGTGTATACACATCAAACAAACCTAGTCCTTTTGTGGTAAAACGGAATCTTTGTGCTTTAATAATTCATGCATCAAAAGGTAATTCTATTATTTAATTACTGCAATCAGAACAATGTTTATCTAAAAGCAATTGGGCAATTGCATTAAACTTAACACAAAAAATATTTCAAAAATACTAATAAAACTAGAAAATACATAATTATAATGTTGAATTAGATGCCACGCAAAAAAAGAAAACATAAATGAATCTCTGTACAGGGACTCTGTACAACAGATCATTTTTCTGATCCTGAACAAAAAGTTTCACTGAAATGAGATTTTACAATGCTACTTGAAAGAGAGAAAGAGAAAGGACATACTGTAAAAACATGCTTGATTATTACTTCAGTTTTCTGAGGACTAAATTGCAATGTAACAACAACAACAACATAAACCCCCCAAAAAATATCACTATTCATTGAAAAAAAGAAAATATATATATTTATATATATACCTCGCTGAAAAACAGCTGAGCTACTGAAAAATGTAATAAAGTTAGTAGCATCCCTACTTTTAGATTGTTACTCCCCAACACTGGTGGGAACACAGCGGTTGTATGGAAAGAGAATACATGTTTGAACTATGGAGCTGGTCCCTGTGTCTGAGAGTTTGAAGTCTGGCTTCAGACTCTTAACAAGCGAGGAACGCCAGTCCAGTCGTGCCTCTTAATTTGGAACTGGATATCCCCAGGCCCCAGTGAATGTGGGCTTCAGAATTGGGAGCAGAGCGATTGAAATGTGATGGAAGAGAAGCCTGGTCTATCCACAGAATCTAAAACATCCAGGGCTGAGCCAGAAATCTGGGCTACCTACATCCAGTGCATCAGGGATAACGTCCAATTCCAAAGTGCATAAATTCATTTTAATGATGGCTTTGCTGGGAAGTGATTTGATCATGACATGCATATTTTGGAAGTAAGGGCACATGGCAGGAACCGGATTAAGGGAAGGTTTTTTGGCCTATAACTACAGAAGGAGCAAAACAGATTAGAGGATATAAAACTTCTCCTTTTAAAAATATAATAAAGGTGATTTAGACAAGTTATTTAACCTATTGAACTCGAGCATATAGGCCTGGAAATGACTTGCTCAAAATAAAAAGTTCATGAGCTCTCCGTTTATTCAGAATGATGTAAGCTCACTAAGAAATGAAAGTACTTTCTTTGTAGCCATTGCCTCAAACTTTTAGATAAAAAAAAAAAAAAAAAAAAAAAACTGAAATGTACTTATTCTCATAAATAAGTAAATAAAAGTAGTAATCATGTAATTTAATAATTTAATTAATTCTCCCCTTTCGAGTTTCAGAAGAGATATTTGCAATTGTGGGCAGAATTGATTAATATTAACAATATTAATCTTCAAACAGAAGATCTCAGTATGATCTGCTATCCACATTAAATTCATAATGTCTTTATAGTGCTAAATCCTCCCTTTGTCAACAATTGTCTCACTTTTTATTTGTCATGAGGACTTCACGAGGAACATCTGAGACGTCTGCATTAAAACATAACAGAAAAGTGCATTCATTTTCTTTAGCTGTTCAAACAATCCATAAGAACATACAAATCACAAATTATATCTCATTAGCATCTCTGTTGTGTCACCAGAAATATATATTTTTTTAATGTAGCTGCTCCTGATAATAAAAAAAAGCTCTCCTAAAAAGTCCCAGTAATCTCACATTAATCTCCCAGTAGTTTCAGATGTCTCACACTGTCCTCAGATTTGCCATGACGCCACAATCAAAATCCATTTCAATATGAACTATTTATTATTTTTATTAAGTGACAAGCTTCAGTAGGTTTCCTGAGCCTTGAAAGAGCAACCTCTGAACAATAAAGCTTTTCATTTGGCTGTCTGTCTCACTCTTTCTCACATGGTCTGTCTCTCCTCAGAAGTGTTCGTATAATTTCTCCTTACCACTGTACACTGAGTTTAAAATGTTAGGACTTCAAAAGCACGATGGCAGCGGCCTGTGGTTGTGGAGAGAATTATCA
Source organism: Scardinius erythrophthalmus (assembly GCF_964197995.2). Lineage (NCBI taxonomy): Eukaryota > Metazoa > Chordata > Actinopteri > Cypriniformes > Leuciscidae > Scardinius > Scardinius erythrophthalmus. The sequence continues at coordinate 4,888,310 of NC_138238.1, forward strand.
AGGAAATAGGGAGAATTTGAAGGAGGAGGAACGTAATTGGCAGGTTTTTACCTCCTTGACTTGCTAGAGAATATCAGACGGACGGTCTGGATGAAAAGAAGTCTTGTAATAAGTAATGCTGATGTTCAGATGGTCTCTCATCTTTGTGATTAAACACAGGCACAGGAGTGTGTGAGAGAGAACTGCTCATTAACTGACAGGTTTAAAGGGACACACACCTCACACACACTAAAACATGCAAAAGAACTGAGTAATGAGGAGGTCTTGATGAAATACAGCCAGGAACAAATCTTTACCAGCCGATGTGGGTGACATGCCATTGCCACCCTCAGTTAGCTTCATATGAGCGCTATGACTATAAGTTTATATAATAGTTACCATCAGGGCTTGACATTAACTTTTTTTTTGCTCACCATGCTGTGGCTAGTGGTTTAACTGGCCACAGTTTTGACATGAGGGGCTTTCGCACCGGATAGTTCTAGGAACTAACCACCAGAACTAATGGTTCCCATAGGAACCTTTTCGCACCGCCAGTAGGAACTCTGAAGTGACGCAAGTCGCGCTCGTTGTTGTGACTTTTATTTTGACAGCACGGCGGACCTTTATTTTGAGAACGGCAGAGTCTGAGCAAACAAACATTCCTCGCATTCTCCGTTGTCATTTCACAAGTTCACTTACATAAAGTCAGAGGGAGTAAAGTTTAATGTGTATTTGGCGTGCTGTCCGGTGGGTCGGCCCGAACCCAGAGTACTCCCCCAACCCAGAGTACTCCCCCAAAATATATATGAAATACATGATCATGTTTGGCTTGGTCACCTCAAAGTTGCGTTGGATTTTCTCCTCAGTGTAAAGGTTAAGAGGCCCATCCACCACTGTTTTCCATGTTCACATAGTTAGTTTGTGGAGTAAATATATAGCATATAATCTGTGAGTTTACATGATGTTTTGCGTGCGTGCGTTCGGCCAGCCAATCCGCATACACTAACGTCACAGATAGTTCATAGTGCTGGTTTAGACCCTACTCTGAAGGCTAAATTAGTTCCTCCAAAAGAGTTCCTAGTTCCTGCGGTGCGAACACGCCGACATCCAGGTACTTCCGTCAATAGTTCTAGGAACTAAGAAAAGGTTCCTCCAGTGCGAAAGCCCCTATTGATACCATGGGGAAAAACTACCTTATAGGTATTTTTAATATTATCTCATAATTTAGCAGCTGTCACTTTAATACAATGAATACATTATAATGTTACACATGCGTTTTCTTTCTCAACTGTTTACGTTCACTTTAAAAATAACTTACCGTGTTTATGTGAATACTCGCCAAGAACAGCATTTTGACATTATTTTATGTGTGTTTGTTTAAGTTCAATAAGCAGTGGGAAAAAAACAGCTCAATTTAGTACTGAGAAGCGGTTTAATGTGCGTGCACTATGGTGTGAGCACGATATCTGCGGGAATGAGTAGAATTATGTACAATATGTGGAATCTCACACCTAAATTCAAGCCCTGTAACACCAACAATTTTCATCCGGAGCGAATGAAATGAGTGAGTGAAGGATGGCGGGTTTGTGTGTAACTTACTGTCGGAGAGAAGAGAGATAAAGAAAGCGAAGCTGGTATTGCGTATCTCTTCTGTGGGAAATAAGTATTGGAAGCATTTCAGATGCATTTAAGTAATCGGAAAATCTATTTTTTGACAACACCACGTTGCACTTAGTTTATTATTTCAGATGCCTTTTTAAAAAACTACAGTTGTAAAATGTATAAATATATTACATATACAATTCAACTTTGGCAGGGGTTAATGTCAAGCCCTGTTTACCATGATGTAAATCTATGAAATTAGGATATAAAACTAAGATTTTGGGCATGCTGCTCACCTCTTTCTGATAGATCACTGAAGAACATCTTTCAAATATGCTGTCAAATCTGTGAATGAAAAAATGGAAAATGACTGCAAGTTCAATGAAAGTCCTTTAATGGTCCAGATCAGGTAGGAATAGCTCTGCAAGTTATTAATGTATACAGCGAACAAGAAACCAAAAAAAAAAAGGCAAGGGAAAGTGATTTAGGAAACACTCAACAAATCACGTTCCTCCATTTAGCTGAAATAGAGCTGGGAGTTGTGGTATCATGGTAATTCTGCACTCAATATAAAAACGCTCGGTTTTCAACTGCACTGCAGATTCGAGTTATCCATCAAGCATCAAAACAGAACAAACTCGCTGTCACAACATGCAGACGTACTTCCCAATGAGGGACTCTGACCGCTGCGGTCAGGTTTTTTCTGTGACGTGCTGAGTTATGATTGTTCTCAACAAGCCATTTTTCTCTCATGCGTTCCACGGCAGCCATCACAAACTTCCCGCCGCGTCGCCGTCGACAATAAAGCTCGGGGAAGGAATGATGTGTAGCTATTTGTTTTGCAAGGAAATGAAATATTTATCATCAGCGAACACCTACCAGGAACAGAGAGCGGACAGGCAAAGGCTCATCTCTGGACCCTGTGGCAGTACGTCTCCTTTGGGGCGGAGAGATGGGCCTTGTGCCTGCTGGGATCCACCTCCACTTTTCAGGATTTCAAAGCCTCCAAAAACTGCAAAGAAAAAGGTTCTGACGTCCCAGGAAGAGAAATAGAGTGAGACACAGGGGTCGGCTCAGTGGTTCTGGTGTTGAGTCAATTACCATCTGGGCAAAACGGATGATCTATGCTCAAAATCAACACCTCATAACAGCCGGTGTCCAGCTCAAGAGTTCATGTGCTGTGACCCATATCAGTTCATGCAATGCCATTTCATTTAATTGTCTTTAACAATTATCTTATGTGAATATATATATAAGTTTAGGGTCAATAAGATTTTTATTGTTATTTTTTTATGATGTTGAAAAGTATATTAGAAGTATTTTTTAAATAAAAAAAATATATTTTTTTAAAATATAATTTATTCCTGTGATGGCATTCCTCCAGTGTTCAGTGCCCCATGATCCTTTTAGAAATCACACTAATATGCTGATTTGGTGATATGCTGATATAATTTATTCCTGATAATCCTGTTTTATTATTATTATTATATTCCTGATAAATTAAATTCTATTCCTGATAAATTTATTCCTGTTTTTTTTTTATTTATGTATATTGTTGGTCTTTGCATGTACGCATGGGGAAACACAAGCAACAAATTTTCCCCATGGGGATTATAAAGCAATAAAGTAAAATATAAACTTTTCTTTTTTCTGGAAACCATGACTTTTTTTATTTTTTATTATTATTATTAATTAAAAGTTCAAAAGAACAGCATTTCTGCATTTATTGGTTTTTAATTGCCAGTTGCCATCCCTAATAATGATATCTAGGTCAAAAGTTTTAATAGCCAAAAAGCATAAAAAATAAAAAAAAACTTAATTGCTGATCAATACAACAAAAGTTGTGTGTAACTTTATGTTTTTATTTTACTTTCTGATCCTCTAATAGTTGTTTGAGTATTTCTATATTGATATTGGGGTGAAACTGTATTCCCAATATTTGTTTTTATGCTTGTGAAGGACTTTTAATGCATTCCATGCATGAAAAGTGCTATACAAATAAATGTTTATTATTATTATTATTTTTATTGATTCTCAATTTGAATTTATGCATACACACAATGTTAAATATGAAATATATCTGAAAACATCTGTCAAATAAATTTTAGTAGGCAAAAAACTCCAGACAACATGAGCTGTGGAAAAGTATAAATGATCTAGGTGCTTTAAATGTATTTCATTTTATTATTATTTTTAGCGGATGTCATTGAAAACATGGTTATTATATCCCTCACAGCGTCGCTTTCATACCTGTCCTGGCGCTGCTCTGCTCTGCTGCTCTAAGGGGTTCAAATATTTAAAAACATTTTGGAAAAGGCAAGACTGATGTGGCGAGTGAAAGCCAAATAGTATTTCTGAACGAGAGAAGACGAACTAGAGTATTTTGAATTTGACATGTGGACACCACAAACAAGCTTTTGTGGATTTACCGATGGTGTCATTGAGATGCTTCTGTAACAGCGAGCAGAGGAAAGCATGCATCTTTAAAACCATCATCTCAGACAGACTAACCCTAGGCAATTACACTTTGAGACTGTCACTGGATCCATCTTTCCATGTGGTGTGCAAGCATTAGCGTAGATACGATTTAAAAAAAAAAAATACAGCATTAATACACATTTTGATCTGGTTTTGGGCTCTCGGAAGGTCTAGGTCAGGCCAATGTAAGCAGCTCTGGGTAAATCTGTATGTCAGAGCGGCCGTGTAAGTCCAAGGCCACAGAACTGACATCTGACGTACGTTTAGAGATTTGTACGGGCTTCTGGTCCATTGAGGTGCGGCCCAGGACTGCTTCCCATTGGTGGCTTGACCCTGCTGCTCTGCCTGCTGTTAAGACATGAACCAGAGTTTGGGGTCTGGACCCCTGAGTGTCAGAGGAACCCCCCCAACGCCACACCGCTCACACACACACCTCTGGAGGAAAAAATGTTAGCATACTTATAAATCATTCAGAATATCAGTCTTGAGGTGTTGAATAAGAGAACTTTTCTCCTATGTAAATGATGATCTTAGAATAGAGTAGAATATAGCTCATTTCTATAGGACACGCTCATTTTATCGTGTATTGTGTCTGTGTTGGGAAAGTTACTTTTAAAAGTGATTAACGTTGCATTATTGTTGCAAAAAATGTTGCATTTTTGAGATTTAATAATTGCAAGCAATTTGAATATTTTGCATTAAAACATGTAGATTATGTGAAGGTATTGATTTACAACTGACACTTTTTTATTGATAAGTAAATTCATATGGTGTTTGATTTTTCATAAAAAAAAAAAAAAAAAGGAAATAAGGTCAGAACTGAATATTCCAAAACATATTCAAATCAAATTATTGCATGTTGTAAAGTGTAACCAACACAAGGGATGATCAAATAAATACGATATAGTATTCCAACCCTCAAGGCAATTCGTACAAATTTTACGAGGTGGCTAATTACGAATTTGTACGTTTTTTGCTAAATCGTACATATTTTACGAGTTGCCCAATTCGAATTAATCCGTACAAATGACCAACCCCTGACTCCGCCCCTAAACCTACCCATCACTGGGGTTAAGACAAATCCTACGAATTTGTACGAGTGAGGTCATGCGAGTGAGGTCATACGAATTCGTACGAATTAGCCACCTTTTACTCCCTCACTAATTGGTCGTGAGATAGCGTTGGGTATTCACGCCTGTTTAGATTCAAGTAATGAACCATCACAAGTAGTCCCAAAAGTGTTTATCTGAAACGATTGCAGTTTTACAGCCGTTGTCCCCTCATTAATGGCCAGCGTTTCAGTGAGGCTTGTGGCGAGCAATGGTGGGATGTCTGGTTCTGGTTAGCCAAATTCATTGTCCAGCAAGGATCATGAAAGTCAGACCAGAAGTGGGCGTCAGGTAAAAAGCAGCTGCTATCCCCAGACCTACAGGAAACGTCTGTGGGTGTTAACCTTGTCAGAAACTGTTGGCCTGCATGCCGTCTCTCCAACCTCTGCCAAACAGCAGGTAGAGGAGAGAACTGTAAAAGTCATTCTGCTCTCAGAGATGGACTCTAATAGGCCAGAATAAAACATAAGCACCTTATTAAGACCAGCTTCATTACATAGGCCTGCTTTTTATGACTGGACTGATGTGATCGCAATTACTGCTCGAATCCGAGAACACCTGGAAGCGTCGGGTAGGAGGAGGGCGAAACAGCGGTTAGAGCTTTCCGAGGCTTGTTTAGTTTCAGTTTTATGGCTTTTAAAGAGAGGAGACCTGACGTTAACCTCCAGCAAGTACATGCTATTGATCTAAAGCAGCTTGGAGAAGCCACACAGAAAAGTGTGAAAACGCTTTTCTTCTCGCTTGCCAGATTACCTCTTCCTCTTGACCCAATGAGGTCTAAACCTCATGTTCAAGCTCAACGAGACGAAAGCCTGGCCAATTAATATCATTACACTTTATCATTGGATTTACTTTTAAGATGAGCAGAACCACGAATGGCATAACGCTGGAATCTCAGGATTTTGATATGAGTGATTATCTGATCTAAGGCCGTTGATTTAAAATCAAATGGCCACTAGCGAGTTGGTATTGATTTAGAATGATTAAAGTAAATTAGAACCAGTGGTGTAACTATTAAAAATCATTTTCTTTAATTGAAATAGGGTTGAAAGAAAATAATAAATATTAGATGAAAAACTTATACTTTTTTAAATTTGCCCTTGGTATTAATTGAAAATAATAGGTTTAAGCTGAAGTACAACAATTACTAAAACTAGAATTAAAATACAATTAATTAAATAAAACTAATAACAATGGGGGAAAAAAATACAAAAACTAAAGCCAATTAAAAATCGTAATAACTAAATATTATACAAAATAATAATACTTATTACGGCCAGTTTGATTCATTTGAGATTCAATGCAATAGTGCTATTTTGAGTCTTTTTTAACATTTATCTAAACCAAATAAATAGTTTTGATTAAATAATAAGTCATATAATCTGATGATTATCTTGGTGTTGCTCTACTCCAGAAACAGGACCACATTAAACATTGTGAAAAAATGAACAACAACAAATGGCAAAAAATAAAGTGTACTTTGCTGTACAAATTCAAGGGCAAAGAAACTACAAAAACAAATCGTGATGCAGAGGTGTAGAGTGTGTGTGTGTGTGTGTGTGTGTGTGAGTAAAAAGTGAATAAACAACATGCCTGTACTCTATTCGATCTGTTTAAGCCATTATAAAGCATGAATGCTAAACCCATTAGAGAGAGAGAGAGAGAGAGAGGCAGAAAAGAATAATTGTACTTCTATTCAGGCCCGTGATGGTTCGTCCCTCTCCAACATCAAAGTGATCATGATTGAGTCAGTCTCATTGTGGCGTTTTTCCCCCTGTCGATAAATCTACCTGGAGAAGTTCTTTTGAATGCACATGCATTTGATCTCGTATGCAGGCGACACATGTCACAGTAGGTTTCTCCCATAGTTCATAGTCTTTCATAGCCTGCCATGCGGGCAAAACTTGATTTCTTTTGGCACCAGGGTAAAACAGCTAGTGCAGATTTCAATAGCGTTGTAGCTTAGCATGCAGAGTAGCTGCTGGAAACCCCAATTGTTTTTCAGGACAACTGTACAGTAATCCAAACCGACTATCTCTCCGCACAATACGACCAGCCGCCCCACAGCGCTCAAAGCCCCATCACGCAGACAAGCAGATATCAAGAGTATATTTGCTCAACTTTTTAGTGCTTCATATTTACTTGTCTTCGCATAAAAAAAAAAGCTTCTGATGGCATCAGAATAAAGATGCTAAAAGGGAATTCTCTAAGAATGAATTGCACACCCTGTTAGTGTGCAAATAAATAATGCATTTCAGCAGCTCAGAATCAATTCTTTCTTTTATAAATGTAGCTTTATTTGTCATGCACTTTGAACTTTGAAACTGCAGACCTTTTACATTCACAAATAAAGCATATAGGGGCACTTTAAAATGTGTTCTGCTTCTTGTTAATATATCAAAACGGTTCATATATTGCATACTTATTCATATAGGAAAGGTTAAGTGTTCAAAAGGTGAAAAGAGTGCATGTAAAATGAATATTTGTTTAGAGACGTGACCACAAGCGTCTGCATTTTGTATGCATGTGTAGATTAATTATGCTGCAGCGAGACTCTAAATCAAACCTTCATCACAACTCACTGAGGACAACAACGGTCCGCTTATGTGGACTGTCACACGGGTGACAGCACGTCAGGGTGGATTGACAGCTATAATTACACATATCATTCAAGCTGCAACACCTGAAATTAAGCAGACACTTAGTAATGAGCAATCTGGACCCGATCCTGGTCTGACAATTCATTTCGCTGCCGTGGCAGTTTTAACCAAAGGGGAAAACAAGTTTCAAACATTCAGAGCTGCTTTGAGGAACAATAAAACATCACAAATGACAACATATGTAATTTATGCTAATAGCTTATTTTTCATAATAATAGACAATGTTTATGAGTGAATAAAAATGTTTATGAGTGAAACATTTTACATTTTGAAAAGTGTTCAAAAGTTTGGGGTCAGAAGGATTTTACCAGAAAGAAATTATTTTTATTCCGCAAGAATGCATTAAATTGATCAAAAGTGAATGTAAATACACTTATAATGTTACAAAAGATTTCTGTTTCAAATAAATGGGGTTCTTTTAAACTTTACATTCATCAAAAATCCTGAAAATTAATATGGTAAAAAAAAATAGTATATAAGAATGATTTCTGAAGGATCATGAATGAAAATGTTTTTGTATTTTGTATTGAAGACTTTCAAACACAAAATATCGTGAGAAATGTTTACTGGAGAAAAAGTGTGACAACTAGCCCCCATTTGTCTGTATAAACGCCACATTCAACAAACAGCATAAAAGTACTCTGCAGGTCAGCTTTGCCCTTTTTAACAAATCAAATATATTTGAATATGTTAAAAAGGTCCCTAACAGGAACCTCTAATAGATCAGTGTCCTTAAGACAAAATATATAAGAAAAAAATTATTCAAGAAAGCCGGGGGACATTCAGACAGACAGAAACGGGGTCGAGGGAGACAGTGGGCTCAAGTTCTCTAAGCCTTCTCTACGGCTGGGTATTAACCAATCAAAGATGGGTTTTCTCTCTTCCTCTTCTGTCTCTCCCTACCATTTTTGGCCCGAAAAGGCTGCAGGCTCGAAAATAATCGTAATGAACAATTCAAAAAGAACAATAATGAGCCTTTTATATTCTCTAGCTAAAAAGATTGTAATAATCAGGATAATTATGTTATATTTCTCCAGGTCATCCCTCATTAAGATCAGAGGCACGGGCTGTGAAACAGCTCAGTGTTAATTTGGTGTCCTCTTTGTAAGAACAAAGTCGTCCTGCGGTCAGGTTAGTCAGAGGACAATCAAACCCAGGCGATGATGATGATGTGGTGAACCCATCCCTGTAGGCGGGCACCATCAGGAGCCATGACAGAGAGAGACAGAAAAAAAAAGACACTCTGAATGAGAAGCGGCCGTGAAAATGGAGTGAAGAGCCCAGTGATCCATCAGAGTGGCAGTGCTAGAGATAACAAGCAAAGTCACGGCAGACGCTACAACAAAATTAGCCGTAATGGTGGTGGTTATGCAATGCTTTTTATGTAAGATTATATGCTGATGGATGAACTGATCTAATTCTAGCCAGTGAAACTAATTGCCGTGAAATTTTAAAGCCCTCTGATGATAATGGACTGATTTTTTGCAGTTAAAGAAAAACAAATCTGGCTATTATTATTATTAATTTGTGTGTTTTTTTTGCAAAGGCGAGCTTTACACTTACATTAAAGGCCAACTTTAGTGCATTGAAACGCACAGCATTATTCAGTGTGTTAACAATTTCCCCTGAAACAGGAAGACAGGGCGGGACATACCGAACAGCTCCTCCCCTTTTACAAAATAGCCAATAGCGTCTCGGCCAGAGCCGTTGAGCTCAGTAAAGCTGCAGTTTCCTCCAAATCTCTAACCGTTTCTCCTCCATATCGCTTTAAAATATTGAATTCAGTGCATAATTCAAATGGGTCCATTACATTTTGTGGTCTACGCCGACTCGCATATATGATCCGCTCTGTGCTGTCGTGTCTCTGGACCGGAGCTGCGGCGGCTCACGTGACACTAATGTAAAACCAGACTTCATTCGCCCCAAACAGAGGCATATTTACATTGTCTGAATTGTTTCCTATCCCCTATACAGTGTACATTGTGCCATTCACCATGTAGAAAATAGTAATTGTGTGAAAAAGTGACAGATTTTAGCCGCAGCGTCACGTCTATTTGTAATGTAGGGGCGGGGCGCTTTCAATTCTAGAGAGAATTTGATTGGAAAGAAAATCTGATGAGAAGCTGAAGTGCAGAGTGATGTCATCAAAATCATGAATCCATATTAGTGGAAGTGAGAGATTGTAAGTTTTGAATGTTTATGTCTTCTAAATGCGAATTTTGTCATTGTTTTGGAGCACACTAGCTTATAGATAACAGTAACATATACTAAAAGCCAATTTTGATTTTGATTTCATGGGGACTTTAAATGAGGAGCACAAACCAGCAGAACATCAGTGTAGACTCTTTTAACTTGGTAAGATTCTACTGTACCTAACCCAAGCACTAGCAACAGCATAGCTAAATGCTAAAAAGCACTCAGAATAGCATCTCCCACATCATTTTAGCATCATAGTGGCAAGTTTTTGCAAGGTTGATTTCAAGGTTCTTAGTTTTTGTTATATATCTGTGCCATGTAAACATATAAAGTGATTAAAAAAAAGTTTTCTTAATTTTCCATCCGAAAGTTGCTCGAGCGAGGGGTATACTGTTTTTATTGTTACCTCAATCAAATGCGATTTTGCTAGACTCTATTTGAAAATAAACTAACTGTTAATCTATACTTTAGAGTATCTATACTCTAAACATCTGAAAGCCCTGTCAAAATGTTCTAGTCCAAAAGTATTTACTCACCCTCATGTTGTTCCAAAACTGAATTCATTGATTCCGCCGGAATTTTCCAGCTTTCCGCGTTGTCACCGTTATACTGTAGGGGGCGCTATTACACATATTCTGAAAGAGTAGAAGACCGAATCAAAATCCAGGAAGAAGAAATAAGGAGTAGAAACAAGCGATAAGCACTGTATGCATGTTGTAGTATTTGAATGATTTTCTCAGCTTTTTGTTCAAAATGTTTTTTTTTTTTTTTTTTTTTTTTTTATTATATATATATATATATATATATATATGACACTTACCCACATTCAAGTGTTGATAAAAAGATTGCACGATGCTTGAATAAAACTTTTTTGTTTGTTGTTGTTTAAAATCAGAGCCTCTGTTCTTTCTTTGGGTTTATTGCATGTTCAGATATTCATACAACAACATGGGGGCCATGAACGTTTAGTGAAAATCATTAAAAATGCTTTTAAGGGCTGCCTGCTATTAAAAAAATAAATAAATAAAAAATAAAAAACTGGTGGGAAAAGAGTTAAAGGAGAACTCCAGTCAATTTTAACATTGAGCTCATTTTTTGTACATTTGGAGTGCTGTCAATACAGAGAACAACGACAAAAATCGGTGTTGCCTACACCGAGTTATTCTATTTTTAAAATTTGCACCCTGTTGACTTCAATAGGGCAAGTACTAAACCTGCTTTTAGCCTCTTAACATCCTTGATGTGTCATTACAAGAGCACAGCTAATGTGAGTGATTCCTTCTGAGTGAACACGAGTGGATGTGACTGCAGTAGATGTAAAAGATATGTATAAAAATGATGTTATTTAAGCCAGCGCAAATACCTGTGTTTACATCCTGTTTTTCGGTTGAAGTCCAAAGTAGTCGATTGCCGAGTTCACGCGCGTGATCATTGGTAACTAAACCTATGCGCATGAACTCGGCAATCGACTACTTTGGACTTCAACCGAAAAACAGGATGTAAACACAGGTATTTGCGCTGGCTTAAATAACATCATTTTTATACATATCTTTTACATCTACTGCAGTCAGATCCACTCTTGTTCACTCAGAAGGAATCACTCACATTAGCTGTGCTCTTGTAATGACACATCAAGGATGTTAAGAGGCTAAAAGCAGGTTTAGTACTTGCCCTATTGAAGTCAACAGGGTGCAAATTTTAAAAATAGAATAACTCGGTGTAGGCAACACCGATTTTTGTCGTTGTTCTCTGTATTGACAGCACTCCAAATGTACAATAAAATGAGCTCAATGTTAAAATTGACCGGAGTTCTCCTTTAAGCAGCTCTTGCTTAGACTATTTCGGAAAATATAGGATATAGCAGACTCGAGAGAGATGGATAAGTGATAACAATGTTTTATTTGAGCAAATTCCAAACACAGGAGAGTAATGATAACACAGCGCTGATCAAGGCAGGTATTAAACTTCAGTTCTAGGCAAGTGAAGATAGTGATCATGACTTCAACAGGTGAGTAAATACTAAAGCCATTTAGCAGGCTGAATATTAATAATCTTTGTATAACAGGTCTGGAGGGAACGCTGGAGAAGAAGAACAGGAGACAGGAATTTGGGAATCGCAGGAGGTAATATTAAGGAATCTGTAGCCCAAGTCGTAGACCAGACAAGGAGTGTGTATGAGGTGTGTGAGGTGATGAGTGTGCTGATGAGGAACAGGTGAGGAACAGGAGGGATGCTGGGAAATGTAGTGTGCTAAGGTGACTGGGCTGGTGATGGGAATTCATTCAGATATTTTTAACCCCCCTCAAATTCTTTGTTTTTTATGTTCTTGGAGGGCTTTAATTAGGGAGGTCAGACCCCCTAAACACCCCATAATTCACACCCCGGTCAAGAGAATGGATGGGAAATTTGTGAAAACATTGCAATTGGAGAGGCGTGACGAAATTCATTGCTGAAGGCAGGGGCGAGAGAGAGAGAGCGAGAACCGACCAAAAATGACCTCTGTCAGGGCCTGGCAAGACTTCAGCCTCTACCCGGCAGGGCTTCAGATACGGCTGACCCCTGAATTAATCTCTGTTCTGCCTCCATCACACGCACAGCACAACATCATACTGATGCAATGAAAGCACTTTCTAATAATAAACTGCCTGCAAAAAGAAAAACACATCATAGGGTCACGAGCCCAGGCCTCCGATACCAAACCTTTTGACCAGCAAAATACAAACCATCTGGAAAACACAACAAAGCCAACAAGACAGTGGACGAGCGGTGAGATTCGCAGGGAAATGATTTGTTACCATGTTTGGTCTCCAGATTGAGGACAATATTTCATTTAGCATTTTGCAGTTGATTCGTTCAGTTAATTTTAGTTGTCATCTTCATATCATTTTTATATTATTTATTTAATACTATTATACTATTTATTAATATTTTATATCATCCTTTACTATTTTAATCTTTTTAAGTGTGAGTATTTTTGCGGTTTTGGCATTTTTTATTATTTTGTTAGGCTTACTTAAAAAAAAGTTCAATAGTTTTGGTTAATAATACAAAACTGTTTCATACATATTATATATTGTATGCAAATTTAAACAAATTTAAAAGTATATGTGTTATGAATGATTTTTAGCATGTTCTTACTCAAATGAGTCCATTCCCAAGTCTCTATGATTTTCTGGTTGCTAGACATGGCTTGGATCCCTCCTTAAGGTTTAAGGGATTTAAGGGATTTTTGGCATGTTTTACCATTTTACAAATGAAAATTATAAGCAAAGAAAAGTAATGGCACGCCTCTACTCAATAAACTGAATTTTGGGTATCATTTATGTCGGTAGCACAACAAAGTTTGGATACATGCTTATTGTTCAAATCCCTAAACCCAAGTATGAACATTAGTAATTAGCTTTTATTTTGTAATTCTGATTTCTAGAGGATTGTTTGGTAGTTCTATGTATGACTTTGTCCCAAAAATCTGTTCATAGATGTACTTGGCGGGAAAAAAATGGGGGAAAATATTGTACATTCTGTCCAAATCCATACAACCCCTGCAGGTCTAAGAGTCATTTGTTATGGCGCTTCCTCTTGGAAGACAAAGAGAATTCAAGCGCTCAGGAACTCAACATAGCCAACGCTTCAGAGCAGTCCAGAGGGACTGAAAGGGAGGTGAGGAGGACGAGAGTTAGCCACGGGCCTGTCCAAATCCCCCCTTCCGCTCTTTACCCACCCCCCCACACATATGTCCCTTTATGCCCCCCACCACAGGCTTTATCATGGAACCGAGCGAAGTACCCGCTTGCCAAAATGGAAGGCTGATCAGGAGATATGCCAGATCCTCTGCCACCTCGCCTCCACTGCTCCAAGACTACGACTTGCTTAATTATGATTAATTGCTGCCTGGATAATCAGATACAGACTCAAAAGGTTGGAGATGACAGTCCAAGGACACTCCGAGAAAGGCAAGGTATGTGTTCATTAGGAAAGAACCGAATACCTCTGCCACACACCCTCACCTTACTTATTTTAAGTATTTCAAATAGAATTAATTCTAAGATTATATGAGAAGACTCCCGAGGGAGGACGGAGGCTCGAGTGTGTGTATTTCCAGCCCAAACACACTTCTTCTCTCTATTTAGCTGTTTCTTGGGCTCACACGTCTTGCAGTGCTGTCAGTTTGATGATTGGGGCCGCCTTCGGAATGACTGACGGCAATGGCAAGTCTTCATTGTCTGCCGTTACTCTTTGGGTGGCAGTGGCACAAAGAAAGAGAAGGAGAATTTCATGGCATTACTATCAACTTTTGCTTCTCAATTAATGGAGATACTGTTTCAAAACCATACATTCATTTAGAAGAATCTTTTCTCTTTAATAATATAAGGAGTGTTCATAATCTGTCAAAAACAAGCCAGACCAAAGTAGTCTGCACAACCGTGTTTTACGAGATGACAATTTCGTATGGATTTTTTGTTTTTAGAAAAAAAAAAAAGCATGAAAGTCCACCCCTAAACTAAGTCCACTGTCACTAGGGTTAAACAGATCGTACAAAAAAAAAAAAAACTTATGAATGAGATTGTACGAATTCATATCCATTAGCCACCAATTCGCCAAACCATAAACCAGTTACGAATTACCATGAAATTATATTGATCTATATTTAGCATACAGCCATATAGCTTTATATGAAAAACAGACTTAAAGCTGATAATCTTACTTTGGTGCATTGATGCGTTGCCCCATGTTAGACATCATTGAGGCCAAATGTCATTGGTTTGTGTGTGTGTGCAAGGGCGTAGATTTGGTTTGAACATTGGGGGGGTTGAAGTTTGGGTCTGCATAATTTTCATGTGATCATGGTATAAATATTGGGGGGGTTGTAATGCATAGATTTAAATATTGGGGAGGGTTATCTCCCCCCCAACCCCCACCCACAAATTACGCCCCTGTGTGTGTGTACAGTACATTGTAACTGGCTGTGATGCATCAGTTCAAATGTGTAGAAGGGAGGATGAGATTGAAAAATTACTTTTAGCCTGTTCCTCAAACAAAGCTATCAAATGATATTAAAAGTCATATGGACTACTTTTATAGTGCTTTTACAGTGTTATATGGTCCTTTTTGGAGCTTGACAGAAGTGTACGATTTACTGTTGTTGTCTGAACATTTTACAAAAATTATCTTTATGTCTTCCTCCAAAAAAATAAATAAAAAAATAGTAGCATAAGTGTTTGGAACTACTTTCAGTATTGGGAAAACTATTCCTTTAATATATCCTCTTACCCATTCACTTCATTCAGTCTAGTATTACACACCAGTCCACCATTTAACATCTGAAGTGATTCATGTTTGTTCATCTGGATCTGATCTGAGAGTCGTCTGACCTGCAACATTACACAGAACTTCTCAGCAGCCCAACAATCCATTATTAGAAATGAAAACAATTCTAAAATCACAACAGACCAATAATCTTAATTGTCTTTGAGAAATAAGGTTAAAAAAAAAGAGGGCTTAAGTTGATATATCTCTTACAAAAACATTACAGAAGAAATTGTTACATTGGGATTCCTGAGATTGTGTGTGTGCAGGCCTGGAAGTAATTGTGTTTGTTTTATAGGACATTCAACTATTTTACTAGCAATATTGTTCTCCCTCCGAGACATTTAATGTGTAATTGCATTGAAACATCTGCATATCAAATTTAAACCATTGCAAAATTGACTATTCAGTTGGATTCAGTTTGTGTTATTTGTCATTTCTTTAGCTTTTCTACTAAAAAGTGCACCGTAATAATTTATAATTTTGTATTGAATGCCACAAACAAGGTTCTGTCTGCTGAACCGTTTAAGGTGCTGAAAATCTGATGAGTCAAGATTTGGAAGTTATTTGAACACAGCCACAAGAGACTGGCTAAAAGCAAAGCCTCAATCTTTTCCATGTGCAAAATTTGAAACCCCTAACTAGTGCCATGAGATCAAGATCGCATTTATAAGAGTATAATCCTGTCTGGAACACCAGCCCATTGGACTTCCATTTAAGCAGAAATAATACTGGCATTCTGAAACTCAGAGGGGTTAATAATCCAGTCCCCACAATGATCAGGAACGTTTAGTTTCAGGCCAACACTGGTGTAGTTTGGATGCACTGCTTAAGCTTTCCTTAAAGGAACAGATCAGCCCATAAAAGGAAATATTGGCATTATTTACACGTGCATGTCGCTCAAAACCTCGATTTTTGTCAATAATGACAGAATTTTCATTTCTTGGATGAACTATTCCTTTAACTATAAACTATACTCTTAGCCCGATGTTCAGAATCCAGGAAAAAAATCCATAATTCACTCGCGTTAATGGGCTATGTGGAGTAAAAACGTTTTTACTCATAAGTGCAAGGAGATTACTTTTAAAACGTCTATTGACAATTTTCTCCAACCATATCTGATAAAATATTCACGCCCTTGACCGCACGTTATTCTATGTCATATTACCAGTAATATTGATCAGCGAAATTATTTAGTGCTCAAACAGTGATCCAAGACTATATTTTTCAAGTACATTAAGCATTTGAGAACTTTGAATATAATGAATCTCTTGATGGACTGTAGTATGGGTAGCTTACTATGGCAATGGATTAAACACTTAATGCATAATTCAGGTAAATCAGTTGACAACTTGGTGAAACCAAGTTAAAAGAAAAAGAAAATCAACCTGAACAAACTTGACATAAATTCACCCAACAAAAACACTTTAATTGAATAGTATAGGATAATGTATTACGATAAGAGTCTGCATCTTATTTTACCATGGGTAAGGGGTGTTCATATTCATAACTCCCTTAATCATGGCAATATCACTGCAAGATACAGCCTATCATGGATGATTGCTGTTATAAAAACAGTAGCAACAGCAACCTGATGTTCAATACACTACATTTATAAAAAATCACCAAGTGATCCTCCATCATGTAATAGAGTTCACTGGAACAGTAGACTGTTTACGGTTGCCAAGAAATGTATGAAACAATGTGAGGAAAATAATGTACAATATATATATATATATATATATATGCATTAATCATTTCTTGTAAAATAATATGAGCACTTTAATATTTCATACATGTCCTCGTCAATGCTGAACTTAAATTTGTACCATTACATCCTTGTGTTTTTTCACCTGGAAACACTTTTAACTGCAAGACTAAATGTATTTTGCAGGACTTTACTGTCTTACATTATGAATATAAATACTAAGTGAATTAAATCAAACAATTCGGACAAAGATGATGAACAAGGCTATTCATTGGACACCCTGCCAGAGCTTCACGGAATAATCGCAGCAATTTTCCCAGCGGTTTTAGGCTAAAGCCTCTGCTGGTTTATATAAGCTAAAGGGAAACCGCAATAAATACCTTGAAACATTGACGGATGGGCTTATTCATTATTTAGCATGAAGAAGAATGGGGACAGTCAGGCCTGATAAAATGAACTATTTGTTCAATCCACAATCAATATGTGGCCCTTCTACCACAACAATTATTCTGAAACAGCCACACACATACATACATACACATTCAAGTACTCTGTTACTCAAGCGAATGAAATCTTTTCTGTATGTGAGGTCATTTCATACAGAAAGAGAAATTGAAAGCATTTCATTAGTGTAAAAGGAATTCCAAATGTGTCAATTGGATCCAAATGAGGAAAGCAGAGAAATTGTGTTAGATGCTCAAGCACAGTAAATCTTTTACATTTGTCTGTGGAGTATTAGCACTCTCCTGGGGAAAGCGTCGCTTCTAAAGTCTCCTTCACCCAGACGGGCTTTCAATCTCTAATCCTTTGTTGACATTTATCATACAGAACCAGAGAGACGGATTTAAAGATCAGAATTATGCACTCTGGCTATCAATCCAGTTAGGAATGCTACAAAACAGTCGCTAACTTCTGGTTATCCATAGTGGCCAAATCAGGAAATCAGGGTCTTTCAAAGCTATTGTGTTTAATATATGCTGAATCTATTTTATTGAGTTGATTTGCAAAAAATAAAATCTATTTTCTCAAACACTCCCCTGTCAGCAATTTGTCAAACAGATAGTACCGCCTCAAATGCATGCCATTGGTTGAGTCTTTAGGTGTGTTAGGTGCCCAAACAAACAATTATATGTTGTTTACACTTTTTTGGGGGAAATCGAGCTACAACTTATATCTGTCTCTGTAAATTATAAGTGAACATATTTTAACACTGAAAATATTATACATCACATTAAAAGTTTCATAGCTGACTAATATATCCTGTGTGATTGCAGTATAATTTTTCCAGACGTGTTTAAGTTGACGTAACATCGTGGTATATATGACTAGCGCTTTATTAGAAAATCTAACAATCAGACAATTCATCCTCTCTGCATCCATTTAATAATCCACCCCGCACAATGTACACTTTTATGCGATCCATTTTAAAGAGACAAATTAGTCTCGTAGGAAATGACAGAGTGAGTGTTGAGAATGTCTCGATAATGGTCTAGTAATACTCTAGTACTCTGACTTCATATTAAACCCTGGAGCTAATTTCCCCACAGAATGCACAAGAGGGCACTCACATTACTTTTTAATGCATATCCACTGGACTCTTTTGGGTTTCCGCTTATTTATTTCTCAAGTGCTGCCAATGAAAACCATGTTTCCCAGAGCAAACCTGTATATTCGCTCAAGCCCCCAAACACACCACGTAGCTCTCCACTCCTGAGAAACATCAAGCCTACATCAGAGTGTGTTTAAGGGAGTGAATACTGTGGTTTTTAAACGTGCTGTATGTGTGTGCAGAGGTTAAATGAACTTTAATGGAAATAGGAAGAGTGTTCCTGCACGTCGGTTCGGCGTGGGCGTTCAGGAGGGAGCGGAGATTCAGCCAGATGCCATTCCCATTAAAGCCATGACTCAAAAGTTGGAAGCCACCTACAGCGCAGCAGTGAAATGAAGGGAAAATGGGCTTCTGTCATGCTGGGAGGATTAGGCCACTCTACTGTTGAGATGACTTTCACAGAATGGAAAAGCAACTTCGTCCAGGTGTAGTTCTGTTTCAGTCAGAGCCATAATGCAAGATTTGGGCTTATGCATTCAACTTTGAAAGGTGGCATTTTCAACTTCCTTCATGGAAGTGCAATGAGGCGCCAGTGGGACTTTCAACTTGGAAACTAGGAACTCGGATTTCACCAAGATGCAGGAGCATGACATCAAACGAACATGGTGGCATCCAGGAAGATGTACACAGTTAATGATAAACATTTATTTTTAAGCATATAAACTGCATCAATGACTCAAAGTTCCTACATAACATTAAACAAAAAAACCTGTTCAGCAAATATTTGCAGAGACAGGTGTGAAAACATGGGAAATTAAACATCTCTGAACACCTGTGCTAGTTTCTGTGTTAACAATCAAACACCTGCAAAAACTAAAAGTAGCATTGCCATTGTGTTTCCTTGTATGTTATCCACAAAAAGTTGAAGGATAAATCAAGTAGGAATATCCCACATCCGACATGGAATGGAACGCACCATTATCGTTGATTAAGCTCAGTAACCACACTGTAAAAATACAAGGTAACCTAAATGTACTTCATGTGATAAAATCTGAATGTTAAAAATATGAATATGGTTTTATCCACAATTGCAAATACAAAATGTTAAAAAATATGACTGCAGATACAAAACTACTTGGGTAGTTGCTACCTGGCCACCCCTTATACCAAACAAAGGGCTATAGAAATAGAATATATAAAAAAAGAGGTCACTTGAACCCTTGGAAGGCATCACACCTAACTGCATTATGTTATGACAATGACAGTAGTCTTAAATATCAGATAGAAACAACCCACATTGTACAGTAAAAAGAGCCCAGTTTTATGTTCTACAGTGTTAACAGTGTACAGGTCGACTGGTTTCATAATTCAGTCACTAATTGCATATCTCTTCTCTTGGTTTGCTTTGAAGTATAGTCAGAATGAGCTGAAAGAATTACAATCAATTCATCGCAGGCTGCATCAACATGCATGAAGGCAAATTGAACTTGTGCTTAATGTCAAAGTTTGTACGGAGGTCTGAAGTCCACCATCGGTTCATGTGCATTCATGAATACAACAGATGAAAGACTCAAAGTCAGTTACACTGAAGGTTTATGTATGCAAGGACTTTTTATAATACCTGTAAAAATTAATTAGCACCAAACAAAGAAGGGAAGGTTGAAAGGTAAAATGTGGTAATGTCTTATATTAAAAACAGCAGCACAATAGTGCAAGGCATGATATTTTCTTTATATACTGTGTATATATATATATATATATATATATATATATATATATATATATATATGTGTGTGTGTCTAATGTCCCCCTCTATTAATTGACATGCCATGACAGTATGGCAACCATACAAAATTTGTCTGAGTGCATTTAACCCATCCAAGTTAGTGCATATATGAGCAGTGAGTAGTGAATTGCAAACCGTAGTAGACACACACACCTGGTGCAGTGGGCAGGGGGTTTGGGGATAGGGGGTTTCGGGCCCTTGCCTTGTTCAAGAGCACATCAGTCCTTTCCTGCTAGAATTGAGAATCGGATCCGCAACCTTCTGGTTACCAGTCTGATTCTTTAACCATTAGGCCACAACTGTCCCATGTATAACACTTCAATAAACAAAGAAGTTAATGTTAATTAACTTACATCATTGGCGCAAAATTTGTCTGTTTTTGCTCCACCACCAACAACCAAGCAACACACACTGTTTTTAGGCGTATGAATCAGTGTTTGAAAGAATGAATGGGTTGAGTGAATTATTCAATGACCAACTCAATTGGTTTCATTCCTGGATAAATCAGCAAATAGATTGAATGAATGGTTCATTGACTTACTCATAAACACAGTAACTTGTCGCCACCTACTGGTGCATCTGTAAAACATGCAGAAAAAGTCACTAAATAAATCAAGTCGGCCCTCACTGCAGATGACCTACAGTAGTAGATTGGATTCCACTACATGATGGATGTTTTTAACACCCATGCGGGGTAATAAGAAACAGTTGGAAATTGTAATTATTTTTTAAATACATTTTATACACTAAAGTAAATTCAGTAGTGTGCCATGCACCCTTTTATATATATATTTTTTGTATGTAAATTTATCAACAGCATTGTTTATGAACACAAATAGATGACTTTATTTTTTCCTAATTCTAATTTATGTAAAGCTACCAATGTGAGCATAATAAAATAACTGTTGTATTTTAAAATTGTTGCATTAGATACTGAGGAAGCTTTTAAATCTTGTATCTTGTGATCAGAAACTTAATTTGACTGAAGTTTGCTCTGAAACTTCATTAGAATTAAAATGGGTTGCACTGTTTAGAATTACGTGTAATAATGGCTCTCACAGCATGGTGCAAACTGCAGTCTTATTCCTCTTTTCGCTCTTTCTGGGCTTAAAGATTCATTAGTCCTGCTCCAAGATGAAGAGAGCCAAGGCCTTGAAGAACTGCTCAGCCCTTTATAAATAACACAGCACTCAGCCTCAGTGTCACTGCATTTTGTAAAACAACACTTAAACACACATTAACGTCACACACAAACTCAGATCTAATACACACGTCAGACATATGTACCATGTGCCGGGTTGTTGTAAACAAAGGAATAAACACGCTTCAAATGCTGCGTTCAGAAAGAGGCTTAGGAGGAAGCTTTCGGCAGCACCTCATTGTCTGCAAGAGATGAGAAAAAAAGCTGCCCTCCATTCGGAGTGTTTTCAGTGTAAAGCATTAACATAATTTTTCCGACTGCGGTTCTCCCAGGACCTGCTGATGAAGGCTCTACCCATAATTCTAATTGCATGGACTGCATTCTTAATTAAAAGCGGTACAAATGGATTTTATGCCATGCCAAATTAAATCTAAATTCATTAGATATAAACCCCTTTTAAAAATTGATGCAAATATTTGAATTTTTCAAAAGTTTGAGCTCACGCTCTCCATTTTAGATGAGTGCGCCGTTATACAGGAGGAAAATGAATGTCTTTTTGTAAATGAATTATAGTTATTATAAAATATTTAACAAACCTTGGACGTTGTGTCCTTTATTTGGCCTTTCTTTCATATCCCTATGCCTTCAATATATTACTGTCTATAGAATGCCGGGAAAAAAATCATTTGATGCTCTAGAAACATTTAAGAGCTTTATATCAATGCAAACATGGATTTCAGCCTGATGTCTTCAACCGACTTAACATCACATTGCAGAACTGCGTCATTTATTCTATTAAACTACAGACTGTTTGAGGATATAGACATGATCAAATAAAATCAAAAATACTGAACCTCTACACAACTGTCAGTAACAACATTAACTTAAAACTGAAAAAGTTTACTTTTTAAAATGCTCTTGTCTGGTCTTATTTTGATTGATTCATTTGTTATGGAATCACGATGCAAACAAATGGAAACTGTATTCCATTGTCATATACAGTATATGTTTTTGAAAAAAAGTCTCTTATTCTCACCAAGCCTGCCGTTTTGATAAAAAAAGTTAAAAAACATAGTAATATTGTTCCAATGTAAAATAACAGTTTTCTATTTGAATATATTTAAATATGTAGTTTATTCCTGTGATGCAAAGCTGATTTTTTTTTAGCATCATAATTCCAGTCTTCAGTGTCACATGTATTTACAGTCTCTTCTGATCAATTTAGACTTTAATCAGATTAAATATATATATATATATATATATTTCCATTTTATAGCAAAGGAAAGCTACCATTGATGCTGTTGAAAGATGACAAGCCTTATGTCATTCTTAATTATGTAACTGAACATCCCAAAGCTCTCAGAATATTTTTTTATACATCTCAACACTTTCATAAAATAACATATTAACATTTATACAATGTTGCTTATTTGCATAAACACTGTTGCATTGCTGAACACACTCATCTGCACGTTGTCAGTAATCACTATCGTTTGTGTTGCTAAATCACCAACTGTTAAAAATCAATGACTTTTGGTTGTTGTGCTGCTGCAAAACTCAGCGTGTGTGAACGGCCCTTTAGATTCAAGGAGGGATGTGGGATGAAGGCAGTGTTAGCAAGAGAATGAGGGAGGAGGAGGAGGAGTGTGTGGAAAATATGTTTCCACCAGAGGCCAAAGATTTATGGATGCTTCTCTGTGTCTTCTGCACTCTGCAGGGCTGCAGTCTCACAGTAATGGATAAAACAGATGTTTGACACACCAGCACCTCTTCATGGGTCTGCTGCTCTCTGAAAGGCCTTTTTTAACAGCGGCTACAGCTTGAGCGCAGAGCTGAGCGGGGCAGTGAGGGGCAGAGCGGAAGTGGAGGTCATTGTGAAACATGAGGCCTGGGATAAGAATCTCTTCAGTCATGTGTGCCACAGCTGGGCCCAAATTCCCACACATACACACACACCCCTCACGGAAAAGTCATATTTTATGTCTTTCAGTGCTTTTCTTACTCTGACTAGTTAGCACTTTCTCTCCGTCTCTCTGTTTCTCCATCCCACTCACTTTTCACCATGCCCTTTCACTACTGTTCACTTTGGGATAAACATTTTAATCATTTATTATTTAAGAGTGTGTTTGACAAATACAATAGTTAACAAGTTCCTGTTTACATGTAATTACCACTTTATTGAAATATCTCATTGTATTCTTCTGCGCACTTTTCCACTTTATCTAAACACTCTATCTATCTATCTATCTATCTATCTATCTATCTATCTATCTATCTATCTATCTATCTATCTATCTATCTATCTATCTATCTATCTATCTATCTATCTATCTATCTATCTATCTATCTATCTATCCATCCATCCATCCATCCATCCATCCATCCATCCATCCATCCATCCATCCATCCATCCATCCATCCATCCATCCATCCATCCATCCATCCATCCATCCATCCATCCATCCATCCATCCATCCATCCATCCATCAAGATATATATATAGTATGATAACAAGTATGATATACTGTATATCGCATATATCTAAAAAAAAAAAAAAAAAAAAAAAAAAAAATATATATATATATATATATATATATATATATATATATATATATATATATTTTAAGATATATGCGATATACAGTATATCATACTTCTTTTTGCTCTTCTATACACTTTTCCAGAATTGGAAAGGTTTGCAGCCTTATACATAAGGATTATACTAAAAGAGGATTTCACTTTATGAAAATTGAGATCAAAGTTAAAGTTCTCCACTGACTTGCACTTCTTTTAAACCAAAAACTTTAACACCATTATTTGTGTCAGGACATTCAAGACTATTTTTTAATTAATTCGTAAAAGCACAGTGCAAGCAATGCCAAGGTCACGGGTTCAGTGCAAAGAATGCTAAAACTTCACCTTGAATACAGTTGCTTAGGATAAAAGTGTTTGTAAATGTAAATGCAATGATCATATCGGAAGAACATCTGATGAACGTTAAACGGAGGTTTTCGAAAACCTGAACTGACAGAGGAAGGATGTGGTCAACCACACATCTCTATCCTGCCCTCACTCCCACCCAATCCATCTTTTTCTCAATCGTTCAGGAGTTGAGGATGTGTGGGCGTGTCTGTTTTCCTGTCCTCACCTCAGCTCTTCCTGTTCCATTCATTTACAGAGGGGTGAGACAGTACTGGGGGGAGGGAGACAGATTTGGGTCTGCGCTCAGCACCTGAGGCGCCCCGGTGTCATGAGAACTCAACGCAGCCCTGTTCATTTGTGGAACATCTGTAGCACACAGACAAAATTATTAATAACTCTTCGTTCTCATCTGCCAAAAAGGGTGATGAAGTGGCGATATAGTCCAGCAGCTAGACCTGAGAAAGGAGAGAGAGGGGAAAGGAAGAGAGATATTTAGTGCTATAGCTGAGAGAATACGGATACTTTGCAAAGCTCTTTGGCATTATGTCAACATCGAGGGAGGTTAAAGTTTGGTTCACACTGTCTATTACAGTATGGTGCAATGTACTGAATGCAATGCTAATGACAGACACTGTAAAGAATAACAAAGTTTTCCCATTGGAGATAAAATCAATGGCTATCTTAATTGTTTATTCTAGACAGCAATGGGATTAATTGCTAATCACCTTTGTCTCTATAGTTTCAGAAAAGATCTCAACAATGTCTCAAACTGTGCTCCGATCTGACAACATAGCTAAGTGTGCAATCAAAAGTTAGAAATCTCAATATTAACTCAAACATTTATCATGCTGTGCAATCCACTTTTATAGCTCTATGCTTCTAATGACTTTTAGAAGAAATATCTGATATAGCAAAACTCCTTTAGAAGACTTCATAAGTCTTCTGAGCTTTGAAAGAGCAACCTCTGAGCAATAAAATATTCCTACTGTAGTTTAAACTGTTTAAGCACACTGCATCATATGCGTATTACAAAAAAAAAAAAAAAACTAACCAAACCTGACTCAAGTTACACAGGGAAAACAACTCAAAAATCCCTCAGCTGTTGTCTGTTGACCCCACACAGTATGAAAACAAGAGGCGGAGAGCAAAAATAGGGTGGCTGTGATTGGCTGTCGTGCTTGAGACCCCTGATGATTGGGAGTTGTTCCCGAGGGGTTGCAGACAGGCGTTTATGCGATGAGGAGCCCTCGGGGACTGCTTTGCTTTTTCACTAGCAAAACAACTTTGTGCCCGAGTATACCCCACGGGGTTATTGTGTAGGTATTAGGGAACAGTCAAACACAGAAAGCAGGATTTGCTGACTTTCTTTTCTACATTACCTTTGGACGGAGGAGCTAAACACTCTTTTGGCAGCTTCTGAGAGCGCTCACAGCAGGGTGAACATATGCTTTCTAGATATCATCCCACCATCAAAGATATTTGTAATTGAAAACATATTATTTTAAAATATTAATGTATGTATATATATATATATATATATATATATATATATATATATATATATATATATATATATATATATATATATATATATATATATATATATATATATATATATTATTGGAGGTGGTTGAAGAGATTCCTCCTTCCATGTGTAAAGCACTTTGAGTACCCAGACATAATTTAATTTAATTCAAACTTTAACCAGTAAGCAACCACCCAGAGCAAACACCCTAACTCACTTAGCAACACCCTAGCAACCACATACATGTTTCACAACAATAAAACATGAAACACAACAGCATAACAACACCCTGGCAATCACCCAGAACACAATAACTCACTTAGCAACACCCTAAAAAACACATTCAGTAGCAACTTGCTAAACATTCAGAACACTTTAACAACTGCATAGCAACACCCTGGCAACCACCCAGAACACCCTAACCCCCTTAACAAAACCCTGGCAACAACATAGCAACAATTTAAAGCAACAACATGGAACTTTTCCTCTGCGGTCGCCCTACAGGTTGGAAGCGGAATTGTTCATTACCGCTGTCGTAAAATGATTTATGGTTACTGTATATGAAGCATGCAGGTTTTTTTCATATGGGCAATGATAATATTATTATTCTTCCCCCTTTCATAATTTATACATGTTTAGTAGATTAAACATTTTAACTCAAACATTTGCGATTTGCATGTCGATTGCAATGCTCAAATCTGAACGAGAATGATAGCGATAGCATCCTAACCATCTAAAACTACCATGTTAGTGTTTACTAGCTACCAGATTGATAATTCGCTCATCTACTAGCTGATTCATGAAGATAAATAAATGGAGGACCAGATAGTTTCCGTAACGTAGCCAGGCAGACAACAGATTAGAAAAACTAAAGATAGTATGCAAGCAATTTACAGTTACTTACTAGTTCAACAGCATGACGGCCAAGTCAGCATCGGTCTGGTAACTCTCCTCCTCCATAAGCTAACGCCAGCGAGCAAACGCTCGACCAATATTGATCCTCGTCCTGCCTTTCAGTTTATCACTCTCCCTTTTCCTCTTCCGACTCTACTCCGACAAAACCTTGGACTTCTTACGTTTCGCTGCTGCTTCAGCCATGACGAAAACAGACGTACGAAAACAAACGCGCTGGTTGGCCACATTTGAGGAAGTGGTGGGCAAAGTGACGTATGCCGTAAAGCAGTCGAATTTTGTAGTTCTTTTTGAGCGCCGGTTACTACCCGCACCCCGAAGTTACATAGTGCCAGTAAAAGCGATACAGACCCCGTCAGGCTCTGGCAGACGTCTCATTCAACCTATTGTAAGTCGATGTACTATCACAAGGGTCTTGGAAATATATTATGAAGGTTGAAAAGTTACATGTTGTTACTTTAACAACTGCATAGCAAAACCCTGGCAACCACCCAGAACACCCTAATCCACTTATCAAACCAAACATAGAGTAGCAACGTGCTAAACATTCAGAACAATTTAGCAACTGCATAGCAATACCCTGGCAACCAACCAGCACACCTTAATCCACTAAGCAACCACATAGCAACATGTTAAACATTCAGAACACATTAACAACTGCATAGGAAACCACCCAGAAAACCCTAAGCCACTTAGCAACCCCCTAGAAACCACACAACATTGTGTTAAACATTCAGAAAACTTTAGCAACTGCATAGCAACACCTTGGCAACCACCCAGAATATGTTACATTATGTGGTGGTGGAGATTTACATAGGCAGTACCACTTACGTTTTAATCAGAAAATGTAAAAATGTTGTTCCATGCCTCTCGTATCAGCAGCCTCTTTTGTCTCACACAATACATTAACTCAAATCAATATTTTATGTTAGCAAGTTAGCAGCCATAAGCAAAATTGTAACCATTGTAACTGTAACAATTTTACTCAATATAATCTATAATCCACATTAAAATGTAGTTCATACTGAGACCTAAATACTAGAAGAGCTCAAAACTCAAAAGACCACCACATCAGCTTGGCACACCGCTAACAAAGGCTCGCCGTGCCAGCAGTGTGACTGACAGTGAGAGCCACTGGACGGATTAATTAGCATATAATGCTATTTAAGGAACAAGCATCTGTGCCTCTGCAAGTTAGCACACATCCAGCGCCACAGCCATCACCACGATCTGCTCGAAGCCACAGAGATCTGGCGGAGTCCTTCCTGTCAGACAGTTGCTAATCACACACTTTCATAATTGAAACAGAGGTGTGTAAGACTGCGGAGGTGGTTGCGTGTGTTTGCGAGTTTGTGGAATGACGGAACTTGGTGATGCAAAGCAACTACTGAGGCCATTTTATTCTGAAACATCTGTCTGTTTTGGATCCTTAAAGAAGAACTTGCCCAAGGCGTTTCTTTTAAGAAAAAGTAACTCAGCATGTTGGACATCTTTTTTGATCTAAGAAAGAGAGAACGCTGTGATCTTGCTTTGGATCTGGTGGTTTTTCCCTGGCCGTGACGTTTTCCAAAGAGCCATTTATAACCATAACTCTATGTGATACACATAGATATAAAGTGAGCTCCAAAAGTCAGAGATATCCACATTTCCATTTAAATAATGAAAATAATTAAATAATATATATATTTTTTTTTAACTTTCTATCTAAACCAAGGACTTAATTTCACCTAATTTCTACATATGGCAAATCATTTGACATGGCTTATGTAAATCATTAAGGTTTTTAATGTCACATTTACATAGCAGACTCTTTAATTTAATAACTTCTTGACCAGCTGGTTGATTCATTGAGGTTTTGTTCAGAAGCATCTGTGGCCATTACGGTTAAGAACA
Source organism: Scardinius erythrophthalmus (assembly GCF_964197995.2). Lineage (NCBI taxonomy): Eukaryota > Metazoa > Chordata > Actinopteri > Cypriniformes > Leuciscidae > Scardinius > Scardinius erythrophthalmus. Next base: position 4,917,077 of record NC_138238.1, read on the forward strand.
TATTACCTTCCTTTCATACTGCAAAAGCTTTTCACTCTTCCTGAATGAATAAAACTGCCTGACCCATATTTGTCAATCTCATTTGCAGGAAGGCACAAGGTAACCTTAATAATAAAGTACTTGCTGAGAACAATGTGAAGTCTGGAACCTAAACTCTCAGGCAGACACACACTCACGGTGTTGTTGAATTTCTTTCCTAATGACTTTGCAGTTTGAGTTATTGCCAAGGTCCCAAAAAAAACCTAAATACACTATTAGACGTCCATCTGGAAATGTAATGCGCTGGACTTCTGTGCAGTTCTTGGTGAATTACCCCTTTAACCATTATGGTTTACTATAATTCTTGCCAAATACAAGACTGCTGCTGTGTTCTTTTTAAACTGATATATTGTAGCACTGAAAAATCTTATTTTGTAGCAGCAAAATAAAAAGTTTCGTTCAAGCCAAAAGCATTATATCATTTCCAAATGTTCAAGTTTAAATGGAATAAAATCCCACATTCAGCCATTTGGATTCTACTGCATGTAAGAGCACTAAACTAAGAACAGCTTCAGAGCAAGATTCCAACATTTATGCTCTTGTTTCTCTCAAGTTGTAAATATGGATGTTCAAGGCACTAATCTTTTTCTTAATTGAAAACAGGCGTGTTGTTTACACTTTTAGATCATGTATGTAAACATCATTAGCTTTTTGAACTTGTTCAGTCAAGTAAAACTGCCAGGCTAATTAAAGGCCCTGGAATCGGTTCTAACTCCGATGGTAGTGTGTTTTCCTGAGTGCGAGGTAGGGTGGGAACGTGTGGGGCCGCAACTTATCATTTGCCTGTCAGGGGAGGTAAATTGAACCCTTGGTGGGGCATTGCGATGGGTCAACAGGCACAATTCGTCCACCATCAACCACTTTCAAGTTGGATCCAGTGAGCGAGCGAGGGGAGAGAGCTACTGTCAATCAAACAGTGTGACAATCATTACTGGTTTGCAGCGAAGCAGAAAAACACGGTAATAAACAGGTCAGGCTGACTCCATCGGGCCGCTCGTACTGCTCAACAAGGGCACGGCCCTGTGGCCTCACCGGGCATCAAATCCCCGTCTTCCTGTTTGACCCCATTACTAGAGCATGATGGGCCTGCCTGTCACCGTGCCGACTGCAACAGTCCGACGCGCCGAATCACTCTTTCCGACAGGTAAGCCGCGGCATCATTTATTTCAGCCGGCATCCACGCTCGGCTTGCCGTGGCGACGGGGCATCTTTAACATGCCGCAGAAGTACAGAAGCCCTCCATTGTTGCTTCCGCAGACACACTCGCCCGAAGATGACAAGAGACTGCGATCTGGAACGACAGAGCATTGGAGGAAAAAAAAGTTACGTCAAGAGCTTATGCTTCTGGAGATTCAATGAAGGTGGGCCTCATTTGCTCTCCAGTGAGGTGTGAATTTGGCTGTCTACTCCGAAGATTCCTCCACAGACAAATAATGCACCCTGTCAGACACACTTTGCATGGCACACTCAAACAGAAAGATACCAGCCATGATTAAACCACCAAGCCGTCCTTAATGGCCAGTGGGAAATATTCACAGTAGTGAGAATTATTCTTGCAGACCTACTGGCCAGGGTTTGGCAGAATTTGTTTTTAACTCATAAGTGGGAATTTGGCCACACAACAAGTTGAATTTGAATTAAACTGACAGGAAGAAGAATTTTAATTCAAGGAAAGTCAAAATAGGTAATGCATTCTGGAAATATATATATTTATATAAATAAAAACTTTCATTTAGCAAGGACACTTTAAATTGCATAAAAGTGACAGTAAAGGCATTTCAAATAAATGCTGTTCTTTTGAACTTGTTATTTATTAAAGAATCCTTGAAACAAGTAGTCCAGTTTCCATACAAATGCAAACTTTCCAAAAAAATATATACAACTGTTTATTAAATTGATAATTTAAAACAAATAAGCACCAAATCAGAATATTATAATGATTTCTAAAGGATCATGAAACACTGAAGGCTGGAGTAATGATGCTGAAAATGTCTTTGCCATCACAGGAATAAATTATATTTTACGATATATTCAATTTAATTTCAAATAGAATATTATTTTAAATTATAATAAAATTCCACAATATAACAATTTTTTCTGGGTTTTGGATGGATGGATGGATGGATGGATGGATGGATGGATGGATGGATGGATGGATGGATAGATAGATAGATAGATAGATGTAGAATTTTTCCTTTAAAAATGTAGTATTGTCTTTCACTTCAAACACTGATTGAAGAGAAATTCATTCAGATCAATTACCCACAATCCCATCATCTATACAGGCATGACATTTAATGTATTATGAACACAAACAATGCGTGCTGCTGTACGCCTCTGTGCTGTGTCTGTTTTTATTTGAATTTGCCTTTGGTCTTTGCTTCGCCTTTGAGGATTCGAGGCGGTCGGAAGAAGGGGCAGGTTTGTTGCTGCACTAGTGCATAATAAGAGTCGCGTCTGTGGCCTCGAACTCTACAAAGGCTCCAGATCTAAATGCTATGCAGTATATATGCATTCCTAGTACAAACACAGGCCGAGACTAGAGCCCTGGCGTTTGATCCTGAACCGCAGTGTTCCCTTTCATCTAGTTCAAGCTTTCCAAAACTGTCCCCGTGACTTTCCTCACAGAGAAGTTCTGATTACACCTCATGATGGTTCTTCAGCCACAGGTGCACAAGATCCATCCGCCTCATCCTAATATTCAAGGCCTTTGTTGTTGTATCATTAAGTTTGTTGTAACGATGCTGCTACTCTCAAAAGGTTTCAGTTGTTTTGAGGCACGGCTGGTGCTTTACAGTCATATCTCACACTTTAGAAAAGAAATAGAAATTCTCATTATTTGCTCACCCTCATGTCAGTCCAAACCCAAATGCTGCTGTTTTTTTTTTTTTTTTTTCTCTGTGGAACACAAGAGAAGCAGCTCAATTTTCATGTTTGAGTCTAGCTGTTTAAACATTGCAATGCAACTAAATGTAAGAAACTGTTCACTAAACATGCATTTAACGTATACAGTAGTTCATAATAGCTCTTTTTGTTTGTCTTTAATCAACCTCCATTTTTGTTAAACCTTAACAATTAATAGAATGGAACAATTTCCTGAATGGAACAATTTCAATGTCCTCCAACTTGCTAATTTAATTTAAAATGGCCAAAGGTCACATAACCAGCGCTGATTATTAACTCGGTCAAGTACGGAGGTAGTCAAGCATGTGAACTCGGCCTTTTGACGGCATGTCAATCGAAGCAGACTACAACAGCTCTTTTTGATACTCTTGATTCAAACTGATATTGGTGACCTACACTGATCAATCCACACCTTTTCGAGCTCTTACTCAACAAGAAATAAATAAGTTGGATAATTATCTAATTATGGGACTGTGAATTTAATGGGACCTCTTGTCAAGTGGAGAATTAATCAATGTTTTATCGAGTCTGTGCATCCATGTGCTTCAGTTATGATTCATACCTGCAACATGCAACACATATCACTAGATTGAATGGATTTTTATACAATAACGTGTCATTTTTTTTAGCGCAATTTTCCACCGGACAAATTGCGATTGTTAACTCATGATTTCTGTTCTGTCTGTGCGCACCAATCTTGCACTTCTATCTACTCCTTCTATCTTCAGCATTATGTTAAGGAAGGTCTAATCTCGGGGAGGTTTTAAGGAAGGTCTAATCTTAAGGAAGGTCTAATCTAAACGCACAAAAGAAATCCAGGAAAAGATTTACTATCTCTTAGTGTTGTGATCCCATGAGGTGAGAAAATTGCGCTAAAACACTCACCGAGTTTTTATTACTTGTTATTATTTAATACTCCTTTAGAAATGAGTTATGTTGAAAATGCATTTATGTTGAACTGACCCCTCCTGCAGGATTGACTGGCGTCTGATGGATTCTGAATCATTTGCTCGCTTTAAACATACAATGAATAAAACGTATTCTCTTTATACAGACACTGAGTAATTAAAAACACACCTTCTGCATTTTTGATGGAGATTTTCAGTGACCTTTTCTGTAGCTTATGTAGGCTAGTAACGGCAGGTGCCGACAGGTGACTTTCTTTATGAGAGAATCACCGATTCATTAACTCAATCGATGTTTTCAACAACATTGATTCATTCAGGAACCAAACAAGTGACTTCATTGAGTGAATTCATTGAATCAATCACAAAACCAAAAAAAAAAAAGAAAAAAAAAGTGGATTCATTTACAGTGAAAATTGAAATAAACAAGTGACAGTTTTCATGAGTGAATCACTGAATCATTCCCACAACTGAATTGATTTCAAAAACACTGATTCATTTAGGAATGGAATGAGTCTCGCATACATATGGAGAAGAAGCGAATAATTTACCAGCGAATCACTGAATCATATTTGAAACAAAAACGATTCATTCAAAAACGCGGATTCTTTTAGGAGCGAAAACACCATCATTGACCCACGTTGGATTTGAACTTCAGTCACCATTCACCGCCAGGCTACGCTTCCTACAACACTAAATAATTTTAAAGGAGGTTTAATGCTTTTCTAAGTGCAAAAAAACACATGACTTTAAAAGTCACCCCATTCATCGCCATTTAAACACGCTTTCCCATAGTCCTCGGTTAAGGTCCTCAAAATCCAATCAATGTGTCAGTGAAATGGCTCTTCTTCTGCGGAGATTAAGAGCGCCTCTATTAACTTCGTTTTAGCCGTAGACCCCGGCACACATTTCCGTACAGCTATTAGTAACACCTGGAGTCTTTCACATTAGTTGAGGATCTGGCATCATAAATTCCGGCCTATTAATGATTATTCTGACTTCTTGGGATAAATGGCTCAATGTTTTTGATAATGAAAATATACATTCTGCTCAGAGAGCCCGTTCCTGCACTCACATTACCTTTGTAATGTACTTCATGGTTGATCATATCAGACGACGTCATAACTTTTACCAGGACTTATTAACTCAGAAATGCATTTGAGAGTCTGAGATTCTTCAAGCTTAAAGTCCCTGATTTAATGAAAGGCACTTACTGTCTCTGTACTTTATTTGAAGTGATTCTCTGCGGTTGGCAATTGGAAAAAAAAACGTCAGAAGGTTTCACTGTAGAGTCGAAACATGTGAAATATGGCCTCCTCTATGTGTTGTTAATTTTGGAAGCTCATTTACAGTGTCATTTATGATAAAAATCTTCATACTGGTTCTCATGTTAGAATATACTACAACTGTGAACAAGATTCATGGTTGAGGATTTATTTGAAATGGGACATTTTTGAATTATTTGCAATTCTATTGCAATTCTATTGGACATACAGATGTGTTTAATTCAGCACATGCATTAAAAGGTGAAGTACATTAGGCTATAGAAAATATGAGCTACTATCCAGACTATTTGTGTGTTTTAAGTAGCTCGAACTTGTATATCATCAGTCTTGGAAAGACTATATTGACTATGTATAATTTCTTACTTTAACTGTATACATGTTTGTCAAGTTCAAATGAATTTTCATAGTCATACAACATATTGACAAGACTTTTGAAACCTTTGCCAAATTAAACTTTAGAGACTGGATCTCCTGCAACTTTAATTGGATACCCTTCGCATTATGAATGCTAAACACAATAATTCTGGTCTCTCCATTTGCACAAAAGAATAAAAAAAAAAAAAAAAAAAAACGTATAACAAAAGTCTTGGTCGTCATATATTCACCTCTTGGCGCAATGCAAATAACTTGGAGTAAATTTGAACATTTCAAAGCAGACAGATGGACAATAAGGAAACCATAAGGAACATTTTTAAATGTAGCACCTACCCAATCCACCGGCCTTTATGCTGCATATTCTCTGCCTCAACTGACCAACTGGCTTTTAAAATCTAGTCAATATGCTAATGAACTGCCATTAATGGGTGGCACAGGAACTGGCAAAGAATTTTCGTAAAGACAAAACAAGATACAAAATCTTTATTTAGGGACTGAACTTAATAAGAGCTTTCTGTATTGCATTGGCTGTTTCTATGGGCAGAGAAGCTTCCAAACTAAACGTACTAGTGATTTTATATTACAGCGGAACAGTATCTCAAATGCCACTGTGGAAAATAACCACACTTTGGTTCTATCCCATGACTGGCAGCGGTGTGCAAGAGGGACTCCAACATTTTCCAGAATTATATGTGGCTCGTATCATGAAAATTGATTAGTTCAGGGAAAAATGTGACACCAGTTAATCGAGACCTTAAATAAAAGATATAATTCACCGGGCATGCTGAAAATTGTCACTCTCAGCGCTTTTATGACTGTGCCAGCCTTTATGACTTCAAAGAAAATGTCACTGGCAGCAAATGACGTGCTACTGAATAACGTCGTTACGGAGAGGAAGACATTTAAAACTTGACGGTCTCTACAGTGGAGGGAGCACTTCTGCTGAACATACATTTTCTCCAACCGAAGGGGCTAGACAAAGATATCCAGACCCTTGTCTTCTGTCATGCTCACTTTTCAAATGAGATTCTGCTGGGTAATTTCTATCTTCCGGAGCTTATCAGCCAGGTCCTCCAAAATTAAGAGGCCATTGTCTCCTGGAGCTAGATGAGACCCAAAGAGAGTCATCTGGACTCTACTGTGTGCTACCCTAAGATGGTCGGCTGGTCCTCCAGCCTGGTCAAGCTAGTTATGTTGGATGATTTTAATGTGTGCAGAGTTAAACCATCTAGCCAGCAACCACTTAAAGGGTTAGTACACACAACAATGAAAATTATTCCATAATTTACTCACCCTCAAGCCATCCTAGGTGTATATGACCTTCTTCTTCCAGCCAAACATAATCAGAGTTCTATTTAAAAATATCCTGGCTCTTCCAAGCTTTATAATGGGAGTGAATGGTAACTTGGATTTTGAAGCCCAAAAAAGTGCATCCATCCATCATAAAGGAAATCCATACGGCTGCAAGGCCTTCTGAAGCAAAGCGTTATTGTAAGAAAAATATCCATATTTATAACTTTATAATATAACTTTATAATAACATATAATAACAGTGAAATATAATCACTGGCTTAACGGCCATACGAGAGTTGAGTTCCGGAAGAAGAGTGACCTCTGACCCCACGCATGACGTAGGATGTAGGATGTAGTGTAAGCTTAGGTGAGAGTAGAACTCTTGCGGTTCAAACAAATAGGGCTGGGCAACAAACTCAGGCTCCACTGACATAATATTTTATTTTACATAGTTTTCATTTTTGGGTGAACCAACCCTTTAAACAGTCTAGGGCAGCAAGATTTCACTATAAAAAGTCTATAGCAAACAAAATATTTTCTTACTCTTTTTTTTTTTTCTTACTTATTTTTTTCTTGTATTCCATTGCAAATATCTAAACAAATCAAGATACATTTATTTGAGAAGAAAAATGACATTACATGTTAAGTCTTGATTTCTGAAAAATGTATAAAAAGTTTCAGCTTAAAAAAATAAAAAATTAAATAATAATACATATCTGCCAATGGGGAAAAACTTAATTCAAAGGAAAAACAAGATTACTTTTCTTACCCAATTGGCAGATATTTTTTTCTTGTTTCAAGCAAAAACTTTCTTAAACAAATGCATGTTTAAGCTGTTTTAACTGAAAGTAACTTGCAGTGACATATCCTAAAATACATCAGTGCCATTATTTTGTCTCAAGATGCATGCACAACAGTAATGTCTTTTTCCTACGGCACATTTATAAAAGCTACTAAAATGTCCTAATTAAACTAAGGCCTAATCCTGGCTTAATCTAAGCCCTGTCTGTGAAACCAGGCCAGTGGCAAACAAGACTTAATGGCACTGATATAGTATGATAGTAAGTTTTTCAAAAGTTCGCCATTGTTGTGTAAATGAATGGCCGAAACGCATACAAAGTTTTCCGTTTTTAGTTGAAAACAGTGTTGTGTAAACGTCCTCTGAATTTCAACCCAGTAAATCATGATCCAATTATTTCTCCTGGTTTATAGAAGTCCTCATTTCTGTTTTCAGTTTGTGTTTGTGCTAGCTAAGTATCGTTGTATTGTTTCAAATTATTCCAGGATTTAATTAAGCACAAGATGCTGTACTCTGCAACGTCGACAAACACCAGAATAATAAGCGAACAAACTCCTTGATTATCTACACTGTAAAAACTAAAGGAGCCTCAAGTATCCTGTTGGATACTCAAGGAACTTCAAAATGTAATTTTGGTGCCTCAAAGCTCTTTTTCCTATAGAAGGGTAACTGGAAGAGCATTGACAATCTTTGAGGTTCTTGCTGGAACTTATGGGATCCTTTAAGCACTTTGTATTTACTTCAGAGGTTCTGGAGTCACCTTTTCATTACTATGAGACCTCGAAGTGCTTATAGGGGAAAATAGAGGAACTTGAATGCGATAGAAGGGTTATTGGAAGATCTTTTAACATTTAAGTGGTTCCTGGAAGATCTCTTATGTTAAAGCCAGCATCTGGAGGAACCCAATGGTTCAGTGAGGCCTGAATTAGATTATTATTCTATTATTATTATTATTATTATTATTATCCTATTATTATTATTATAGGCAAGTTTGATTCAGTATACATACCCAGGTGAAAAAGATGTACTATTAAATGTATAAAAAATGTACTTGAGTGTGTTTTTAGTAGACCTACAATACAAATATACTTTAATGCATTTTTAATACATTTAACAGTAACCTAGTCTTTTTCACTTGGGTAGCTTACATATATTTAGTATAGGCCTATTTTATTAAGTCATTTAAACCTTAAACAACAACACTAAATAATAATAATATTATATGAAGAAGAAGAAGCAGGAGGAGAAAAGTTTTATTCAGTCACGAAACTGCTGCTATTCCTCTGCTGTCGTCGCTTCAGTGATGCTCGCACTGCTCGCGCGCAACAGAGCTCAGCTGATCGTCATCAGGAAACTAACGGCTCCTCTCATCAAAGCTTCCGCCGTTTATTCGGCTCTCCATTACAAGGTTTGTAAACTCGCCAAATAAATATAAATACAGAGTCTACTCACTATATATTTAAACACACATATATATAAACTAAATTTATTATACATCACTACGTTTTTACAGTGTTTACCACTCGTTTATTGCACAGTATCTGGTATGAAGGTTTTAGCCGCGATGCTAACTAACTTATGTTGATCTAATGAACAAATGGAAATGATTGACTTATTGTCTTAGATTGATTTAGTCATTCAATTCAACATATTTTGTACAACTGTGTCTTCAAATTGCTGATATAGCCTAACTAATTTAGAAAATTCTCTGATTCTTCGCGTTTGTTATGAATAACAAAAACAGGTTATAGTTTGCTCTGTTTTTGTTTAGCCTAACGTTAACTTTACTTACTACAGGTGCCCTCATTCTCTCAAATACCATTTTAAAGCCATTTACTGGTCAATAAATATTATGTTGTGAATAATCAGCTTTTTTCTTTTGTTTCCCCAGAACAACCATTACATTTCTAAAATAATCTGAACTTTTCAGTGGCAACATTGAATTACAGTAAGTTACCTGCACCACATGCTGTACTTTATTACTATGAACTTTCTCTGTGTGCAATTGTATTGTTTGACTGTGTACTTGTGTTTTTTAATCAGTTACTCTCTGAAAATCTTTTCTCATGATCTCAAATCTCATTCATGTTACTCAGAAAAATAATATCACAGGTTTGATTCACAAAAAATGCTATAGACATTTTAACTCTGAATTATAATTTCAAGTTTAGTTTTTTTCGACAAAAAAATAAATAAAAAAAAGGAAAAAGCAATTAGGCTTCAGAAGACTTGCAACACAACCCATAACACATGAGTTGTGAACTCATTGATTATTTTTAGGATCTTTTCTGGGACATTTTTGGAGCTTAACCATTTTTACATAAATTGTTGCATTGAATTAAACTAGACAAGTGTGCATAAGAATGGTTTCATGAATGATTTACACATTTGTTTTCTGCTTGTGTTTCATGCAGGGAAACTGAATGGTGACTGGGGTTGCATTATGCCTGAGATCTGCTTTTGGGTTCCACAGACAGAAAGTCAAACAGGTTTGGAACGTCACAAGGCTGAGGAAATTATTTAAATTTCACAACTATCACTTTAATAACATTACTAACAGTAAATTTTGTACTTTGCAGGGATCTCGGTAAGCTGAAATACAAGTTTGAACAAGAATAAAAATCCTCCTGTAGACCTGAAAATCATCGAAGTGCCTGGACCATCCACCAGAAAAGAAGAAAAACAAACGGAAAACGATGCTGTACCTTTTCACTTTTCTAACTCGTTAAGTACCTCACACCAACTTGGTCCCATAGTGACATTTTTGACCACAAACGAAATTGCTGATCGTGTGGATTCTTAGTGAAATGACTGGAATTAACCAGTGAACATTCACAGAACAACAGATCATTTTACTGCACCTTAACTCTGTTTCGGGTCGAAGCCTCTACTTCTACTTCCTCTATCTTGTTTCATGAGAATACTCAACAACCATTTATGAACACTGTTTATTCAAGTCACACATTTAAGCTTTTCAAAAGCCATAGTGTACATTACAGTCTCCAGTCTAACGGCATCCCAGACTTAAACATTTTATGATTCAAAATAGCTGAATAACTAACCATCTGAGATTTCGGTATAGAGATAAAGGTTACAGCACAATGAGTGTATATTAGCACTGTTGTTTGTTTTTGGCATCTGATAGAGCTTTTGGACTTGGAAACAGTGATGTCAGACTAACCATCGGACTGAAACACAAATGTTTTAAAGTTAAGTATGATGGACATTTTTAATTAGTTCAAATGTAATTTTATTTACATTGATTTATTTCATGGAACATTATGTGTTTCCATGCATTTTGTTGAGATGTCTTTTCTTGTTTATCTATTGTATATACATGGTTGATTATTCATGTTGCTTATGTATTATACTATTTTTTTGTGTGTTCATTGATATTAATCTGTAGTTAGCTTTTTTCCCCATGTGCATGGAAGTGTATGTATAAAAATGAATATCAAATATGTAATAAACAATTCTTATTTTGTATTTGGTTCAATTTGTTTATTATAATAGAAGTCAAAGGTAACCATAGTAACAACATGAAATTAAATATTAAAAAAAAAAATGAAATTTGGTTCCTGGAGGCACCCAAAGTGGTTCCACACAGTGCCTAATATAAGAGTTCCTCAGGAAACCTGTGTGGTTCCTCAGAGAACCGGCCCTTTTTAAAGGGTGCCTAGAGGATCTACAGACGGTTCCGCCGGTGTGGCAAAGTGAAGAACCCCAAAAGGTTCCTCCAGGCACCTTTTATTTTTACAGTGTACTGTGTTAGTTTGAATCTTTTACCTTTCCTCTTTAAATGCTAATCTTTCACCCTGAATCTGTGCCTAATCTTTTACATCTAATTTACTATGATACAGTTGATAAAATACTATGTTTCCATCCAAAGCTTGTACACAATTAGTGTAGACAGAGAAAATAAATCAATATTCCCAATCCAACTGTAAAAAACAATTAAGGAAAGCAGCCTGGCTGAGAAAATAGCAGTGAATATTAGTTATTAACCACTTCACAATTCACCACGGAGAGCCGTACCCAGAATGCACTCTGCTCAAGTGCATGACTGCAGCTAATACCAGACGCATGACAGAGGTGACAGATGCCAATAACAGTGTTCGGAAACATGTGTGTGTAATTGAGAGATTTAATGAAAAACAAAGCAAAATGAGTCTCGGGCAACCTGAACATGGAAAACGAGCGAGTTGGGTGAGGTCATACGGATATGGCTCAAACGAAATGCTGCCATGTACAAGGTCATGGTTATTCTCTTGCATTTCCTCAGGATAAAAATTCTCGCCCTCTATTGTTTTACTAGATTCTTTTTGCATTTCTATTTCAGCCGTTCACTCATCGGCATGCGGGGAGATGAATTACGTTGGTATTATGTTCCAAACAGAACAATGCGTGACCCTTTTGTTTTCAACAAGTTCAGTGTTAACATAATACAGTGTTTTATAGGCCAGAGGAGAACCCTGGAATAAAAATAATTGAACACTTCCTCGCTTTAAGCAAATTTGGACCTGAAATAACATGATAGTAAAGTTTCAAATTAAATGCATGAGAAAACTTGAGCCACCCCTAAATCTGCCATTGGAAAATAGCAATATTTCCTCTTTCTAATTAATTAGAGATGATCACTAGAATGTATTAATTATTTCATTTTACTTTCTCTTTTTTTATCACAACAATGAGATCATGTTCTCACTCACTTCCTCTATAAGCCTTGTAAGACTATAACTCAATACTTTAAACTTTTAAATAAACATGTCTGCAATGTCCTGACAGAAAGAAGATACGTTCCTTAAGCACTTTTCTGTTGGATATATCTCTTTTCGCTCTGTACACTGTAACCAATGAGATTAACTATTGACGCAGGAAGCTAATAAACTTTCATCCTCTCATATCATAAAATCGTGTCTTCAGTGTCTGCTTGCGAATGGTGACGGGCGCACAAAGAAGAGCAAAGTGAGTCTATTAATAGGAAAATACCCTCATTGAAGGTTTCAGCTTATTTTAGTAGCAGGACGAAGACCCATTAACGTCTTCATGATTATTACGGTATTTATTTCAATGTTAGAGCCTTGAATTCAGTACATATTTGGTTATTACATATATTACATATTTGGTTGATTTATATCACTACAGTAAAATCTAAATGCTAAAGCTTTAAATCAAAGAAAGGGTTAAAGAAAAAGCTAGAAATATACACCTAATTTTCTTTATTCATATATTTTTTTGGCTTGTACCCTATTTATGTTTTCTTGGCTCATCTAAACAATTCATAATTCGCAGCACGTCTAAATTCACGTTTTATGAAGTGACTGAGTTGACTGTACCTGTAAGTGAGATTTATCGAGACCCTCGGCTTCTGTGGAATAACCGCTGTCTGGGATCTCCTCACCAGCCCTGCAAACACTCTCAATGTTGGTATTACTTTAATGCCAGAACTCAAACTTTTATTGGCCAAAAAACTGCATTACTGGATGCCCACACTGCATGACACACACCACAGGTTTTGCTCCGCGACTATATGAATATTTCAGCGTGTCAGTTAACCAACGGATCATTTGGCTTTCCAGAGAAAGTAAACAGACATAACATCGTACACAAACATGGTTTTACAGGCACTGAAATGCAGACGCAGCCCATGGAAATACACACCATTGACACCATCATCAGGCCATGATGTCAATAAAAACTCCTTCATATAAACATTACTTTTGGACTGTGAGAGAAAGACGGACAAGGGAATATTTAGTAATATGTTTGGATCTGGTGACACTCTGAAGTAAAACATGTATATGTAAGACAAATATCTTAAATATTTCCAGTCCTGTACGGTTTTAAGTGTGCTTTTTCACAAAACATATCAGACTGTTTATGTCTCGCCGCTCGGCTAAGTGATCGGTCCAGTTGTGTTCCAGTGAGTTTTTGAGGGCTAAACTTTAGCAAAATAAATGGCTTGGCATGAAGACTATGATGGAAATGGTGCATGCTGTAAATCAATATTCCTCTTAATACTAATATGCAATTTTAGCCTGTGTGCTAACTTCTGCCAGACTTCCAGCCACACAGCTTCTCTCCCAAACCCCGCCCTCAAAAGACTCGTCACCCAATAAAAACAAGCAAAAATGGCTGACAGGTGCCTCAAAGCTTTCTGATTGGCTATGTATTTCTGTATTTTGACTCAATCTGTCATTTTTACACAAAATGGAAAAAAATAAATAAAATAAAATAAATAAAGATAGATAGATAGGTTCTCATCTTTCTATTCACGTCCTGACTTTTCCACACTTTAAACTATCCTTCCATCTCCACCTGATGCTTTTACCCCATCTCTCTCTCTCTCTCTCTCTCTCTCTCTCTCTCTCTCTCAGCTGTATAAGAGCGAGGTGACGATCAGACTCCGCTGGGTGCTTCGTTAGTTAAAGGAATCCAGCAAATGGATTTCCATAATTCAGCAGAATCATGAAAAATTCAAAAAGTAAAGTTTGTTCAAAAGAGCTAAAATCTTCTCATGGGTGCGTTTCCTTATTTATTTGGCATTTCCACATACATCACTCATTTTTTACTTGCATTTTTGACAAGCTAAACAGACAAATAAGATCTAAATGTTTTACAGTACAATGCATCTGTTGCATAATTCCAATAAGGATAATTTTTGATGGAAAATATGCTTAATTGTTATGGAAATAGTTTCACAATGCAAAATAATATTAATAAAAAATGGTCCAAAAAGAGGTTTCATTTTCGGAAAAAAATTTGTTTTCTTATTTTTCCAATTCCAATAACACTATTAAATGAAAAGTTTGAGTTTTCTGTGGAACAGATGGGCAATTATAGCTATTTAACAAATAAAATAAAAGGTCCTTAGAAATGATGCAATTGTTCAGAGACACATGACCACATTGACATTGTAACTCCAAGCCTCTTCTAAGTCATTATGTGTTGATACATCTAAACTTCTCCCACCTCTCTCCACTCAGAACTGCCCCAGGCTCAGAGAGGTGAGGGCAACTTCATGTTCCCTGTGGCATGGAACACAATTGTGTGTCTCTGTGTGTAAGATAATATTTAAATCAGTTGCATGCCTCCAGCCACTACAGTTCCTCACAGTCTTTTGATACCAGTTTTCACCAATACACCAATGCATTCTGTATTTTTTCTAAAAATAACTGTCAAAAGCTGTCACTGGGGTGGTAACCTTTCAAAAAGGAGTGCATATTAGTACCTCAAAGATACATATTGGTACAAAAAGTGTACATATTAGTGCCTAAATGGTACATATTAGAACCGTTTTAAAGGGTATCATCCTAGTGACAGCTTTTGTACCAGTTTTCTAAGCGTAATATAACATTGAGCACCATTTCAGCGGGGAAAGGGATATGAGAAACCGAGAAAGGCCAATTTCACACATTATTATTTAAAGCAGCTATTATGTGGTCACACACCCTGTATGTCCTGTCACTGTGTCTCATGCAGCTAAACCAACTGTCATCATTTATAACAGGATTTACAGCAGTTAGGCCGCAAAACATGTGCTCTAACCCAATCCAGACCTGCAAACGATGACCAGGATCTCAAATCCCAAAACAAACGCTTTTATTAATGTCATCCACCGCTGTGCTGGAGTTTTCGTGCCCTAGGAGAACATAAGTCTGATTTTGTGAAGCGTACTTGATTCCTTCCAAGTGGCAGACACATGGGCTGCTTAAATGTTTTACCATTCACTTTCACATAGAAAATGACCTTTCAGAGTAAATCAGTCAAACATCGGCCGTTTACAGGCCTATAAAGAATATCAAATTTATTGGCAAATTATGAAACACATATTTTATTGAAACTTGGGGGCAAGTTTCGGGGAGGCGCCAGAACATTTTTCCAGTGACAACGCTCTATGTTGAGTTTTAGTGCATTTTAAAGGAGCTTAACGATGACGTAAAATATTTTTTTTTCTCCGTCCCCTCTCTCTCAATTGTGTTCCATTGCCGAAAGCGTCTAATGAATCAAGTGACTTAACCGGGCCACAGTGTTCATGGCGTTTACAGTTCTACGTGTGACTGGTCAGAGTCACTGCAGTTTAATACACAGAACATATTCATACAACCTTGTCGGGTAACCCCATTAGAGTTTGAAACAATTTATTGGTACTGAACTATTTTCTCTTGAATGTTATGCAAGCAATAAAAAATAATCTCAACCAATGGCATGAGTTTAGGGCAGGACTATCTGTTTGACTGACCAATGGAGACAGGAAACACTCGGAGAAGAGAGTAAGGAATGGGATCAGGAAAGGACCACGAGCCAGGACTCGAACTCGGGTCACCCAGATCGCTTTGTGTCAGAGCAATGTCCACAAGACTATGGCTACAAAAAATTATAAATATAAAAAAAAAATAAAAAAATAATAATAAAAATAAATATAATAAAATAAAAAAGTTGAATAAAAAAATAACAGTAGTAAAAATAAATAAATGAATAAATAAATAAAATAAAAATCCAAGGTCTACGTATTATTAATAATAATATTAAAAAATCCAAGGTGTAAAAATAAAATAACATAAAAATTCAGGGTCTACATATTAATAAGAAAAAAATTAAGGTCTACATATCAATCAAAATAAAATAAATCCAAGTTCTACATATCAATAAAAATAAATAACATAAAAAGTCGAGATGCATATATCAAAAAAAAAAAATAAAAAAAAATATTGCAATGTCTTAATTTTATCAGTTCATGCATTCTCTGAATCACTGCTAACATCATGCTCTGCTTTTTGAGCAAAAGGAACACTTTTTCCCCCCAATTCAGATTACTGCCACAAGTGGCTAAAAAATGACACACTTCACCTTTAAATTATCAGTTGACACAATGATATAATTAGTGAAAATTGATGTTATAGTCTTCTATCTTTCACCCAGCCTGTTTACACCAGAGGTATTGTTTGCATGATACTATAGCTTTCGCTAAACCCAGCCTGAGGCTGTCATTATACATGTAAAATCATTCCTTTTGGACAAATTCACACTCATCCGTACGGCTGTAATCACATTTAAACAATTGGACATGCTGAGATTCTTCTTTCAAACAACATAAAGCTCTTGTTTGGCTTTAACAACAGTCTTATCACATGCCCTGGAAACACGATTTGACAAACAGCAGCGGCCGTGTGACCCATCTTAGAGCATTTATAGTTCTATTTGAAAACTGCTTTTTCTAATGTGCGTAATTGTAGCTTTAAATGAGGCATACTTTTTACTCTAAGACAAGGTGACAGCATTCGATGATGGCACACAATGGCAGCTAATGACTCCTTTGTTCCAGTAAATTGCGGGAATACTCATTACAGCTATTTTAAATGCGCCCAGACTTAGAGTTTAAATTGGGCAGTACTTAACCTACTTAAACATAATAAACCGTCCCAGCTGCTGTGGTCCTTGGCAAACTTGGGTAAAGATGCACAACTTTGATCTCAGAAGTCAATTAAACACTCACTAAGATTTTAAAACCAGAAGAAAGAGCAGAATCATTCTGCAGGATTCATATGCATTTGTTAAAAAAAAAATGAAAGGTGAAAAGTTTGTTTCAGCATTTTTTTTTTAATTTTTTTTTTGGTGGTAACACAAAAGTTCCTCCACTTAAAAAGTTGATTACTGAACTTTACTGAAACAACACTCTCTTTGCACAGAAAAATGTAAGTGCTTTAACAAAAATACAAGCTTTACTTTCAATAAATAATGGTGTCAGATGCCTGGAAGGGGCCTGACATGAAGCACTGTTTAACTCCACTGGAAATGTGTCAAAGCACATCACCAGAACTTCTGCTACCTACAGAAAAGTCCCACCAAAAAAGAGTGATTTAGAGAACTATACAGTTTGAATATTACTTTTTTAAGAAGTCCAAAGATTTTATGCAAATGGTTTAACAAAAATACACACTTTTAAGCGGTCAGGTCAACATGTCTCTTAGACTTATGTTGTAAATGTATTACAGTAAACATGATTTGTTTTGTTTTTACAAACTTAGGGACAAGTCAAAATGAACATTATTATTATTATAATTTTGTGTTGGTAATTGACAGCATTGTACAGAATATTTCTTTAATGTTTAATGGTAAACACAGCTTGCAAATAGTTTCTGAACAGAGCCACTGTTCATAAAATGGCTAATATTAATCAAACAACAATACTGAAGAAAAAGAACAAAGTATTTTGCTTAATTATTAATAAATAGTAATTAAAGTAACTGATTTCAATTAGAAGATAATTTTCAAAAAAGAATGACTTAAAACAGGTAGAATTGGGTACAAATTTAAATATTAAAAGGCTAAATGCCTTTATGGAAAATTGTTTTTATAGATTTTTGAATTGCTTTAAAGAGGACCTATTATGCCACTTTTTACAAGATGTCTCAGGTGTCCCCAGAATGTGTCTGTAGCCGCGTTTCCATTACCCTTCAAATTGCGCAAATTGAAATTGCGAATTGAAAATACCCCAATGGAAACACGTCAATTTTGCAAAAACTCCCATTTATCGCAAAAAGTTTTTACGCTCGCATGAGGTGGTTTTTCAGGCAATTTGAAAAAGGAATATTTCGAAAAACTGCAATAGAAACATTTTTTGCGCATTTACAGGTCACCTGACATAGATGACGCGGTGTGTTTGGACAGAATATGAGACAGAGTTCTTTATTAAATTCATAAAAGACAAAAGAATGACAGAAATACTGGATTCTAAACCTCAAAGAAATGCCACAATCAAGACCTCGAAGCAGAAATGAGTGAGAAAACCCCAGAAACACATAATATACAGCTCACAGTAAGGGTCTTTCCTTGCCATCAATGCTTGGATAACACGCCTACGTTTCCTTCCATTAATAATAATAATGTCTAGTGCGGTATGTACGTGGCTGTGATGTATACAAACCTACCAACGTCCATTGCCATGATTTTTGGAATGACTTATCGCGAGAGGAAAACTTACGTTTTAGTCGCATAACATCGGTTAATGGAAACGCCGTCATTTCGCAATAGTTTTTTAGCGATATTTAGAAAAAAAACGCAAATTTTTGCGCAAATCTGTAATGGAAACGCGCCTTGTGATGTGTCTGTGAAGTTTCAGCTCAAAATATCTCACAGATAATTTATCATACCATGTTGTAAATGCACATTTTTGTGTGGAAGGAAAACCATGCTGTTTTTGTGCATGTGTCTTTAAATGCAAATAAGTTGCGGAGCCTTTACAGCGCATGCCTCGGATACTCGGCCAAAAACTAAAACATCTGCTTTGTTTTGATTATCATCTCTATTGCGATCACACTCGCATGACATTACAATTCTTCATCATCATGAAAGTTTATTATCTGCATGCGTTTTAAAGCCATATCATTTTTCTGAGCGCACACATCCGAAGCACACGGACAAAGAGCTGATGTCAGACGGCGCGTCCCGTGAGTATTAAACTAAGTTATCTTACTGCGCTTAAACTGTCACATACACTCAAGGTTATGTCAAAAACACAAAGTTCACATAAACACAGCAAGTAAAGAAATCGCATGTGTACATTAGATATGTGTATTAAAGTGAAAGCAGCGTAATATACAGGATATATACTGCTAATATGAATCAAACAACAAAAGAAAAACATAAAATCACTCACTGCTCTTGACTGAATAACTTTAGTAGCTTTAATAAGAATACATTTATTACTTGAATGCCTTTCACATTCACTGTATAATCTAGTTTTAGGAAGCAAGACACTACAAAACAAACAGTGTGTTTGAGAAGTCTCAGCACAAACGGATGTGTAACTGTAATACGAACAGGAAGCTGACCATCAGATGAGAGGAAGTGAAGGGGAGAGGGGAGGATGACATCACCAAGCTCTCAAAACACACACACAAACACAGATGCAAATGTTGCTGTTGTTGTAAAGTGACTAAGGTGTTCATTTTCCCTTCTCCCCCTTTGAAACGTGCCAGATGCCAGGCGAAGTACCAGGATGCCACAGGCATTCACAAACACACACGCTCACGGTGAGAGTGGGTAGGTGGGTAAGGACGAGAAGCTCCCGCGGGGCAAGTCTGAGAGAGGAGGGAGGGAGACGGGGATGACAGTGGAAGAGACTGAATATGACTGTGTAATACTCGCCGTGGGCCTCAGAGGCTGAGTCCTTATAACTGCCTGTAAAAGATGCAAATTTGGTGAAATTATCAGCTGTAGGGCCGCGGGCTGTTTTCCAGCGGCCCTCTCTCGGCCCCCCGGCCCCCGCGCTGGAGGAAGTATTAGAGCGAGGAGCAGAAAGAGGCAAAGTTCAGTTAGCTTGGGGCGAGCCCCTAACCAAACTCCTCCAATCGGGGACATATGAAGACTCCTTTTACTTGAAAGACCTCTTACGGCCCTCCACCGCACAAACCAAACACAAGCAAATAGAAAACAGTGACAGAATGAGACTCGAAGAGTGGAGGAGAGAGCAAGTGCCAAGGAGAAGCAACTGGAAAGGAACCTTCAGGCAGGTTACAGGGTCTCACAAAGGAATAAAAATACAGATGTAAGGCCCGTTCACACCAAGAATGATAACTATGAAGATAACCATAACGATAACTATATTATCTATTTGCATGCTTTGCAAAAAATTATTTTTCAAAGATGTAAATAAAACAAAGGTTTACAAGAACATACTATTTCAGTCTAACCTTTCACGTTTAATTCAATGTGTTATTCTCGCAGTTTCTTGCAATTTCTGAGTGAAAATTGTTGAAATCCTAAAAGAATCCTGTAAAGTCGATGTCCCCACTACGTATAACAGAAAATCCAGCGTTTAGTTAATCCTGCTCGTTGTCACAGTTATAAACGCGACGGCTTTCTTTTTCCATAAGGGAGTTTGGGAGTCACAAAGGCTTTGTTTCCAGACGGACTGTTAAAGAATGCGACATACATGTCTCCCGGAGATCCTGGAGAATTCAACCAATCAGATGATGACGTCGAAACTCCAGAAGTGTTTCCCATTTTGTGTGCCTTATGCATCAGACGTTCAGCCAGAGGTCTGTGGGCGCGACATCTGAGGCTGAGACTATGCAGAGCGGGACACGATCAAGATGAAATTCAAGATTCAAAATTTTCAACGTTTTTAATGCATGTTCCTGGTGCAAAAAAAAGTTTTTCTTTATCAAAGTCACCTCTTAAACAATTTTTTGTTTAACCCATTGTAGTCTTGTCTTCCATTTTTTCTCACTGAATATCTTGTTTTATTTAAAACTTGAAAAGCAGGTGCTCAACCAATAGAGGAGTTCCATCTCAAAATCTCAACTCTAGAAAAAAAGTGTAACACAACTTAACTTAAAACATCTATGTCTGTATAGTGAGTGTTAGACTTTTCACAGAAAAACATGTTGAAGTCAATCAGGTTGCATGTTGACTTTAAACTCGGGCTGACATGCAGCATTGCAGCTTGCTATCCGTTCGATGTATAATATTAGTTTTATTGTTTTCAACAGAAATAACTGTATTGTCATTGAATGAAATGACTCTTTCTGTGACAAACGGTTGGTATTACCGCCCACCTCTACAGACGTACATTCACAAGAAGGGTTCAGAATGGATCATTATGTAAGCACAGGTACATGTTACAGATGTGGTCGTCACACAAAGAGCCTCTTTCTCCTGAAAGTATAGACAAGGAAATGAGAGTCCACATCAAGGGCTGTAAACATGAGCTAATCTTTTCCTAAAAGAGGGGAAAAAAGGAAGTTTGTGATTGGAGATGAACTCCATTATGTGAAGAGCTGCTCTCTGAAGGTGATTGGTTGAACTGAGGGTGGAATCGCGACATAGAAAGACGCTTGGCGTTTATTGCGGGTTGAGTCTCGGGGTCTCAGAGGGGTAACAAGCGTTGAGTGCCGGGGTGGTCTGTTTCTGTGTCGCCTCTGATGCCTGATTAAAATATTATCAACAGCAAGGGGGCGCAATCAAATGATAGGAGTGACAAATGATCTTAAAATTATGTTCTGGGAAAAAAAAGAGCAGTTTTATGGTCTGTTTGTATGCAACAATAATAGTATGTTTTCCACATACTATGTTTTCCAGCTCCACAGAACACAATTCCAATAAAGTTTAACATTTGACATGTTGCAAAGCTAACATGATAAAACAAAAATAATAAAATAGATAAAACAAAATGTATTTAAAAGTATCATTTTTGATAGCAAATGACTGCATTTTTAAAATTTATTGAAATAATTTGTTTACAATTCATGTTAAACAAAATATAAATAATTATTTTTAAACAAATAATTTATAACATATTTTTATTTATGTACAACATAACAACTGCAATATGCATAAAAATACATAGCACACACATTTTTTATTGGTTCAATACAAATAATTGAATTCAGTGCTTTATGTTAGGATCAGTATCAGGTGAAACACATGTAAACTAAATATTATATATATATATATATATATATTATATATAAATATCTCTTTTAGATTTCCAATTTACATGTATATATAAAAAAAAGTTTAAAAAGAAATGCCACCTCAAAAATATTGGTTGCTTCACAATAAGTTGAAATTTCTTAAAAAAAAAAAAAAAATAATAAAAAAAACAGTTGTTGTATAATTACCTGTATAAATTGCCTTACATCCCGAAATAAAACATCCTTACTAAATGACAAAGGTGAAGCCCTGAATGCAGAGAGATGTGATGCATGGCAAACTGTTGCATAAAGAAAGTACACAGCACCAAACACATCTAAAACACATCTAGCCGGAGGTGGATCGTGTCTGTGGCCACCCTGCATGTGCGATGGGGACATAAACGTTTCACCTTTAACTAATTGTGTTTTTTAAGCTCGGGTTCCTGTAATTCTGCAGGACGGGGTGATCCTGTGAGGAAACATATGGTGTGGGACTCCTAAAGCTCTTAGCTGAGGCCCATCACACGGAGACGTCTCCGCAAACGGCGAATGTCACGAGCAGGCGGTGCACGAGCTCTCCACTCACCCATTAAAGCGGAGGAGAGGACAAGAGGAGAGAAATATCCAAGGCTGCGCCATTTTAGCTGTAAAGAAGTTACCGGTTCAAATAATGCCAGAGTCTCTCGCTCCCCCCGGTAAGATGCGTGTGATCTGCTGGGACCGAGTGATCCGAGATTGCTTTTCCCACCAATCTCTTTCAAATGTCAGAGTTTTTTTTTACTTCTTTCTAGAGGAAGAAGGATGAGAGAAGGCATACAGCAATATACAAGAGCACGACACACAGGTGGGGAAGAAATGGCCAGGACCTGAGTGGAAGCACCCTCTGGAGACAACAAGGGACGGGCCGTAAAAATCCCAGAGTCCCACACATGCACTTGCATGCAATATAACAGTAGTCGGGACAAAAGCATCAGCGTCATATTAGCATTGTGAGGGGAAAAAAAAATCAAATGATTTGCATCAAGGAAAATCTGTAAAAAGTAAATGGAAACATGGACATGGTAATGTTTTGGGAATGCATGATTAAATTAGTCAAAATAATTGGTTAGTACTTTTTTTACATTACAATGTAACTACACCACTACATCAAGTGTAACTGAGTAATATTATATTAACTACATGCACTTACTATAGAGTTACGTTTAGGGTTAGAGTTTGTTACATGTAATTATTATTATAATTATGCATAATTTACTGTTATTACTATAGTAGGCACATGTAGTAACTTGTAACTACGTCACCTTAAACTAAAATGTTACACAATAATTAAATGCACTTAAGAAGTACGCAATTTCTGCTAAACCAGCATCACCGACAAATTGCAAAAATAATTACCATTTTCAAACAGGTTTCCAGAACATTCTTCATCAGATAATCCTGACCCGATAGCCAATGTTGTGCTGATCAAGAAGCTAAAAAACAAAACAAAAACAGAGATTTCATTTCTAGCATCAGCAAAACAGTAGTATTCAAAATTCAATTAAATATCAATTTAAAATCCAATTATAAATCAGATATTCAGTTACCGTAAATATCTGGCTTGTTTATGACTGAATGCTTTTTTTAAGCTGACTTTTTGATTCTCGTCATATCTGCAAGATGAGCACAGCTGAAAAGTGCAACAATGGGACTTTTTTTAAAACAACCCTGACTTCCCACGTTGAGGGCGTGTAAAAAGAATAATCAACGCACTTTGAGATTGATCATAATTAAGTTAATTATGAATGTTGACTGTACAAATACATTTTTATGCATTTTGTACACTGTTGAAGAAAAGCACTTATAGCTGTACGACAGTGACAAAAACAGAGCATAAAGCACATATAATCATTGATTTAACACCTTATACACATGCTTTGCTCTTCACTTTATTGCTATAGCACAAAAATATATATATATATATATATATATAAATTTGTTCAATGCATTTGCTTCATGATTATGACGTCTTGTAAGAAGGAACTTTCCAGGAGGGCTTGAAGGTAGCGATGGTTGCATTTGATGCACAATTCAACTAAATCTCTCTCAGAGAGAGAGAGAGAGAGAGGGAGGAAGAAATCATGTAACTGCGGTCGGAGTAATCCAGTGTGTATACCACAGGGAGGAGCTGTGGTTCTGCCTCCATCAAACACACTGAATCAAGTCTCTCTCTCTCTCTCTCTCTCTCTCTCTCTCTCTCTCTCTCTCTCTCTCTCTCTCTCTGTGAGCTGAATGGAGTAACTCTTGGCTCTGTGCCTCTCTATGAGAAGTCAGAGTGCTTTTGAAAGGCTTTCTGAAGACTTAAAAGCCCTACTTTTTTTTTTGTCCTTTAAAATTTGGTGCAAGGAGTAACTGACAATAAATGCACTTTATGTTTGTTTCCCATGTTCGTTTTGGTCTCTAAATCATTCAAAAATACTTTACTGCGTATAGATCACAAGATCAACAAGTCAAATATTTTTGAATGAAAGGTTAACATCCTGCTTCAATGAAACGTTTCATTCATTTCCAGTGGATTTATTTTTCTTCGCCTTAAACATGTCATCATAATAAACCCGCTCGATCCCTTCCTGTTGTTTTAACCCCTGAAAGTATGCGAGTGTGTTTTGAGATGCATAAAGCAGTCAGACGGCACGCAAAGAACTCTCCGACCACGTTTCACAATCCCGAGTCCCCCGATGAGAGAACTCGATCAGTAAGATGCCATTCCCAAAGAGTATCCGTTCTCCTCGGAGACGTGTCAAAGTCACTATTTCAAGCTCTCAACGCCTGATCCGAACCGCAAGGTGGATCCTATTTGTGCTCGTGTTCTGTTATTGTGGGGTTTCGGTGGCACATGTGGTTTAAACGAAGCCTGCTGAAATATGGCGAGGAGAAACACTCGCTGTTTTGCTGTTTATTTAGCCCAATGTGGAGCATTAAATAACTCAGGAGAAAGTTTTATTGCTCAGGAGACTTCTCAGATATCCGGTGTCTCAATTAAGTATCAACTTTGTCTCAGAAGTTTCTCCTAAAATACCTAGGGAGACATTTTGGTAACACTTTACAATAAGGTCCCATTAGTTAATGCAACATTAAGCAATACATTTGTCGCAGTTTTTCAATGTTAGTTAATAAAAATACAAATGTTAGTTCATATTAGCTGATATAATAACTGCATTTTTTAAATTCAAGATTAAAACAAATGCTTTAGAATACTTTTCTCATTGTTAGTTCATGCTAACCAATGGAACCTTATTGTAAAGTGTTTTCGACATTTTAGACAACTGTTGACATACTGTGCATTAAAATTTGCTCTTGAAAAAAAAAGTATGAGAAATGTTTGTTCTCTGCCTTTTAGGATCTGTTTTCTGATACTCTTTCTGCAGAAACAAAAACTGAGAAGCAAAAGACGCAAGGAAAAGTTTCCAATCTCTGCATTTAATTACATTGCCATCTAGGAGAAACAATTGAGATATTATACAAATCTCATTTGAGGTTTCTCTTTCCCGCGGGAACGTGCATCTAAAAGTAGAGTTGAGGGAGTTTAGGAAGGAGTGCACTAAATCTTCATCAAGCATCATATCATCTTTTTTTAATGTAAAATCTCTTTCCAAATCAATTGACCCTGTTCTTTGGGTCAGTCCCGTTATGTTGAGATGTGTTCAGGGTTGTTGCATTATTTCTCTTGATTAATAAGGGCCCTTGGATGCAGCGCTCTGACCTCACATCAGTAAATGTGCTCCGAACACAAGCTGAGATGTCTGTACATCTGTGAGCATTGTGGAGATGGCATATTTACTGCCCCTGCCAGTGGGGTCAAGCCTCGGGCCTGTTAAACGTAGTGGAGGATGTAAAAAGCAATTATTCGTCAACGTGTGACCTTTAAAGCCGCCATCGCCGGCTCCTATCTGCTCTTCATTATCATAGGTGATGATCTCCTACTTGTTCTGTGAGTTCAGCATATGCCGTACGTCCCACTCAGAGAAACGCCACATACAACAGCGAGCAGTTAATGGATAACATGGATGTATTTTCGATCATTTTCAGCGCTTGGGTTCTCAAGGACAAAGTCTAATTTTTTTTAATTGTTAATTTATGTATGCGGGGGGCCATTGGCCCTTTTTAAGATACCGTTTCAAGTAAAAAAAAAAAATATATATATATATATATATTAAGGCATGATTTACTCACCTTCATGTCATTCCAAACATGTATGACATTCTTTGTTCTGTAGAACACAAAATCAGATATTTTAAAGATATTCTGGTCATACAGTGAAAGTCAGTGGGGTACAAAATCCCACAACATACAAACAAATAGTAAGATATTTTTTCAAAACATTTTATTTTATGTTGCACAGAAAAAAAAAAAGAAAAAAAAAAACTAGAGAAAGGAGAAAGTGAAATTTCTCAAATAACATAACTAATAACATAACATAAAAAATAAAAAAAAATCATTTTCAAACAGGCTCTCTCAAACTCTCTCCCTGTCCGCCAATGCCAGACAAACAATTACAGTCCCAAATTCATGACGCTGACTGAGCTGATGTTGATGTGTTGAGATGCTCAAAATAGTTTTTATACTTTTCAGGGAAATCATCCTTTGAATGTCTTACTCGTAGATTACCATAAACGAAAACTGAAGAAGAATTTAAAACAAGACAAATCACTTTTATAAGTAGTTAAACTTTTAAAAACATCCCCTAATAACCCAAAAGCAAGCAGTACATTCAGTGTGTAAACCCTATAATCACCATTTACAGTATTTGTGTTTAACTACTGTTCAAACTCAAACAAATTATAAGCAAGGTACCACTCAAAAACGCCACCACAACCAATCACAAAATGAAAAATTTAATTCTATTGTGTTCATTTCTTAGCTACTAAAACCCATCCATTCTGTAGAGCCCCAGAAACAAAAACTACACAGGGCTCTCAAGAAATTAGAAAGGTTTTTTTGATGTGGGTCGGGGGTTTTTGAGATTAAGAGAGGATAGCTGAGGATGTCAAGTTCTCCAGTCATCCTAATAAAAACACAGCAAAT
Organism: Scardinius erythrophthalmus; assembly: GCF_964197995.2. NCBI lineage: Eukaryota > Metazoa > Chordata > Actinopteri > Cypriniformes > Leuciscidae > Scardinius > Scardinius erythrophthalmus. The sequence continues at coordinate 4,944,162 of NC_138238.1, forward strand.
AAGATGTCGTCCTGTTTGTATTCATTATCAGTTCTTACATGCACACACTCTTGCATTAAACATTAGACAGCCTCTGATGTCTGCTTAACAGTTTAATCCCCCCCTTCTCCATTCAGCCTGTCATAATAAAACCAGCCGAGCACACAAAGTCAAATATAAGCACTAAGAGGAGGGTGTGCGTTCGTTCACCGTTCGGAGAGGAAACGTGGTGATCTCCCCTCTTCACCTCGCACTCACGCAGGGCCGATCGCACCGTACGCCTCAAGTGTGACACTTCAATTCAATCTTCCCAGTGTGTCGAGGCCAGCCTATCAGCTGGCTGCAGGGCGAGTGTGGCGCGCATGCGGCGGGACGATAGCAGGCCCTTCAAAAGACCCCCTCCTCTGGAGCCCCTACAATGGAGCCCACTTCTGTCAACAAAGCACTGAACGAAGGAACCCACATATCTACTCTATGGAAAAGATTAACTGTAGTAAATCCCTTTAGCCTGCCCCCAACACCCCCTTCCTCGAAAACCCACCCCTTCTTCCTCTTCTGCTTTTTTTTTTTTTTTTTTTTACATATAAATGTAAGTCATTTACTGGATGCTGATCCGCTGCGCTGAACTGGAAGGAGAGCGTTAAAGATGAGGGGTGGGTGAAATCAAAATGAGAATCTCGTTAACATCTCAGTTGTTTCTACATGACAGTGATGAGAGCGAATATAGGCTTTTGCTTTCTCATGTAGAAAGAAGATCCATTGATCTCGCATGTGTCTCATCTGGAGTTCCAGGAAAGGTATCAACAATATCTCATAGTGCTCACACTTTTGCTAAAATCTTAGGATAAGACAGACGTCAGAGGTCTCAAGAAACACTTCTCATCATAAACTACACCTGCTGTGCTATTCACATATTTTCTATTTTTATTTGTCTTCAGGAATTTTAGTTGAAACATCTGAGACAAAGGTGAGTTTCAGAAGAGATCTCACAATGCAGGGTGCAAAGATCAACATCAAAAACTCCATAAACCAGCAAAACATAACCACATAAACACATATATTTATACTATTCACATATTCCTTTTTGATTTATCTGAAGGTACTTTGGACTCTTAAGGAGAAACTTATATTTAACATAAGATAACATACCTGAGGCCTCCATTGTGTATGAAAAAAACATTTCATTTCCTCTGTGGGACCTGTTGGAAAGAGAAATAATCTCTTTCATATCTCAGTTGTTTCTCCTTGACAGTAATGAGATTAAATGGAGAGTAAAAAGAGACTTTAAGCATCCTTTTTTTCACTAGAGAAAAAGACTCTAGTGTCTTCAACTGTGCTTTGCAAATCTACAGACTTCAATATGAACTCAACTGTTTCTCATAAGTTATGCTATCCACAAAATGTAGTTTTATGCTACTCAGATATTTTCTATTTCTCATTAATGCTATTTTTCGGATTCTGAACGTCATGAAAACAAATTTAACAAATTTGTTTGAATTGTTATTCATCATAAGGGATGATAAGAGTATCATCTAAAGCAACTGTGATTCTTCAAATAATCAAAGCTGAGACCTCATTAAGTCTCCTGAGCAGCAAAAGAGCAATTCCTCTTCCCCTGGGAAGTGAAAAGAGTTGGACAATAAGAAAGAAAGGAAAAGAAGTGTAGCGGAATGCTTGAAGAGTGAAGCATTGAAGCTCTCCGAAAACTACTTCACAATGGCAGTGATCCATTGCAAATACAGTTTAATACAGAGAGAGCACATCCAACGGCTCGCGCGCCGCGTGGGTTGAAACCACATGGCCATTTCTCCATTAATTCCGGAGAGGGAGAGGGAGAAAGAGAGAGAGAGAGCAGGGAAATACAGAGTGACTTGCACGTCACCAGTGCGAGGTGGAAAAGCTCTACAAACAGTTCAATACCGCTGCCACTGTCCAAACAGCCCGCTCCACTCATTAATTTTAAAAAGTTGTGTGAATCTGCCTTGAACAGTAAATATTTAACCAGCACTCTGCGTCGCCTGGCCCTCGTAAGCTCAACTTTAAACACACGCACACACACGCACAGAGAGCGGCTGAAAACTAATTACCAGAGGCAGAGCCACTTGTCGGCCGCCACAAGAAATAGAAGGTCAAGAGAGTCAGTTCGGCTCTGACAAACAGTCACGCTACTGAATGATACAAATTAGCCATAGGGCAACTCTCTCGCTCTGCCATTACGCGCCAGGAGAGAAGAGAACGGCGTGATCCATACATCTGCGCGTGATCGTTAAGATGTCTGAAAAGGGAATGCTATGAATACAAGAGTCTGGAATGAGGCGGACTTTCTTAGAGGGGAGTTAATGATGTGTTTCTCGAGCCCTTTAACCATATACTGTGAATATTCCAGCAGCTCCCTCAAACTTTGTTTTATTATTGACCTCTGGCCCGAGGAGGATCTGGCAAAGCAGATGCGGAGCGATGCAGTAACGCTGCATATCAAATGTTCTAGTGCAAAGTCGAGCGCCGGCTTGATGGATTTCTGAGTTCGGCTCGACGATTTAGCAGCCGTGCCTCTTGGACTTTAAGTGACGGGAAATATTTTACCTCCTCTCGTGATGGCGGCGTGAAACGTATCAATCTGACCGGACGGAGAAGGGAGGGAGGGTCATTTTGGGGAAATGAGAGCTGGTTTGCGGATGGAGCGATTGATAGTTCAGAGAGAGAAAAATGCTACTGGGAGAGGAGGGAGTCTCTGGTGATCGCCGCAGACTGATGGATGACCAATGGGGTGTGATTTGCAGGGATGACTTGATAAAGAAGATGAGTGAACATCAGTGAGAGTTTAAAAATGAGTAGTGCAAAAAAAAAAGTCTGAGGGAAAGTCACATTGTAAACTTTACTTCTTGAAGTCCTACAAAAGTGCTGTTAAAAGATGAAATGTTGAAGCTTGGAGGTCAGTGTTCGCATTTCATCAATGCCGTGCGTTTGGTTGCTCGATGAACGACGGTTGATTGTGCGTTTAATGCTTTCATTGGCGAAAATATACAAATTTTTGTATAAAATGTAACCTACTTGATTGAATTGATAAATATAATGTATATAACCTAAAGAAGAACAAGAAATACATCATGTCACACATATGTTGACTTAAAATAAATCTTTTGATAAGTATTTTTTGATAAGCACTGCGAAAAGTGCTATAATCAACACACATTTTCAAACACAAAAAAGGCACGTTTTTTTCATGACATTGTTTTTTTTTTAGAAACCCCTATCTACAATGGAAAAAAATGATATTGACTATATAGTGCCTCCTCAAAAATGCAGTGAAATGTAGGTTGCGCAGAAATGTAGCCAGTCAAGTATTTCTATGGGGCCCCTGAAGGGACATGTTCATTGGGCCCCATTTAGATATTCTGTTGACTTTAAATAACATTGCACCTACATGTTAACTAACTCTCATTATTAGTTGTATTAGTTGAGTATTAGGTTTAGTAGAATAAGTTGGCATGTAGTTGCAAAGTTACTTATAGTCAGTTGAATGTCTGTTGGGGGATCGTCAAAACAAAGTCTTAGCAGATTTTAAGAAGACAGTCTTCTAATACTCTAATGAGAGTTATGTCCTCTTATCGGCTCCATATACAGTATTTCTGCCAAAAACGCTGTAGTTACTCCACAGATAGTGTTACTTTTACTCCTTTAAACAGTGTCATTTTTTATACTAACCTGATGGCTAATATCAGGCTACCACATTTGTTGTAGTTTATTTTATATGGTATAAACTACAATGGGGATTTTCACATAGAACTACATACATTATAATATGCTAAGTAAATGTACATAACCTCAACATGTGATTGGGAGTAGTTTCTGGTGACAGCACATCTTCACAGTTTGGCTAATGTCTGACCTGGTGCTCACAGTCATGAAGTAATTGCCTGATCATATAGGCCACCTGGAGTTCATTTAAACTATAGGAACTATCCCACACACAAATCCACGCTTGAATACCAGCGCTGAGCACTCCCACAGCCAGCTGCAGACCACTATTTGATGGAGAAAGCGTGTTTCTTGTTAGTCCGGCCTCTGCGGTCGCTCGCAGGAGTGAAATCCTGAAAATCCCAAAGTCAGACCCTCACCATTAACCAAATTCAATTTGTCATTTGAGTAATCATCCTTGATGGTTAAGAGCCCTACGATCATTCCTGATAAAGGGGGAAATTAGAGGATGAAAGACAGAAAGGGAGAGAAGGAACGTGAAGAAAATAAAGGTGGAAGACATCAGAAATTGTTCCTCAGCTGGTTGCTGTGATGTGATCTGATGTGCGGGGAGGACACACACACACACACACACACACAAACGTAGTGTTTGTGCCAGTATGGACGGCTGTGTGAAGCTGTCCTGGGACTGGTGGGAGAGAGAAAGGCTCGCTAGTTCTTGGCAGAGCGGTTGAACATCTGCATTTGGGCGTCGCAAGGGGAAAACCACGTTCTTCAGAGAACCGGCCTCGCGAGCTCCGGATAGAATACATTTGGAGGTCAGCGTGTGTGGAACAGGAATTATCAAAGAGAAAAAAGTCAAATGAAAGGAAAAGAAAGTGTCCAAACATGCAGAACGGACCACGGAGTCACGACCCGAACACTTGTACGGCACAAAGCGAGAGCCGCGCATTACAAAACGCCTGTAAATGTCAGAGATGCAAACAGTGAATATTTGCACAGCTCTGAGAATTCACCATAAGTTGTTTACACACATCTTTAATCGGCTCAATATCAACATTTCAAAGAACGTTTGAACAAACGTGCATAAGTGCTGAAACGAAGACGACCCGAACCCATGTGGTTTTCTCTTGCTCGGGTTGGATGGTCAAAGGTGGACATGTGTTGTCTAAATTAGGACTAACTTTCTTAATCATCACTTTTGTCTCGCGCACAGATAATCACACGTGCCTGCTGTCTTCCAGCTTCCACTACGGCAGAAATGTTAATTACGAATGATTAAATATCTCACTCCCGCTTGGAGACGGAGGTATATCTCCGGCTCGCTGTCAATCAAACCCAATGTACGCGAACGAAAACCTCTGCACTGCATCACAGAGGAGTATATTCTCAAAAACTTTTTATGTTTCTTTCCAGAGTATAAAACCACGTTTCCAAACAGAGGAGTTATCTGAATGCATAAACTTCAGGTGTCAACAGCGGTGGGATGAGAATAAAGCGAAAATCAATCAATAAATCAATAAAAATAACTTGTCTTTCTAGGGCACATCATTTCTGGGTCTGGAGAATGAGATTATGCCCATGCCTGGTTTTGCTAATTATGTAAGGGAATACTCGGATCCTTGAGCTGTCTATCAGAGCGCTACCCCAGGTGATCCACAAATGAATGTTTATCTTGGACCTTCAAAAGGAAATGACATCACGCAAGGCGTCCAGAAAACAGGAAGGAAAGATGCTGCCGGCATTATAGTCTGTGGGAAGATGAGAGAAGAGAGTTAAGCTGCAAAAATATTAAGTTTATTATTAATAGTAATGTCTTTTTTTATTTAATTCCAATTTTTACATTTCATTTTATGATTTTTTAATCACAATAATAATTACATTTCCTTGTTAAAAAGCTACTTAAAGGGATACTCCACTTTTTTTGGAAATAGGCTCATTTTACAACTCCCCCAGAGTTAAACAGTTGAGTTTGACCGTTTTCGAATCCATTCAGCCGAACTCCGGGTCTGGCGGTACCACTTTTAGCATAACTTAGCATAGATCATTGAATCGGACAGGACCATTAGCATCTCTCTCAAATAAATGACCAAAGAGTTTCGATATTTTTCCTATTTAAAACTTGACTCTTCTGTAGTTACATCGTGTACTAAGACCGACGGAAAATGAAAAGTTGCGATTTTCTAGGCTGATATGGCTAGGAACTATACTCTCATTCCTGCGTAATAATCAAGAAACTTTACTGCCGTACCATGAGTCCAGCAGGCGTAATGATATGACGCAGCGCCTGAATATAGTCCCCAGCTCGGTAACTTCCAACGTGACCGGGACTAAGTTTGTCTAACCTATTAGACCTATTTTCAGGCGCTGCATTAAGATTAAAATCTTAAATGCTAAGATTTATATGCTCCTTCAGCTAGGAGTTAAACTTATTTGAATCAGTCCACAGCCTAACCAAATGCTCCACTCTTCTCCACAATGGTAGCAGTGTAATTTAAATGGTTCTAATAATTCCAATGTAATTGAACATTAAACACAATTGCACAATATATCAAGTCAATAATTTCAACATTTATTCTTAATTCAGCTATATGCAAAGCATGCTGGGAACAAACATGCGCCGCTCAGTTTCAGCTAATGCAACACAAATCAATCAATCAAGTACATTTTACATATATTTAAGCAGATTGAACACAATCAAATTAAGTTTGGACAATGTATAGCAATTGTGTTGCTTAAGCTCATTTTAATGAAGCAATTTGAACAAGCAGTGCAATATATATATATTTTTTTCAAGCAATTTGAACAAGCAGTGCAATATATATATATTTTTTTCAGTGCAATATATTAAAAGCATCCCAGAACAGACTTTCCAATACGATGGAAATCGTAACATTCGTTTTTTGGGTGTTTTTTTTATCGCGAAATTAAACCCTTTACATTAGTTTAACGATTGACAATTAAGTATAGTGGACAATTATACAGGTTAAGTTAATTAAACGCAATACAATAGTGTTTTGGTGTTAAAAGAAATATATGTGTGTTACTTTAACAAAACATATGTATTAATTATGAACAAAACCAATTAATAAATAAATTAATTAATAAATTAATTAATTTAAAAAAGTACTATCTCCAAGTAGGAAACCTAATATCTCCAAAACCACTACTTAAAAAAAAAAAAAAAAACACAATTAAAAAATCTATAATAATTAAACAATGCTCTGCCAAAGTGGCTTTATATGTGGTCAGACACTCGCATGTGTCATTATATTAACATTTTACCAAAATCAAGCTCAAATGGAGTTACGATTTTCGTAAAAAAAAAAATTAACCAGAGAATTACGGACGTAGGCCTACATGTTTTGTCCGTCATTAGAACTGCCACATCGGAGGCTGTAAGTGCAAGTTTTCTGACAGAAATGTTTTCTGTCATTTGGCCAAAATCCCATAAAGATGAAGTCTATTTATATTTATAATGTTTGTGTCGGTTTATTAAAACATAAAAAAAAAAAAAAATGTGTATAACCACCAATTGCAAGCATAGATTGAGAAAGAAAGAAAGAAAGAAAGAAAGAAAGAAAGAAAGAAAGAAAGAAAGAAAGAAAGAAAGAAAGAAAGAAAGAAAGAAAGAAAGAAAGAAAGAAAGAAAGAAAGAAAGAAAGACAGACAGACAGACAGACAGACAGACAGACAGACAGACAGACAGACAGCCGTGTACATGCACAAACAGCCCAGAAGGCACAGTTGTGCAGGACAGGTGATGATTTGTGCGGTTATAAGCACTAAGAGCCGCAGGACTGTAGTCTGTGGTTTACTCTTCTGTGAGATCTGCTCAGATAATACACACCTATTTCACTCCACACAATCACACGTCTGTCACTCAAAGCACTGGAAGAGACGTTTATTAGCGTCTCATATATGGCTAATTTATGATCCACTAGCAAAGACTGACATGAACTAAAAAATGAAATGATGCTTTATGATTTTGAATCAAATATCATCTTATTTTCAAAGTATCAAGGGAGAAAATATATGTGTTCACAATGAGCTTGAGGCCATCGTTTATACGCCAGGTACAAGCAGATTTGTATTTGTACAAGTACAGGACAAAATGGCTTTAGGGCTGCAGGATATTTCTGTGAAGTACATTAAAAGAAAATCACATTTCTTAAAAAGGAATATAAAACCTACTGATCATGCCTGAAAGGTTTTAACTTTAGTGTGTGTGTGTGTGTGTGTGTGTGTGTGTGTGTGGGGGGGGGGGGTCTCTAAAAATCATATTTAGCTATTTGTTATAATAGTAATAATAGCTATAATAATCTAATATAATATGCTATAACAATATATAACAATAATTTTAAATGTAAAAACTACACATTTTCACTCTTTACAGTGTATCCTAGTACTTTTCGAGATAATTATCACATAATAAACTCCAACAGAATGATATACCTGATCACCTAGTCAGGGTTAATTTTCCGATAACGACCAACTGCACGTTACACCTAACATGAGTATATTATGTATAAAACTATGGTGATACCATTATCATCATTATAGTGTCTTAAGAGTCATGGTATTACCTTGGTTTCCCATGGTATATTTTTAAGGATTATTATAAGTTATACTCTCTCTCTCTCTCTCTCTCTCTCTCTCTCTCTCTCTCTCTCTCTCTCTCTCTTCATATTTAATGCATCCCCCGTTCCTCTCTCGCCATCTGCCCTCCCCCCTCTAACATTCTGGAATTTTCATGAGACAGGACAAAAATGGGCATTTCCCTTATTACCATCTCACAGTGGAAATCAAATATGCAAGGGAAGTAGTGTATACACTAATTAGTGCGGAATTCATAATTACTGTGCTCATTGATGGAGATACATTTGAATACGTTCGGGCCCTCAGGGACCAGCGCAGGCTGTCCAGAATAGGCAGAGAGAGAGAGCAGGAAAAAAAAACTGCCCTCAGCCCCTTTTTCTTCTCGAAATTAGGGATCTATGGCATGCCGTAGTGCCGCACGACGAAAGATCCAAAGCACCCACAATTTCTTTAAATATAATTAATCAAGTGGAGCGTGTAACCTAATGAATGTATTTGATAACAGGGCCTATTCAAATATGAGCTTTATCTGGCTGGTTGGGTTTGCTAAACTCTGCGGCGGCAGGAACTGCGACGCTGAGATTCTTCCTGTTCCTGTTCCCGTCTCCTGCGTGTCACAAGTGAACATGCTTGTCAAGGAGAGGAGGGGAGACATGTGACAGCCAAGACGCTCACTTTAATTGCTGTAGATTAATAACAATTAGAGATGCTGGGTAGAGCAGAGAACTCAAGATGAGAAACATCACAGCCCTGGGACGACTCTCACACACACACACACACAGACACACACACACACACACACACACACACACACACACACACACACACACACACACACACACACACACACACACACACACACACACACACACACACACACACACACACACACACACACACACACACACACACACACACACACACACACACACACACACACACACACCTACACACACACACACACACACACACACACACACACACACAGCTTTCCAAACCTCTTATTATCTTTAAAATTTCAAAATCGCAAGATCAATCAGACACAAGAATAAGACATTAATACTGAAAAAAAGTACTGTGGTGTTACCATGGAATAGTGATGGTACTTGCTGATCATACCATGGTACAATCATTCAGAAACATATATAGATATATATATATATGATTGCAGTATGACTAAAACACATAATTCAAAGAATATTATCGTACTGGTATTTTCCATTGCATTGTATTGCCCAGTGTAAGAAAAATAAACTAATAAATTAATTAATTAATTAAAACTGAAATAAAAATGATAAAAAATATACAGACATATTTAATATATATATGTGTGTATATATACAGTATATATATATATATATGTGTGTGTGTGTGTGTGTGTGTGTGTGTGTGTGTGTGTGTATATATATATACACAGTATACTGTATTAGAATTTTTTAATTATTAAATAGTGGCATACTTATAAATAAACCAACAAACAAACAACACTTAAAAACAATTATCAAAAACAATGCTATTTTATGACGTTTTTTTTTTTTAAGTTATTATTTTAATATAATTTAAAAAGTATTAAAAGTACAAAAATGAGGTTGAAATCTATGAGCTGGTGTATAGACAGTTTGCCCCCAGTATGAAGTGCTGTACTGTGTTAAAGTCCAGTTGGGGGTAAACTGCCCTGGCAGCCGCTGCTGGTCCAGCGCCCAGAAACTGAAATGATGATGCCCATCGCCAAGCAGCGCCCAGCGGGTAACTGGAGACCTGAGCCTGGAACTCTGGACAGACTGCAGCTATTAGGACTACGCACGTTTGAGCAATAAGATATAAATGATTTTGTATGAAGTTGTCCTACGTTTTAACCTATCTTTACACCTTTTTTTTCTTTTCACTGATTGTCCAATCTTTGGAATGGATTTAAATATAGTAAAACGTGTTAAGATGAACTGAGAGTTCCTGCCAGAGCCGTGAACTGTGCTGAAATCTCCTTTATACCAGTTCTTGTTTGATACTGTTCAAACCGTCTCTCCCACCTGTCTCATGTGTGACGTGATAGTATGTGTCGCGTCTCCCTGCTGATGGTGTGAGTGGTTCCTCGTGAACCCCACCTCTGTGCTAATGACGCGGCTGGGACGTTTTCTGTAATGAGGCTCCACGCAGGAGTTCTTGCAGTTGGGATTGCACACAGAGCCATATGTGGGGCCATTGTTGCATGCATTAACATACGGCAGGTCAAGTTAACATATGCAGACTAAGAAATGACTAATGACTTATCACATGCATATTATTTTTGGACTTTCCTAAGAGTATGCAACCTTTCAGAGGAGCAAGTGGGAACGCAAGAAAAAAAAAATGAGTTTGTACCTCAACAACTGTCATTATTCCCCAGGAAGAAAGAGAGTAAGAGGTAAAAATGTGAGATGACTTGTTTAGAGAAAAGAAGAACAAGTAGAAAAGATTTGAGAATGAGTCTACATAAATTTTCAAAAACAGCTAATTCTATCTATCTATCCATCCATCCATCCATCCATCCATCCATCCATCCATCCATCCATCCATCCGCTTCAAACATTTCAACTTTAAAAAAGCAAACAATCTTGACAAACTTTTCTGTTTTTATATTATATTTTGTTTCAGTTAATTTTATAGTTTATTTCAAGTAACACTTTTTTTTTTTTTTTTTTTTAATGGTTTAAGTTTTAATTAACTATAATAACCCTGGTTAAAATACTCACTGTTTCAAACGTTTAGCCACACAACATGCATGTTGACTTGATTATAGTATTTGCTTACTAACAGTTCCCTGTAAAGTTCAATCCAATTGTACTACTTTTTTGCCATGACAACACTACACCATAAATCCTAAACCCGAAACGACTGTAAAAATGATCATTTAAACAACTTTAAAGCTCAAATATGCAGGTTTTAAATTAATGAAGTGCTATAAATGTTTTAAATCCTGCAAAAAAATTGGATTGAACTTCACTCTTATTTATTTAATCAAGAATATTCCCAAATCTCTATGCACTAAAAAGCACCCTTTAGGTGTAGATCAAGTACAAAAGTGCTCAAGGTACAAATCGCGCACGTTTCTTTCCGAGAGTGTTGAATGCGCTGGGTGTGCTGGTTGGGGTGTATGGGGTTTATTGGTTGTATTGAGTGTATTGGCGGTGAGGTGAAGCTTTCATTTGGCAGGCTGTAAAAATGCCTGTTTTTGTGTGTGTGTGTCAGGGCTTGAGTTTTTGTGATGGAGGAAGCAGGTATTAGCTCAGAGACCTCGGTGGTCCCTGCTAGCCATTAGTTTCCCCTACAGCTGCAGTAAGATCCGCACTGTGAATCTGCCACACTGCCTCATTCATCAGCCACCCCATCCGCACCAGCACACACACATTCCCATAACACACACACACATACAGCTCGCCCCTCGCTAGAACTTCAGCACATTGACTGCAAAGCATTTGAACACAGAAAGAAAAACACGGCGTGATGAAAGCCGTTGTTTATTACTTACGATCGGCACGCTTATGGTCCTTTCATGCTCTCGACTGAAGCGTCTCCGGTCGACGTGTGTGTGGAACTTCCTGCCGCCCGCCTGTCTTACAGGAAGTATTTAAATGTTGGCAGGAGAGTTGCGGAATGGCCTGTGGAAACAGAGAGGACGGGGTCAGACCCGAGAGGTCATCTGTCGAGACCCGCTGTATTAGAGCTGGACCACTGCTAAACCACTTCACTAATCTTTTTCTTTCTCACTCACTCTCTCTCTCTCTCTGACGGTACATTATTTGTTAGAGCACGTTTGCACTGCCAAACCAGTAGAGCCTGCAGCCGGTTGCTCAAAACTAAGTTAAGATCATTTGTTTAGGTATTTTTTAGATTAAGGGGTTTTGTGCTTCTTTGTCGTATTCAGTTTATGTGCTTAAACTTTAGTCGCAGTCTTCAATGCAGAACATTTTCCCCTGGTTTCACACAAGCTTAAGCCTATCCCAGACTAAAATGCATGTTTGAGCTGTTTAAACTGAAAGCAACTTGCACTGACATATCTTAAAATACATCAGTGCTATTGTTGTGTCTCAAGATTCACACCAGTTATGTTTTTAAGGCACATATAAAAGCTAAGGCCTAATCCTGGCTTAATCTAAGCCCTGTCTGTGAAACCGGCCTTTATCTTTAAAGGGGGCAAATAACACGAAAACTTTTTCCTTTTCAAGAGTTTCAAGAGTTTCAACTTAAAACAGCATTATAAAAGTCATTGTTCCAACTCTTAATTGTGATCGGCTGCAACTTTGCCTGGCAATCATAAACAGCCTACAATATTACTAAGCGGATTGCTTTTTTGGTAATAGTTCACAGTATAATGCAACTTTGCAAAGGGGTTGTTTTTGTGCAAACAGACCCTGCTTATCTGTCATTTGCAGGTCATGCTCTTTAAATTTTAGTATAGTTTAAGTACAGAACTTTTCACCAGGGTTCAAATCACATGAAAACGGTTTGTTCCTTAAAGGGGCTATATGTAAGAATGTTCATGTATTAATCAGTTTTTTAATTGCCAATGTATGAACAGCTTGTAACGAAACATAAACAATGAGACATTCCTCGACTGTGAAGGACTCTGGTCGTTTTTGCTCTCTTTCATTCTAAAAAATGCAATGAATGCTTATACAATGTTCAGGATAATGCAGAAAGAGCTATTCTGTACTGTAATGTCAATGTGTCATGAAAAGAAAATGGATTTATTCAAACTATAGTCTTACATAGCCAGATCTATATAGTATATAGTCTCCAATATACTTTATAATTAAACTATCATAACAGTGTAATTTTAATGCCTCATCTGTCGTTATGATCCAGTGAATTGCAGAGCTGGTGCAAAAAAATTCCACATCACAATGATCAGATGCTTTCTGAACTGTTGTTTTCTCACTGCTGTCATTTTTGTTGTGTTTATTTTGTTAGTGAAAGGAAAGCGCACAGCACATATTTACATATTCATCTAAATGTCGCTCTCAGCAGCATGGATGGATGCTTGTTAAGAGTATAACCCTGCAAAGGTATTTCCAACTTCTTTTTACTTCTAAGCAAAAAAACGAAAGAGAAATTTGCCATATTGGGACCTGAATCACGTTCAGTCTCTTGTTCGTTATGTGACTGATTTAGCGTCTCTATGGGGTTTGTGCACTAGTGTGAACACGAGCAATGCGTTTCTGGCTGCAGTTCACTTAACGGCCACTGGTGTCGCTAATAACAAGTGTTATTTTCTTAATGCATGTTTGAAATGATCAATTTGTCCATGCATATTATTCTAAAATAAAAATAAAATAAAAAAATACATAATATAAATAATAACACATTTAATCTTTCCTCAGCTGATGTCATCAAGAGGGGATGGCAGTGAAAATACAGTTAACAGTCCACTTTTCACAATTCAATCAATTCCAATTTGTTGAATATTCTCAATGTATATCGATGTGCATGAGAGAAAGAAATGTATGTCAATGACAGAAATATAATCTGCTGCAAATACTGTAACTTTAAAGACACAACAACACACACACACCCAAAAAAAAGCCTGGTTTAAGTTTAAGTGAAAGAGATACGATGAAAAATTGTCATTAAAAAAATGAATGACTGTTTGTTGCAAAAATATATATATATAAGTGGGCCTTTGGGGAAAATAATAAAACAGTATATATTCATGATATGACCCCTTTAATAAATTGCAGGGAGGTTACAATTACGAATAAAAATGTTTTTTTTTTTGATTTGTGCCAAAAATTCAAAGGATAATTGCAGCTCTTGCAAATAAAACACAAAGCCATGGCCCTTAATTTTGATCCTGGAATGAGCATTTCTTTGTCACACTTCACAAACAACCAGATAAATTAAATAACCATGTGCACAGTAAAAGGAAAATACGTGTAATCGAAGACAGCCTATACTGCCGGAGCAGTCTTATTTAAATTGGATGGGAAATTAGTGAAAAAGGCCTGGTCATTTTCGTGGAGAGAGCCGATCTGATGCCTGGGGTAATTATCCCGCTAAAGTGGGTAACTGACACATATGGTCACATAGGTCAGTTACTGTAAGACAGTTTTTTCGGCTCTCCCAGTGCTTACAGAGACTCATTAAGTCCTTTAGACCAAACAGAGATAAAGAGTATTGTTAACATACAAAAGCCCGGGAAACTTATGGAGTGTGGCGGAGAGAGAGAGAGAGAGAGAGAGAGAGAGAGAGAGAGAGAGAGAGAGAGAGAGAGAGAGAGAGAGAGAGAGAGAGAGAGAGAGAGATAGAGATAGAGAGAGCGAGCGCTCTATCCGCAATGATTTGCTTTGTTTTTTGTTTTGTTTTTCCAGAAAAAAAAAAAAAAAATCTTCATGAGGTGATGAAATAAATCACAGGGGCTGAAATCCAGAGGTAACATCTTTTATGGACTTCTTCATGTCATCCATCTCCGGGCCGGGAGTGAATTATCAGAGCCACAAAAAAAGATCTATGTTTTCTGAGTTCCAATAATGGCTCAGGACAGAGATATATATTTATTTCCTCATAAGCTCGACAGGGCGACGGTGAGTGATAAGTATCATTATTGTTTGGCTAGATTGTAGTTTATGTCTCATCACCCGAGATGTTGGCACGCACGTTTTCAAAGGAGGAAACAGATCAATTTCAGCCTGACGTCCAGGAACATATGCAGAATGTAATGAGGAGGAGAGAGACGATTACAGACCCCTGCATCTCACTGTAGCCTCGCATATACCTTCATAAACTCACATATGGATGCAATTTCTCTCCCCATTTCACATCTAGAAGGCGGCGGCGCAGTACATCATTGACAAAAAGTCCATTTTAAACCATAATCAGATGTTGTGTGAAGTATACACCGTGCCAAATCATATTCAATGTCATCTAAACAATCTGAAAAGTTTTATTTGTCTGATTGGCCAGTTCATGACAGGCAATATTGAAGGCCACATTGGAAAAAGACATCCAGGTTTTTCTGTTCTTATATTTCCATAACTTAGCAGGACAGTAACAAACAGATTTTGCCCATAAACACAAAATTATCTTTTTTTTTTTTTTTTTTTTTTTTTACAATTTCAAGTAAAATCTGTAAATTTAACTGAACTTTGAAATACAGAAATTAAATAAATATATAAATAAATATAACATTTGGGTCTGCTTTAAAAGCTGGACATTCATTTTTCATTTTATCTTAAAAAAATATTTCTTTTCAAATTAGACATTTGTAATGTTTATTTGATACTATTTTCAAGTTCATTATTCAGTATTCCAGTGTCACGCCTCCACATAAAAGAGAGATTTTCAACGTTAATAAACATAAAATAAGCCAAAGTTTGACTTCTTTGTGTGATCAATGCATAATAATTATCAAGTCTAACTGTTGATATGTTATATGAAATATTTATACAATAAAAAAAAAAAAAAAAACTGTCACACCGCAAGACTATTTAAATAAACTATTGACTTCAAAAGTTATATTTAAAAAGTATATAAAATATACTTGAAATATCCTAACTAATACCAATATTCTTATTGACTGCAAATGGCCTGGTGCACCATCATTATGAATTTATTCTGCTGGCATCATATCCAACATAAAAATGATTGAAAGTAAAATGAAAATAAGTACATAAAATAAATGAAAAATCCATAGCACGTGACCAACACTCACCTCTCCAATAACTAGATCCCAATCCCATCCAAATCATAGACGAAATGACAGACGTTCTACAGTATGTTAATAATTTTAAATCAAACATCATTTACAACACTAATCCCATCGGAATAGAGCTTTTGAATAGATGAAAAACAAGAAATCTCCCAAATCAAGGATTCAGACTCCGCCAACAACTGAAAATCCCGACTGCATGAGCTTCCTCTAATTTAATTTCCTCCTACCTACTCGTCTCGAACACACTCACTTTCAAATTGAAAAGGTGAAGTGTGTTTTATTTCACGCCGACCTTGTCTGGATTAATACTGAGTATTCATGAATATAAACAGCGTCGCATTAGCGTGCATTAATGGCAATAATAAATGCATAACCTGCTGGTTTGTGGCCTTGACCGGTATGAGGAGCGCCTCTGAAGAGCATCGTTCACCTCACCGCTATCGTCTTTGCTCAAGGGGGCCTGCATGGGCCAGGATTCCATTACCACAACTGACCCCTTTCTCTCCAAAATGCCCCCTTCCCTCTTACCCGGCTCTGTTCCCCCCCTGAAGAGCATCTTGGCGGTCTCTGTCGCGCTTTGCTCCTCTTCACCTCAGTGCTCCTGTAACTCTGAGCTCATTAACCGCGTGGTTCCGAACGGCTGCTGGCATACATTGCCGCCTTTATCTCCGGCAGCCCCTTCGGACGCAGGCATTGTCTCTTATTTTTAATTAGATTGGTTCATCAGCAAGCTGACGGGGATGTTTATGCACTGGGCTCTGATACAACATCGAATCACACTTATTTCTGTCTGCACAGTTGTTGTTTAAAACATTCATTAGCCTACTATTTTATTTCTTAGAAGTGATTTGACTGCTCAATTTGGCTCAAATGATGAAAAATGTCAAAAGAATAGCCAGTGTTGAAATTAAAATTAATAAATAGTGCCTCAGTTCATAAAAGTAAAAACTAAACAACAAAAAAATGACAGAAATGCACTTACAATGGAAGCGTATGGGAAAACCACGTACCATCGACTTGTAGAATTGATTTTACAAACTAGTGTACAAATTATTTTACAATAATATCAATTTTTGGCATATATTGAGTGCAGTCACTTTAAAAAAACTGTTTACTTGCACATTCATGGTCTTAAACTAATAAAGAACATGTTGGCATACAGTATGTAATCATGTGGTGAAACAGCCTAGACAGTGTTATTATTATTGCCGTTTCAATCACAATATGTGTACCATGAGCTATGCAAAAGTGTATCAAGATAAGCAACCAAACATGAAAGGTCTTTTATTATAAGATCCTATCATGTCACTTGTTTAACACTTGACCTGCTGACTTTCACATGCATAAATCATGAATGAATAAACATGAGGATTCATAATACGGTTGGCATGTGTGTTTATCCTTTGCCAAGTCAAGGTATTAATAAAATTAACTGAATTTAATTAAATATCACAGTATGTAAATTAGATATTTCAGACATGTGCAAATAAGGGCAGCCCAGGTTTGTTTTGTACAAACTGCAAGGCCAAATTATGTGCAATATCTTTTTTAATATTGTTTATTATTTTGCATTACATACTAATACATTTAATTTAAAATGAATACTTCACAGAACATGGTATAAAGGGTTTTAGACGAGTTACGATATTTTGCCACCTCTGAACAAACTCTTTTTTTTTTTTTTACCTGGATTCTCTGAAAGCTATAAAATATTAATCATCCCAAAGATGGCTCTTAAATTAGGGTAAATTCCTGAGAGAATGGGATCAGTCATTAAAACAACATCATTAGGATGTCAGCCGAGCCCCAAGGAGAGACCGGGCCCGACTGTTGATCATTTCTGCTATATTTAATGAACAGTCAACGATACATAACTTCAATATTGGCAAAACATAATAATGAGGCAATTTCACGGAAAATATGTGCAACCCCCCTGTTTTGTCACACTTTTATAATACACTTGATTGCTTAATCAGGCAACTTTGTGTAAACAAACAGGCTTGGGATTTCGAGGTTGTCACTTTTTTTTTCCAGTGACTTCTTAAAAGGTACTTTATTAAACAATTAAACACATTTACAAAAAAAATAAAATAAATTCACGGTTGATCGACACTGATTTTGCGCTTTTGATTGAGCTCAGGTTTAGTGACAGGAGCCACAGAGAGAGGGAGAAATATGCATATAATACTCAAATTTACTCAAACATTACAAATGAAATCAAAATCATCAACGCACCACTGACGAAACATAAACCGATGAAAATGGAGTCTCATCAACAACTGCATGAAAGTGTCGTTTGTCCACGCTACAATGGGCCACACAGGAAACACATTAATTTCTCATTCAATCTCTTGAAGCAAATTATAATTTGGCTGCAAGAATTGAACTTCCTCTTTAATATTGTTTTTTTATGATGAGGTATGCCTTTGCAGTTATGATGTAAGACTATAGCTCTACATAGCATTAAATAGTCTTTAATGTGCCGTGGCCAACTCCAGCGGTGTAAATTTCTCATAAAGTGACACTTTTACACCTTATTTAAGGAGGAGTAACCTGTCTTGTGCAATCCTTTCCAAAACAAGGTCCAAAAACAACATCAGCGGGCCCATATTTCAGTCCAGCAGCTCAGAAAAAAAAAAAAAAAAAATCTCACAGATATTTTCTGAATTACAAAGATGGATTAGGGCCACATGAGAGGAATTTGGTGTGTGTCCACTGACTAATATATTTCAGAAGTTCAGCTGTATCTAAAACATATTTCATGACAAGTGCTGAGAACTCCGGCAGCCCTCTGAGACCAACGTTAATTTGAGTGAAATTGATGAGAAATTAATTTAAGATGTTCATTTAACCTCAAAGGTGAAGTGTTTACTTTTTTCGACAATAAAGTGCCCCTATTATGCTTTTTTGAATATTACTTTTCATGCAGTGTGTAATATGTCTGTTCTAAAGATCAAAGTGCACGATAAATAAAGTTATTGTCTCCTAAAAGAAAGAATCAATGCTGAACTGCTAAAACAAGTTGTCAGCAATTCCAGTCTCACTTCCTGTTACAAACCTATGTAACAATGTAACAAATTTGCATAATGCCAGCCAGTGGTTTTCATTGGCTGCTCGCACAGAGCGTCTACTTTGCCCCACCCTCAAACACTGTTGTAGCTTAAAGTCTGGTTGAGTTTGGTTCGTGTTGTTCATGTTGAGAAGATGCTGTTTTCAGCTTTGCAAATCCACTTTGCATGCACTTCAAAAGAACGAGGACGGAATCGCTCTGGAATTGATACGGAAAAACCAACACCATCGTTCCTGTTCATATAACTGTGTACAACAAGCGCTGAGGTAGACCAGTCACAATAGACTGGGCCGTCTGAACAATCAGAGCTGAGTAGACTCTAAAGGAGGGGTTTAGAGAGACTGAGGTGATGTGCAATGTATATAATGAGAAAATTAAAGTGCATTTTGACCTCAGGTGCATGTAATTCTATTGTAGGAGAAAAATTAGGAACCTTTGAAATAGCATAATAGGGGCACTTTAAAACAGTTTATTGTATCTGAGTGTAATGTGCAGAGACTATAACACAATAAGAAAGCTATTTGCAAGTTATTTTCCTGAAAAGTCTGTTGTCAGCATCCAACCCTATTTTACTTCTGTTATATGCTATATTTTGGAATGAAACAGAATATATGTAATGGTAAAATATGTAAATTAAAACCGGCCGGTGGTTGAAAGTGTTGAAAAATAAGAGTGATTGGTGATGTTAGCTGATGGGCCAAAAAGAAAAACGATTATTCATTATGAAAATAAAACTTTGTTTTTCTTTGGAATTACATGCACGGGTAAATCGTTAAAATGGTCCATTTTGATTTCATTTTGACTTAAAGAAAAAGGCCTGGCTTTAGTTTCCTCCACAATGAATCAAAATACAAGCGTCAAGCTCCGTCATGCTGAAACGAAGCCATGAAATATGTGCAGTTATTTACTGTGTTGGACAAATTCAGCCATGCCAGGCCAACAATAAACATGTCTACATTGTGTCAGTCCTGCGGAGTGATAAACGGAATTAAGCCATAACACTCCTGGTAACGTAACCCCTTTACTTCTTGTAAATCCAGTCAAGTGTGAAAAATAATAAGTGACCAGAGGATGACCCACACCTCAGTCTCACGGTGGAGAAAACCTCCGCTGCTGGGTAATAAAATCGCACACAGATCAAATGCAATCGACTGGCATGACATATGAATCTCTGTTTGTGGCCCTATTACCTGCGATTGAGCATTTGTCTTTGTGTAACCGGCTTCATAATAATCTAATATTCTAATAATCAAATGAGATCCCGGATAAATAAAATCATAATTTTAGTATGATATTATAGAATTATTATTAACTAGTAGATAGATAGATAGATAGATAGATAGATAGATAGATAGATAGATAGATAGATAGATAGATAGATAGATAGATAGATAGATAGATAGATAGATAGATAGATAGATAGATAGATAGATAGATAGATAGATAGATAGATAGATAGATAGATAGATAGATAGATAGATAGACTTGGAACAACATAAGGCAATAAAATAAATAATACAATAAATAAAAATAATAATCAATAATTCAAAGATTCCTTTCACTCTGCACTTTAAATTCTGCTTAAATTAGCCTGTAGAAAAATATCTCATGTGACCTTTTTGAAGCTTAAATGTAGCAGATATGAGAATTAAAGTCAGAAATAGCAGGGAAATTATTCATCTTTACCCTTATTGACTATGAGTAATGTCATATATGCTGAGTTTAACCATTCATATTATGGAACACGGGTGATACATGGAACGCAAAGGCCACAAGATGTTTGTCTGACACCGAAAGAAAGTCTCATCAAGCCTCCTCTACCTCCATTACAGATTATCATAAATGTTTCACATTCACCTTTACCGTGGTGGAGATATTAAATCAAAGCAGACTTTCCCTGTTCCTCTCAAGTCAGCATTGATTAAAGATCTCCTGATAAAGGGTAGGCAAATGTCAGCTTAGTTGTAATTGAAAGAAAGTCTGAAGTTCTGATGTGCTGACCTAGGAATACAAAAGCAGAAAGCTTTTCCTCAGGATGAGTGGATGAAGATACTCAACAAGTGTAAATGAAGAGTTCAGATGCAAAAGCCTCTAAGTACCATCTGAAATTTTGTATAGAATGATCATTTTTATCAAGCTTGTATATTTAAATTCAGTAATTTCACTTAAATGGCAATGTAAATTACCTATTAATTGTCATTTAAGTGAAATTACTGAACTTAAATAAACGAGCTTGATAAAAATGATCATTCTAGAAGAACATTTCAGATGGCACTTAGAGGCTTTTGCATCTGAACTCTTCAAATGTCGACAAGTGAGGGAAAGCTCATTGAGAACAACTAACTGCTATTACACATATTAACATATAACACATATAGATAAAACTAATTATCAGCTCATGCAATATTAGTTTTTCACAGAACGTCACCTGTTGTGGATGGTGGTTGGGTGTTAGCATTTGTGTTCTCTACCTCGACATGGCTCAAAATGATAATATTAAAGAAATGGTTCTTAAGCATCAAATCATCATATTAGAATGATTTCTGAAGGATCATGTGACACTGATGCTGAAAATTCAACTTCGCAACATAGGAATGAATTGCATTTTAAAATATGTTCAAATAGAAAACAGTTCTTTTAAATTGTAATAATATTCACAATATCAGTCTTTTTACTGATCAAATAAATGCAGTCTTGGTGAGTTATTTAAAAAAAATACAAATAAAAAACCTTACAGACACCAAACTTTTGAATAGTAGTATATAGCAGCCTATATATGTATATAAACATAATGGATACAAGTGTCTAAGGTAACAAAAAGGAACTGCAATAAATGACTGTACAAATTCCTTAATAAAGATTACAAGAGTTTTTTTTTTGTTTTTTTTTTTTTTACAAAATTGTAGTAAGTTACGTCAGGTCAGAGGTCACTCTTCCGCCCGGATCTCAACTTGCGTACGGCCGATACCAGAAGTCAGTGATTATATTTTATAAAGTTATAAATATGGATATTTTTTCTTACAAAAACGCATCGCTTCATAAGGCCTTTAATAACCCCCCCCCCCCCCCCCGCAGCCGTACTGATTACTTTTATGATGGATGGATGCACTTTTTTCTGGGCTTCAAAATTGAAGTTACTACTACTTATAAAGCTAACTAGTATTTTGTTTTTGGCTGAAATTGTGTTTGGCTGAAAGAAGAAACTTATATACACCTATGATAGTTTGAGGGTGAGTAAATTGTGGGATAATTATTGGGTGAACCAACCCGTTAGCAGTCATCACTGTTTTATATATAAAGAAAAAGAGTTCTAAAAATGACCCTAAAAATGACCAAGACCATGATTAACCTCCGCCATTGAACTACAATGATGTATGTGCACTGCATGGTGGGAAATCCAGACATCAGTGATGCAGATTATCCTGAACCGTCTCACACAAGCACACACCGGTTTATACCCCAGGTGGTTGGGTGAGCAGCCCTGATCAATAGTCTTTTCCATATTTTTCGAAAGTAAAAAAAGGCGCTTGACTCAAGGTAACAGTCATGCGACTGAGCTCTTCCATTGAAGTTCCATCTGCTTGCCTGACACACAGATTTGTTTGAATTCTCACAATTATGAGTGGCCTGTGAAGTTAGCAGCGTCCGTTTGTAGTGCCGTCTTTGAGAGGCAAACCTGCTGTATTAAGGACACTATGAAGGTGGGGTAGAGTAATGTCTTCTCTCCAGAGGAGGTCTTCGTTTTCAAAATCATCTCTTTCTTTCCACTACCTTGACACATAACAAAGTCTGCTTCCCACCAACCTCTCCAAAAAAAAAAAAAGGTAGAGAGGCAAAGGGTAAACTCGGTAAAGTTTTTTTCTCAAAGTCATTTAGGTGTCACTTCTACAACATCAGTTTCATGCATATTTCATCATGTTCCTCACCAGCTCTGCAGAGTTAAACTACCGGGCTGAAGTCTTACAGCGTTACGGCGAACACGGCGAGGACCGTCGGTGTATATATTGGATTTTGTGACTTGCTCGTTTCCTCACGAGAGAAATAACATAGCCACAAACGCGTCTCTGTGCCTAGCTGCACTTGTGCTTGTCAGGAACTCCATCAAGTTCATTGGTGTTATAGATTCACGGGCGAATCAATACGTCTTTGCACAACAGAGAGTGAGAGAGTACTAGCAGGAACAATTGAGACTAAATAAACATTTATGTTTGAAATTGTGCACATGCATGCAAGATTTTTATTCAATTGGGTTGTCAACAGCACTTACACCAATGCAAAGTGATGCCCTCTCAAGAACCAGACGTAATATGGAGCAACTCAACACTGGAGTTTTTTAACATGTTTGTTTAGCACTATACAGACTTATAACAGTTTTATCTTGAACAGCTAAAGAACCTATTCAATATGAATGAATCAGTTCTATGTGCATTGAATCACAAGGATTGATTCGATGCAAGGAAGGAAGGAAGCATTTTTTGACAATATTTTGTGCTTTTAAAAAAAAAACAAAGATAAAAAGTACCAGTTATTACAGCAAAACTCCATCCTGATTGTGAATCTTTAACAAAGTCAGCATAAACACCAAGTCAAACTGATTAAACTGATTTATGTCTCTCAAATGTCAAGTATGCATTACAGTTCACTGCTATTTTTGTGTCTGACATGATAAAAGTATTAACTTGGAATCAGTGAGTAAGAAAAAGAATCTGATTCACTGAGCCACTCAGTGGATGACTCAGTAGAATGATTCAAATCGACTCATAAAAAGAACTTGCTAATTAGATGTATGTGATCACGAGTTAAACTACACTAGGCACGATGTGTTTGTTCTTACATGCAAACCTGTGAAAAATGCATAATTGAAAGCTCTGTCTATTTATTTATGTCTTTGAATTATTTTTAAGCAGTGTTTTGTCCTGGAAGTCAGCCAATCAGATTAGAGTTTAACAGATCGAAATTTGCTTCCAGCTTTTTTTCAGACGGTCATCTGTGACGTCTGAGGTGGAAACACTATCATTGCATTTTAGTACAAGCTAGTGCAGGAAGAATGTTCAAGAACCTTTATCAGCACCAGTAATGACAAAAATATTGCTTAAATTGTTGTTGTTTCTTAACAAAAAAGGGATCAGTTCTCTAGTGTGCACACATAAGTATCTCAAACAGATAAGAGAAGACCTATCATATTGAAAAAAAACATAAGGGTTTTTGTTTTCCTTCCCTGCATCTTTCTGACATCACCTGTCACCATGCACAGATTCTGTTTGTTTAGTTGCTTTCTTCACAACTCCAGGAGGATTTTTTTTTTCTTCTTAACACGTAAAATGCGCCTATAGTTGCTCTGTTTTCATTTTTTTTTTTTTTACTTTTCACTTCCCAGAATCCTCTTGTGTCTCTTCTTGCATCCAACTCAATCAATACCTCACACTATGCCTGGGGCGCCATTCTGCAAAATACTACATCCAATTTACACACAGAAATAAGCAACTTTTCAGCGGGTAGTACATAATCACACAAAACAAAAACAGCCAAGACACAGCGGCCGCGGATTCTAAAGATGCCGCTGACCTCCATTTACATGGGAAAATCACACCTCAGCCTCTGTGAGGCTGGTGCCGGAGCGGCCCGCTCTCGTTTGGATAAAAGAGGCTGTTTTGGGTGTTGAGTCACACCTCGAAATCTTGCTCGGATGTGTTTGTGTCACGGTGGCAGAGCCGGCTCGCTAGCGTGAACGTCGTCTTTATCCGCCGTGTTCTCTGAGGACCGTACCTGAGCCCCTCGCTGAGAGGAGAGCGCACTCGCTTTATCATCCAGTACACACGCATGCACACACACACACACACACACACATATAGATGCACGTGCTTGTGTTATGAGCTTGTTGAAAGTAGGTAAACAGAAAAGGAAGGTGGTTTGAGCAGTTCCCGTTATAAAAACAAGATAATGTTAAAGTCATCATGAAATCAAAATGAACAGTTCTTGTTTTTTATGGAATATTGCGGTATTTATTATAAATGATTTATCCATGCACATCATTTTTATTATTAGTTTTTACTGAGGTCGGGAAAACCTGTCACTCACATGAGATCCACCAATAGCAAACCACAACCATCCAAACATCCAATCAATTCCCGATGGACAAAATCAAGTCACGCCCTACATTTTGTCTTGTTCCTGAAGCCGTTTGACTCGGATATACGTCACAATAGGGAAGAAAAGACTATCACAACCTCCATTTCATGCCGACTTTAAATGCTATAGGATGCAAAATGAAGCCAAATTAAGTCAAATTAATGAGTCACTCTTTTTGGAAACCAACATTATTTCATTTGAAAGACTATAACTGTTATAAGCTTTGTGAAGAAAGTTTTATGAATCAAACCTGCAATGCAAATGATCGTAATTTAAAAAAAGCTACAGTAAAACCTAATGTAAGGTAACTATATGGGTTAAGTTAAGGTTTAGGGGTAGGTTCAGGGTTGGTACCGTATCACCCAGTTAGTGCCATTACTACAATAAGTACATATTACTTATTGTATGTTCATGAGAAACAGGACTGTAAAATAAAGTGCTACCAAACTTTTTACAGTGCGTGTAATTCAACAATAAAATACTGATAAATGCACAGTTTTTGGAAGTGAAAAAGTTCACATTTGCTCACATTTGATGGTTTTTCATTGAAATCACTGTTTCTTCTTAGTTGTTGCTTATAAGTTATGTAGATTAGGGTTTTATGTTACATCTTATGTTGTGAAATTACATTATTTTAGTGCCATATGTGTTATGGCGTTTAGTATTTGTGTCTATGACACTGTTTGCACCTTCTTACCTCAGCTTATGGAAAAACTATTGTGATGAGCTTAAATTAGTCATATTTCTGTGTTTTTAAGGTGGTTGTCAGTATATTATAAAGTTAAAATGGACTGTAGTCATTTTGTATATTAACATTATTTCAGATAATATTTTTTTTCTTACTGTAAAATTAATTTTACTTTGTAAAACGTAATATTTTGCAACAACAGTTGCTCTTTGTACTGCAGATTTCACACTATATATATCTATATATATATCTATATATATATATATATATATATATATATATATATATATATATATATATATATATAATATTTCTTTTTACTGTGTGTTTATTCAAACCCACACTGTTGTTTCAAACTGCCCCCAATGCACCGATTGGGCGGACTGTGTGCGACTGTCAAATTGTGAATAACAATAATTTATTTCTGTGCGAATGTGACATAAAGAAGAATGAATGGTCACCCCAAAATGCATTATTTATGGACCCCGAGTGTCAGACCAGACTGGTGAACTTGAACCGCCCCGTTTCTTCCCCTTAAATTGGTGAGATTTCATTTAGGACACTGAAAATGTGGTGCGTTTCCCCGCCAAACATTCACAAAGGCATGCATTACGCATTTGATTTACATTACAACCACTTTTTGCCCTCTTACTGCAACAGAATAAGCCATCAAATGCAATGTAAACCAATAAAACAGAACGGCAGCCGAATAAAATGTATAAAAGTCCACCTCGGAACCCTGTAAAATAAAGTTAGCATGGGCTTGACAACACAATGGCTCTCTCCTTGTGTGTACACATGTACCTCCTCTTGTCTCACCTCATGTCTGTGTCTAAATTTTCTTTGCATTGTGTTTACTGTATATGCCAATAGTGTAATATTAAACAAAACCAGTGTGTCCGGTGTCAGAATGATAGATTACGGCAGCCAGGCAAGGTCACCCCAGAGGGCCAAGGAGCCCTGTCTCACTCTTGCAGTTAACACTATATCCGTATTGTATGAGTGTCACGAGCAATCCAATGATTTATTGCTTGGAAGGGTCTGCTCAATTTTTTTCCCCCTCTCTCTCTCTCTGCCTCTCTTTTTCGTGCCTGACCAAATTGCACATTTTCTGGAGAAGGAGGCAAAAATATCCCAGCACATAGATTAGCCTGATCTTCTGCTTTGTTTGGATGGATCCGCCGTGTTGGGAGGAAAATTTAGGCGTGCTGAAGTGTCTGGCCCGTTGTTAACAGTTTTTCATAGCTTATGTTTGCCAATGAGGAATGATTTGTATGGCAAAGAGGACGGCCGCGTTATTGAAAGTATTTTATGAAACTTGTCAACAGCATGCCTGAGTAGTCTTTCACCCCACAATCAAACAATATATATATATATATATATATATATATATATATATATATATATATATATATATATATATATATATATATATATATATATATATATATAATTTATTTTTTATATTTGATTGATTATATATATATATATATATATATATACAGTATATAGTGTGAAATTTGCAGTAAAGAGCAACTGTTGTTGCAAATATTGTTATACAGAGTAAAATTAATTTTACAGTAAGAAAAAAATGATTATCTGAAATAATGTTATTATACAAGATAACTACAATCCGTTTTAACTTTATAATATACTGACAACCACCTTAAAAACACAGATAGAAATAAATATGACTAATCAAAGCTCATCACAACAGCTTTTCATAAGATGAGGTAAGCACTAGAAGGTGCAAACAGTGTCATAGATATATTATTTAAACTGTGAAGTATTTATATATGATGGTAAAAAGAAGTGGCATTAATTAGGCCTATATGAGAATTTAATGAGAAAAAAAATACATTATATAAATATAAAAAACAAATAACAGTAATGAGAAAATTAAAGGGTAAATGTCATGAAAATGCATAAAACATATTGGTCCCGAAACAAGCGAAATATAATTTATTTTCTTTCTTTTTTTCAAGGTGAAATGTCAAATTCCATTACAAACTAAACAAATTAATGAATAAACACACATAATTACATAACCATCATACTGCAAATGATCATCAAATGAAGAAAACATTAGCACTGACCTCAGAATGAGCGTCGTGTCACATTTCGGCGGCCCTGCACCAGGCCCGTGATAAGATGGAGCATCGTTGCCTCGGAGGGGTTTCAGGCGGCCTGGAAAATAATGGTTTGCCACTTATCAAGCTGTAGTCACTCCTCACTTGCAAGCCATTTTCCTACAATCAATAAAAACATGAGGCTCTGATGCAATTAAATTGATTGCATTTCTTTCTTCTCGTTTTTATTCTTCATCTTCTCTAGGACAGCAAACAAACGCACTGCCAAACTGAATACATTCAGAAGTGCTTACAATGAGATGCCCATTGGTATAATTAACACAGTCAGGCATGCATGGACACGTTTAACGTTTAATGTGCAATTGCAGTTTAACCAGATCATGGACTAAAACTGTACGTCTGTGACTTACAATACATCTGTTCTCTGATAGTGCATCAGCCTTCTATTCGATATGCACTTTTTACAGCATTTGCTTGAATCACACACGTCTCTTAAAGTGTAACTTTGCTGATTTTTAACCCGCTTTGTATTGTTACAATGTTGGAAGTAGGCTAAATGTAAATGAGCAATGTTTACTCGTCCCCTGTGTTACCTGGGCAGAGAAATCCACGTTTATTTGTCAGCAAAACACTTCATCCAGCGGACTTTTGATAGCTCCAAGGCTTTCGTAAAATCTATAGATTATACTTCCATATTTTTGCATCCCCACCCACGGACAGTCGGATCAATTGTAAGGGTATATGTTTATCCCTGAAAATTCATACTATGAATTTATCACATACTATCATACTATCAATCATACTATCATACTACTGTATGTCTACTCTTTAAAGCTACACTGTGTAGGATTTTCTCCCATCTAGCGGTGAAATTGTTTATGACTACCAACTGTATATTACTTTCTAGCCCCTCCCATTCCGAGGGCGTTTTAACTTCTACGGTGGCCGTATTATTTCAAATCTGCTGGCAGTCGCGAGTAATCTCCCCCTCGCATTCGTCACGGTGCCACTGAGTGTAAAAACGCGAACGGCGAAGCTTGAATTTCCAGGTATGTCCCTCTTTGACTAATGTATTTTCAAGATGGAGGCGCAACATGGCTGCCGCCATTCGAGAGACTCGCTCGTATGTATTCTAAATGGCAGATTCTACGCTTACGAGAATACTTGATTAGTTGGTAGAAGTAATTACACATTAATGAGCACATATAATTTTGAAAGAACAAAGTGTTTTTTGCTAAGAATCAACTTTAAAAATTACACAGTGTAGCTTTAAAAAGCATTATGGTGAAGATGGAACACTGTGGTAGCAGCTTTCTAAACTGTATGAGACGCCAGTTTTCTTCGGGGGAGTTGGGCGGAACTGACAGAACCGAAAGGAACTCACTCACACTAAATGTTTACTCTTGGGAGACCACCTGGGAGACCACCACTGAGACTAAAAGTTTACTAAGAAGTATTTCCTACTAAAGCAAGGCGTTTGACTCTGGTAAATGCATCCATAGCAGACTGCCCTGCTGAAAAACAAGAAATTAAAATCAGCCTAAGCTGTTTGGCTGGTTTTAGAGAGGTTTTGGCCACTTTTAAGCTTTTTTTTTAAGCTTAAACCAGCTACTTACAGCATAAACCAGTTAAGACCTGCCAACCAGCCTAGCCTGGATTAGCCTAGCCTTTTAGCTGTTTATATTTGTTTGTTTGTTTGTTTCAGCAGGATGGTGGGAGTGGCTTTGGACAGGAACATGCTCAGTGCATTATGGGTGTTGAAGTTTTCCTATGTATTTGGCAAAAGAGAAGACAACAGCCTTTTTTTTCTCTGTTTTCTCTACTCATGTAGCACATATTTCAATTTTTCTGCCTTTACTGTATAGGCAGCCAGGTATTATTAAAAGCCCATTTTGCCAG
Source organism: Scardinius erythrophthalmus (assembly GCF_964197995.2). Classification (NCBI taxonomy): domain Eukaryota; kingdom Metazoa; phylum Chordata; class Actinopteri; order Cypriniformes; family Leuciscidae; genus Scardinius; species Scardinius erythrophthalmus. Next base: position 4,973,999 of record NC_138238.1, read on the forward strand.
GGGTGAAGTACCAGAGTTGCACTGAAAGTACCAGTTACAACTGCAATTTTTCAGTGTGAATTCGCCCCTTTTTTAGATGTTTATTGGATGTTTTGTAAAGAATTATGAAGCCTAAAAGAGAACATGACACTCTTTCTGTAGGTGTCCTTACTGAGTTCTTGCTTTGGTCGTGACTAACAAACTGCAAATCAAGTTCCAGGCCCACAGTGGCCATTTTACAAGCTTTTCCTCTTATCACTACTGTATATCACAAACTGGCACACACTTGGTCCAGTTGGTATGTTCCAGGTTAAGAGGTGAAACCTTGCAATCTAAAAGCTCTCAAAAACTCTCATAACAACAATCAACAAATAAATTGATCAATAATTACATTTCCTCCAGAAGTCTGAACATAAGGGTACAATAAGTTGTGTCAGCTCAGCTCAGCTATAGCAAGACCAACATTTTCATAGGGTTTGTGAGTTTAAACCACCTCTCTTTTTTAATAAATCCCCCCAATGTGAAGTCAAGATTCATGCTCTCTTATTTAATTTCCAGCCATCTGCTCTGTTTAGATACTTGCAGTATTTGGCCTTAATGAGTCCAGTAGAGAGAGAACCTGTTGAATTATTAATCAAGATGAGCGAGATATTAAAACAGCCTTCTTAACCACTCATCTTCAGATTAGTTACTGTAAAAACAGCAACTGTATGATGGTAATATAGGTGGTGCAGATCAGTTCAAAAACCCATTTTACATTTGAAAGAAAAACATGAAATAGATTATCATTTACTAACCCTCATCCAAACGCAGGTTGGACGTTAGTAGCATCGAATGTTATTGGCTCTGTAGTTTCTCGTAACCCCATGATTTCTTATCTAAATGAAAGAGGCGAAGATTATCAGCGAAAATTACTTAAATTTTAGTCTGTTCCTCACACAAATATATGTGACCCTGGACCACAAAACCAGTCACAAGTCGCAGGGCCGTTTGGAGGAATTTGGGGGCCCCAAGCAAAATAAATTTTTTTATTGGGCCCCCCCAATAAAAAACATATTATAATATGTAACCATATTCCGTCCGTTCGAAAAAAAAGTTGCACTAACTGTTTGTTACAAGCAGCATTTGCCGTCAGGCAGGTAGCTAACATAAACATATTTTTTCTAGCCTACCTGCTGCAAAATTACACCATTTGTACAAGACAAGTGGAGCTATTTTATCCTGTGTAATTTATCACTTACCACTAGGGGTGTAACAAAATTCACGGTTCGGTTCAATACGATACACTTGTGTTACGGTTTGGTACGTTTTCGATACAGCAAAAAGAAAGAAATGCCAGAGAAATTTCCTAGATTTATTTATTTTTCTTCTTTTTTTAATTAAAACTAACATCATAAAATATGATTTTCTTTTTACTTTGAGCAATTCTGGAGCTATAATTGATTCTTCTTAGGAGCATATAAAACAAAACAGCTCCTTGGAAAAAATGAAATATAATATTGTAGTAGTTATAAACAAATGTTTATTTTAGTTCAGATTAACATTTGAGGGCATTGTATTCATAATGTCAAAATAAAACCGACGTAATGTTACTTGAAGGCATCATAGCCTACTATTCCTGCCAAACTATGTGAATGTTTCTCACTAGATCTCGCAGCGATGTTATTACTTCTGTGGCGAATTCAAATGCTTTCTTTACTGGATCTCTTATTAGCGCTGTGTAACAGTGTCGCTTGATCAAGATCATAGACTGTAAAAAATATGGACAAAGCGTCTGTGACGTCACCCATAGACTTTCTGAAGAACGGTTTTGAGGCCGTTTATGGGGGGTATGGGCGGCGCCATCTTGGAAAACCTTATAGCAGAGCAACCCATTTTATGTACGATATTTCAATACAAATTTTCAGAAAGGATACAGAGGTGGTATGATGTGTTGTGTCAGATCAAGGCCGAGACGTCAAATTTCAGGAATTCCACTCGGCGCAGCCTATGCTCGTTATCAGCTGTCAATCAAGCTCATACATTTTATATCTAAATACGATCTAAACTAACGAGTTAGAGAAAAATTCACCCCCCTCACAGTTGTCAGGCACTCAGAACCTATCGAAAAATACAATAAAAGTCCATGGGACCAACCTGTAAAAACATGAATTTATGCTGTGAAAACGGACATTTTAACATGGGGGTCTATGGACATTTGCTCCCTTTTGGGACCTGCCCCTAGCGGATTTTCGATGTATTGCAGTTTTTCGCACTTCCGGGTAGGCTTCATTTTTCAGATTAGAACGTTGCCGCTTGATCAAGATCGGCTCGCGCTGCTTTGGTCCAAACTGATAAACGGTCCGTCAACCACACAATAACGAGCAGTTTCGTTCCGCTTGCATTACGCTTGCCATTTGATGTTGGGCAATGTTGTGGTCGCGCCGGCGTCTCTACATTATGACCGCGCTTGCCACGCGCAACGCGCCTAACGTTACATTTGAAAAATACGAAATTTTGGTCGGCAGGAAAAATGGTCCAACGAACCGTTCGGTTTGAAAATGCGTACCGAAAACCGAACCGAAAGCCTCGTACCGAACGGTTCAATACGAATACGTGTATCGTTACACCCCTACTTACCACTATCTTGTTTTTTCTTATCCTCCTCTTCCTTTCTCTTCATTCTTTTCTGGCTTCCTGAAGCATAATTCCGCTTCATGATGACTGCCGAGGAGTTTTTGTATATTGCCGGCAGCAGAGATCGCGTGGTTGGCTGGCTGCTGTCAGCGACTACTGAGAGGGGCCCCCTTGAGGGGGATCCCGATAACAGTGTCATTGCACTTAACTGCATTGACTATCAAAGGGGCGCTCACACAGTTTGTCATTGCATTTTATTCTTAACCAGACGTTGTCTTGGGGCCCCAGGCCAGCTCGGGGCCCCAAGCAATTGCTTGGTTTGCTTGCCTTGTCGCGACGGGCCTGACAAGTCGCACGGGTATATTTGTGGCAATAGCCAACAATACATTGAATGGGTCAAAATTATTGATTTTTCTTTTATGCCAAAAAATATTAGGATATTAAGTAAATATCATGTTCCATGAAGATATTTTGTAAATTTCCAACCGTAAATATATAAAACAATCATTTCTGTGAGTGAATGCAGCACAATCGTGAACATAAATGGACAACTTTAAAGGCGATTTTCTCAATGTTTCGATTTTTTTTCAATAGTTGTATCTCGGCCAAATATTGTCCTATCCTACCAAACCATACACCAATGGAAAGCTTATTTATTCAGCTTTCATATGATGTATAAATCTCAATGTCAGAAAATTGACCAATGTGACTGGTTTTGTGGTCCAGGGTCACATTTAGCTTGACTTTCTGTAGAAGAAATATAACACACAAGTCATATACTGCTATTGCATGGAAAAAGTGAAGATTGTGTTTCTTTTAAAAACTAACCACATACAGGTTTTAAACAACATGCGGATGATGACAAATTTCTCATTTATTTGTGAACCTTTCCTTCAAGTTTTAAAAAAACAACAACATGAGACTTTATGCAATGTATCAGTTCAAATAAGCACTTTTTTTTCTTGTGCATTGCCACCATTTAATTAACTGCTAATGCACTTCCTGTATTGCACATGTTGGCGTCAGACAGGGTTTGACGCAAACATAAAGTGGAAACAGTAGTTTTGGGCTAAAGGGCAGATTTGTGTTGCCCTGATTTTCTAATTGAGATGAAATTATTCATTGAACGTTTGAAAATTACACCGCCCACTGTTCCCGCACAAACGCCTGAACTACCTAGGGCTTACAGAATTTAACATGTAAATTGCAGAAGAACATAGAAATCTCGCTCCAAGTCCCAGAAGATCGAGATTAAAATCGAACACACGGCAGCGGTTTCCTTTCCTCTCTGACATTGTTGTGTTGAAAAACTCTTCTGAAATGAGATGTAGGCAAGGTGAAGATGAGCCCTATAATGAGATTTTGAGAGGGAGAAAAAGCCGTCTGTCTTTATCTGTTTAAACAGATTAACTAAGGATATTTGCACACTTCAAATGTCTTTCTCCTGAAAGTCCGTGAAAATTAGTCAGTGTTTCACGCGATTAAACACTTCATGAGAAAATACCTGTCAAAAGAATGACACCAAACTTAAACATATACTGTATATATACTGCATATATATATATTGATTAATAATGAAATGTGTATATAGTTTATTTTGCCTCACTATAGTCATGATTGTGATCCATCTTATACAGTGGACCATTAAAAGTTATCATTCAGTAATGTTTAAGAATACAGAAAAGTATATTAGCAGACAAATGATCTCAAAGGTTCACACTTTTGACGAATACACTTCAATACGGTAATTTATTATTAATGTATTAGTTGTACATCTGTAAATGTAAATATCAGTGTTTACGGATACATTTTTTTAAGATCATAAGTTGTATCTGTTAATATTAGTTAATGTGAACTAACATGAACGTGAACTGTTTTACTGACTAACATTAACAAAGTTTAATACATGCTGTAAAAAATAGTTTGTTCAATGTTGGTTAATGTTAGGTATTGCATTAACTCATGTTAATTAATGAGACCTTACTGTAAAGTGGTACCAAAATATTTTTCTAAAAAAATATATATTTCAATTCTTACAATCATACAAAAATACCTACTTATTAAAATTATTTAAATGCAAGTAAAATATTAAAATACTTACAATTATACTAAAGCACTTTGGTAACTCTTTATTTTACAGAGTCCATATGTTACATGTCGTTACTGTAGTAATAACTATAAATTATGCATAATTACATACTAACCCTAAACCAATTCCTAATCCTAATCCTGCAGTAAGTACATTTAGTTACTTAATATTACTCATAAATGTATAATTACACTGTAACACAGACACCTTTGAATAAAGTGTAACCAGAACCTTTTATAATACAAACATGTTTAGGTCACGTTTTACAACAAAATCAAAAGAAGAATAAAGCTATATTTAATAACGTGAATTCTAATTTAGTTTTCTTGCATGTTTATTTTTAGCATAACTTTGCACATTATTTTATTGTAATGCTATAAACATATCTATTATACATCTCCAATGATACTTTAGGATGTTATATAATAATATACTGTGAGGTTTCATGAGGTTTAAACTTTAATTCTGTCCTTTTTTGAAGGGGTCAGAGCAGATGAAGACATCTCACAAAGATAAGACCTTCGGTGCAAATACCTTAACGCCACGCACTGCGAGTTCTTTTTGAGCAAATCGCATGCAGCGATATGCATTTTTCATGGTCACAAGGATGTCATACGTACTACTGTACGCTTTGTGCTCAAAGCCTGAAACATGATGTTATCGTACGCTCACAGGAAGGCCAGCGCAAGCAGACAGAAAAAGACCAGACCAATCCAAAGTCTCGGCTCAATGCCACCACAGGCGGGACGTCCCCCGGGAGAGAGATGGAGAGGAGCATTAAACCTTATCAAGTTTCCTCATGTAAATATTTTAGAGGCTTTGCCTTTTATTCCACTCGGATGCTCGCACCAGTCTAAAAGTGAAATGCTAAATTTTAATATTGATCAATTTTTAATGGTTGATAAATTATAGGCTGCTAGAGTGGCAGAGTAAAGTAATTGTTAATAGATCAGGGGTATTTGCAGCAGAGGATGAGGATAAAGCATCTGACTGCTGTAAAGATGACACGCTTAAATAATGCAGGGGAGTCTGAGCCGTCAAATAATTGACCTAAAATATGTCGCCGGGCGGAATCTGCTGAAGCGTGAGAGTGGATCTCTTCACGTTAGCAGTGCTTGCTCACTGTCCTATTAACTTTAATGCTCTTTTTCTGATGTTTAAGATGTCTCAAACATGGGCTAAAGCTCACTTAATACATTCTCAAATTGACTCAATCTGTGTATTATCAAATAATTCTGTCTGCGTTCAACTTCCATTAAAGCTCGACACAGTTGCGCTGAATTTTGAATGAACGCTGTAGCAGATCCAGACGTGTGACACTCGAGGCATCCCTGAGGTTTTGATCGTATCTATCGCTGGAAAATTGATTTTGGAGACTTTTCATGTTCACCCAGCAATAATAATAAATCATTTGTTAGGTTGATCATAATGCTAAAATAGAAATTAATATAAAGGCAAAGTTGGTGAAAACTTCCACAGTTATCTTGGGATCAGAATATCTTAAAGATGTAACGGTGGACTTGAATCAGTAAGCAACTACCCAGAACACCCTGGCAACCGCATTGCAACAAACAAAACACATTTAGAACAACCCTAGTAACCACAGTAGGCAAGCTTTGCACAACTCAAGGGGTCGGTAAGATTTTTAAAAATGTTTTTATTTGATCAAAAATACATTAAAACTGTAATATTGTGAAATAAAATTTTCATTTTAATAGGCCTATCCAATAATTACTCCAGTCTTCAGTGTCACATGATCCTTCAGAAATCCTTCTAATATGCTGATTTGATGATCAAGAAGCATTTATCATCAATATTGAAAACAGGTGTGTTTCTACATTTTTTAGACATTTGTTTTTCTTCCAGGGTTTTTTGATGAATAGAAAAGAACATCATTTATTTGAAATAGAAATCTTTTGTAAAATCTTAAATGTCTTTACTGTCACTTTTAATCAATTTAATGCATCCTTGCTAAATAAAAGTGTTACTTTCAAAAATAAATAAATCTTACTGACCCTAAACTTTGTGTTCATATTTATATATATATATATGTATCAGAGTGTAATTTAATACATTGACACAGTTTTATTGATACATAGTATATTGTTGTTCACTGCATCAAAATCACTTATGTTTTTGATTATTTTAGACAGATATGTATCAGGCAAGTAATGACGTCAACATACTGAATTGTGATGATCTATCTTTTCATTCTTGCATAGCCATTTTAACACTTCTTCTAAGTCAGTTTTAGGTTATGTGTTGTTGAATCTAGTGCACAGCCAACAGAACACAACACGCACGCCGAATTTCATGCTACTCAAATTGCAGAAAACCAAAGCTTTCCTAAAACTTAAACTATTCTTTAGCTACCTAGCACACATTTCCTTTAGAAAATGTGAATTCAAGTCGGTTAGAATTAGTGTTGGCAAATAAAACGCACGGTATCTCAACACTATGTGGAGCGCTAGAGTAGAATAAGAATGAAACGCCGGGGTTAGGCGGCGGTGAAGATAAGTTCAGCTGCTAGCAGGAGGCTGTGTAAAGGGGGCGCTGGGCTGGTTTAATGGTAGCTGTGTCCCCATGACCTCTGTGTCCACATTCATAAATTTTTCAGTGCATGAAATAGTCAGGCCACCCTGCTTAATGATGTCTGTTTTAGTGAGCACGGCAAGTCTCTCTCTTTCTCTCTCCCTTCTTCCACATTGTGCAGTTGTCTTCTGTGTAGAGGGATGAAGCCAGTGCAATTTGTTCTTTTAAAAAAGTAAAATAAAATGAGACATTAAAGTATATCTAATCAACTGTGATCTATTGTATATAGAGGAGAACAGGGCTATAGTTATCGACGCTATTTCCTACTAAACATAAATACTAAAACAGATTGTTCTTTAAAATCACTGCAGAATATGCACAAAACCCTGCAGATTCCATCTGGACCTGCTCATTAGTGACAGAAATGGATGTAAATAGAGAAAGAGAGAGAATGATGAATAATCGGAGTCAGTCATATCTGTGCGTAATGAATTACAGAGCTCACACCCTAACCTGCCTAACATTTTACAGAGGTTGCGCTTCTCTCCACAGCAACCAATTATATCATCATCCTGGCATTTACCTGGACGTGATGATTCACGGCCTCGTCCCTTCTCTGGCATAATTCACCAGCAGCCAACGGAAGGCCTAAAATAAAATATTCATTATTGGCTAACTTCTGTCCAGTAATTAAGACTTCTCTCGCTGTTGTCCTTTAAATTCTGAGCAGCTGTCTCTATTAAGCACAGGGGAGTATGGGATAGCTGATTATTCTGCCATCACCAATGCCTGGCCTGGATTCATTTGGACCCGAGCTCTATTTTAAGACCCCCTGTTTGTCACTACAAATGCCATGTTATTTGTAACATAAAAAAAAAAAAAAAAAAAAAAAAAAAGATGAATTTGGTTTTGCATGTTAAAATTGTGTTATTGTACTTTAATATGACAGAAAAAAAAGTGATGAAAAAAAAAAGGTTACTTAGGGGACACTTTTTTTCAGTTTATTCAGAGAATATGAGATGCCTTAATTTAAAATTCAGGGGCACTTTGAATCCGACTCGGGTCATTTACCAATCCCAACATCATCCCTCTATACTACTATACTATACTATACTATACTATACTATACTATACTATACTATACTATACTATACTATACTATACTATACTATACTATACTATACTACACTATACTATACTGTTCAGTGCTATACTGTACTGCACTATAATGCACTGTAATATACTATATGATTATGTGCTATACTATACTGTACTACATTATACTGTTCTGTGCTATACTATACTGTACTATAATGTACTGTACTTTGATTTACTGTACTATATTATATTGTTCAGGGCTATATTATACTGTACTATACAATACTGCATTATAATGCACTATATTATGTACTATACTATTCTATAATTTTCAGACACAGCAACGAAACCACACCCAGATAGTTTTGCAGACATTGTGCCAGTGTATCATTCTACAATTCTACAATTGCATATTTAATATTAAATTGTATGAATTATAAAAAATTCTCGAAACTAAAAAAAAAAAGTTTGGGGTTGGTAAGATTTTTTTCATGTCTATAAAATAAGTCATTTATGCTTACCAAGGCTAATATTGTGAAATATTATTACAATTTAAAAAACTGTTTTGTTTTTGAATATATTTTAAAATGTAATTTATTCCTGTGATGCAAAGTTGAATTTGTTGCTGCTCAAGCTGTACACATTGTGTGTGTGTGTGGAAAAGTTCAAAAACAATGTTTATTTGAAAAAAGAAATATTTTGAAACAATAAATGCCATTTCGTTTGATTTGATCAATTTAATGCATCATGGCTGAGTAAAAGTATGAATTTCTTACTTTTTTTTTTTTTATCTTAGGCTACTGACCCCCAAACTTTTGAACTGTTGTGTACAAATACAGTGCAAATGCATATACGTTTGACAATATTTGAAAACTCTCTCAGTATAGGATGGCTGAAATGGCACCCATCAAGAAATATGTATTATGAAAATTAAGGGCTCAAACACATTCTGATAACTATTTTTATATTAAAAAGCATGCCAGAAGAGTTTTAATTAGGCGGCTATGTCATACAGAAGCACAAACATGAACATACAACGTCTCAAGAATTCACACCAGTCACACTCAGTCTTATTCAATCCACTAAAGCATCTGGGACTAGCATAACTGGAGAAGAAAATCATCTCGTGAGCAGAAAAAAGCAGACAGGGGAAAGTTGGAGAGCAGAGAGGCGTGCACTGCACAGATCCTGCAGGTCTTGAGATGTAACAAAGAGGTTTGCGAGTTCCTGTGAAGGAAATAATGGGTCTAGCTGGAGACAGCAGCGCGGCAGTAACGACTTCACACTCCAGTCTGTTCAAGAAGAGAATGACAAATAACTCTCTAATAAATGCTGACCCACATAACATCATTTGGTGACAGGACTGGCTGCTTTCTGCCGGCACGGCCGACACCTCGTCTTCTTTCTGGGTCACGCGGTCCACACATGCATGTGCAAACACACATACACACTCGTGCACATATACGCAAACTAAGGTGAGCTCTTGGGCATCAATAACGCATGTAATTTCTACCATGATGGGATAAAACATTTTTTTTTTTACCATCAGCAACAAAACAGTCATGATTAAGAAGTGCTTTTTGCTGTAGCAAATACCCTGTGTATAGTGCAGTTCTCACATAATATTTGTTTACTAGAGGGTGCAGGACACTAGTTTGTTTATGTAAGTGAGGATAGCAAAATAAAGTAAAGTATGACATATTATACCCAAAAATTCTTCATATAGTGGACTACCAATAAAATGTAAAAAAAAAAAAAAAAAAAAAAATTGGGACCAAAAATTATTCAGACACTTTGACCTGATCATGTTTTGCTTAAGGGTTTTTTCTTTAATTGCTAATGTGAGCTATTTACCCCACATACTTAACAAAATTAAGCATTACTTGGTAATTGGTTGACCTAAATTGGTATTATCTAATTGTGTAGTTAAATTTAACAGCTGACAGATATTCAACATAATTCATTTGTGAAGGATGGCCAAAAACCAGTGAAATATCAAATTATTTCATAACTCTTGTCATATTTTATTACCATTTTCTAAACTATAGCGAATAAACTGTGATAATGTGAGAAATGTTGAAGGTGTCTGAATAAATTTTGCTTTGACTGTATGTAGTTATAGCTTAATTCAGTGTTAAATAATCCAAAAAGCAACTATAAAAAGACTACAGGGAAGCTTAAGAACCGTTTTAAATGTCCTGACAAAACGTCCAAAAGCTCCTATTTGATTTCAAAGATGTGATGTATGAACAACTCAAAATGACAGCCAATATAAATGACAACACACACACTCCTGGCACTGACATCACATCAGAGCAGTTGTGCATAATGACTGTAGGCTACAGTGCGCAGATGTATCCGTGGCGACCCGGGGTGCGACTGTACTGGCAGCTGCCTGGCAACCGCCGGGGCCCCCACATGAGGGAGAGGGGCCGAGCTCATTATGAAGGATGGCTCCTGTGCGCACAGGCCGGGGGGAGGCACTTTAAAACATATACCATATGCAGTCAGGATAGAACTCATTTATCAGGGTGGAAATACTATTTTTTGCACCTCAGGTCCCTCCTCTCCACTCGCTCACCCCCTCCTCTACCTCTCCCCTTCTCACCGGGAGATTTGACAGGTTTCAAGAGGCAAAAATTTCATCTCAAGTGCCGAGCGGCCCCTTCGAGTGCTCCATCTCTCTTGCTTTCCGCGGTAGTGGGCGACTCCTCGACGGGAAAATCGTAAAGCGCCTCCATGTAAATGAAGGTTCACCTGAAGAACGGAAAAGTGAACAGAGAGAGCGTACCTGCGCTAATGAGGTCTCGCAACCAGGGATCAGGCCTCCGTTCAAAACAGAAGGAGGGAAAAACACTCAGAAAATCGGATCATTTGCAAGCGAAATGCTTCCGACAGTAAAACCAGGCGACTATTTGTTTCGGCCCGTCAGAAATAATGTGCTTCGAAAATCGGCAACAGGCGCGTGAACTCGGTTGGGTCATCTGTTATTCCTAATGGTTTAATTGTTCTGCTGGCAGACATAAAAAATTAGAGCCACTTTATGTCATTTACCAAAATTCCTAATTAATTCAAAAGTATTTCACAGAGGCGAGGCGGTAGAGGAGCGAGCGCTCGGCAGGGAAAGATGGCGTCTGAAAAATGTCCTGCTCCCCTCGTGCTCCATTTGTCTGGAGCGCAGGGTGACGGTGGCTTTATCCTAAGCAGCGGGAGCTTTAATCAGGGTAAGTGGCAGGCAGTGTTTCTCCGCAGGATGAAGGCCTCTAATATATCACGCCACTCTGCCCGGTGGTAACAGCATCATACCGACACAAACACGCACCGATTGGGCCGAGGGACAACGGCCAGTTGGGATCAAACCAAACTGATTCCTGCCTCTCATTGCATATAGTTGACTGATCCAGCTGTAAAATGATAAACCTTAACAATGACTCCAATGTATTACTCCAAAAGTGTAATGTAATGTCATCTAATGCAATGACATTCAGACATTCTTAAGTGTCCCAGTATAGTGTAGAAGGTTATTTTTCAATTGTCGAGTCTCCCAGAACTCCTCCAAAATTTAACTGAACCACTTTGCCAAGAATTTGAGTACTAATTTATTTCTGAAAGTGCCTCTTTTAAAAGCAAGTAATGGTTACATTTTTCTCTGTCCTTCCTGTAGCGCCTCAAGGCAGTTCCTCTCTCCGTCTGCCTTGATTCTCTCATCCAACGACCTCAACCTCAGCACCTCCGTTACGTAACAGTCTCGGCGTAAGAAAGAGGCAGGACCGTAGACAAACTCCTTTTTGAAACACGCTCCCCACCTTGGCCTTGTTCGCTTTTTCTCTGTTTACAGTTTCCCAAATATACGGGGAGGTGGGAAATAGACCGTCCGACCGTGCGGCAACAATGCGGCGATGTTAAAGGCCACTCTCCTGGAAACACACCTCCATCCCGGATTCAAAAAATGTATTTAATGCAATTAATAATTGAAGACGTGAGAGCACATGCTTGTCAAGATGATAGATGCATGCTCCGCCAACAATGCAGGGCTCTGCGGGAGCTACAGGACTCGGCGCTCTGACCTTGAGTGGCGGCGTACAGGAGCCAGGCCTTCTCTCTGCTTGTGTGCGGGCCCCTCATCAGTAACTGCCCTTATCCCAATTAGAGAACTGTAAAAACATTCAAATTAATGCAGCCTTAACTCCAGGAGCAGGCCCCACTCACTTAATTAGGGAATAATTATTCACATTTTGATTTCTAGGGGAGTGATCACACAGAAATTATTTCAGGCGCAGTAACAATGGAAAACTCCACTCCAAAAAAACCCCATTAGCATAAGGAAGTGATTAACACTTAATTACAGTCGAAGCAGCATCACTATTAATGTTTGATAGCTCCTGCCAATCATGATAGGACACTGGACTACGGACTATTGCTAAGAAGCTGAGGAAGAAATCTCCATTTGACTTTAAATATGGACGCCACTCGGCCAGGCCGGCACTTTGAAAGAGTGTTTCTTTTTCTTTTCTTTTCTCAATGCAGTCATATAATATATAATCTAACTCTACACAGAAAAGGCTTACTAGTGATTCCATCACACAGTCTCATGTTAACACGTTTAAGTCATAGGGTTATACTTTATGAACAGTGCATCCTGGCCTCATGCACTTCCATTGTGAACACCATTTCTGAGAGATGAGAAATTATTTCAAACAGTCATTATGCCACAAATACTGTCAATAGAGCTTCACTTACATGCCATTTAACCCAGAATGTTCCTTTAACGTTGTACCCTAAGCACATGTGTTTTCATTCATGCCTTCTTTAACCTCTCACCTCAACAGTTTCTACTGTACAGGCCATTTAAAGGACAATTTAGTGAGAGGGCCATATCCTCTGTATTTGAAGGGGCTCTGAAGGAAATGACCCCTACGGAGCCGTGTACACATGCACGCTCACATGTGCTCGGTTATCTCCCCAGCAGCTGGGGTTTGAACTTCTGACCCCTACACTTTCAGGGTCAACAAATTAGCGCTCTGGTGCATTGACCCTCTGGAACGCAAGCACTTTTCTTCTGCTGCTCCAATGTTGATACAAGCATAGAGCTTTAATAAGGCGATGTCATCCAGCTGGAGAGGAACGTGTCATTTTATCGGAGGTGAGCTAATGCAGAAACAATATTGACATTTTACGGCAAATCAAAATAACCGCGGCTCACAGAACAGTCAGAATGCATGGGAAAGAGGTACAGTACGTCCTCCCAAACCACCTATGGCATTCTCAGAGACATTCCTGCCTGCAAGGTAATCGAGAGCCGCTGAGAGACACAGGGACATGCTTTGGTTTGCATCCAGTGAAAATTTAAATCCACATCAGAGATTTTGGGGCTCGCTGTCTGATGGAATAACACTTTACCATTGCACTTATTCCTCTGGTCCTCTGCTGAGCTCTGGCCGGATATAAGAGCTTGTCTGCGCATAAAAAGCATTTTCAGAAAGGTTATAGGAGCATTCAGCCTTTCTGTCAATTTGTTCTTAAACTCAAAAAACAAATGTGTGTAGGTTTTACTTAACTATTTTTCATTAAAAAATTGCTAGAAAAATTCACGGTAACACTTTAGATTAGAGTCAAATTCTCACTATTAACTAACTATTTACTACAACTTTTACCTCAATAAACTCCTAATTACTGCTTATTAGTAGTTAGTAAGGTAGTTGTCAAGTTTAGGTTTAGTGTAGGATTAAGTTATATAGAATATGCAGAACAAGGCATTAATATGTGCTTTGTGAGTACTAATAAACAGCCAAAATCCAAGTAATATAGTAAGTCACCATCCACTTTCACTGTATGACAAAGCTTTTAAGACCCACATTTGTGTTTTAAAAAAGAAAAAAAAAAATGTTTTGATTCATTTTAATTTGATTCATTTAAAAAAAAAAACGTTAAGTCAAGTTAAAAATGGTTTAAAAATGCATTCACACATACTTCCATTAACAGTGACAGTGACGGGAAGTCCATTTTCATTTGTGACTGTGTGACGTGGGAGTGTCCAACAACAATGTTGAGACAAGGTTAACTTTATGCAAATGAGCAGTGGAAGCAACCAATGTACTAATAACATCCAGTGTGTGAATGTGTGAACGCTCCATTATTCAGAATGAACCATTCCTTGCCTAATCGTGTGAAAAACACAAAGCACGGAAAGCCTCGTTTCTGAACAGTGGAAAATGAAAAGCCCATCCATGTCAATTAGGAAGACATTTATAATTAATAACTGTAGAATTGGTCCATTCACAGACATAATGGTGAATATGGCAGAACGAGTTATTTGATTATTCTGTGACATTTTTATTTCATATTATTATTTATTTATTTTTACTACTAAGACAGAAACGGCATTAACCGTATTACAGTAATTCACTCTGTATTCTGAGAGGATTTTTTCATGAATCCTTCTAAAAGAGCTTATTAGAAAATGATTAAATGTATATCCATGCTTGCCGTAGAGTTCATTCCAGAGAAATGTGCCACTTTGTCAAAAAATTACAATCAGGGCCATGAATATGGCATATCAAGGCAGATAAATTGCCTCACGCTTCCCTCTAATAAGGGAACAGGACTGTGCGAAATGTAAAAATCAATTAATGCACTTGGTCTGGCTATAAATTAGAGGAGCACTATTGTCAGATGTCTTTATCATAGAAACCACAGGGGGCGAAAAGTGGTCTTTAAATTAATCCTGTAGTTCTGTCACCTTTTGCATCAGGCTTCAGACGGAGTCCACAGAGGCCAGAGTCACGGCTATTTTCATCGTCTTAAGCTCACCTAGTTAAACGACCGAAGCACGTTTGCCATAATAAAAGACGTGTGGACTTTATTTTACGAATGGGGCACTGCCTGGTCCACTTGTTCTGTTATGTAAATCAAAATAAATCATCCCGTCTCTGAGGTGTTCGACTAATTAATCCTACGAGGCCTCGATGTTGCAGATTTTCATTATTCTGGAGTACAGAGGTGGGGCTGCAGGTAATAATGCCTTTCACTGTGGTATGGATAGTTCCTTCCTTTCCTTCGAAAGCGCTAACATATTGTCTGCAAAAACTCAACTGAAACCATCCAAACGATTAAGTCTTAGCCATCTATGAAATAATCACTACTAGATCATAAAGTCTGTAAACATTACAAATAATATCGCTTGGTTTTTGGGCTAATGGACTTATGGAGACCGGGAAATCATGCCAACCGCTCAAGCATAAGGCCGAATCCCAAAAGCCAACATTATAGACCTCTGTTGTGCTCCTGTTTCATGTTAGTGAGCCTAAAGGTGCTTGTTTCTGGTGGAGAATGCGGGCAATAAAAGGAGGAGAATTTATTACAGTTCATCAAAGGTGCTTTTTGCTGTCTAATGTGGACTCATTCGGGAGGAAAAAATCTCACAGCAGGAGAGCAGGTCATGTGACCAGCCTCTCAACACCCAATATGTTTCTTGTTACAGTTTTTCTCAGTCGCTTTGGTGCATTTCTCATAACACTATTTACATTTGCACAACAGTTAATGCAGTTCTCAAAACAATTAGTACAAACTGCAAAACCTAGTTGATGACCTGCAAAAGCGTGTCACTTGCTCAAAATGGATAGCCCATTCCTCAAAAGCAAGTATTCATGTCAATAAAAGTGTCAGTGTCAACAAAATAAAAAGTCCTGACACCATTGTTTATGAACAAGATAGTCAAATGGCTTAGTCATGTTTTCATTACGACAGTTTACTCTGTAAATGTTTTCCAATGCAAAAAAGTCAGATCTTGGTGACACTACCTGAAAATGCTCAATACAGCACTAAATACTATTTGCACAGCCATTTGAAAAATACAGTAAAGTTACACATTACTGTATTTATGAGGTAACTGAGTACAAGACACTGAATATATGTATGTTTCACATTTTTACTGCATATGCTCTTTGCAATTCTAATTTGTTCACAGCATTGTGCAAAAGAAAAAAATACACCCTTATTTACAACAAACATAAACTCCCTTTGGGTAGAGCTGTGCACAACTGTACACAATATTGCAGTAGGCCAATATACTGTATTGGAACTGAACATACAACATACATAGGACTGTAATCATTCATGCACATCCAGACGTTCCTCTCTGTCTGGTCACATAATTTAATCTACATCACAGCGAATATCATCTCTTGCTCAATTGCAAATTGTTCAATTTAGGAGACTTTTGCAGGATTTTTTTTTTTTTTAAATGACAGATTTTGACAACTAGTTCAACATTTTTGTATGTAATGACTCAAGCAATGAAATGAAGACTATTAGTTTTATATGGAATGACTATTCAGCATTCACAAGTATAGTTAATTTTGACTGACATGACATAAGCAAATGATAATGTTATAAAACAGCAGAGAGTTGTATGAAAGCAATTGATGCATGTCCAAAAGCATTTGCAATTTGTTGGGAGGAATGAGAAACTGCTACTATGATGTGCACAAATGACTAAATGTTGTGGAGGTTGAACTAACTGTTGTGCAAATGTAAATAGTGATGTGAGAAATGCACCAAAGCGACTGAGAAAAACTGTAAAAGCTACTTAAGGCATTTGTTCTTCATGTTATAAATATTGTAAAAACAATATATATAGATAGATAGATAGATAGATAGATAGATAGATAGATAGATAGATAGATAGATAGATAGATAGATAGATAGATAGATAGATAGATAGATAGATAGATAGATAGATAGATAGATAGATAGATAGATAGATAGATAGATAGATAGATAGATAGATAGATAGATAGATAGATATAAAAAGTTTTTAAAAAATATATATATTTACGTTGTCTTTATCCGTGCTGAACAAAATTATTAATTTATTTTTTTTTCTTCTTTTTTTTTATCTTACCCCAAACTTTTGAATGACTTGGTGTATAACTGTTTCCACAAAAATATCAATTCCACATTGATAATAATAAGAAATGTTTCTTGAGCAGCAAATCAAGTAATGATGCTGACAATTCAGCTTTGATCACAGGAATTCATTATACATTTAAAATATATTAAAATAGAAAACAGTTATTTTAAATTGCACTATTTCACAATATTACTGTTTTTACAACATATTTGATGAAATACATGCAGTCTTGGTGAAAAAACAATACTTTTCTCAAAAATATTAAACATCTTAATTAATCTAAACCCTTAACCCATAAATGGACATAAAACATAGTTTATATGAACTGTTGAATTAAAAGTATTAGATTATATAGATTCCACTTAAAAATAGCACAACCTTGTAAGAATTGGTTGCCTGGGATAATATTAATTTACAGATTAGTGGTCATTATACAAAAGTATTTAGAAAAACAAAATTGATCAATGAGATTTCGATTTTCCAGACAACCGTATAATAAAAACTTATTAGAAACTGAAAATTTAACAGCATGATAAGACAAATAAGTTACTGTATATCTGGCATCTAAAGTATAAGGCATCTAAAACTAAAACATTTGCTAATTATTTTATCATTATTATGCATGAAGCATTTATATATATATATATATAAAAAAAAAAAAAAACTTGAAATGCTGACCAGTTACGGCTAAGCACACTTTCCCTTTCACTGTTATAACAATTTCTAATTTCCAATTATTTATTCCTAAAACGTGCTAAAACAAACTTCAAATGCAATTATTTAATTACCAGAATCATTAAAGTATAATAAAATAAAATAAAAACATGTTATTAAGTCTTTAAACTTGCCATGGTATCCAGCTATAATTCCCCAGATACTTGCTTCATTTTGCATCACACTGTTTTTGCTTTTATGTTCCCATTCCTGAAGTCAAAGTATCATTGCATCAAAAAAAAAAAAGAAAAAAAAAAGAAAAGGCATGGATGAAAAAAGTACAGAAATAAATATTAAACAGATAAATGCCTAAAGCACGCTGATTTAAACATGCGAGCATGTTAAAACTATGACTGAGAAATGGCACACGGTGCTCGTGTGTGTGAGTGTGTTTGATTTACACAGGAGAAACCTTCAGAGTGTCACATTCTCACCACACGTTTAGCCACTTCCTGCCCCGTCCTCCTCCTAAGCGCGAAGTCTTGCGAAGACGCACAGACAGAGAGAGTGAGAGTAGGAATGAAAAAAAGAATCTGCATAAGTGAGATGGTGAGCGACAGAAAGGGTCAGCCTCCGTCTGCTTAATGACAGAACCCCTCACACGCTCCGGATTGTTTAAATACGACTCGCCAGTTTCAACAAACATCATATCTCTCACTTTCACCCTTCATACCCAGCAGCCAGCGAGCTGACACATAATTACACACTTGCTGATAGTAGAGCCGTGCCGATAATTAAAACTGCCACTGGAGGATTACTACCGCTAGTCTACAGCTGCGATGCTGTCAAGAGGTGGAACTCGCAGTCGTTTCTGATGCTATTTCAGCATCGTTTTAACGTTATATTAGCCCTCGCGTCGTATGTCGCCGTCTGGCCGGCGCAGGCGGTAATGGAAAGGTCTCGGCCGAGAGTTTGCGGTGTCTCGCGCAAATGAGGAAAATCTATTAACAATTCTGCAAGTGACACGCAAACAGCTTCACCGAAGGGGTTGCACAACACCGTAGTGGCCGTCTGTCCGCCGATCAATCCCGAGCTATTACCTCGGCACTCACAGATCTGATTTGGCAGGGTGTCGCTTTCTGAAAGGCGATTTTAGCACCATTAGAGCCGGGGCCACACACGTCTAACTGGAACAAAAGGGACGAACGGGGTGCATATGCACACACCTTTTAAATACCGGCTACCACCTGCATCAGCGCCATCTGCTCCATGTCAGAGAGGGCCTGATAATAATGTGATACATAAATATATTGCAGGTGAAATTCATATCAGGCGTGTGAAGCGGGCCCTCGCTCTGTCTCGTACCTGTAAACACAAAGCAAATACACAAGACAAATGTGCCCGTGATGCATGAGGCTGCACTATATTGTGACGTTGTTAGGTAAGACAGAGTGGATTCACAATATAGCAAGACCTTGTGTGTCTTACTTCTTTTAAAAAAATTAGACAAATCCCTTTTTTAGATATTAGATTATGTTAAATAAACTAGAATATAGCATAAAACTAATATAGCATGAAAATAAAAGATTTAAACGCATAAAATGTCTGTATCTCACACTTAAAATTGGGATCTGAGGTCTTGACCTTTTAATTTTCACAATGTTTACATGTATTGCATCATTACGTTCATTCACCAAAGCTCATTCAATAACCATTCATTATTGTTACCTAACCTTAAATTATTGTAAAAATACTAATTATATATATATATATATATATATATATATATATATATATATATATATATATATATATATATATATATATATATATATATATACTGTATGTATATATATATATAGGCCAGCTAAAGAGTAAAGAGCTGTTCAGGTCAACCACACTCCGCTGGCCTCTAAAGGCATGCTAGAGGCTGCGCCTCCCATGCTCGAAACACCGGTTCGAATCCCTCTCGGATGGGTGCGAGTAGGACCAGAGGGGTTACAATGGTACCATGACCTGGATTGGAGTGAGGCTTAGGGGGGTGAGTGTAATAGAGGCCAACTAGTAAAGAGTTGTTCAGGTAAACCTCACTCTCCTGACCTCGAAAGGCATGCTAGAGGCTGCGGTCTTCGGCGTCCTTGTTAGCGAGCCAGCCTCCCATGCTGGAAACATCGGTTCGAATCCCGCTCAGAGCGGTTTGAGTGGAACTGGAGCGGTAACGTTAGTGTCGTGACCTGAGTGGGAGTGAGATTTAGGGGGGTGAGTGTAATGTGCCAACCTCCCATGCTGGAAACATCGGTTCGATTCCTGCTCGCAGTGGTGCAAGTGGAACTGGAGGGATTACACATGATAATCAATAATTATACCAACCGAACCAATATTTGATTTCATGATAGCACCTAACAAGTGGCACCTACAGTATTTATTTATGTACTTTTGTTTAAAGAATGTAGACCCTTGTATTCAGACATGCTCCAATAGAGTAAACAATTGCACACCTCACAGTTTCCACAAAAATATTGAGAAGCATAACTGTTTTCAACATTGGTAACAATCAGAAATGTTTCTTGAGCAGAAAATCAGCATATTAGAATGGTTTCTGAAGGATCATGAGACACTGAAGACTGGAGAAATGATGCTAAAAAAATAGCTTTGCCATCACAGGAATAAATTACATTTTAAAAGATATCCAAATAGATAGTTATTTCACAATAGTGATATTTTTTACTGTAGTCTTGATCAAATTAATGCAAACTATTGAATGGTAGTGTACATATATACACAAATGTTTTGGCCTATACTGTGGTGGTCAAGCACTTCTTTTCATCGACCATTTGTTATATACTGTAAAAAACAACAACTTTTTATTTTCTGCCCCTACTTTGAGCCAGATATATTCTTTGACGTGATCTTCGGTATTTAACAGCTGTGGTGTGGTGCACAGGTGTTCCACATCATACATTTACTATATCAAGTATTCAGCACAGCTAGAATGCAGAATTGACCAAACACCATCATCAAGGAACTATCAGTTCTATAACTTAGGATATCATTTTTAAATCGTCACACACTATGTGTCCCTGGCATTTTCCAAGAAACACATTGATGCATTTTTCTTCTTTTTCCCACCCTCACTCCCTCTGACTGCATCCAATATTGGAAAAGAGAGAAAGAAAGATCTCTTCAGTCTTGTAACAGAATGGAACAAGCAGCCAACTGTGTGAGTGTAATATCTTGTTTTTTCCAAGTCTTTGTTCTGATTTCATAATTGCCTCCCGCAGTAAGGGCCTCCCCAGGGATCGGCTGATCGATAAAACGACAACCAAAAAAGTATTACAGAAAGTACCTTCATGTTTTATCAAAATCCTCACTCCAACATAATGGGAAAAAATTGACTGCGAACACAAATAGCCACCCGGAAAGGTACGTATTAAAAATTCTGACTCAGGTGCGTGTCGTCCCGGTTTCGGCAGTCTCAAGCCGTCAAGAAACAATTAAATGCAAATCAGTTATTGAGGGGATATAAAGGGGATTCGCCGCACGGGGTTTATTTTATCTGCGGTACGACATGAGAACCAAACAGAAGAGAACACAGGCGGATCGGGAACGGGACGGGGTGCCGTTTTAACACGCTACTGATCTTGCCGTGTTTACGCCCGGTGGGTGAAGGCGGGAAGAAGGCCGTGGTGCAAAGGGTGGGGATTCGGTCGGTGAACATCTGAAGAGCCATCGCTACAGAGAAACAGCCACCAAACCTGACTCCACGCTCTATGTTTTCTCTTTTATCTCCCTATGAAAATCCATCCCGCTGTGAAAACAAATCATTCTTGCCGCCTTTCTCTTTTTACCTCATTCCCATTGGTGAACGCTACTGAACATCGCTAATCAGCTCCGGATATGCACATGATAACGGGCCGCCACTGACCTGGACCTAAAAGAGCGAATTTCTCATTCACGGTCCAGTCCACCGTATCATGAGGCAGACTGAGATGGTAATGCATACCCTTCAATTTATATTCATCCATGCCAACAACACTTGCCACAAGACAACTCAATTCTGCCCTTGTAATTCCAGTTATTACTTCGGCTTCCCTCTTCAGTTGAGGGCAATTTACTCACAAAAAAATAAAAAGACAAATCAGGATGGAATATGTAAAAGGTTATTCTATGTAAGAAGGCGGCATGCTAAAAGACTGGAAGGAACAGAACGGTGTTTAATTCATGTCATGTCTTGCAGGTAAGTGTCACTTACACACAAATAACATGGGCTGTGACACCACAGAGCTTCATATTGAAGTATTCCCAGAGGAAACCATCCATCTAATGACTCTTTAATATCCCTGAATGAGCTGTAGGCTACAGAGAGGAGACTCGCACACTGCCAAGATAAGGGCCCTCGTAGACGATTTTTTTTTACTGTGCTTTATTTTGAAGGGAGGATAGGTAATCTGTCATTTTAAACATCGTAAAAAAAATCTTCTTCAAAAACATTTTGTCACAGCATTTGAATTTATGACTGATTGGTTGACAAATGTTCAGAGTTGTTTGTTTGCACAAAAGTATTACCGTTACAGTTGCATATCACTTTGCAACACATTCTTACAAAATTGCTATAAAAGAGAGTCGTAAAAAGGTTAAAGAAAAAGTAAATAATTTCAACTACAGATTTGAAGTGATACTTCACATAACATTAAATGTGGTCATCATTTACTCACATTCTTGTGGTCCTACATGGGTTTGATTTGTTTTTTAGAGAATGTTTAGTCACTTTGCAACATTGAATGAGACAGAGGCTGCATCTGAAATCATATACTTCTCTACCATATAGTAGGCGAAAAACAGTATGTGACAAAAGAAGTATGGCCGAATTCACTGTATAAAAGAGTAGGCAAAAAGTACCCGGATGACCTACTACATCCGGCAAGATTCTGAAGCATATGATGGACACTTTACTATCCCATGAGGCCATGGGAAAGGATTTGTGAATGGCAGTGAAGCAACGTAACTAACATGTGACCTACCAGCGTCAATGGCAAAAACACACATTCATACTATAATAGAACATACTTTTTTAGTGGTCCTGAAGTAATTACTTATTCAAAATAAGTATCTACTTAAGAGAGTATGCAATTTCAGATGCAGCCAACAGTTTAAAAAAGCCTCTCCAAGGTTCTATTCTTCTGCGATCCAGAATGGCAGCACAGCTGAAAGGTTTGTTTGAGCTGCGCCCTCTACTGTACAGGAGTGAATTTACATTTTCATCAGCCTGGGGCTTATCCATTTCACTTTTGTTGTGAAATGGCCTTTATATTTGCCAAAAATATAGCTTTTTTTGTTATTAAAACAAACGAGCAAGCTGAATGTAACGCAAAAGTAATGTAACACATTAATGTCCATCAAAAGTGTAACGATGATTTACTTTGTAGAGAGTAACGGATATTGTAATGCAGCACTTCTAAAAGTAACTTTTAAGTAACTGAACATTGATACTTATCTAAAGAATGCCATATTGACTCCTTTTTTTGTGGTACATTTTTTTTTTTTTTGTCACTGTGGAGCTTCTCAGCCTTCCCAGTGACTATTATTATATTAAAAACAGAAGGTGGAATATTGGTCAAAAATTCATACAGGTCAGGGTGAGTAAATAATGACAACATTTGTGCATCTACTATGGCCATAATCATCACAAACCCCGTGCAATGTTCATTGAGTGATGCCTGGTTCACACCCGTGATGGCCTTCACAAACACACAAATGCTTATCACACCACTGCGCCCAATCCCAGCATGCCCTCTGTCTCTCGGCCCGGAGTCAGGTGTCCAAACCGGCGACACGTCCTGGCCACGGCATCGCCGAGGCCAGGGTAACGTTGAGAAATGATGATAAAGTAAACAGCGTGGCTGCTAAACGTGTCTTGGCTCGGGCTGCCGTCCTCATTAGAGCGGTTCAGCGAGGACCCGGCATGCACCCGCCGAGGCCCCGCAGGCTTTTCACTCCCGGGTTAGCGCCTCATTTCCCGCTGACGGCTCTTTAGGGCGGGAGCTGATGGCTCCTGGAGGTGTGCGGAGTGGACAGGTGTCCACCGCAGAGAGCGTTTCGCTGCAGCTGGTACCATCTGGCACGGGTTCATGCCATTCAACGAGCTGGCACCGTACCCCTCTGTCCCACCGTCCACGGAGAAGGCATGTCAAGGGCAGGCACGGTACAAGCTTACTCACAGGGCAGTGCGGACCCCCCTCGGGAGGGCCTACAGCCTGGGGTAGAGGCTAATTTAGCTTCCACACCCACAAACCACACCACCTCCACAGGACTGGCAACAATGAGGCCCGACGGTGCCAATGTGGGCCGAGCCGCTCATTGTGTGTGCGTATGTGTCTGATTTGTATTTGAAAAGAAAGAGAGCAAACCATGGTACCTATTCATTAAGAGCTGGGCGGCATCTCTCATGTTCCTATGAAAGCAAAACAAATACAAAAGTGTTTAATTACCTTTACTCTGGACTACATGTTAAACTCATGCATCTCCCTCTGCTGCTGTCCTTTTTTTTTGTTTATATGCTGGATTTACATCCATTTCTCTGACTGACTATGGTAACATGCATAGATTTTCATCTATATTAATCAAATTCAATCTGATCATACAGTTTGAATGTAGTCTCAGATGAACAAGGTAGAATGGTGGTCGGTCACTCTATCCACATTTTTTTAAGTTAGGTTAAGCAAAAGAGTGTTTGGGGGGGTTATATATGCAAATACAATTTCTGTGCATGCTAAGAGTGGCATTTAGTGTCAATATAAGATCTAAATGCCTCAATTTCCTTCTTGACAACTCGTTCACATGTACACAGTGGAAAATGAAATAAAAATTAAACTACCATTCATAAGGGTCCTAAAGATGTTTTACATTTTTTTTAAGTATCTTATGCTCACCAAAGCTGTTCAAAAATACAGTAAAATATATATATATTATGAGATATTTTTTCAATAAAATAGCTGTTTACAATTTGAATATATTTTCAGCATCATTACTCCAGTTTTCAGTGTCACATGATCCTTCAGAAATCATTCTAATATGCTGATTCTAATAATATGCAACAAACAGTTGTGCTGCTTAATAGTTTTATTACTATTCTAAAAATACATAAATAAATAAATAAATAAATGTTAAAAAATGATAAGTATATCTGTCACTTTTGATTTAATGCTTCCTTGCTGAATAAAAGCAACGTTCATCATTTACGTGCCCAAGTCATTCTGTAGAACACAAAAAAAATATATATATTGTTAATCACAAAAATAATATATTACTCTGTTCATGGAAAACTCCAATAACTAAGGGGGTTAAGCTTAGTGAAGGGTCATATCATAATTTAAGATCTACAGTCTACTACCAGTTTCAATTGGATAGAAATTTCGCTCAAGCTCACTCTTATCAGAATGAGGTGTTTACATGAAGGCTTTTCATTATGATTGATCAGTCACATTATTAACAAATTATTAGGTTGCATGCAGAGTAAATGTAGCTATTACGTTCAAAACACCGAGAACACAAATGGAAAAATGTACATTCGATGAAAGGAGATTCTACTTACAGGCTGTAATATCTGTCAAATGCATCACTCTTGAGGTAATAACTCAAGTGGAGTATCCTCTCATCTGAACAACAATAACTGATATGAAATGGAAATAAGCCTGTACGTTCAACCGTATAACACTGCAAGATAGTCCTATTTGTGAGCCTACTTCTGACTTATTTTCCAAACAATTTCAAATGACAGCCGTGAACAATGCCGATCATAATTTGGATCTTCAAGACAGCTCTGATAGATACTTATGAAATGCCTGCATCCGTTCAGTTGCATCTGCATCCATTCGAGTGTTTAAAAAGTATACTTCACCTGGCTGTGCAAGGCCGAAAATATCCAACTGAAACTGAAATGCAAGTTTCTATTAGGATGATGAATGATTTTATCCTTACACATTCCCTTTACTTGCACTAAACCATATTAGCCGATTTCACATATAATTGTTCCACTATCATTCCAAATCCTTCTGATTGAGATGGTGGCATATTTCAGAAAAAAAGAAAAAAAAGAAAGAAAAACACCTCCTCTGACTGTTAAACGCTCTTGTAATGAAGCCTATGATCATTGCATTTCACACAGAATGCTTCTGTCAAGACGTCAGGAATTTGTGATGGTAGCTTTAGTCGATTAGCTACACTCACACTCATTGATATAAGAACGGTGATCTCTTTAAAATCGAGGGCTGCTTCTTGTATTGAAATTGGATTATCAACTTGAACAGAATCATTGTTTTCTACAATTATGCAGCGTGCAATAAACAGATGTGAACAATCATACATGAGAATAATTGACAGCCATAAACGTTAATCCTGAAGAATCAATAAGGTATAAAAGCAATCAGATAGGCAGTCTTAAAGAAATCGATCAGCGTTTGTAGTGAGTGGGTAATGTGTTTCCCTGAGAGAAAAGCAGCTAATCACAGCAAAGAAACCTGGGTTGTTTTTGCAATACTATTGCAATGCATAATGGGATAAGCCTATATGATGTTCAATGAGAATTCATGATTATAAAGAATAATATAAAATAAATGTTCCATATGAAGAAAGGGATATATATATATACTGTATATATATATATACACATACACACAATTTAACAGCTTGCACATACAATTTATATGCAATATAAATGTGTATACAAATATATTATATAATACATAATATTTATTTTTTATAACCAAAATATATGAAATTAATATTAATATATTAATATTAATCATTAAATAAAATAAATAAATTTTAATCTGTGTCCAATTGGAAAACAAGTTCAGAAAAAGGGCACACAAATGGAACAGTGCCGGTTATGGTGGAGATTCATCTGACCACAGTAACAAGGAATGAATCCCTTGCAAGGTCACCGCTCAGCTCTCACCTACGCTGTGAAGTGTGAGGTCAGACAGCACAGCATTATGGGAGGGCATTCCCAATGATGCGTCACAAAGTGCCGTTTATGGAGGAGCCTGACACCTCTCCCTCTTTCCTGACCACTTCTGCTTCCATCTGCCTTCTCATCTGTCTTTATCAATTTTAAAGCAAGCGATGGTGAGAGCAGGAGATATATTTGTCGGTTGACTCTTGACCCTTGCCCAGGTCGCCGGTGACGTTTTCAGCAGGAGGTCTGGCCTGCCTTATCACACATTCTCCTTACACACGCTCAGCCACGTCAAGGCCGTTCTGATGGAGGCAAAAGCCAGACACCACTTTAAATTTCATAAGCCCTGGACACATGATTTGGAGAGAAAAAAGAAAGATAACAGACGAGCCCCCCATCCAAATGCAGTCCTGCTCTCTCTCTCCTTCTCTCTCTCTCTCTCTCTCTCTCTCGCTTTCTCTCCTGTCAGTCATTACCAGCAGATTTCTGTGAGCCTTCACTAAGTTGGTAATTTGATAAATGGGGCAGCCCTGCTCTCATGGTTATCACTTTAACAATCAAACAAGCCGGTTATTGTATTTCAAAACACTAAAAAGACCTTCAACCCAAAGTGGCCCAGGAAATGTTTAGTACCGGTAGAGTCGGCTCGAAAAAATTCCACCTGAGCAAGGACTGTTTCTGATTAGAGAGAAAATGCCATGTCAAAATCGACATGATTGCAAAGCCTGCTATATAGTGTACTGGTGAGCTTGAGTCCAAAAGCAAAACAATCACTTAAAAATAACTCAATTCGTGCAATTCATATAAGCTAAATACATAGACGGCCCGACGTAGATTTGGTTGTTATCCATAGAATATATCGCGTTTACAGCATATGAGATGCATATAAAACAAAAGAACAACTACATCAATCCAGTGCATTATGTTTCTGCTCTGTTCTATTAAAAGGGCAAAAATGATCATACTATTCAACATAAATAAATCTGTCTTTCTCAAGACTCAAAACTGTACAACTACTTACAACTCTAAATGGAAGTGAAACCACTGTAAAAGAGCTGATATAGACATATTAGTAACCGTAGTAATCTATATTAGTATGACTAGTTGCAATGACGGCAACCGTTAACAAATGAAAGACAGAAGTTCAGCTTGACTTGTCGACTTGTAAATAAAGTAGCTCTTGTCACTGGCCACACGGTACACCAAACTCTCTACCGGTTGACAACCTTCACAGTTCACAGCATCATCGAGTTATGCCAAGTTGTGCGATGCATGCTTTTCCATACAGTGCGTTTATAATTCTGACTGCCTTGTGTGTCTCTCTCCCTCAAATGTTCAGAGAGAGTGAGAGACACGGATAATCACGTCTGGCTACACATTTTAATCAGTTCGCCCAATCAAAGAGATAATTGGATTGCATTGCCTGATTGCAAGACTCGCTGAAATTGGATCGCAAATAAATTGCCTCAAACTTGTGGAAAAAAGGGGAGGATTGGAAAACAAAGAGCCTTCTCCATAAACAAAGGGGTCTCACATACACAAACATCCATTACCAAGTCTAACCGATCTCCTCGTCCGAAAGCCAAACTATTAGGTTGCACTTTTCTTTCTGGCCGAAGCCTTCACCTGACACGGATCCAAAGCAGCTCAGTAGACAATTAAAGGATCTGTGCTGAGCCAGTAATGACCTACTAACCCTCTCCTTCGCTGCACCCCCCCACCCCCTGCCCTCCCGGGACCGCCCCTGTCACAGAGTTATCAATGGCTTCCTCTCCAGCGGTGGAAATAAGCGAGAACGTATGGACTCCGGACCGACCGAAGACTCTCCACTGCAGGCTAAGAGAGAGTCGCTCCAGATTTATATGTTTATACCGCATTAAAGTCAAGCCACCGGGCTAGACGACACCAGCGCTCGGTAATAAAGAGAGCGTGGGCGTGCACGGGTGTGCACGATTGCGAGGCATCTGAAATCCATCAACCTGTACCAAACAATAACAGCCCCAGCTTGGCCCCTCTGTCATCAGAGCTAATAAACTCGGCAGCACTCATTAGAGTGAACAAGACACACATTAGAACGGCATTATGTTCTGGGCAATGCACTATATTAATTTCACCACCATAATGTGTGTTTTATTGCATCCAATAAGCATTTTTAATAAGCAAAGTGATAAGTGCTTCCCTTGTAAAACATCGCCAATTAGAGCGGCGTCTCCAAATGCTCTCGCTCAACAAAGTTAGCGCTAAGGCTTGGCTAATGACCGCCCGCGCAACAACTTCGAGAGACAAAAGAAACTTGACGCGAGTAAATAGACACAAATATACAGCCCCTGCTCCGTTGAGAACAAAGCCGGGCGAAATTACGTCTTACATCATCGAGAGCGAGCGCACGCCTTCCTCTCGGAACGTGAAAATAATACTCTCGTAACATCGCAGCTGCAGTTCAGATAAGAAGACAAAGAGAAAAACGGCACAGTTTCTTTTTCCCTGACAATTTGGAGATCTTGTAGGAGGTTTAATTGTGTAATTGGGTGTCTCAGCTGGCTGGTGCTTCCCCCGGCTGCCTGCAAAGCCAGACGGTGCGGCATCACTTTAATTAGCCGAGGCAGACAAAGGGGTGATCTCTAAACACAAATAAACGGCGTACACCTAAGAACCATTGGAGAGGGGCCTTTTGTTGGAAAACTTTGCTTTTTTTTTCCCCTTTCAAATGACTTGGTCTACTGTGGGTTGTTATTCTTACAACTGCATGACAGCTTATTTTAATGGATGCTATGATGTCGCGGGGCAAAGCGCGTAGTCTGGCCCGGCCTGCCGCTAATGAGATGGTGAGATGGTTCTCCTGCTGTTATCGTTACCAGCGCTGGCAGAAAGAGGGGCTCATCTTTAATCTCAGCCCCATGTCCTTTGGGTCCAATGTTAAGGCATCTCCAAAATCATAACATACTAATTAATTTTATTTTTCAGGAGGGTTTCAATAAGCACGCCTGCTGCAGTACTTTGTGTGACTTACAAACACTGTTTGCTTTCAGAGAAGGGCAGCTAATTGCTTCCCGGCTTGACATCATTATATGGCTATGCGAGGGGATGTAGACTGTTTAATTAAGGTTGGATGCAAGTTCATTATTAGATTCACACAGAGTCTGTGTGCACAGGCTTCTTTCCTGCAAAGCCCCCACTGTAATTTAATACAAAGGGCCTTTTGATTTGCAGTTTTATTTTATTTTTCCAATATACGAGCCCCCTGCTGCCCACCCCCTTCGTGAAATGCCACACAGCGCCTTGTGCTGACTGCACTCTCCACTTGGCCTTCCGTTTAAGCGCGATCATTTAAAGTGCATTTAAAACCTCGTTCTTTAAATGCATTTAAACCCTTGCATGCTATTCGGAAGCCGCGCGTCGTCCTCCCTTCTGTGCACGCCAGGGTGTGCGGTGACAAAAGATATTTATCAGCAAGTCCGAAATGCAAAATGATCACTCTAATTGAAAAGTACATGGTTAACTAATGCTAATAGTCTTTAGATTAAGTCACTGGCTTTTAACCCTACAACACGTTTCTCAGCTCATCTAGTTTTTCACCCAGACAGCTGGCCACGGCGTGTCATTTGTCTCAATTACTGATTGTTAGATTAATTTGATGTTACCTCTCCGCAAAGTGCTCCTCTTTTGATACGTGCACTGTGACAATGCAATTAGGTCATCGGAGGGCTAATCCGATTTAGCACGTTAGCGTCAGATGCGTAAGTGAAGACGTTAATATTTATTTATTCCTAATTGCGCACAACTGTCCAGGCGGCGTACGCATGCTAGCGGGGGCTATCCATCCTGCGTTAGGAAGCCATTTTCACTCTGTCAGAAAAAATAAACTCCCTTATTAACAACTCACTCTGAATAATATCCTCTCCGCTGCTTGAGTAATCGCCTACAAGAGTGGCCCTGCGTTTTACATTCATGGGGCCTGTGAACGTGTTGTCTTGATCTAATGCGGGGCGATACAGCACGGCGCAATCGCTGATCACCGTAATCTAGCATCTCTGTTTTGAGAATGCGCACTTGCCTCTGCGCTGGCTTGAGGCGCTGGTGCGATTCAAACAATTTATAATAACGTGACACGGTGAGGTTAACAACTGCCTGGCAAAGATATTCACAAAGAAACATACAATATGAATATCGCTCAGAGGTGCAAATGTGGGTTGGCGGAGAGATGCATTCTTGATGAAACACAAAAGCAAAAATCACTAGAATATAAAGCATAATACCTCAAGAGCAACGCAGCGGCTTCAAAGGTTGTTAGAATATAATTGACACTTTCAACTTTTAGTGTCCTGAAGTCATTTGCACCAATGGAAAGAAATGAGCACTAGTTTTGATTTCTTCCAAGACTAGTTGATTTGCATTCATGTGGAAAAACACATGGTGATTTAAAACCAACCGCGTATAAACACACGAACACTCTCACCCAGCAGTTTTGACCCTATTTGCCTTTCACGCACTCCCGTTTTTGTGCATGCTAATTTGGTATCGTTATTCCAGTGATGTTTGCGAGAATACAGCATGAGCCTGTGCGCCTAAGGGTGCTCGCACATGTATGCGTGTGCAAGTATGTATAGTATGTAAAATGTGATGCAGTACAGTGTATAAATAGCTGCTATGTTGGTCTTAATGACGGTGCAATGGCTTGCTGTTGCCCTAAGGGCCAGTGCACTCAGAAGGAGCTTGTGTTCGGACTCGGTCTGCCTGTCTGTGTGTGTGTGTGTGTGTGTGTGCTCAATGACTTCAAGCTTCCAGCTTCAGATGACCTTGTACGGGGTCCCACAAATGGTTTTTCAAGCTCACTGCTGTGGAGGGAAATTGATATGTTTACACAAGGTGCAATTATTTATATGACATTATGCACTGCAGGTATGGATTCAATTTGGCTTGATTTGAACAGATCCTGCCTGAAAAATTAGTAAAGAGCAGTGCCAAGGATGTGTAGTCATTTCACAGTTTTGTTTTTAGTTATGCAACACTTTTATCTCTAATGCAAATGTACACAGTCATATCTAGTCAGTCATATCATACCTTGAGAAAGCTATACGTTAGCATTCCCATTCAGCTCAATGACAGTCGCTCATCTGGTGTGTGACCTTCTGACGAGTATGCTTTCTGCCATCTTTGCATGTAGGTACTTTTTTGAGACAATCTCCTAGGTTGAAAATGCCATGTGACAAAATAAAATTTAATTGGTTAATGGCATATAATATATAATAATTTTTTTTTTTTAAACATGATGGTATGTTTACGATATCTACCCATACTAATCAAACCTAAAAGGCATTGACTTCCTACTATAGGAGACAAATCCTGGACGGGAACGCATGTTGCATCTTTTTCCTCCCTGCTTCTCTCTCTTCTGTTTTTTTTTTTTCATGCTCTCTTTAAAGCCCATTAAACTCTAATTGCATTCATTGATGCTGACTAACAATTTCAGCAAAACATTGCGGTTAGTGTAATACCATGCAAAAATAAATAACTACCAGCGATTCAGCCACATTATAAATCATTTGTGCTGTCTCTGCTTAGTCTAGCAATTAATTTTTAGGCTCTTGAGCGTGTTGCTAAGAGGGTATAATAATACGAAGCACGTATTTATGCTTGCCATATTAACTTGTTAGCGTCATTGTCTACATATGGTGTGCCGGAGAAATCTGTCCCCACTACTTAGCAAACGATAAACGTCATGTTGCTGGAACACAAATGCATAAAGCAGGGTGTACAGCATGTCAAAGCTAAGCTGCTGAAATGAAGCGTTACATCAGAGTTTAGGCTATTTAGCTCTGTTAGAATAGCATATTGGCATTCTGTAAATGCAAATATGTACTTTTTTTGTAGTGCATAGAATAGAATATGCATACTAACATTTGCAAAAACCAACGCTTGGATGCCACTTACATGCAAAATGATCTGGTCTTGTAGCAGAAACGTTTGAATTGTTGATTTACTTATGTAACTTACTTTTCACTTACTATGTAAGTGAACACTGCACACTAGTTTTCCATTTCGAACACAGCCATTTGTCCTTTAAATGGATAAGTTGTTGTTCCCTAGCAGGCCAACTCCCATGTCAATCCTATCTGTCAAATAAATACTCCTTTAAAGGGCGGCTGGGTTATCGTGTCGATCTGCCGGTAATGGTGGGATCCCTGGGCTAAACGTGTTTGGTTTAGCATGACACGCCTATTTGTCTGCTCCGGTTTCTTGGTGCCGAGTGTGAATTTGTGGTCGTTGTTATCTGCTTGGATTAGGGGCCAGCGGCGGCTTGTCCGCTGTGATTATCCTGACAGCCAGTCCACTGACCACCGCTTCTCCTCTCTCCTTCTCAGGCTAATTGAAATGTAAGGACTCGCCTAGCCGGTTATCCTCCCTTATGGAAAATAAATGGATTGAGGAATATTTATTCCATGCCCTGACTGCGAAATTAGAGCAGAATGTAAGTTTGACTAACTCAATCAATGCATTTAGTAAAGATGTATTTCAGAGCGGTATTTAAGGATTAGTCGCTCCGTTCAGAAATGAAACTGGGGGGTGGGCGGGTGACGTTTTGACAAATCTATCTGGGACAAGATCAACAACTTAATGTTTAAACCAATCACTCTAAGTATATATTTGAGCTCGGATATGCAGATGTGATGTTCAACTCCCTGAGGTTCAAATATACACTCGAAGGATCAACAGCACTCTAGATGGCCAAATTACCCCCAAATCCTTCGAATTTATCAAACATGAATTTCAACAAGGAACCTCGTCTGAAGAAACACAAGAAGCGCCCATTAGTGCACATGGAAAATAAATGCCTTCAAGGTTTAACTACTTATTTTTGACATGCAATCAGTTTGACTGTGTTCATTTACATAGCCTGATAAATACCATCTGGACAGTAATGCAAAATAACTCAAGGTACGAAATTGAGCATTCGCCCCTGCAACCAATCAATGAAACAGCTATGGGCAGCCTCCTCCTCAGCCTGCC
This sequence comes from Scardinius erythrophthalmus, assembly GCF_964197995.2. Taxonomy (NCBI): domain Eukaryota; kingdom Metazoa; phylum Chordata; class Actinopteri; order Cypriniformes; family Leuciscidae; genus Scardinius; species Scardinius erythrophthalmus. The sequence continues at coordinate 5,007,842 of NC_138238.1, forward strand.
TAAATATGTTGAGGCATCTGATCAGAATTTTAATGATATAGCTGCGTCTTTCCATTATATCTGCACAGATGTTAAGCACAATGTTTTTCACTGTTTATTTTGGTTTGTTTTCCTTAAAGGCTTAGCTCTCACCAAAAAAAAAAAAAAAAAAAAAAAAAAATACATAAATAATTAAATAAAAAGATATGCACATATCAACACACACACTAATTATTGATGGTTCTCGCTTGAGTTTGAACATGAACAATATTGAACAATATTTTCTCATAATAACTATAAAGTTATATTTCGTATTAACTGATTTTATAATTTTATGGTGCTTTTTGTACATTTTGGAGTTTGACGTGTGGTCACACATCATACTGTCATTGTATGGGAAATAGACTCTTCATAAATTCTCCTTTTGTGTTCCACTGATAGAAAAGAACAGACGTGAGGGTGAATCAATAAAGACAGAAATGTTTGAGTGAATTATTCCTTTAAGCAGTTGTTGTGAATACATATATATCCTTTTTTTTTTTTAGAGCATCACATAAGCTTGCTTTAGTTTAACTTGTCATGTTAGCCTGTCAGCATTGCTTTCCGATGCGGTTTTGTTCTTGTCAGTTTGTGTCACTGCGTATGTGTTTGTTTTTATGAAAACAAAGACCTTCCAAAAGTGTCAGTCACACGATGTTAAATGTGTATTATTGTGTGCGTCTGACTGAAATTTGAATATCCAATAAGCAGAGACAGAGGAGGTGAAAAACCCCAGGGAATTCCCTCCACCCCCAACACACACCAGCTCAACAAAAAGAGGGAAAAAAGCGTTTGAGCATGTTTGTTTCTCACCAAGATAAACAGATCTGAATTATGAGAAAGGAAAACAACAATAGACCTCCCTGCTGTAGCAAGACTTTAACTTCAAAACTGGAACAACACTGTAAGAGATGTGAGAGATGGTCGGGCCTTCATTATGTCAGTCAGTTCTTAATGATGTAGGGAGATTGCCTAAAGTTCATCGTCGCTGCTAATCAACAAAGCTTAGTTTATCAAGCACACTTCCTGCTGTTATATCTTAATTGAATTATACCTTTAACCCAACTTTAACACTTTCTTTGAAATGGGTAAAGTTTAGAAGGTCATTTACTCCAAACAACATTTTTTTTTTTTTTTTACAAATGTCTCTAATGTGCCTTGCCTAAAATTAATGTAACATCAAAGACTATATAGGCTACAGGCTTTGACATCTTCATAACCATTTCAGGTGTAATATACTGAAAACTTCAAGGTAGTTGGACCTCTGGTGGTACTGTGGGATATGTCAATATGTATTACGTCAACACAGGAAAGAAAACTTCATTCATTAGGGGTCATTAATTGTTATAATATGGTACTTAATACAATGGTATTACCATCATGATATCAACATGGCAAGACAGACAGACAGAGCGATATATATAGACAGACAGACCAATTGATTGATTGATTGATATATATATATATATATATATATATATATATATATATATATATATATATATATATATATATATATATATATATATATATACAGACGAGAGATATGTTAAATACCCCCCATTTGTACTTAGTAATGAGACTCAAAATGACTTTTTCTCTCTGTTAAGGCCCTCTTAACTACAGGATATCCCGTGCTCAATAACAGAGCACGTCTGGGTCTTTGGCTCGGCAGCTGTACCCACAGTAGTTTTGCACAGTCATATTTTACGGTTTGTAGATCTAAAGCGCGCTGCATTTTTTCTTTCTCTGCCAGAGCAGATCCCACTTAAAAGCCTGAAGAGAAATCATGTAGTTGTCATGAGCAGGGCGACAGGCCAGTGGAGATGGATGATTCATTTCCATCCCCATTAATACTATGATTTGTTTACAGATGCATTGCAGGTCTGGAGAGAAGTACTCTCTTCTGCCTGAGAGTGAGAGATGATTTGTGTACCGCTGGCTTAGATTAGCTCCAGTCCCCATATTGGACATCATATTTCCCAAGGTATTTTTCCTGCAGGCCTAAGTGAAAACCAGATGTCACGCACGTCAGCTGTGAGAGGGTATGAAGTATGCTTTTTTGTCACCGTGATAGTCGAGACCATAAAAAAATGTGGCGATATCTTCCCAACACCTATATATATCCTGTTCTCGCCCCTCGGCCAGGCTTTGGATTAAACAAACCCATCACAGAGAGTTTAAACACAAATCACTGTCTATCATGTTGTGTTATTGAGTCAAAGCACTTTGCTACGCACAGTTTGGCTACTGCGTGACACTTAAAGGTGTGTTTTCGATTGCGTTTATAGAAATATCTCAAATAGTTCTTTTGTAGAGAGGCAAAAATCCTTGTCTGTCAAAGCCTGCCTGTAACCGAGCTGTAAAATTATTTAATAGAAGAATTACCGGCTTAGAGCCAACACAATCACGCCCCAGCCAAACTAGCCCTGTATCATCTGAACAATTATTGCAGAAAAATTCTTTGCACAAGTATGCCAGTGCTGATCCTAATGTATTTTTTGCCAAAGCATCGCAAGCATGTGAACCCATTAAACGTACTTAACCTGCAATCTTGCATTGATGTGGAAGTAACAAACTCCAGAACTCAAGAGGGCGACACTGTGACTGAGTGACCTTTAAAAGTTAGTGCTATTAAAGCTTATGAGTTATTATTAGGATAGCTAACTATAAGAATATCAACTTTAACTCTTGCTCAGTATGAATCTCTCCAGATTGTTTCTCTGCACAAACATTTAGGTTGATTCCCACTTAGCAAAACCTTATAATGTGTAATTGTGTTGCATAACAAATTGGTTTGAACCTATTTTTAACTGCAATGTATGCCAAATCAAGCTTGCATTGCTAAAATACTTACTTGGAGTATTTTGGGCCTTATAATGTCATGTAAAAAGACTTATAAATTTCAACATAAACATTGCTCGCTGTGCAGCTTTTTCTAGCCACAACCCTGTTGAAAACACAACTAAAAGTCTTCTAGCCTGGTCATAGCAGGCTGGTTTTAAAGGAGTTTTGACCACTTCTTTAGTTGCTCAGGATGGGAGACCAGCTGAAATTGTCCAACTTAAACCATCTAAGACGAGCATAGGTTGAATTTTTGAAAGTAAAGTGACCAGAAAACCACAGTTTGCTTCATTTTAATGTGTGATTTAGGCAAAATCCATGACTTTGATGATAAATAATAATAATAATAATAATGGCACAACAATGTCAGTCCGTGAACGGATATAGTGTGTAATAAATACCTAATTATTTTACATACATTTACATTTATTTACTTAGCAGATATTTTTATCCAAATCCAAATCCAAAGCAGATATCTATTTTACTTGCTACTAAGTGTCTCAAACTAAACTCTGAATATACTTTAACGATCAGATGTGACTAACCTGCTAAACTTTGGTAAACTAATTGAATATTTCTCACTTTGAACCAGGGGATTTCTAAAAACTTGCGGCGCGATTCCTAGAAATTCCGTTCGAATCCGATTGGAGTTTACGATTTCCGCAAGCGCTTGCCAGTTTTGTGTGCATCAGACGGTCATCGAGCGGACTGTGGGCGGTCCGTGGGCGAGACAAGAACACGGATAACCTTCAATCACACTAGCATGAGACAAAGTCGGGTTTGAAGAGAATTATGGTCCCATAATGCCTGAGGGCTGAAATGAAGGTTGTGCATGCCAGCTAGCGATCCTGTGTGGTTAAGGGTAACAGCTAAGCACGTGCCAAGGCATGGCGGTACCCGACAGCAGTGGCCCGCGCGTGGGGGTGTGGCATGGCACTCGTCAGATGGAGGAGCCGCTCTCCATTAGACGAGAGCTCCCCGGGGACCCGCCGCAGCTGACGAGCTGGAAGAAGTGTCTGCTAATTACCAAAGTCCAAATTCTAAGCGCTTTGAAGATGGCAAGCTCGGAGAGTCTCAACAGGACTCGTGCGCTAACCTTTCGTTTTTGGTCAATATGGGGGCCTTCTCTCGCTCTACGCCCACCAAAAGCAGACTCGTAAATCTACAGTCAGGAAGAGGTAACGGTCACGCAGAGTTCAGCCTGTGTTGTTTTTTCTTGCTCATGTATGTAATTTAATTTCATATAATTTTATTATCCCATGCTCACTCAAATTACACGCTACACACTAAGGTACTGATAGACCAAGGGTCCGAGAGGAACACGCTAATGAGGTTGGGGGAAAGTATGCAGGTGGTCATTGCACTAATGCATCAGGTTTATGCAAGTGAAACTATGGAGCTTTTAGCTTTTATTTCCTCCTTATGTCAATAGATTGGAAGCAGCTGCATGTAATGAATGAGACTATTTAAAAAAAGCCCTCATCAGTTAGTGCCTCACTCAGTAGGAATGCCGGTTTGAAATAATCCACATATTTCGATGTAAATCATAGTTGACTGTGACTCGCCTCGGCGTAATTGTCCGAACGCTGAGTTTTTACAGTGTCACGACGTTTCTGCGCCATTAGAGATGAACAATCGGCTAGATTCATCGCACACGTGTTTCACACAGTTATCTGCAACCTCCCGGCTGATTAATCTTAAACAAACAGAAGTGACCAGTTTTTACCCTCGACATTAAGTACAACAGTATGCAGAGTGAACCGAGCGTAACGAAACTTTTTTTTTTTCACTGGTTCAGTGTTCAAATGTGTCCCTTGAGGCCTCCAGCAAATCACATAGCTCAGTAAAATCAGCACGAACCAGAGAAACTTCTGGAAATCTCATCAGCGAGGCGCACGACCGTCAATCAATTTCACAAATCGGAGGGGTTTGTGACCTCAGATTTGCGGGGAGTCGCTTCGGGCTGATCAAATTAGCTATCAGTATATCGAATGCAGGGACATTTTGGCATGTTTGAAAATCTTAATACTTTATAACTCTTGAGAGGACGTGAACCTCATAGACGTTTCATGCCTGATAGACATAATACTCCAAAAGCTCTGTAATTTATTCCAGTGAAAACATACAGACACCACTGTGTCTTGTTCGAAACCAAAATGTGCGCAAAGAAAGAACATAACTCCTATATGTGTCCCATTTGCGGTGACAGAGTGAAGTGTGGTCTGTGTTTTCCTCTCCACACACACATTCTCTCTCGTGTTTTTTTTTTTTTTTTTTTCTCCCATGGGTGCAGCAATGGAGTCCCAACAGCATGCTTCTCATAATTGTTCACAATCTACCCTGAAATCATTTTAATCTAGGGCCACATTCATACTCACACAACTACACAAAACGCACACGCTTATTGTTCATCGTTAAAAATGGTTGCACAGAATGAGATAGTACATTGTAAGAAATGTGTCAACCGGTAGAGATGTTGCTTTACTGTAGTAAATGTATTTAGATCATGGTCAAGGAAACATAAAATAAAAGTGAGACATGCACTTCAAACAAGACGAAACAGTGTGGCTCATCCAATCAGAACTGAAAGTGTGAACTACCTGACTTATAATATTAATTTGACATAATTTAAAAATAAATAAAGTGAAGCTGATTTTGCACTGATGTCAGACTGAATAATCAGAAAATAAACATTTAATTGGTATTAGATATAATAAACATAATATCTCATGCTCAGAAAATGAAATAATTTTGTATTATTACATTATATATTTAAACATTATTAAACATACATTTCTAGCAAGTATACTCACATTACTCATAACGTCATATAAAAGTTTGGTCATACACACTGATTCAAAATCCCTACAACCTTCCTGTTTGTCTGAAATATAGTTTCACCTCTTAAATAAATAAATAAATGAAATAATAAAAATGAATTACCAAAGCTATAAACTCAATACTTCAATCCATTATGTGTACAAGAAAAGGTCAGTGTTCCCTGGTGGATGTTTCACAATAGCACACAAATAGGATTTAACATATAGATCCATAAACAAATTTGTCATTGGACCAAAGAGAAGTGTACAGTAAATGTGTGGCTGCACTTACTAATGTTTGGGTCATTCTGTCGAGGACGTGACTAACACAGATCCATTCATCTCCATTTCCTGAAATGTTGTTAAATGAGTTGAAAAACGATCAAAATATTATCTATTGTACTGATATTTTAAGTATTCAAGCTACACTGTCAAACATCAGAACAGAAAATTCAGTAAGAAATGTGCTTAAATGAAGTAACCTGGTAAAGTAAGCCTTGTCCAAATGACCCCCTCTGGCCTGGTTTATCCTTTACATCCCACATATCAAATCCCTCAGCCGCTCTTCCTTGCACTCCTCGGAGGAGGAAATTCCCTGGAAAATGAGACACATCCTTTTGGCTGGGATATCCTGGATCAGTTTCATCCTCATCCGAACCTGATACTGAACTTGTGCAAACTCTCCCACCGTGTGTGTTCATAACCCTGTGCTCCACTGCACTGGAAAAAGGAAAAAGGAGATATTCAACAACAATTGCGTAAGAAGATATTTAGCATGTTGATGTAAATATAATAGTGCACATGTACAGAATGCATGCTTTCAACAGTGGTTTAATTTGAATTAAACAAAAATATATCAAACAATGAAATGTATTAATATTACAAATACCTTCATATGTCCAACAATATGTAAAACTATTAACATGACAGTTGCTGAATATAGAAATGTACAATTGTCTAACAACAGCAGAAGTGCAAGTTGTAGGCTATTTTAATTCACATTTTGTATTTTTGTATTGTGATACTGACAATTTTCCTCACAATCTTAAAAATATTTTAAGATATTTTAAGGTTTATGTTTAAATGCTTTAATTTATTTTGTGAAAAAAAAAAACTTTTTTATTTCATGTATTGAGTTTAAAAGCCTACAAATGTAATTTAAGAAACATTTTTTTTTTTTTTTTAAGTAGGTGTGTCCAAACATTTTGTCTGGTAGCTACTTTATTTTGGCAGCGTATGTCTGCATGGTTGAACTGTCAGCGTGAAACAAGTGGTTTCTCCCATCAAACCTGACCCATTATCACCTTGTTTGATTATCATTATTAACCAGCGCAAACACAACAACATGCTGACTGCACATCGGAATCTTCATTCCCACTGCAAACCAACAGTGACAGGCGAAGAGTCTATAGAAATAATCAGGGTGTACGTGGAGGGTGAGAAGTGTGCTAATCAGAAGACGAGACCCCCGTCCTCCCCCACCACCTCCCTCCCTTCATTTTCCCTTCTAATTACTTTGTCTTCTGATAAAGGCATGGCTTTGGGATCATCAAAGGTCCTTGAAACAAAGAGCAATATATAGCAATTACTGAGCCTCTCATCTGCCGGCCTCAGATTAAAAAGCAGCACACAAGAACACTCCAAACTCTCGGCATGTACGATCGGAGCTGTCATAACATTGCGTCTGGAACGTTCTATGGAATTCTGCAGTCCTCCGAAGGCAATTAGGGGGAACAATTAGCCCGAAATTGCTTAAGACTCGCTATGCACATCTTAACTTGAATTCATGTAAAATCACTGTATATGTATGTGTAAATCTGAGCATTGTGTTGCTCTGAAGAAGTTCCTTTTGGGGTCATGATATAATGAGGACTTTTGTTCAGTTTGTGTCAGCTATACTGGATAACATATTTTGGTCTTCCAAAAGAACAAAAACACAACATAAAAGCAACATAAAAGTAGTTTACGCTATATGCCAAGTCTTCTGAAGTCATGCAGATTTCTGGAATATATGCAAGAATGTTCATGTGTTAATCACTTTTTTTTATATCAGTGTGTGAACAGCTTGTAATGAAACTTTAAAACATTCCCTGACTTCTTAGGCTGTTTTTAAAAGCCTGTGGAGTGATTTTTATGTGAAGGACTCGGGACGTTTTTGCCGGGAAAATCAAAAGGATGTGACGTTTACACTCGCTCCCGAGAGCCTCTCTTCCATTCAATAACACATCAAACGAATGCTTATACAATGTTCAGGATAATGCCGAAAGAGATATTATGTACTGTAATGTCAATAAATAAATAAATAAATATATTTAAAATAAACGGATAGTCTACAAACAGACATATATAATAGTTCACTGTTCATATGAATAATAGTCTATATGTATACTATGTAGGCTAAACTATAACTTATGATCATTTGTTTACACAAAATTAACCAAAATGTTCTTTCTTTCTTTATTTAATAATAAAATTAGTACTTAATAACATGCAGTTTCAACTCCACCAAATCTTTGTTTGTTTTATTATTGTACAGCAAATGTCAATAGTGCTTGTTATGATTTTTCATGTTTGTTGTAGGCTTATTTGGAAATTGCCATTGTTGTAGTATTTCATCCTTACTGTCAATCGACATTAGTCTCGTTTCAAAATGCGGCAATTGCTGCTGTTTTGCGAAATGTCCCTTTGCGCCACCTGGCGGTCATTTCGAGAACGACTTTGAAATACGACTGGTTTATTTTTGCCGCGGTGGCTTTGCCGCAGTGGCATACGCGGCGGTAATAAGCATTCTGGTTGACCACCAAACTATCATAACAGTGTCATTTTAATGACCTCATCTGTTAACATGATGCTGGGAATTGCAGAGCTTATGCACACATATCCACATCGCTATGATTTCTCACTGCTGTCATGTTTGTTGTGTGTTTAATTTTTTTATTGCATCACATATTTACATATTCATGCAGCGTGGACGGTGTCTGGATGTTCGTTAACAGTATAATGCAGCAAAGGTATTTCCAACTTTCCAATTTACTTCTAAGCAAATGACAAATCATAACTTAGCCATGAGTATATTGGTGCCTTGAATCACGTTCAGTCTCTTGTATGTTACATATGCAAGCACAAGCAGGAAGGTGCTGGCTGCAGTTCATTTAACGGCCACCGGTGTCGCCAATAACAAGGGTTTCTGAATTCTACATATAGCCCTTTTAAAGATGTTATTCACTGTTAACCTTCCCGTCTGTGAAACAATGTGAGCAAATAATGAAAAAAAAATTGCTAAAATTCACAACCCATTTTACTTCCAGAGTGAAAAAAAAAAAAAAAATTATTCTGTCCATCTGCAATTGGCTGGATTATGAAAAACAGCCACTATGTTAAAGATTAGGAATAACTTGTACAGTTGAATCATGCACACAATAAGACCAGGAACATGCACAGAAAAAGCAAATAAGGTCGGTAAGTGGTAAAATTACAGTTTCATTAAAGGACAATACATGCAATCACAGACAGAACTAATTGTGACAGGTTTGCATATAGATCAAACGTGATAACAAGAGCTACACATAATCTGACACCTAAATGTCTGAAACCTGAGCGCTGGTCTTATTAAGTTCTTATAGATGGAGCCCAAGCGGTTAACATCTCTAATGAACAGGACTGTTCACAGCCCTGCCTGCACAGTGTGAACTTACATCAGAGTCATTAGCTGTTAAAAAGCTGATTATTGTGGAGAAAGTCTTTTCAAGGTTAAATACTGCAAGGTTCTGCTGTGAACACCCCTTAATTGCAATTATATTTGAAAATAGTTGAAACTCTTTTACGCCAGCACTTAGTGTGAACGGTGAAAGTGTTAAACAAGGAAAAAAACGCATCGTGTCTGTCAGAATTCAGTAGCCTTTTTAAACATGAAAAAGCAGCACATTTGTCTGATTTTCAATAATTCTGTTCATTTACTATTTATAAAGACATTCAAATAGTGAGTGACGCTGTACTTTACACAGACAAAGTGAGCCGAATTCACTTGATGCCATGAAAAAATGATGCTGTCCAGCTGCAACCGCAAACATGCCCAGAAAAGACACTTTTCTTGCAGTCTGGTTTTCATAGGATGCGGATGCAATCCAGACATCTGAATTTTCATTAAAATACATAAAAATAAAGGTGCATGTGACAACAATGCACATCTGGATACCAACATTTGATTAATTACTGTTGCCATGATCTGCAAACAGCAAATGAACACAAACATCTTAATTTACCGGTTCCATTTGTTAACACTAGTTAACCTTATCAGTTCACATAAATTAACAATGAAAAATAATTCTAAAGCATTTTTCATCTTTGTTAATGTTAATTTCAACATTTTTGAATGGACCTGAGCTTACATGAACTATCAATGTACAGCTGTTTTTACTAACATTAACAAAGATAAATAAATACAGTAATAAATGTATTGCTCATTGTTAGTTAATGCATTAACTAAAGTCAACTAATGGGACCTTGTAAAGTGTTAACTATGTAAAGTGTTACCCAAATCTTTTTCCAGTTTTCATGATTTCACTTGTTACAACAGCAAAACATTTGTTGACTCGACTAGGTAATAACACTTAAGCCAACTAAGTAAAATCTTTTGAAGGTTGAATCCACTCTCAAATTCAAGTTAACATAAAATGTTATGGTAGTGGCGTAAGTTGACTCAACCTTCTTCTTCTTCTTCTTCTTCTTTTTTTTTAACAGTGTATACTGTGCGCCTAATAATTTACATCCAGTAAAAAAGAAGGCATGATATCAGACTTCATTTTACTGTATGTAAATAGATATAAAAATAACACCCCAGATAATGTCTGGCTAACCTGTTTGGTTCAATAGTATGCAAGATTGTTCACAGAAGTGTTTCCATCTCCCTGATCAGATAATGTGCGAAGCTCGTGAATGTCGCTGTGTGGTGAAAAATGAGAAAGTGGGAGGACAGGAAACGCATCACCAGTCAGAGTCACAACTCCCTCTGAATTCCTCACAGTTCCTCGCACAATTACGTGGCGTGTGGAGCCGCAGCGGCACGCTGCTTACACACACACACTTCTCTGATGACAGCCCATCTACAGGGACGTGTAGAATCAACGGCCATAAGACAGTAGGTTACAGTTCAGAAGAATTTGCAAGTTAAGTAGGCAGCGAGTGGGGAGGACATGCAGATGAACGGGGAGCCACATCATGCCATTGTTAGCTTCGCATGTAGGTTAATCATGTGACAAACGCATGGAGAACGTTTACTTATCGAGCCTCCCCATTGGAAGAACTGGGGAGATATGCAAATCCATGCAAACTTAACTACGGCAGTGAAGCCATCTAGAGGGATTGTATCTCCTGTGAAACAGGTTGCACAAAAGCACAATATTGCAGCTGTATGTGTACTACCATAATCATATCGTTAGCACAAAAACACTAGAAGACCCAAGATAATACAGTGAAATTAAATGCAACTGAAATGCCGGTAACACTTTACAGTAAGTTCTTATTTGTTAACATTAGTTAATGCATCAACTAACAATGAGCAATATATGTGTACAGCGTTTATTAACCTTTGTTAATGTTAGTTAATGAACATGTTAATGCTCGTGTTAGTCCACAGAGCATTATCTAATGCTAACAGACACAACCTTTGATATGAAATGTTTTGATATAATGGTATTAACATTGTTAATAAATGGGAACACTTTAGGTCCCATTAGTTAACATTAGTTAATGCATTAACTAACAATGAGCAATACATTTGTTCTTTGTTAATGTTAGTTAACTGTGCATTGACTGTTTGTTATTCAGGTCCATTAAATAATATGAACTTAAGATTAATAAATACTGTCGAAATATTGTTCATGTTAACTAATGTAGCTAAACTAATGTTAACAAATTAAACCTTCTTGCAATGTGTTACAATTAATGCTTTAGAATTCTTCATTCTTAGTTCATGTTAACTAATGCAGTTGTTAAGAAATTAAACCTTACAGTAAATTGTTACAGAAATGCCATTAACTAGAATAGCCTACATTACCCCCCAAAAGTAAGACGACACACTTAAAAATGCAGGCATACACATGAAATCAAGTAGCATTTGCAAACAAATTGTTGGATATGTTTGTCCACTTTGGATATTCTACTAAGTAACTTTGCAACTACATGTAGACTGTAGTAAACTGTTTTAAGTTAGGGTTACTGTAGGTGTTAGGGTTTGGGCTAGTATAAGTTGACATGTAGTTGCAAAGTTACTTATTGTTAGAATGTCTAAAGTGGACCAACGAAATAAAGTGTTACCAGAACTAATTTAACTAATCTGAACTAAACAGACAACAACAGTTGTCACAGTTAAACCATATAAACTTCTTTTTTATTAAATGTTTTGCTTGAAAAGAATGCCTGTGCTTCCTTTATTTGAAATAAATGCCACTTAGTTTGACATTATATCTAATGCAGTGACATTGAGACATATGTGTCCAAATACATTTTGTAGCCACTCTACATCAGTTAGCTAATTAAATGCTATTAACATTAATAAACCACATCAAATAACAGCACTGCCCACACACAAAGGTTACAGGTTCAATCCCAACAAGAAGTGACCCTGCAATGGAGAGTTACTAACCGGCTCTATTACCATTGCACTCTTGAGGAAGACACTTAACCCCTGGTTGCTCCACAGGGACTGTCCGTGAAATTAGTGTTCTGTAATTTGCTTTAGATTAGAAGTGCGAGCAACTAAACAACGCATTTGACTCCATAGTTTTACAACCTCGGATTGCCCTTTATTTCTGTAGGATAAAAACATCAGGCAGCTGTATCAATCAGGTGAGGAGTCCATAGTGTCTTGCTTCACTTCAGGAAGTGCCAACACATAAAATGGAATTACATTCCCCTGTACACTCTCCTCAATTAGTCCTCATCAAAAAAAGGAATATTCCCATGTAAAATATACAGAAGAAAATCTTTTAATCATTTTAAAAAGGCCCATGCTCCACATGTCTGAGAAGATTTCAAGGAAGCAGCCAATTAGAAGTGTGAAAGTCGGAATATACTTGGCGAGTTTAGTTAGGCTTACATATGGTGTACGCTGGCGTTTCTATAATTTAGCAGCGGTGCAATTAACAGTTATAATGTATGGTACTTTCCCGTGAAGGTCTAATTTGAAGGTTTTGCGCATCTGCATATGAAACACAGAATATCGCAGAGGTTTTTGCTTTGACTGAAGTCTAGTTTCCGAACACTTTATCACAGAGGTGAGGTGATCAAGAGAGACATCTAGGAAATGGTTATTTTTCCTTTCCAATGATCTAAGCAGATGTAAGTCTGTTTGATTTCATATTACTGCTGTGACATTTGAACTTTTGCTCATCACAAAACACACTTGATTTCAAGTAACTGGCCATACTGGAAGCGGTGGTTCTCAACTACAGTAGTGGCCAAAAGGGATGTCTTAAGGGGAAATTTGTTTTTAACGACCCTACAAGTTTGAGTAAACCATCAATAAACCATCAAAATATGAGGAAAAAAATTAGATATTTTGATGTTTTGTTATGCTGGTTGAAAGTCTCTTCATATTCTGAGAGCATTCACTAAGGCTGGCCACAAGATTTTAAGCCCGATAATGGGCCCTATTTGCAACCCCTAATGATCTGGTGGGTGTGGCCCGATTCGAGGCTTCTCGAAAGCAACTTTTTGTCCAAAGAATCCTCAATGGTGCGGTGTCATTATGATTACTGCTCTCAATCGCATCGGACCCGCACAATCCCGACTGCCTCTGACATTGAGCCAATGAGAGCGAGCAAGCTTCACCAACCAGATTTTGCGTGCTTCTGTGCTTCTATAGCTGAAACTTGGCGGCCACAAACATGCCACGAAAGTACTGAGAAAGAAGATCACCCATATTCTTTTTTCTATTTTTATATGTTCACACCAGGAAACCAGCTGACGATGCCGATCATCCTCCCATTTGTTTGTCTTCTCAAGTCACGTTTGATCTCATGAGTCCTTGTGAGATCTCGTCTCACTGTGAAAATGTTACTACAATCGACCGGTGTGTGGTCTCGCGGTCCGGATGAATTTTCTAGTGTGTGCATTCGGAGGACTATAATGCTAAAAATCTATTAAAACTGTCCTTATGTGTGTGGTATCCCACAGTTTTAAAATCGGTTAAGATTTGAAAATCGCCTAGTGTGTTCCAGGCCTAAGTTAAGTGATCTAAATATGTGTTTATATATCTATATACACACCATATAATTTTCGTCCGATGATTGCATTCTCTCCCTGCCTGTCAACGTGTGTATTCCGATACCTCCGCGCACCTGCTCGCGCAGACATCTCAAGTCATCATCGCATTTCATGCTATTCAGAGTTAGACAGACGTCAGTCACCGAGCACCACAACCGAAACAGCAGCCAGTTTTTACAGTTCCTCCTGATCCAAAGCAATGAGTTTCACGCCATAACTACAGTAATTTGGAAACCCCTGACGTTATACTTGGAGCGGTACGTGACTTGAATTTAAGCGTTTCAATGGCAACACTATCAATGGTGAAATGAATCTGCAGCAGTCAGGTGATACAGGTTAAAGCTCTTCAAGTTGTTTATGTTCATTATTATTGTAATGTTATGTGCATTTAGACATGAGGAGTTTAATGCCGTCTCACTTGTTTGCTCGTATATCGCTATTGCAGCCTTTCCGAAAATTGCCTACTCTACCTTTAATATTAATTTTAATACGATAGTCCCCTTTAAACATTCCGTTGACTATAAGTAACTTAGCACCTACATGTCAACTAACTCATTAGAATAAGATGTATTTGCAGTTACCAGCAGAATATCTGTTGGAGAGCATCACAATAAAGAGTATAGGCAGACAGTCAACTAATACTCTAATGAGAGTTAGCTGACATGTAAGTGCAAGGTTAAAGTCAACAGAATGTCTAAAGGAGGCCATCAAAATAAAGTGTTACATTAATTTGTTATATATACAAATACTAACAAATGTAATATTTATTTATTGCTATCCTAACACCCTATGCGACCTGTTTTTGAGTCTCGAGTGACCGGTTGAGAATCACTGCTGTAGACGGAGTCTGCTGTTATGTGTCTTTTTCACAGAGGATTAAAAGACTCAGGTATCTTGGTGGGCGCCTATGTGTTTGTGTGTGTGTGTGTGTTTGGCTTTGAAAGGCTCCTGGAAGCCATCTGTCTATTCGGGGTGGTTAATATCCAAGAAATAATCCATTTACAGCCTTAAATCTACAGCTTGAAGTGTTCACACACTCTCTTGTCCTCCTAAAGAGCCGCAGCCTCTGGTGAGTACCCAATAACAGCGGCCTGTACAGCCGACGCACGCTGGGGACAGGCAACTTTTCAAATGTATATGCATGCTCACTAATCTGCCTCCATTCACTCTGATTATGTAAGCCAGCTTGGCTCAGTGGCTCTGAAAAGAGAGAGAGAGAGAGAGAGAACAGGCAGCGTATTGTGCATTGCACTGTATTTTCTCCAGGGTGCGCGTCTACCTTGACATCGGAACCCGATTGAGCAGAAAATATCTTCTAATATTCACAGCGGTGCTCCAATATATCAAAACACGGGCTGGTAAATATTTGCCACATGTTATTAGAGCACATAAACCACAGGGTATTTGGAGAGGTGAAAGGTCACGCCTAATGCCGTCCCTGGAGGGAGGAGTTTTGTATATAACCAAATGGAGCCACGTCCAGGAATCCCCAACGGAGCAATGCAGGACATTGTAAATGGCCATATGCTAGTCTGTGTGGGTAAGGACAGTAAATATGTAAAGGAGATGGCTCATAAACCGTCATTATTAAACGAGTGACAAGGCTAATGGCGTATCTGTGTGCGAAAGCCCTCCTCCACTACGCATAGGCCCATTAAAAAGCTCGGGGAAGGCAAATAGAGAGTTAGGTTATAACCTAACAAGGTGCAATTTTATCCCCACAGATCTCACACGTATTTTTTAAGGCTATTTAAAGTCAAGAATAGCTTCTGTTTAAGCCCTCTTGATCTACTCGGAAAAGAAAGCTGAATATTTAATGCCAAACTAGCTTTGATAGGACTTTTTCTCACTAATTAAAGCCACATTTCAGCCGGGCTCGGGGTAAGGTGAGTATACAGGAGCACAGGGTGGAATATTGAACATTTCTGGTCAGCAGTTCTTCCCTTAAAAAACTGCCCATTAAATCAGGCTTAGTGGTGCCCTCATCTAAAAGGCTTTCGTTTGGTTTGGAAAAGGTAAAGCTCGTTTATCTGCGCGCTGTAGTCGATAACGGGCCGAACGGGAA
The DNA here is from genome assembly GCF_964197995.2 of Scardinius erythrophthalmus. Lineage (NCBI taxonomy): Eukaryota > Metazoa > Chordata > Actinopteri > Cypriniformes > Leuciscidae > Scardinius > Scardinius erythrophthalmus. The sequence goes on from NC_138238.1 coordinate 5,023,853, forward strand.
CGGGTAGGGACATTATTGTAGCTCATCTGTCAGAGATTCTGTTGGATTAATAATGGATGCGGTGTTTAAGTAGGCATGTCCATTAGGAAAGAGACATCATTTATTTATTCAGATTGGGTGAAACCATCCAGCCTCTGAAACGGGGACGATTCCACATTTTCAGCTCAGTCGAACTAATAATGCAGCAAATGCACTGTGGACTAATGTTTTTAGAGCAATAATAATATTATCACTGGCTCTTGACAGATATTAAGTATTCCTGAATATTGTATGTTTGAAGCAACGGGTAATGGCTTCGCTTGGCCTGTCCTAACAGAAGCATTAGGCGGGTCAAGTCTATCATGCACTACGATGAACACTGCCACTTAAAAATAATAATGATATGCTAGTGTTGTGTTATTAATGAATTAAATTAATGAGGCATTGCTATTAAAAAAGTATAGTAGAGTATACTTGAGAACAAAATCAAGCACTTAGATTTTATTAATTAAAACTTGATTCTTTACACAACAATTTGACAGGATGCCTAACAGGATGGAAGTTACTGAGAGTGTACAACCATTTAAAATTCAACCGTTTCAAACCATCTATTTAAATGTAAATGCAATCACACTAATTTCTGGATTTGTATACAAACCAAATAACATCACAGAATATCACAGAATTCACCCAACTCATCGCTAATACTTACTGCAGTGTGCAGTTGTTTTCCCTCCAAAGTGATGTCACTTCCTGGATAATGATGTCACTATAAAGAGGCTTTTGTTATTTTACAAAATACTAAAAGGATGGAAAGTGGCATTGAAGACACAGGAAACTATACATTGATTATCAAAATAATATGTATTTCCATTAAACAAACAAACAAAAAAATCTAAATTATATTTAAAAAAAAAGAAAATCCTGGAATCTTTCATAATAAAAATAAAAAAATAAAAAAAGGATACCACTCAAATAATAATCAATAACCCAAATGATTTAAAAATCTAATATGTATTGCATTTATTGTGATATTAAACCTAATAATAATATTTAATATTTTAAAACTTAAAAATGTATCCCAGAAATGGCCTAGGCCATTCACGGCCCAAGAGACATTAGAAGAAAACAGTTTATCTTCATGCTTCAAGTAATAATTGTCTACACTTACCATGATTTATTTATACTGGCATTATTTTATTACATTTTCTTAAAAATTAATAATCTAAATGAAGATAAAAACAGCACTTGGGCAACATATCACATTGCTGATACTTATTGATATTCATTGTTTTTTTTGTGTGTGTGTGTGTGTGTGTGTGTGTGTGTGTGTGTGCGTGTGTGTGTTTTATATTTGTTTTTAGCATGTTTACATATGTATGCATTGTTATTGTGGCCCACTGACATTCCCAAATGGGAATTAAAACCAACTGCCCTCAGGACAAATGTTACTATTCATCCATGAATCTCAGGCCCTTTTATTACATGGGGGTCTGATATCTAAAATGAGCCAATTACAAAGTCGTCCCAGACTGTTAAACATGCAGACACTAAGCGTTTAGCTCCACTGAGTGTTTGCATGCTCTCTCATTGTTTCAAGTGAAGCAATCAAAATTCTGCATGATTTTTTTTTCTTTGTGTGGTCAAATCAATCTAAAGTACACATGTGTATCATTAAAGGAAAAAGGAGCACTAGCGTCCTTGTTCTGGATAAGTTCAGACAACTGTAAGCCATTGCTGTGATATTGTCCTGCTTTGTATGTGCGTTCATTATCAGTTAATGAGGTTCAGACGGAATTAAAAGAACGAATAATTTCTCACTTCACAGGTGTTATCGAAATGAATGATTTTACATCCGTCCTATTCAATATCTCACACATTTAGATAGGCCGCATGGAATGACTTGATGACGTTTTCTTTTTTGTGTTGACATTTCCTTTTGAAACAAGAAGTTGAAGTGAAGTTGCAGCCTTTCCACCACAGTCCCCCCTCCTTTCAATCGCTTCGGCTACATTATCCACTCGGTCAACTGTAGTAAACGCTACGCAATAAATATTGTTTAATTCGGCCATATACTGTATGTTTGAACTGTATATAAACGGATTCAGAAGAAGAGGAAGAGTGAATTATACAGGCTCGTCTACAAGCACAAGTCGATGTTTTAGAGGTAATGCATTTATGTATCGCTCTCTACAACGGAGCTGTCATTTATATGATTAGCCTTTGGCTTGACTACAGTACATTATCAAACAGCTATCTGTTGCCAATGTTACACAAACCATGATCAGACAGCTGCCTTCTAAAAATCAGCATCCTTAGAAACGCTCGGTGTTGAAACAATCAGTGTTGCCAACTATTTTCAATAAAACGTAGCTGAAGCTAAATGTTGCTAGATGACATAAAGCGCCAACTGTCTGCACTTTACATCTGTTTTTTCTCCTTATACAGCTCAAATACTGTATTTTAATCCAATATATAGCCAAATGTCAAATAAAGCTGTTCTCATTTATACACTTTCTGTTAGCCAATGGAAATAGTCTACAAAAAGAAAGAGACTGACTACCGGTACTTGAGTCCAAAAGTTGCTAGATTTGTCGCTAGTCACTTTTTTTTTTTAAATCACTAAAGGGGTGTGAAAGGTTGCCAATCTAGCGACAAAGTTGCTAAGGTGGCAGCACTGCTAAAAAATAAAATGTCTCTGTGTCGTTTTGTATTGTGGACTCCACTGTTCTCATGGAATTAGAATGATTATTCAAACTATAGTTATCGTCCTTGGTGTGAACAGGCCTTTAAAGTCCAAAATGTCTAGTGCCGTACAGTTAATGTTCATTCCCAGACAGCAACATAGTGTCAGCCCAGATCCGGCCCACATCTGGCACGTGGATTCCACATGGCCCAGATGTGGGCCGGTCCTGGGCTGACACTATCTGTCTGGGTTGTAATAGTATTTAGATGTGTGATATTTCTTGCTTCTGACAACAATGCAATGCAAATGTACAGTATTGTATAACTAGTTGTGTTGCATGCTACAGTATAGACTATACATTCCCTTGTACACGCTTAGAAATTCCAAAAGTTTTTTTTTAGCAGTGATGCAAGAACCATTTTTGGTTCCCCAAAGAACCTTTTAGCAATCAGTTCTTTAAAGAACCAGTTTCTTCTTAGTGTGAGGAACATTTTAATAATCCAAATAATCTTTTTTTTTTCCACTATAAAGAATCTTTTGTGCAGTGGAAAGGTTCCATGGATGTTAAAGGTTCATCATGGAAGCATTAATGCCAATAAAGAAGTACTATTTTTAAGAGTTTACTTTAAGGAGTATACCAGACTTTATTTATTAAAACTACCAGATATGTACTAAAAACCACAAAAGTCCAATCATGATTTAATTTGGGTCTTTAATGGCCTCTTTTAATGTCCCTGCAGTTTTGCAGCTCTCAATCTATAAATTTCCCTTCAAATTTAAGCTTCGTATTGATGCATTATGTCGCTACCAGTCATATAAGTTTAACATTCACGTCTGTTCAGACTTTCTCGCACGCCGTACGGTCAGAAACAGGAAAGCCCCGTTATTAAAAGCAGCGGCGTCGTGATTCCCTCCACCTGGCTCTTTTAGGCCGAACCTGACTCGCAGCGTCCTGCGCTGTACTCTGTTAAAGTTGTCACGACTGGCCCGTGTGAGCGTGTAAGCTCTCATTCTCTTGTTAAAGGTCAAGCAGCCCCTTTCTAAACAGTAATTGTGTATGATAGGTTAAGCATGTAATATGCAGCGGCGCTGAAAGCAGCTTCTCACCCGTTCACGTACTGACCTGTTCCACTTCATAATGGTGATGTTGTAAAAGCGCAGACGCCTGCTGGGTCGAGCGGTTAGCTGTAAGAGCGGCAGGCTGAATGGTGAATGGCTTTTTCAGTGTGTTTTAAGCGGCGTTCAGACTGTCCAACATTGAGTTCTGCTCTAATGAGCTGACTGTCAGCGATCGGGGGCCAGAGCCGTTTCACTCTCATTCTCTCGTATTAATGAAGCTCTCAGGCCCCACTGTCAAAAGTTCCACCATGACGTTTGATCATTTGGCAAAAAATGCGAAATTTGAGCCAAACGGATACTGTGGAAGTTCCATTAAACTTTGTTCTGTCACCTCACTGAAAATACTTCAGAAATATGATATAAAAAACTGAAAGAGACTAGTCTTTCCTTTCCCTGTGTATGTTTGGATGGAAAAATGTGTGAAATGACTTTAGTGGGTATATGTGTTGAGATTTAAGCCCAAAGTATACTTTGGCTTGCGTGACGTAAAGAGGAGGTTCCGTGGATGTCCGCGGTGAACGTGACTTTACCAAGAAAATCATGTTCCTGGATCAACATCTTTGTTGGTCCTGAAACAATATTTAATCAACTAATCATATTTGAGGGACACGTTTACAGTTTATGTCAAGTTCAGGCTTACAACCAGGGTTATGTGCTTCTACATCAGTGTTATTCACCTATCCTCTCTGATTTTAGGGATAAGTTATGGGTAGGGTTTGGTTTAGAGGTAGGGATAGGGCTAGGACAAAGTCCTTTTAGGCAAGTCGTGCCACTCGGCCGCCATCTTGGCAATGCCTCCAGGCAGCTATTTCGGACTAACAAGACCAGGCTCCTATCTAAATGAATGGGCAGAGAGTCAGAACTGCACTTTCACTGGTCACCAGGACATAAAACTGTGTGTATAGAAACAGCAGTAAAATATAAAAATCGCTGAAAAAGTTTGATGACTTTGCCCCAAAATAAGGTTTAAAATGCCTTTTTTCCCACAGGTTATACTTTTACTACGCATGCGCAAGGGTTCATGACACCAACTTCATTTACATCTCTATCCAGAATGCCGGTCTTGCCAAATCGTCAAAACCTCAACTGTGCGCATGCGTCAGTGGAACCAATTGATAGGCTTAAATGTTTCCCGGCTTGACTGTTAAAAGCAGATGATTGGCTTTCCAGCGGGAGGGGCGGGACAACCGCCATCTTTGCCGTTACGGGTTTTCCTTATAAAGTTGTATTGAGGATTGAGGAAGTGGCATGTCTCTTATATAAATTATCTCTGGCTAGGACTAGATTTTCAGACAGGAATATTGTTCTAGGATCAAAAAATATGTTGACCCAGGAACATCTTACTTGGCAAAATCAGTGACCAGATGTCCACGTGGACCGTCGATGAGTACAACAGTGCATGTGAGAGTGACTTGAGCCCTTGGAAAAAATACCCGTTTTGCACTGTCTAGGTGACCTGTACAAATTACAAATCCCTGCTTCAGTCCATCTGAAACGAAAATAATCCACTCCTCAAAATGAATATCAAATATTATACTTCGAGTTAGTGATTTATTCAAAACTCTTACCCCGAGTAATAACCACTAATAAGACTGTTCAAGCTTATTGAACTCACTCACCTGTGTGCACAGTGCTGAATCTTTGATCAGACATGGCAACGCTCTTACAGCAGAAAAGAGAGATATCGTGGGGCTAATTTGAAGGTGCTATCTGGTGTAGGTATGTTAATGAGTCTTGGGGCACTTGGGTTTCTGTCTCTATGTGTATCGACTGCTGAGGAGAACCTGGCAGAACTAATCCCGCTGTCTGATCTCCCTCCTGCTCCATGCCACTCTGTTAATTACCGAGCTACTATTGACAAGCTCTCAGCTCAGTGCGCTGATCCATCAGCCGGCAGTACAGAGCGATTAGACGATCACTCCCAAAATTTATAACGCCATGAGAGAAGGGCTATTATTCACTTAAGAGAGGAATGACAATGCGTCCTTCTCAAACCTGGATCACTTTTAGAGAGGGTGGGAAATTAGCCGTCTCCTTTTCTCTGTGGAAAGCGAAACCCTTCGGTGGGTTTCGAAGATTTTAGAAGAATTGCACTGGAATTAAATGTAAATACTGTTAAAATAATCTGTTTGAGATATTAAGTAAACATGCAATCAAAATGACCCTACTTCAACAGTAGAAGTCTTTGTAATCTTTCATTAAAATAGGGGTTCTGCTTTCACGAAACACTGTTAGCAATTAACAATTATGATTCTGATTAAATTATTATTTCCATTGATGTATGGTTTGGTAGGATATAGGAAAATATTTGGCCGAGATGCAACTTTTGAAAATCTGGAATCTGAGGGTGCAAAAAAATGGAAACATTGAGAAAATCATCTTTAAAGTTGTCCATTTATGTTCACGATTGTGCTGCATTCGATCACAAAAAAAAAAATGTTTTATATATTTATAGTAGGACATTTACAAAATATCTTCATGGAACATGATCTTTACTTAATATCCTAATGATTTTTGGCATAAAAGAAAAATCGATAATTTTGACAAACAAACAAATAAATGTCTATTTAACTGATTAAAAACAACTAATTTTCCTTGCTCAGCATTATCAAATGGTTCATTGCATTTTAGAATTCACATTAAGCATAGCGCACAACCCTCTGAACAAAAAGTATGACTCATTTTTAGGTCCCAACCCTCTAGCTTCAGCATTAAATGACTTGTTCCACCTTAAAACAAATTTGCTTTTCAACTGACGTCATCTAGGTAACATAAGCTATTAGATAATGTCATACTGTACTAGGTTTTTTAGCAAACTCACAATCAAGTCTGGCTCCATATTGGAATGGAATGAGCTAATAGGTCCCTAATGGTAATTCTTTGTATTTTACTCAGAAACAGAAGTGAATTAGGTTGTAAATGGTGGGTTGCACATTCATGTGCTGTAGGACTTCAGGACTCGTCCCGGCCCTTTATATTCCATGTTCTTTAATGGGACGGGGTCAATTCTACTTTACCCACATAAGCGCACCTGCCCTACCGCCTCACTGCCCCTCTTTCCTTAGCCTGGGGGCAAAATCAGCCTCCTTATTAAGATGGTAATGCCTGTGAACTGTAGGGAGGAGGGGAAGGGCATCTTTTGCTCAGTCAGTCAAGCTCATCGTGTGTAACACGCCTGAATCCACCAATTCAGTCCAATCTTTACGAACACCAACCTCAGCAACAGCCGACAGCCACGCAGACAGACGTGAGCCGCTAGCTGGAATTTACATGCAAATAAAGTCCAAACGGTTGAGCGTCTACATGTGCTTATTTATTGCAGGGCTTCCCGATGTCTCGGCTAATATGATGTGACACCAAAAATAATACTCAATTCGATTTACAATTCATGTAATAATGTTTAATTTTACTCTTCATTTAACATGATTTCCCACCCAGTGATTACAAGACTGGGTAGTATTAATTTGAGCAAGATGTACGACGATGTGATGATCTGTTTGGAAAAAATGAATTCTGATCACATTCGTAAGCACGAAACAGTAGCTTAATCATCTTTTGACAATGTTCATTTACGCTGTGTGATATTCATCTATCTGGATTCAGAAATAAATGACACTGTTGCTGTACAGAGATGTCTTATTGGTCTTATGAAGGTTGTTTCTTGTAGCTCCACAGACAGTGAGACACTGAACATACAACACCATATTAATGATATATTAACCATTAGGGTGGGATGTCTGAGTACCTCTCACAAACACTGAGTTATGTTAGGTTATAACTGCCATGACTCGAGTTATTTCTGCTATATAAAACTTTATGGATGTAAATATGGAAACACTGAGGCGTGTGTCTCGTCCCTGTGTGGTGTGACAACAGCAGTGTCGCCAACAAAACAAAGAGCAAGTTAAAACAAACACAGTCCCACTACATGTCTGAAAGTGCGTCAAATGCATCAAATCTGGATTTTACAAAGTAAATTTTCTATGATCTATGAACTGACTCGAATCCATACTATTACTCCAACACAATAAGGAAAAGATAACAGCACATCCCTCCAACTAAATTTGATTTCTGTATGAATTTCCTTCTTCTGCTGAACTCAAAGATATTTTGAAGAATGTCGGTAACCAAACAGTTGATGGACGCCATTGACTTTTATAGTATTAGACCATACTATGGAAGTCAATTGGATACATCAATTTGGTTACCAACATTCTTCAAAATATCTTCTTTTGTTTAGCAGAAGAAAGAAACTCATACAGGTTTGGAGTTTTGGGAATTTTCATTACTATCCCTTTAATTGTATCTATAGAGCTTCGGTACAGAGTGAAGTCACACAAAACCTGCCAAAACATGCCTGGATCATATTTCATACTAAAATCAAAACAAAGAAATTCTGTTTTGCATATAAAGAGAACAAAGGCTATTTAGAAAAAAAAAATCACTATTTTTTAACTAACTATGTTAAAACTAAAACTAGTAGTAGTAAACATGTAGTAAAACTAACTACATGTCAACTAGCAGTCATTAGTAGACTGTCTCCTTAATGCTAAAACATTCTATAACTTTGCAACTACATGTCAACTACAAATAAAAATAAAAACTCTTAAATGTTCTTTACTGTCATGAGAATGTCACCATGCAAAAAAAAAAAAAAAAAAAAAGACTATGAAAACGTAATTAAATACAGATTTAAAAAAAAAAGATTTTTACACAATATGTACAATATAAATGAATATATTTAATTAAAATAGACTGAATCATGACTTATTATGGGGTTATGTATACATGTGCGATAAATCATTTAATTAAACTATTATTAAATACATTTATAATGTTGTAAGTGTGAGTCATATATTTTATAGGTGTAATGTATCCTGGGCATGATTTCATGTGTTAAAAATATCCCGAATATAATGCATCACGCTGATTACATGTGCTTTCTTGCAGATTCGTTCACACATGGCACACATTAAAAGCATATCAGACGCGTCGGGTTCTCGTCATTCACATTGATGGCATGTGAGATCATTGAGCTTATCATCTGCTTATCATTGTGATGATTGTGCGATGATGTTTCAGACAGACAGCCGTGCAGCATGGGAAAACCAGAGCTCTTTTTTCAAGCCCTGAAGTCTCACACACTCAGGCGGGCTGGTTTGCTTCTAATTTCAGGGTGTTGTCAGTAAGAGCGCTGGCCTTGCACTGAAAAAGCCCGGGGATTGAATTACTCTCCCCTTCTCTCGCCGTGACCTCGTCAGAGGGGGGTTAGAGAAAGAGAGGCAAAACGGGCCCCTGCCTCGCCACTTCAGGCCCCCCGCTTCTTACAATACCCCGCGGGCTCTCCCAGCGTCCAGCTTTCCTCGGCTCTCCCTCCGCCATTTACACCCACTCCTGCTTAAATGACCCCGCACCGGCCCGACAGAAGGCCTGTCCCCATTAGTGCTGATTGCTGACCTGATTTTGTTTCCCTGGTGTCCCCATAGTCAGAATTTCAGCATTTGTGATCTTGTGACTTTGTTTTGAGAGAGTTTTTTTTTTTTCTTCCTGCTCGAGTCTTCCTCACAGGCTTTGTGTTTCTCGACATTAGCAATTCCACAATACAAACAACAAAAGGATGAAAGCGGGACGAGAAAGAATGAGAGAACATAGCTGCAGTAAAGAGAAGGAAAAAAACATGAGGGTAGCTGCGCGCAATTTCAGAGACCCGCGAAAAGCGTGTTACTCCAAATTAATTACAGCAGTTTCTCAACAATTTATCTCGCCGTCTCAGCTCCCTCCAACATGACTGTTGTTTTTCCTTCAATACCTCACGGAGTTCCACCTTCTCCCGTAAAAAATTCAGAAGCCCCGTTAGTCCCGTCTGGAGTCAAGGTCAGAATGCGCGCATGTTGATGACAGACAAATCTCTTTCATTTTTCATGAGTTGCTTAAAGGCATAGAGCTTTTCCTGCCAAAGCAGGGCCTGCGTAATGCGCGATCATTTTCCCCCCACCTCGCTCATTATGTCAAACCGCACACGCAACACAAAGACACATATTTGCTTTGAATTGATGTTTTCGGATTCGCGGGGTACGCAGCGCTCGCTAACCACCAGAGCAAGGACGCATAAACACATCCAGGCAGTCGGCGAAGGGTAATGATGTCTAGAACTGAGGTAATTTGTGGCCCAACAAAGTGTCAACCGCCGCACAGTTCATCATTTCATACACCCTCCACACGCATGGGCTAGTACAGTTCGCAGAATTTGACAGCTCAGATATTAGCCCAAAAATTGCTTCAAGACCTTAAACGTGAGATATTAAACCACAGATCGGGGAGGTGCGCGAGCGCGATTCATCTTGCCGTTCCGACGTCCCGCCGAACTGTAGCTGTCAGATGTGACTTACTGTCTTGATTATGTGTGGAATAAACCAAACTGATCAAGACTAACGCTGTGAACAAATGACTCGAAAGTCGAGTGAGATGTTTTGCGAGGGCACGGGGAGACTTTTCCATCTCCGTTTGATCAAATTCCGGGTGTTTACTCCGAATTGTCACATGAAATAAATTTTATCATCAGGAATTCCCAGGACGCGCTGCGGAGCAGCTGAATTTGATTGCGCATTTCCATACAATATATTCATAATATCAAGTGCCGTTTTGTAGTTATTACATATAATGAAACCGGAGATGTACACCTGTCAGTCATTAGATCGCGGAACGTTCCGGATGCGAAGTGCCGTCTCAGAGGGTGAAATTACTCTCGGAGAGGGCCGTTCTCATTTTGGAAATCTGCTTCATGAGTCTGATGTTTGGCAGCTTCCATTTCAGCCCACGCTGGCAATGAAAAAGCATTATCCTCCCCTGAAACGCCCAGGAGGCTTTCACAATCATCTGCAAACTGAGAGTTATTCTTATTTGCCTCCAACCTGTCAGGGGCCTCCGTTATTAATGTTCATATGTCATCAATAACCTGACATTACAGCATTTTAGCGGGAAATAGCATTTTAATTGTTTCCTTTCATGCAGGTTGGCACTGTAAGTGGTGATTGACCTCAAATATTGTGATGGAACACTTCATTTTACCTTGCGTTTGACGGACCATTATTTACAGGTGAAGTTTCTACTCTGCTGCTGTCACTAAACAGAACTAAAAAAAAAATAATAATAATAATTAGTGTTTGCAAACAAGTTTCCCGAACGCTCATCTTGTCTGCCATTGGTTGGAAAAACAGAGTCCCGTCCCAACCATCAATAAGGACCTGAAATGAGTGAATCAAAGTGATAGTCTGTTTTCATAATTTCATAGTTTTCACAAATTATGTTTTAAGGTACATTAAATGACATATTGTTTGATATTTTCCTTTTTTTTTTTATACATTTGACTAAAAAGTAATATAAAAAAAAAAAAAAAATCGATTATTAAAAACTGTTTATTTAGAATTATTAGCTCCAATTCAAATACTGTATATAACCAGGTTATTTGAATTGGAACTTATAATTCTACAAATACATTTTAAATAGTAAACAAATAATTGCATTAATATTAATAATATTAATAACAATAATAATAAATAAATACATACATAAATAATAAAAAATACAAATATATATAAGCTTTTTAACAATAGTTTTTTAGTTGTAATCTTAATAAATTGGCTATATATGTATATAAAAAAGCCAGACTGGCACTCTAAACGGCTCTGTGTTTGTTAAGTCGGTTTCATCTGTTGTTTGTCGCGGGGCACACAAATGCGAATAAAAAAGCCACAACACCAAAAGACATTTTGGCACCAAAGGCCCTCTGACATGCAACCTTGCGGTATATCATCAACTTTTCTCTTCACCTGCTGTCTGCCTGATACCTTCGTCTTGAGGACAACAACCGTGGCAAATATTTTACATATCGCCTGTCTTTGATGCTTGAAAGGTGTGTGATTTCACAACACGGGTGATGTGTCTCTGCTTTTTACGCTCCCCGCCTATGCTGCGGGACGTCCCGCCACGTGCTTTCATGTGTAGCTCGCATGCTCGAATCAAACAGGCCTCTGCGGTGGGGTCGTGTGTTTGTGAGTGCGAGAGAGAACAACAGCTTCCCATGTTCCTGTCACCATCCTGCTGTATCCGTCTCTCATGTGCCATCTGGATGGATGTTGTGGAGTTAAGACGATGGAGCAGCGAAACACTCCTCTTTCACTTTCTTTCTCGCTTTCTAACTACCCGCTGTCAGTCTGCATTCTAGGACGAGCGTGTGAACGTGTCTGGCAGCGATGGTGGTAAAGAGAAACTCACAATGAAGACTAATTAATAAGTAGATTTTTACATTTTTTAAAATAACAAAAATTAGAGTGGTGCTTAACCATGAATAAGTGTCCACCACGATGCTATGCAGTTACTTTGGTGTTCTGGGTGGTTGTTAGGTGCTTGCTTACTATCCCAAGTCAAAAGAGTCCATCTCATGGTCTCTATAACAAAGCTCAACAATTAGCCATTACAATTTTCACATTAATTGATACAATTATACATACGGAAAATTGAGCATTTACACACGCGCGCACACACACACACACACACACACACGTTATGGGGACTTTCCATAGACATGTTTTTTATACTGTACAAACTGTATATTCTATTCCCTAACACTAAACCTACCCATCACAGTAAACTTTCTGCATTTTTACATTTTGATTACACTATTTCGATGGTCCACCACTCTAGATGGTGCAGGCTGACATGTCTTTAACTCATTTGTAGCAACCACATCATTATCTACATAGCAAAGCTGATTGGTTGCTGTAGCATCAGGGGCCAATGAGCTGCGGCTCAAAATTCAAACAAATCCCGGTAGTGTTGCTGTTAGCAGTATGCAGCGCACTTTCAGAAACCCTCCACGTTCCCCAGCTCCACCTGTATAGATCTGCTACGGGGGATAAATCATGTATGTACATGTACAGCAACATAGCAGATCTATTCCACCAAGACCAAATACATTAACATTGCCATATCCATTACCATGCCAATCTCTATTACCATACCAATTTCCTGAGAGCTGTCATGACAGAACTATCATTAGTAGGTTGTTTAGTAAAATAAGCAAGCCATGTTGTGCCTCCATCTTGAAAATACATTAGCCAAAGAGGGACATACCTGGAAATTCAAGCTTCGTCTTTCGCGCTTTTACACTCAGTGGCACCGTGACGAATGCGAGGGGGAGATTACTCGCGACTGCCAGCAGATTTGAAAGCCTGTTGAAGATGGAGGATCATGCCTATTCTCCAGGACATGTAACAGAGTCGCCAAGGAAGCAAAATAGAGAATTAAAACGACAACGCGACAGGCAAATCAACAAGACCAAAGTCAATATTGGAGTGGATTATCCAAGATGGAAAAAGCTCATGAGGAGCGAGGATTTTAAAAGGGAGCCGAAGTTGCCTGCTTTCTTCTCGACAGGTAATTCAGCCTATTTGTGTAACTTCGAAGTTTTATAGTTGCTTGACTAACTATAGCATGGTTGTGAATAATGCTATAATAATACGGCCACCATAGGAGTTAAAACGCCCTCGGAATGGGAGGGGCTAGAAAGTAATATTCAGTTGATAGTCATATAGAATTTCACCGCTAGATGGGAGAAAATCTTACAGTGTAGCTTTAATACTTAACTCTATTAAATAAGCCTGAGAATGAGCGACGGTAATAGTGATGCTTGCCATATATATCAAACTTCACTAATTATGCAGCATATAGTCTCTCACAAACATACTCAGATAATGATTTCCTTCCCCTCTCCTTCCCAACACTCAAAAAAAAAAAAAAAAAAGGAATAACTTAATAATTTCTGAATGTTTAAATAGTTTAATTGACTTAATCCTCTGTATTTGGGCAACATTATTAAACGCGAGAGGCAGAAATACACAGGCAGACTGTTATTGACAGAAAGTCCCTGTGCAGCTTTTCAGGTGAATCGATCGCATGTCTCTCAGGCAAGTTTGAATCATACTAAACCTTTGACTGACAAAACTTCTCCCCATTGAAATGCAGTTGAAAACTACCCTCTATTGATTCCCATCTTGATGAATGGAGAAAAATGGGAGGAAAGCAAATCTCTCCCTTTCTCTCGCTCGCTCTCACTCTCTATCATCACGTTCTACACTTAACCCACTCAAACTGAGCTCCTCAATCGCACTTGAAAACAATGAATGGAGAAATGCTGCAATGTTGTGGTAGAGCTTCTGGCTGCTTGAATTTCATCCACAGTTCCACAATTGAGCGCTCATTGAAACTGATTATCATTTCATTGATTACCTGACATCAGTAAGCATGCACAAATAAGACATCAACCGTACAGAAATTAGACATGCCCACACAACATTCTTGTTACGCAATACTGTTACTGCAAGTTGCTTATAGCAGATTGTTAAAGTGTTATAAAGTGATTTAATAAGTTGATATTTATGTCTGGAATGCTTTCGGGTAGTTGACATCCAACAACGAAAATTATTTAAACATCATTTTGCCAATTCCTTCCAAAATTATGCTTGAAGTTTTAATATTAAGATAATCAATTCATATTATTTATAATAAATAATACCTAAAATATATACATATATACTCCCGCTCAGACGTTTTGACGTCTCTTCTGCTCACAAAGGCTGCATTTATTTGATCAAAAATACAGTAAAAACGTTATTTTTAAAGTTGAATTTTGACCAGCCATTACTCCAGTCTTCAGTGTCACATGAACTTTTAGAAATCACAGGAATACATTTTTTCCTAAAATCTTGAGGTTCCTAAAACAGTTAATGTGTGTTTAATGTTAATAATATCCTAAGAAATGGTTCAGTGTAATTTCATGTTGTCTGCAAGAGAGACTGACATTTCACCTGACATGCATTTGCCCGCCTGCATGAATCTATTAATGCATTTGTGGCCCATCTAACTGCTACGCATTGGTTTAAACTGTAGTATTCTGTGTAAGCAATGGAAGCCACTCACTCTCAGTCTCCACAGAGAGAGAGAGAGAGAGAGAGCCGGGGGGGATCTGAACCCCTGCTGCTCAGGTCCTTCAGAGAGGCCTCGGGGGCCGTGTTTCAGTCCAGCCCGGGGGCCCCGAGTCCCAGCCACGCCTGTAGGGCACTGGGTTTGTTTGTGGTGGAAGAGGAGAGGAGAGTGTGACAGCATTTCTCCATTTCTACAGATGTGCTCTGATGCTCTTACATAATGAGAAGAGGCAGAGGAGAGAGCTGGCACTGGCTTTTTCCTCAAGGCATGAAACTATGCTTCAAGGATGCTTGTAAATAAAATGATAATTGCATTGAAACTTTTGCTTTCATTTGCTTTTTTGAGAGTAACTTTTTATTGCTATTATTTTAATAACTATTTGAATTACGAATATTGCATCAGTCTTTGCACATTATTTCATGTTTTTATAAAAGGCAAGATAAGTAAGTATATATTTGAGTAGTATAATGCAAAATGCACCATGAAGTATGTGAGTTTCTCATGCTGTAATGTCATCAAATGGAGTCACTCTCAACACCCTGAGGTTCGCCCGGGGCCAAAAACACTACCGCACGAACACACACACACACACACACACACACACACACACACACACACACACACACACACACACACACACACCTACCTCATGGTCAAGGTCACACTAGAGACCAGCCGTGTGTTACCTAGGACCAGAAAATTTATGTCACACAAGTCGGGACAGAGATTTCAAAACAAGTGATGTCATCAGTGTGCGCTAGAATTCCACACGCAGCCACAGACATCCATCTATATGTGTAAAAAACAAACATTAACGTCATTAATATTTTCAGTCATTAACAGCCCTGCCTCTATATGACAGGCAGACGAAGGATAAAGTAAAAATGTGTGACGCCAAGCAAAAAAGAGAAGAAAGTTAATACATTTTGGTAAAAAATTACGAAGACAAAAATAGTTTTGTTCATAATTTGTTTTGAATAACATGCCATGAATTGTTCACAATAAGACCAGAACATGCATTACAGTCCCCCTGTGGTGAAAATCAAGTTTTTAATGTTGTTTAAATGTCTATGTGGTGTTTTTAATATGCTTTAAGACAAACCATGTGTAAATTCATAAGTCAACACCATTGCTGAGTATTTTCTCTTTAAAAACGGCAGTGAACCAAAGACAGTCTCAAAAACACGCTTTGAAATCTCTGGTGTTTCCGACGTCACAAACTACCTTGTGACCAATCAGGTCAATGTGTGATCGTCAACGAGTGGATCTCTGAGCTGCTGTGAGTGAGTGGAGGCGGGGCTCATTTGCATATTAATAGAACCACAAATACTAAATGAGGCAAAAGTGTAGAGTTACATTCAAGCTATTTTAAGGGATGAATAATTTTTTTCAAGGAAAATATTTTTTAAATGTGTCATTTTGGTGATCAAAGATAATATTCTAAGATTTAGAAAATTTGATTTGATTTTGTTTTAAGGGATAAATTATTGACTACAGGGGGACTTTACGAAAGCAAAATGGGTCAATTTAGACGTCATGTTGACTTTAATAATAAAAATATATAGGGGAGGCAACCAAATCATCTGCACGACACATGAGATGGGGTGTGTAATAAAATAATTACGGCCTCTACGATGGTAATGGTCCATGCGTTGAGTCAGCAAAATTTCAAGCCTTTTTAATCAACCCCGAACAAACGTTGTAAACTGCCTACACGCCACTGTCAATGTTTATTAAATCCCCAGTCACTGAATTTTAAATATTCCCACAAATTGAAGCAGTTGTTGAAAAACTAATATTTCAGTCACTCCGAGAAACATTAATATATTGGTTGCCACATGCCCTTTGCATTCACAAGAGCAATTACAGACCCCGGCGTAGGCAGGAGAGTAATGAGACAGAATAAATATTTTCTCTTTCTTCTTCAGCCACCCGTGTAAGCGGAGCGCAGAGAGAGGGCCGCCGCGGATGACAGACGTCTGAAGCGAACACCCGGGAAATATATATCAAAGTCAGACTCATAATTTATGTAATGACATTTGCTTGGCCACTGATAAGCTGCCTTATCAACCTCGGTAATAAAGGAGACCTAACCCCCAAGTTTATCATTCATTTATCAGCAGTCGTTTTGAATAATATCACAGGATTGTAATGTAATCATTATGCGGCGTGGAGAGCGCGGACTGAGGGGGTGTCACGGACTGTCATAGTTCACGCCTCTTAATTTGCCTCCGCTCTCCGACGCCTGGGACAAATTGAGTCAACAGTACAAAAAGAAAAAAAGAAAAAAGACGCACACAAATAAAAAGGCGTATCAGAGGACCGGATCTCGAGGGCCGATAGACAGCGGAGGATGTCGTAGGAAATGTTAAATACAAACTGGAGGCCACTGAGGTTGCAGCCAATCAGATGCTACAGAAATGGAGGGACAATTAATATCAAGAGCCAATTAAAAGCTGAGAGGAGTGGGGGAGTTACAGAGCTTTTGATGATATAAGGACTATCCAAATCTATATCCAAAGTGAGTTACACATTTGTTTTCTTTCTTTCTTCTATAAAATGAAAATAATAATAATGTAACAAACGATAGGCTAGATGCTACAGATATGGAGGGAAAATGATCAGAGACGATAATTTAAAAGCTGAGAAGAGGGAGGGGCCAATTATTAAAGAAAGTGTCTGCTGAACGAATAAATAAAACAAAACAAATAAATCATTGGACAATCAGATGCTACCAAAACGAATGTGAGGAGCCAATTAGACGCTGAGAGGACTGTGAGGGAGGGCCATATCAGTATTTTACAGTGAGACATTGAATCTGCTCAAAAAAAAAATAGATAACAATTCTCATTGAGACAAAACAAATAAACAAACAATCCTCAAAAGCAGAATTTTGTCTTCTTGTCATATCAAAAGCCCATGAAACCTATTAAGACTCCATAAAGTGAGGCTGACATGTTTTTCAAACTTTTCCACCTACAGATCAGATGACACACGAAATAATGGAGAGCGCAGGCAATATGATTGTTACACAGCACTTATCCATTTTCCCAGATATGATGGATTTTGTGCATCTGAAGTGAGAGGAATGAAAGAATATGAGAAATTATGGCGGCTCCAGGAACGCAGCGACGGTAAATGTAATTTGATCGACACAAATTACGGCTGGCATGTCGGGGAGTTTCATCTAGTCCTCCAGTAATATTCCTGTCAGAAATCTCATATATCCTTTCCCATAAAACACTGTGTTTATTTATTCTCTCTCACTTGCACACGTACACACGCTCGCTCTGTCTCTCATTCTCTCAAATTGCAGGATATTACATTTGTTTTGCTGCCGTTGGAGGGATAAACCGTGTCTTGAAGTGTGTAGTCGCATGTCACGGATACAATAAGGCACTAGTCAAAAGTGCTGATGAAAAGAGCGCATCGCATTTTCCCTTTAACTCCCTTTAGAATGAACATAATCACATATCTACATATAGTAAAGCGCAGATTTATCATCTTCTAGTGTTCTTTTAAAAAACACAGCCTTAAGAATAAAAACATGAATATTTTGCAAACTTCAAGGAGACATTTACTCAGGATGCATTCCTGCATTCGCAGGTGATATGGTTTAAAAAGTTTAGCTTTTTATTGTTAAAACACTCATGGCGCAGGTTGCTGAGAAAACAGCTCAACAAAATCAGTTTTTTGTATATAGCCTGTTCAGATAGAAAACATTTTTTTCTTTTTCTTTTTTTTTTTTCCTGCCATTGACATAATTTTCTGGCTTTCAGTGTTTCCACTGTTAAACGGTAGGTGGCGCTATTCTGCGAAAGAGTAGAGAAGCTCCAGATCAAAACACAGACAAAAAAGGAACAGAAACAAGCGATAAAAGCATCGCTTATGCACCTTCTTTGGAAAAAAATGTGATTTTCAAAAGATAGGCTATGAACACAATATTATGGGTAGCATTATATTTTTGTGAAAATGACCAAAAACGCTGGCGGGGAAAGAGTTAAAAAGGCCGTAACCAGGCCTACATTTCAAGCATCAAATGATTTGTCAGCATAGCATTTGTAAGCATAACTACTCTTATACTGTTAGCAGCAAAAATAGCAACAAATAGCATTTTGCTTTCGCTAATAGTGTAAATTGAAGAAATGTTTATACTAAAAGTTAAAAAAATGTAAGCAGAAGTGGGTGGAGTAAAAAAAAAAAAAGCCTTTGCCAACAAGGTTAATTGCACTCAGTGTAAACGGACACTTCCCTTATTATATGAGAAAAAATCTTCAAAATTCATAATCAGTGAAACCTTTTAATTCTTAATTCTTTTTTTGGGAGTAAAATCAGCAGTAAACATTCATTGTCAGTCTGTTCTTACTGAAACCTGGGGAGGTCGTATCACAGGAGGGCATCCTAAACATCTGGAGCCACGGAGGAAGTCGAGCTCTGTAAGTCTGTCAGCGCTTTAACCAAACACACAAGAGGAAAACCCAACGAGAATAACAAACCAACCCGTCTTACAAAACCACACCGAACACAATAAAATACCTCGCACAATAAACGGAAGGGCGACTGGAATACACAATAAGATGGAATCATCAATTGAGCATAAAGAAAAAAAAAAAAAACAATAGGATCTGGAAGCTTTGCACATAAAGTCCAGGAACACCACTAATTTTACACCTCAGTGTCCTTAAGGACATTTCCTGTTGTTTCCGATGCTTCTCGGTCTGTCAGACAGCCAGAATCATGGGAAGAGCGGCGAGTGGCACTGGGGCCACATTGGAGAATTTCACGCCGATCCACCAACAAACGGTGAGATAGTGTAAGGGAAGAAACAAATCTCAATTTCAGCAGGCTGCAGTGACTGCAGAAGAGCAGGGTGTGTGAGAACGTGTTCTTATTACCCCAGTAGAGGGGGCTCCTCGCTCTAAATCAATAATAATGACGGTGATTAATGAAGGGAGATTCTCAGGCTGTGGAAGTCTGTCTCCGTCCCCTACGGAAGATTCAGGCTCCGATCGGATCCTCCAAAGTGCTAAACCACCAAATCCTCTTGCAACGGCTTGTCAATTCAACAGGGACGCCAGCTTCATCTTACACCCTCCAACAGACACTCATAAACACACAGAGACAAACTCACACACTTATTGGGCTATGAAAACACACTTTCTCTTTTCATCACTGGGATTTTTTTTTTTTAAGTATTCAGAATCCGCTTTCCAAAAAAACGCTATCACCAATTATCACATGGCTCAATCATAAATTTTCCTTCATATTTTTCCGCTCTTCCTCAGTCTAATAGGAAAGAAAACCCTTGTGTTGCCAAGAATGTTATACATTTCCATGCTTTTCACATGAATAAATCAGATCTGGTTTTATTACTGTATGCTTTAATGATATTTATATAATCTCTCTTTACCGTGGCCTGTAAATAGGACGGTAGCCCAAGGGTGAGTCTTCGCAGAGGGCCGTGTTACAAGATGAACATCACAATGGGATTCATCTTCAATTGTCCTCTTGAGCCCTAATATTGGAATATGCAAATACATCATGCAAAAGATTAAATATCATTTGCAATGCTTTAATTTTCATATTTTATGATGTAATGGCTTTAGGACTGAATTTAAGAGATTTATGTACACATCTTGTTGTGGTGGTCCCAAATTCACATTTTTGAAAAATGTCACAAAACTTAATGTATTAATATAAATAAATAAATAAATAATAACAATAGTTATTACTATAAATACTAATAATACATAATTTAATAAATATTTGTATATGTGTATACATTTAAGACACTTTAATATGAATGAATGTCAAACCAAGTGGCATTTAATAGGACAAGCATACATAAAAAATAAATAAAAATTATATATATATATATATATATATATATATATATATAGTATATAAAATTATATATAATATTATAATAGTAATATATATTTATATATAAGAACAAATGTGTCGAGTTTTAAATATGCAAACATTTAAAACCTTATTTCCCCCAAATGTTTTGCTAAAAAATTGTGCTTGTCCTGCCTTGAATGCCATGTGGTTCAATATTTATTTATATTATATCATATTATTAAGTAAAAAAAAAAATTAGGGTCACTTTAATCTTTACTTTACTGGGATTACTGTAAAATAAAATAGCATATTTAAAGAAAACAACAATGATTTTATACACACACACACACACACAAAATAACTTCATGATTCTCACTTTGTCTTGGTTTTGGGCAATTTGCATGTAACGGAGAGGGTTTGTGTGCCCATATGGCCATGTGATCATCAGATACGTCAAAGACGACACATGGGAATTTTGACCTGAGCTGCTCCTTTATACTCAGCATGATCATTCATTACATACAGCCTGTCTGAATTAGCATCAGCTGAAAAAACTAAATTCACACATGTACAGACTATCTCATAGAGTATTTACTTCCCTTTATAAAGGATACCACACCCAAAAATGTCAATTATGTCATCATTTACTCACCATGTTATTCCAAACTGGCATGAACTTCTTTTTTTCTGTTGAACACAAAAGAAGATATTTATAAAAAACATTAAAAAAAACAGTACAACCAGTACAGTGTGTGTACTACAAACATCTATATAGAGAATTTAGGTTGAACTGTGCGATACGGCTACATACACAAGGTCAATGTAGCCTGAATAACAAGTGCATCACAAAACTAGTGAATCGATGTGCTTGTCAAAACAGATATGCATTAAACATGAAAAAAGCCTTACAGAAGCAAACAGACCACTGTTAAAACCAGGGATATATACATTCCTCATAGGTAAAGGAATGCAAATGAGAGGACGGTGCGTAGGCCTTCAGAAATGCCAGCGATAAAGGGTAAAATGTCACTTCGATTTAAAGAGAGGACAGTTAGCAGTTCATTAAAGGGAGGGCCATATTGCGCTACGAAGGCCTGCTGGCAACCTCCCCGATCTGGGCCACTCACAGCCCGTCCAGATGGCATGAGAATCCGTGCGGAGTTTAAAAAGATCTTAGAGAGGGTGGCAGCGTGCTTCCCCTGCCCGGCACTGACATGGTGCAGCTTGCCAGAGCCTAGACTTTCTCTCTCTCTCTCTCTCTCTCTCTCTGCAAAGTGTCATCGCCTGAGTGGGAATATGCTCGTACTAAAGAGCTGTTGGAAATGCTGATTTATGAGCACTGAAATGTATTCCGCTAGTTAGTATGGAGATCAGTGCTGAAGACGATTAGTACAGACATTGTCTCTGCTAGGAAAGCAAATATCACTGTATCACTGGAGGAAGTCCACATTCAATCTGTGCTGCCAACTGCTATTTAATGAAATATGCCACATAAACAGCCGTTGTTTATCGTAATGCAATAAGAAGAGTTTTTCAGCCCAGTGTTGGGCAGTAACTAAATAAGAGTAGAGATGGTGCTAACTACATTTTTCAGTAGCTCAGCTACAGTATGTTCAAAACTGCGTATCTTACTCAGTCAAGCTATACTTTATCAGCATTGCTGGTTTTTGTTGGAAGGGGCATTAAAAACAGTATCAGCTATTTAGCATTAAAAATTTTAATTCATTTTAGACAGTTCATATAATTGAAACAGTTCAAACACATAAAACAATATTTTTAGCACTGCATGATATATTACTATGATATATTATTATTTAGTAACATATGTTTATATAACTAAAACACATACAAAATAAATTGTTATATAATAAATTTGTATTATTCATATCATAAATTATATTAATTATTAAAAATTATCTAAAGGTTATATCATTTAGTATATATATATATATATATATATATATATATATATATATATATATATATATATATATATATATATATATATATATATATATATAGCTTGTAACTTGGCAAACTACTTAGTAACTTCTGCAACACTGACCTATTTGTTTTATATGGAGAACATTGACTATAAGCGAATATTTCATTTAATCTAAGCATCTATGATTTTGAAGCTTTGAGGAGTACAGCATACTTACTGTACATTAGCTTTAAATCTATGCAGGAAAGATTTCCGGAAGGTTTCCATCTCTCTCTCTTCTGCAGCGCTCCTGAGGGTCCTGGACTCCAGTACTGGAAGGCCACATTTATTCAGGTGAGTTCTAGGGTCAAGAATAAAAACAGTGAAAAAAAATAAAAAAAATAGCAAAAACACAACCCACACACCCACACACACTAGTTGCATTTTGCATTTTACTTAATAGTGGGGTTTGTAAAGGCAAGCAAACCTACTACACTAATACACATAGGGTAAAACAAATGAGTCAAAAAGCATCTGTGCCATGTACCGTAAATTAATTGTTCTTGATATTATGTGGCTTGTTGAGAAGTGAATGAACGATTCAAAAACGGTTGAAAAAAATCTACAGACTTACATTTTTCTTTCTTGCACTAGTAAATAAACATCTAACAACTACTCAGGATTCATTTGATGCCACCCAGAAACTGTATCTAGTAACTGTAAAGCAATATTCAAACAGTTTACTGTAGCAAAATAATGTCCCAGCAACAGTCCAAAACACAACAACTTTTGTAGGGACAAACACCATTCTAAAAAATATGGTTATATTTTAGAAGACTTTTAATTACTTATTACATTATATTTCATATTTGATGAAAGATTCAAATAAGTATCTTGGGGAACACTTTATTTTACAGTGTCCTTGTTACATGTACCTACTATAGAGTGAATTAGTATCCGCCCACTTTTTCAGCGGCGTTGGTTCCGGAAATTTTTTTCCCATTTAAAAAAAAAAAAAAAGATTTAAAAAAAGATTTTGTTAAAGAGTTATAAGCCATAAGCCAAGTCGATCAGCTACAAGGTGAATCAGAACATTATAAACTTTGATTTGAAGCAAAAATATATTTGAAACGCCAACAAAAATACAAAGTTACAAGACTGTGTACTTTACTGAGGGAAATAACTACAATCCCATGAAGCACTGAGAACAGCATAATTGAATTAAAAATGGAGAAGAAAGAAAAACTAATTAAAAAAATGTTGATAAGTACAGTATATAAGGCTATTTTTATATATATTAAGTTACCATGAACAATTCTCTACTGAGATACTAATGGTATTTTTACTTCTGGAATCAGACTGTTGCACTTTATGCAAAATGACATCCAACTAGCCCTAAAACAACTATAGTAAGTATACATGTTGTTAATTAAAATGACTCAGTACATAAAAGCAGAATTACACTGTAACAAGGAGACATTTAAATAAAGGGCATCCATAACTTGATGTGAAAAGTCTTTCAGGAATGTGAGGAGAACCGCAGATTTCCCCATAATGACAGCAATCTTCTTAAATATTAGGTTAAACATTAGAAACACATATCTGGTCTCAATATGTGTATCAATCATAATATGGATTTGTCAAATTAAATGCTCATATAGCAGAGTCAGATTGACCAAAAATGCTCAAGGAACATAAAACATGACAAATCACACGAGTTTATGTCCCAGCAGACCTGCATGATTCACTGCTGGACTTGACCACTTCAGCAATAAGGCGGAAAACACAGTTATAACAGATGGCCTGACACACCATAACCCAAAACCCTCAAAAGTGTGGGCTTATCTGTCATGCTCGGAGTTCTGGATATTGACTCTAAAAGCCAGCAAACTTTAGCCGACGTCTCCATGGCTTACAGGAAGTTGCTTGAGAAATGAGAAAGCAAATATTAAGCTTGCCTACTTTTTTTGTGTGTGTTTGATCAAACTTTTTGTGAATATATGACCTCACTCCTTTTGACTTAATGACCTTTGCAGCTTGGATCCCTTTGGGCCATCACACTATCACTCGTAAATATACAGTACCGAAAGATTTGCTCTTGGAAGAATCAGTCTTTCTCTCCGTAATAATGCTTGTGCCTACGAGCTTGGACTCTTCGGATGGCAGGGCATAGTTGGAGGGCCGGTATCTAATTGATCTCCTTAACCTGTATAAATAGTTTGTGTGTTCGGCGGTCACAGCGCCATGCACGGTAGCAAGTGGGAATTAATAACAAAATCACTGTGGGGGTGGATGAACTGACAGCTAGCGAGTCCTTCGGATCGGCCCAGCTCATTTCTCCGGTACCTGCTGACCTCCGAGGCGCTGCCTGCCATCATTTACAGTATCGGACCTGAATTATTTATGTCACGTTCCCTCCGCTGAGAGGAAATCAATGCAGGTGGTCATTCCGTTTGTGCATCCTCTCCATGGCCATTATTCCGAACTCACCGGCCGTCATCGTTCCCTCACAATCATGGTCTTATTGAAGGGCTATGTAACAAAGAGATGAACAAGTGAACACAAGAATACCACAAAACCAATATGACTGCAATAACCGTTTACTATTTCAATATATTTAAAAATATGATTTATTCCTGTGATGCAAAGCTGCATTTTCAGCATCATTACTTCAGTCTTTTTCCTTTGGAAATCATTCTAATATGCTGCTCAAGAAACATTTGTTATTGTTATTATCATTGTTGAAAACCGTTGTGCTGCTTCATATTTTTGTGGAAACCATGATACGTATTTCAGGATTCTTTGACGTACAAAAAACAGCATTTATTTAAAATGGAAATCTTTTGCAACATTACAAATGTATTTACTATAACTTTTGATCAGTTTAAAGGGATAATTCACCCAAAAATGAACATTCTGTATGAATTCTGTTAAATACAAAAGAAGATATTTTGAAGAATGTTGGTAAACACACAGCTGACAGTAGCCATTGATTTCTATAGTATTTTTTTTTCTACTATGGAAATCAATGGCTACCTTCAACTGTGTGGTTACCAACATTCTTCAAAATATCTTCTTTTGTATTTAACAGAAGAGAGAAACTCATACAGGTTTGGAACAACATAAGAGTGAATAAATGGTGACAGAATTTTAACTTTTGGGTGAACTATCCCTTTAATGCATCATTGCTGAATAAAAGTATTAATTTCTTTAAAAAAAAAGAAAAAAGAGAGAGAAAAAAAAAACTCTTACTGATCCCAAGCTTTTGAACGGTAGTGTATGTATTTACTTGCGTAAAAAGTGTGACACTAGCCCTATTGTTCCTATCTGCATATATTATGTGTAACATGAACACTGTGATGCAAACAAAATAGCTATGGTTAGTCTATTGTTGGCCATACAAGGGGAAATAGTAAACTGAAATTATCTTTACAACTTAAAAATTCTACACAAATGATGCTATAAAAAAGAAAGAGAAATCCACTTGGATCCAAATGATTAATTCATCCTTCCCACTCCTTTTTACTCTCACCAGTTTAATACAAATCTCACAGGCCCTTCTGAAAAGCCTCAGAATATCTTTAAATATTAATCTGGATTAGAAGCCATGTAATTATGTCAATCTAGCAGTCCACTTGAGTTTAACCTGGTATTTAGGTCATTATTCTACCTGAATTTAAGAGCAGGCACTGAGTGATTTCTATTTGACAGGATACAGGGAATATCCCGAGCACAGACACACGGCCTCTGAAGATCACATGCTGACGGAGTTGCTCAAAGGAGGGGCGTGGAGGGTTGCTAAGCCTCATTAAAAGAGTCCCGCATATTAATGACTGGAACTCACATCTGACTGGCCCAGTCAAAAGGCAGGTTAATGAATATGGCTGCAGGGGTTCATGGGAAATTACTCACATTTTGCAGCTGGAAGAGCAAGTGATTTGCCCTACCTTTGTATAATGAATATATCGTGTAAAAAAAAAAAAAAAAAAACATTTAAAAATAGTACAAATGGTATGTAAATTTGTAGTATGTATTTGTGGAATTAAATCATGTTTATAAGGCAAGTTAATTGCAATCATGCACGTTAAATGTATTATAAAATAATTTAAACCAGCATATGCATAACTACTATATACACAATCAAGCATATATATTTATATATTTTTTTCTTTCAATTGTTCTTGTTTGGAAATGTGCAACATCAGATTAATAAAAGGAGTCAAAAAATTGGAGTTTCTAGAGAGTGTGATGGTAATAAAATTCATGCAAATGCAAACCAAAACAGGATGGCAGGCACTCCGGCAGCTAGTGACCTTTAAGTTCATGATGAAAAACAAATGTCAAGTGTCTAAGAGGGTGGACTGTTCCAGGCTTTGCAGGGATTTGGTGTGTTGTCTTATACGACACATTAATTCAACCCACCATCAATATCTTGGAAAACAGGGGTGTTTGTGCTAAAATCCAGCTCCTTATTTATATAGAAAACAAGATTGGGACTCTTTGATCCTCTCTTAGTGATGTAGATGAGGGCGATGCTTAGACACAGCCATTAGGCACCGCATTGATTTTAAAGATGCGTGTTATTTAAATTGCAATTATATACAGCTGGCACATGCACCACTAAAATAATGTGATTTAGCTACATTATTTGATGTTATGATTGCACGTGATTGCTAGGAAGCTGCTATGCATTTGACAGGGAATTTAGTGTGGTTTATATAGGGTTACTAAAGTGGCCCATGCCAAAATAGCCCAATCTAAAGTCTTGGTAAAATCCAGACTCTAAAGGATTTTTTGACTGTTTTATCATCTGAAAAAGAGAAAACAATTCTACGAGGAGTCCAGTTGCTCTCTCCTCAACAAGCCGCACAATTTGAGTTATCAATCACATTCAAGTCATAACCAGAAGCGCAGTACTTAGGTTCAAGAGTTTGTTCAAATCCCCAACCCCAAGTATGAGGATTAACAAACTCTGCTAATTTGAAAAGTGTGAGGCTACATGTATTTTATAAATATGTCAATTTACAATAACACATGCCTGTTCAGATGACATGCCAAGCCGAGTTATATTTCATCGCGAGGAGCAAGACATCAAGGATTTGGTAACGTTCTTATTGAAACGAGAAAAAGATTGATAACTCTGAGCTTACTGTCGACAGTTTACACAGATCATGTCATACAAACTCACTGTATAGAGTCCCCACATCTCCTCGGAGAGAGACCGCTTCGCGTAGAACTGAACGAATGTGCGGAGGGAGGAGAATTTGTCCCTGCAAAAGCAAGCAGAATCCCATTTGAGATTTGACAATGATAGAATTGCATTAAAATAACTGGGTAAAATACAATGACTATGTCCGATAATTCAGTCTTCCCAGACGTCTCGGGTATACTTATAGCGACAGAGATATACAATGTTTTTGGCACAACCAAACAAATATGCTCACTTTCTTCCTACTTTCCAGCTAAGTCAGTCTCAAAACAATAGAATCAAATGATGAATTCTTTTCAGGAGGTCAGAGGGTTCTTAGTAGTTTGTTCATTTACGCCCAATGCACTACAGAAAATCCCAGAATTTAATAGAAACTCGGAGGTGGAAATGCCTGTCAATAGTCTTCAAAGGAGGTCCTTCCATAACATAAAGACCGGATTGGACTATTTTATGACTTACAGTGCCCACAAATAAATGTTCCTAGTACACAAAGACAACTCTTTCAACATAGTGAGGAAGGAAAGACATTTGTATATCCTGCACCATGTAGAAAGGTTACGTGGCCTCTTGTTTGAGAGTATGGAAACCATTGTTTTGATAGATCCATCCACCTCATAACAAACCAAACGCATCCTATGCGGATCGTTTCGAGGACAACTAGCGCCTAAAATGTCCTGTTTACGTCTCGTGGCAGAAAAGATAAACATATCAGATATCCAGCGACTCATTTTCCGAAGTCAACACTCCTGACAAATATTTTGTAACTGCATCACTATCCGCTTTTATTTCCCTCACTCGTCCGGTGACTGGAAGTCGACTTCGGCTAAATGTGGGCAATTTGGTTCACTTTTCTCCACCTTCACCCTATTTCTGTCAACCGGTGAGCTGCAACCCGGCAAATGGATTGTGGGAAAAGCGATGTGTCCCCAACAATTCCATCATGAAGAAATGAGGAAAGGCAACATTACAGATGAGTTCACATATACAGTAGTCAGGCTGCCGAACCCCCCTTCGCTCTCCTCCTCGCCTCTGACAGTTATTGTTTGCCGAACGGATGACAAGATTGATGCTTCTCTGTAAATCAGGAGCGGGCATGAGTGACTCCTTCCCTTTCTCGTATCTATCATCTGCAGAATGGAGATTAATAGGAGAGAGTCCTATTCTTGGATTTGTTGAGGGCACTTGCTCCCTGACCTCTGGTAAATAATTAGATATCTTTGAGACCCACTGCACCGTGGCGATGGACAGACAGGGCCTGCAGACGGACTCTAATGGCCTGTGGGCTGAATTCATGTGCAAATGGTATAGTCCACACCAGAAGAGAGAAGGCTACGCAGTTTGGCTTTTGTCGTGTGCTAGTATACACACAAACACACCTATGCATATAATGGGGAATAAGCATGCGGGCATATTGATTGTTTGTACTTTAGCATAGTTGGATCAAATAACATCTCTTTATTTAGATACATTAGAGTATACATTGTGTGTGGTTCTACATTATACATATATAAAAAGCAGAAACATAAAAAGAAGACAGGCTTATTTAAAAAAAAAAAATCTAATTATCCATATAATTGATCGTGGCTCAAATAAATAAATAAATGATGTCTGACAATGTTTGCTGTATGCTTCCTGCAGAAATAATTATCAATGTCTAGAGAGAGAAAGCTGTAGGAAGAGTTTGAAGAGATGCGGCATGATCTAAAACAAAAGAGAACAATCACAACGCTTGTTAAACATGCATCCTTTAGCTCCACAACATGTTCATTAAACTCTTTGCAAGCAGTTTTTATTTGTTTGTTTTCTTGTTTGCTTTTGTTTTTGGGAGGGAATGCCTTATAGCACTGTGTGTAAAGCCGAAATCTGCATAATAAAGTCGACTTCTAATTGGCTGTAAGGTTTAATTCTTCCAGCAATTAATAAGAGAATGCAAGTTTCACGGATGCCTTGTTAAAAGGTATTAGAATATCTGTGCCATTGCTGCTGCTACAGAGAGAAGTGCATCCCAACAAAAGATTATCAAAGACTCAGGGCCCAGGGGCCTTTTGGATATTTTTATTTTCTTATAATTGAGTTGTAATGTGCCTATATGGGCCATGTTTTTTTTTTTTTTGCTTTATTTTAATGCTTTCCATTATTCACTCTACAAAACTTGAGGTTTATGCTTCAAAACTTAGACTTTCATTAACAATGGAAAATTTTTGACAAAGATGAAAATCAGCATGAAAGTTTTTTTTTGTGTGTGTGTTTGTTTGTTTTTAGATAATACAGATAAAGCTACAGGAAAGTGCTGTATACCAACCAACAGTAATCTATGGAAGCTTGCTTCCGCTACAGAACAAAATAAAATAGGTAATTGCGACTTTATCTTACAATTCAGAATTTTTCTTTTCTTTTTTTTCTTTTTTCCCCCCTCAGAATTGTGATATAAACTCGCAATTGCATGTAAAGTTAGAATTGTGAGATATACAGTCAAATTGTGAGTTATAAAGTCAGAATTGTGTGATATAAACTCGCAATTGTGTGTAATAAAGTTAGAATTCCGAGATATAGTCACAATTGTAAAATATGAGCTGACCTTTTTTCCCCCTCAGAATTTGACTTGATAACTGGCGACTACAACTTTAATGAACAATTCTGAGAATAGCAGTCAGAATTGCGGGATATAAACTTGCAATTGCAAGAAAAAAAAAATTCAGAATTGCAAGTATATATGACTTCATAACTCGCAACTTACGAGTTCATACCTTGCGATTCTGTGATAAAAAGTCAGAATTGTGAGATAAAGATTCAAGAATTATCTTTTTTTTTTTTCGTGGCGGTAACAAGCTTCCATAGAAATACTTTCCAAGAGTGTAGCATAAATGAAATAAATTCCAAAAAAAAACAAAAACAAGTAATAAAAACTCAGTGAGTGTTTTAGCGCAATTTTCTCACGTCATGGGATCACAACACTAAGAGATAGTAAATCTTTTCCTGGATTTTTTGTGTGCGTTCCCGAGATTAGACCTTCCTTAACATAATGCCGAAAACCCGAAGTCTCTAGGTGGTCTGGTTGAGGAGTAGATAGAAGTGCAAGATTGGTGCACACAGACAGAACAGAAATCATGAGTTAACAAGCGCAATTGTGTCCGGTGGAAAATTGCGCTAAAAAAACTAAATATTTCTTAATAAATTGTCAGTTTTTCATGTCAAAATTTGCGCAGCACCTAGAGACATGACAGCATCCTCTCAAAACTATGTTTACTTAACTGTGATATTGTGCTAAAAAGAAACAAAGAAATAATTGAAGACACAATAGGGATATGAACATGTACTGCATATAAGGAATGACCCAACTGCACTTCTGTTCAAAGCCAACGTCAGTGGCAAACATGACAGAGAGCAGTTCCAGCCAGTGTTCTCACCCTTCATTAATGCCCTTAGACTTCTAGCGCTGGCTCCTGCTTTGGATTGCTGTCGAGGTGAAGTGCTTAGGCAAGAACAGAGTGATGGATGATCAGGGAGTAAAAAGGGGGACTTCTGGGCAGAGGAGTGTGGGGGTGAATGATTCACAATTTCCCTCGTTCAAAGCCTTCTGTGATAATGATGTATCTCCTGCTGCAGCATCCTTTATTACTGCTACTAATAGAAACAACAATAATAAAAACAATAAAACTAATACAATAACACATACTAATAACCACCCTCCACATTACCGTCATCATTATAAACTTAATTTGCCCCATTAATTGTCAGGCATTATGTTGAAAATACACGGCTCTGTATGTTTTCCTTGCTTATAAACTGCGGTAATAATCTACAAATAGCTCTGTTATCGCTGCGAGGTGAAATTGTGCTGTAATATAATATTATTTGATATTTAAGGGTTTACTTTTATAGTGCACTTCTGTTTTTAAAATTAGGCCACAATGATTCCGGCATTATTGCGTAATAATCCAATGCAATATGTTTTATTGTATTTTTGCCAATTACATTACTCGCGGCCGAGTGCACCTGGATGTCACCTTTGAGGAGGTTGTTATAGGTTTATTATAAAGGTTTATTATTGCGGACCTGTTTACCTCCAGAAAATAATATTTTCTCCTGATAAGCAATTTTGTTTATTACTTTTAATGATTTCATTAGGTGGACGTCTCAAAGGTGGGCCGAGAGTTGAGCAGCTTGCTTGTCTTCCCTTTGAGAAAATACAAACACATGCACGGCACATGATGAAATTAACTGTTAAAACTGCAAATATGAATAATACCGGACACCGTACCTGATAACAATGCCATAATCAATGTTAATATAACAACACAATTTACTTAAAATCCATAACACACCACCCCAAAAGCAATAACTGTGTTTGTTGTCCTAAATAACAATTGAAGGATGTTAGTGATACATGATACATATGAGGGAGTCGCATTGTTTTGGTTGTTTTGTTGCTTAAATAATCAAGAAGATCCTATATGGAGAGAGAGAAAACTGTTGGTTTTTCCGTTCATCTAAAAGGCAGCTGCTCAGTTGGCACATGCAGTCCCAGAAAGTAGCGGCCTGCATGCTGCCATCGTTGTTTCATTACTGACACGATCCTATACTGCAAATGATCACGGTATATCAGAAGTCCATGCAGCAGACAGGAAAAAACAAGAGAAAACAAGTGCTAAAATTAAATGCTGAGCTCTCATTACTTTCTATAACAAAGCTAAATATTTGTGAATAATTATTTACATTTTTGTGGTATAATATGTATTGTGTCAAAATTAGGGCTGCCACTTAAACATTAATTCTGTAGGATTAAGTATTAAAAAATGCACAATAAATTTCAATTATGATATTCAATTATAATGTATTGAATTCTAATGATAAATGCCATTAATAATTATTAGTTACTTAATGAATTATTACATGCAATTATTTGATTACAGTGATTACTAGAGATTGGCAACCCTAGTCAGCGAGTTACGAATGGCCATCAATGAAAATAGATGCTTTCTGCCCCAGGATGGTGTAGTTACCTAACTGCTGAAGTAGCTAAACTAGTCAAATTGCCCCCCTGTAGATGCCAAATGGGCTAAATCGTCTAATTAAAGGGGTGGTTGATTATGATTTCACTTTTCTAACTTTTAGTTAGTGTGTAATGTTGCTGTTTGAGCATAAACAACATCTGCAAAGTTACAATGCTCAAAGTTCAAAGCAAAGGGAGATATTTTTATCTTTAAGATCTTTTTAAGGACTACAACAAACGGCTGGTAGAGACTACACGACATTCTTCCCGGGTTAGTGACATCACTAACCCTAAAATTTGCATAAACCCCACCCCCGGGAACACGATTTATAGATTATCATGACAGAAAATGCTAATCAGTGACTAGAAGATAACTACACATAACCTACACACATTCATCAACTAACCAATCACAAATGTCTGGTGGCATTCTACATGTTGTCACTTCTTCTTGAGTCTCTCCATCTTTGTCTGAATATGATTTGAACATAAAATACATTTTCAGTGCATGTCTGTGTGAGTGCAAGCTGTTGAAGCTCCGCCCTCTGTGCCAGGAGCAGCGGCTCATTTGCATTTAAAGGGACAGACACAAAAACGGTGCGTTTCCGCTCATCCTCAAAAAGTAACAATTTTAACATGCTATATAAAAATCTCTGTAGAGTATTTTGAGCTAAAACTTCACATACACACTCTGGGGACATCAAATACTTATTTTACATCTTGTGAAAAGGGCATTATACCACCCCTTTAAGAACTGTTCTCTAACTGCAAAATCCAGTCAACAGCCACTGTATTAGTGCACAGCAAATGTAAATGCATCCAGCATGGCTTTAAAGCTTTCCGCACCAGATTTGTTATGCTGCATAATATTTTCTGTAATAAAATCATCCACAGGCGCTTATCTAAACATGCACAAATTAATTTACATCTTATTTAAAGCCCCACATGTAAATATGACAAAGTGACGGAGCACCCTGTACATATACCGAGCATGTTCAGATTAGAATCATCCAGTTAAGCTATAAGCAACAGTAATTGTCGTTCAAAGCACCTTGTCACTTGACAGTCACGTTCAGTCAAGCGTATCGGCGCTCCATTGAAGTACCCTCCACTCAACGGCGTTCGGCTTCGTACAAAGAGCGATTGTGTTGGGTGCAGAGTGGTTTACATGCTGTCGCTTTGACTCTGCCAGCGGCTTCATGGGAAACCGGCGTGGGGTTCTGCCAGCCGTTCTCCGCTGCTCACTGTGATTCTGTTAAGCAGCCCAGGCATCATGCCATCACACTGTAAAGCCTCCTCTGCTCATTCTTTCCTTTTCTCTGAAAGAAAGTCTGTTGACCTCAGATAGACAGGCTGAAATTTCCAGAGCATTAAATCAGGCCTGCTACCCGATGCCTTCGCAGAGAGCTGACCCATGTAATCGCTATGCCGCACTGGAGTCATATTGTTTTTAAGGCGTCGTCTTGATGTGTGAGACGGGAACAGGCTTTCCCCAACAATGATGACGCGTGGAAGTGTGACAGGGCTCGGCTGTTGTAGTCCATGGTTCAAGCACTTCAGATTGGGAAAATGTCATAGTTTGGCCGAGAGCAAAGTGCAGTGGATAATCTTGTGTTGGCCTCTACTTCTGCCAAGAACGGGTGTTTAAAAAAGGCCACTGCACCACGTTTTACTTCCCGTGATGCATGTACCTGAAACTGGCATTGCTAAAGTTTCGATACTTGGTCATTTGTTTGCTGCTGTACACATAATAGTGTTGTGTGAGCAATTTGATATGGTGGCTGCCAACTGGAAACATGGTTCCAGAAGTGTTTTTCCCAATAATTTGCCATAGGGATTTTAAAAAAATAAAATAATTCTAAGCCCTTTACCAAACCAAACATCTCTGAGATGTAAAACAGAAGAAAAAAAAAGTCATTGTAAACTATGAATTGAAGTGTGAAAAAAAAAAAATATTAAAGCCACTCAGAAATGGTGGTACAATAGCAAAACTATTTACTTGCAGTCATTGATTAGGCATATTAAAACAAAATGGATACTTTGCAGTTAAGTGATTGTCTGAAGAAGTGTGCTATACATATAAATCACAATTCTTCAGAGCCTTTGAAAGGTTGATATGCTAAAAAAAAAAAAAACTCTGAA
The DNA here is from genome assembly GCF_964197995.2 of Scardinius erythrophthalmus. NCBI lineage: Eukaryota > Metazoa > Chordata > Actinopteri > Cypriniformes > Leuciscidae > Scardinius > Scardinius erythrophthalmus. Next base: position 5,058,732 of record NC_138238.1, read on the forward strand.
TGAAGAAAATGAATGGGACTTTTATTTTTCGAATGCTACCGTTGTTCTACTGCAGTGGATGATAATATGGCAGCTATGACCCGCCAACTGACAACAATTTTCCTGAACCATAAAGTACAAGCATATGCTCACTACATAAATATTATTACTTCTAGATAATATTTATATTGAAGAGAAAAGTTTACTTAAATTCTACTTTGTGAAAGTCTCATGTGTGTAAACAGCACAAAATGTGTGTAGTCAGATTATTTTCAACATCTATTTTGGTCATCAAAGAAACTAAATTATTGTAGTTGTTAAGAACCGAATCCCACTCCCTTAAGATTTACACCCACAGGACAGCATTCAGTGTGAAGAAAACAGTTCATGCATTCTCTCTGAATGACGTATTGAAAATAATCCCATCCCAAGTGGGACTTCAGTTAGCACACAAGCAGGACCAATACACACTTCCTTCTCCCTCCCTCTGTGTTTGTGTCTCTTTCCTGCACTTGAGCCGCATACAAAGAAAGGAATTAAAAGCAATGTTGGTTTGGAATGCGTTCCCAATTCCGTACACCAAGGATTTGGCTAGATTAAGCGAATTCAGCGAAATAACTACTTAAGTCAGCAATATGCTTGTGTCGGAAATTCTTCAACATCTTTTGGTTGTGTATATTCATGCTTGAGTGTTTACTTTAACCATGGCATTAAAATGTATTGTAGCCTACCTTTGATTCGTTGATTGAAATGAGCTGGTACTTTGATAACACAGAGTGATCGCCATCGTAGGTGGTCATTCATATGGACAACATCTGAAAAGTAAAGACTTTTATGTGCATAACATCAAACTACTGTACATTGACTATGAATACACTAATCAATAGTTTAAAAACCTCAAATGATACGTCTCTAAATGTAAAAGGTTTACGTTTTAGATGCTGTCAATGCAGTCATATTATAACATGCAATCACGGTGCCATATACTTAAGAGTACAAATAAGATCCCATTGGATATCTTTAGAGAGAAAAACGGTGGCAGAAACACTCTCACTTTTCTGACTCTCTCCCATGGTTGAAGATGCTGTGAGCACAACACCCAATTCAAACCAGGACACTCCAGCACACCTTCACCGCACGGCTGGAGGGGGGTCGGGAGGGGTACGGCAATGATTTGATTAATAAAAGTCAGAAATTTACAGGCAGAAAATAATCTATAGATGTGATGGAGTGGAACATTTCTCATCAAACTGTGAAAATTCTCAGATCCCAGAAGAACCGCGGCTCGGCAAAGTTCCATCTGCGCAAATACGAGCTCTGAGGAACACAGACTTGAGCTCAAAATGAGAAATTTGATGGCACGCGCGGTGAGTGTCGCAAACCTAATTTTAACATCTGAAAGTAGATTGAATACCTCCATTCATTTTTGGATAATTTAAAACGCTTCAGACCGACTCATTTTTTTTCTTCTTCTTTTTTTCAGAGGGCCAACTCCCCTGTGCAGCCACTCAAAATTGATGGAGACTCTAAAACAATTAAACGCAGCGGCAACATTAACCCATTTTCACACCACTCTGAAAGGGTTTACACTCCTTTTCCCCAATAATTTCAAATGCACCGTCATTTCTTTATTTTACATTTGTTTTTCTCTTTGAAAGGGCAAAACCACAGTTAGTTAAATGTATTAAGTTACAGATTAAGCATGTCATTTCTGCACAACTAGCAAAAGTAAACACACAGCTCAGTCCCCAAATCATGCCCTGCTGAGACAGTGTTGTTATGTCCAGCCTTGCCAAGTGCCAGAGATACTACACATTTTGAGTAAAATATAAAACAAAATTTTAGAAAACAGAAGAAAAATATGCAAAACAAATATGTAATGGTGGCACAATGGTGATATAAAAATATTTTACAAACAAATATGTCAAATATGTACACTACCATTCAACATTTTGGGGTCAGATAGATAATAATAATAAATGTTTCTTGAGCACCAAATAAGCATAATAGAATGATTTCTGAAGGACCACATGACTGAAGACTGGAGTGAATGATGCTGAAAATAGAGTTTTGATCACAGGAATAAATTCCATTTTAAAATATATTAAAATAGAAAACGTGATTTTAATTTCTAATAATACTTTACAATGTTACAGTTTTTTTTTTTTTTTTTTTTTTTTTTACTGTATTGTTTTTCAAATAAATGCAGTGTTGGTGAGCATAAGAGACTTCTTTAAAAACATTACAATAAATAAATAAATAAATAAATAGATTACAGACCAGGAGTTTGAACATGAGTGTACATTATAGCCACAATGTGTGCTGGAGTAAATACAACTACACACTGTTCAGTTTGGTTTTTCAAATCATCTCACATAATTCAGAGGGAGAAAAAATAACTATCACAAAAAAAAAAAAAAAAAAAAGGATGACTGTTTTATGACATTTAAAAATGATTTTAAAGAGTCATGATATATCTCCAATTAATAGATAAGCATCTCAAAAGTACCAAATCCACAACCTGTTGAATAAATGTTGAATGTTGGTTGAACTATTCAACATCCAAGGCTTAATCCCCTAAAACTAGCGGTCTAGACGTGACATGGCATACAGACTCAGTGAATACTACATTAGTCGAGGGAGACAGAGAAAGAGGCCTGTGCAAAAAAAAAAAACACTATGAGACGAGAAACTGTCAGAGAAATCAATGTGCCCACACTTGCACACAAATCTCCAAGTGATCATTAGTTTGTATGCGAGCTCAGTCTCCATAAAAGACCTTGAGGATCCTTATTGTAATTCCAAATCGCTCAGGCAGGTATATTTATTTATATTTGGAAGGGGGAGCGGCAGCAGTCGGGACGACCCTTAACTCTCAGATACCCCAGCCACCCTGCAGCCACCTAGTAGCTGGATTACGCAGATCTGACAAGTATGCCCAGCGCTGTCAGATTTTGTGAAGTCGGGAATCTATTGCTGTAATTGACAACGCGTTGATATGCTGAAAAGCTAATCATTCCAGATCACCCTTCTCTTCCATGTCAGCCTTCCGTAAGCCTTGCGGACAATGGCTAGAGGGCAGATACTCAAGTGCGGTGAATCGTAACAGTTTATTAGCCAGATTCGCTCAATATGGGGCACTGAGGAAACTTTCTGCTCATAACGGTCGCTGCCGAATGATAATTTGGGTCTAATTTAAATCACTCATGAATTGATAAAACTTTAAGAGGCCTTATGATGAAGATTAGTCAACTGTTACGTGATATGTTTTCAGAAGGGTTTGGTTTTTCATTGTCATTTACATTCTGACAAATATAGTATACAGTGGTTTGAGCTTCAGCAAGAACCAATGAGGTTCATTCTCGTGTTACACAGCACGTTTGAGCTTCAGTAAGAACCAATGAGGTTCATTCTTGTGTTACGCAGCATGTTTGAGCTTCAGCAAGAACCAATGAGGTTCATTCTCATGTTACGCAGCACGTTTGAGCTTCAGCAAGAACCAATGAGGTTCATTCTCATGTTACGCAGCACGTTTGAGCTTCAGCAAGAACCAATGAGGTTCATTCTCGTGTTACGCAGCACGTTTGAGCTTCAGCAAGAACCAATGAGGTTCATTCTCGTGTTACGCAGCACGTTTGAGCTTCAGCATGAACCAATGAGGTTCATTCTCGTGTTACGCAGCACGTTTGAGCTTCAGTAAGAACCAATGAGGTTCATTCTTGTGTTACGCAGCTCGTTTGAGCTTCAGAAAGAACCAATGAGGGTTATTCTCGTGTTACGCAGCACGTTTGAGCTTCAGCAAGAACCAATGAGGTTCATTCTTGTGTTACACAGCATGTTTGAGGTTCAGCAAGAACCAATGAGGTTCATTCTCATGTTATGCAGCACATTTGAGCTTCAGTAAGAACCAATGAGGTTCATTCTTGTGTTACACAGCATGTTTGAGCTTCAGCAAGAACCAATGAGGTTCATTCTCATGTTACGCAGCACGTTTGAGCTTCAGGAAGAACCAATGAGGTTCATTCTCATGTTACGCAGCATGTTTGAGCTTCAGCAAGAACCAATGAGGTTCATTCTCGTGTTACGCAGCACGTTTGAGCTTCAGGAAGAACCAATGAGGTTCATTCTCATGTTACGCAGTATGTTTGAGCTTCAGCAAGAACCAATGAGGTTCATTCTCGTGTTACGCAGCACGTTTGAGCTTCAGCAAGAACCAATGAGGTTCATTCTTGTGTTACACAGCATGTTTGAGCTTCAGGAAGAACCAATGAGGTTCATTCTCATGTTACGCAGCACGTTTGAGCTTCAGCAAGAACCAATGAGGTTCATTCTCATGTTACGCAGCATGTTTGAGCTTCAGCAAGAACCAATGAGGTTCATTCTCGTGTTACGCAGCACGTTTGAGCTTCAGCAAGAACCAATGAGGTTCATTCTCATGTTACGCAGCACGTTTGAGCTTCAGCAAGAACCAATGAGGTTCATTCTCGTGTTACGCAGCACGTTTGAGCTTCAGCAAGAACCAATGAGGTTCATTCTCATGTTACGCAGCATGTTTGAGCTTCAGCAAGAACCAATGAGGTTCATTCTCATGTTACGCAGCACGTTTGAGCTTCAGGAAGAACCAATGAGGTTCATTCTCATGTTACGCAGCATGTTTGAGCTTCAGCAAGAACCAATGAGGTTCATTCTCGTGTTACGCAGCACGTTTGAGCTTCAGCAAGAACCAATGAGGTTCATTCTCGTGTTACGCAGCACGTTTGAGCTTCAGGAAGAACCAATGAGGTTCATTCTCATGTTACGCAGCACGTTTGAGCTTCAGCAAGAACCAATGAGGTTCATTCTCATGTTATGCAGCATATTTGAGCTTCAGTAAGAACCAATGAGGTTCATTCTCATGTTACGCAGCATATTTGAGCTTCAGTAAGAACCAATGAGGTTCATTCTTGTGTTACACAGCATGTTTGAGCTTCAGCAAGAACCAATGAGGTTCATTCTCGTGTTACGCAGCATGTTTGAGCTTCAGCAAGAACCAATGAGGTTCATTCTCGTGTTACGCAGCACGTTTGAGCTTCAGGAAGAACCAATGAGGTTCATTCTCGTGTTACGCAGCACGTTTGAGCTTCAGCAAGAACCAATGAGGTTCATTCTCGTGTTACGCAGCACGTTTGAGCTTCAGCAAGAACCAATGAGGTTCATTCTCGTGTTACGCAGCACGTTTGAGCTTCAGCAAGAACCAATGAGGTTCATTCTCGTGTTACGCAGCACGTTTGAGCTTCAGCAAGAACCAATGAGGTTCATTCTCATGTTACGCAGCACGTTTGAGCTTCAGCAAGAACCAATGAGGTTCATTCTCGTGTTACGCAGCACGTTTGAGCTTCAGCAAGAACCAATGAGGTTCATTCTCATGTTACGCAGCACGTTTGAGCTTCAGCAAGAACCAATGAGGTTCATTCTCATGTTACGCAGCACGTTTGAGCTTCAGCAAGAACCAATGAGGTTCATTCTCGTGTTACGCAGCTCGTTTGAGCTTCAGCAAGAACCAATGAGGTTCATTCTCGTGTTACGCAGCACGTTTGAGCTTCAGCAAGAACCAATGAGGTTCATTCTCGTGTTACGCAGCACGTTTGAGCTTCAGCAAGAACCAATGAGGTTCATTCTCGTGTTACGCAGCACGTTTGAGCTTCAGCAAGAACCAATGAGGTTCATTCTCGTGTTACGCAGCACGTTTGAGCTTCAGCAAGAACCAATGAGGTTCATTCTCGTGTTACGCAGCACGTTTGAGCTTCAGCAAGAACCAATGAGGTTCATTCTCGTGTTACGCAGCATGTTTGAGCTTCAGCAAGAACCAATGAGGTTCATTCTCGTGTTAGGCAGCACGTTTGAGCTTCAGCAAGAACCAATGAGGTTCATTCTCGTGTTATGCAGCACGTTTGAGCTTCAGGAAGAACCAATGAGGTTCATTCTCATGTTACGCAGCATGTTTGAGCTTCAGCAAGAACCAATGAGGTTCATTCTCATGTTATGCAGCACATTTGAGCTTCAGTAAGAACCAATGAGGTTCATTCTTGTGTTACACAGCATGTTTGAGCTTCAGCAAGAACCAATGAGGTTCATTCTCGTGTTACGCAGCATGTTTGAGCTTCAGCAAGAACCAATGAGGTTCATTCTCGTGTTACGCAGCACGTTTGAGCTTCAGGAAGAACCAATGAGGTTCATTCTCGTGTTACGCAGCACGTTTGAGCTTCAGCAAGAACCAATGAGGTTCATTCTCGTGTTACGCAGCACGTTTGAGCTTCAGCAAGAACCAATGAGGTTCATTCTCGTGTTACGCAGCACGTTTGAGCTTCAGCAAGAACCAATGAGGTTCATTCTCATGTTACGCAGCACGTTTGAGCTTCAGCAAGAACCAATGAGGTTCATTCTCGTGTTACGCAGCACGTTTGAGCTTCAGCAAGAACCAATGAGGTTCATTCTCATGTTACGCAGCACGTTTGAGCTTCAGCAAGAACCAATGAGGTTCATTCTCGTGTTATGCAGCTCGTTTGAGCTTCAGCAAGAACCAATGAGGTTCATTCTCGTGTTACGCAGCACGTTTGAGCTTCAGCAAGAACCAATGAGGTTCATTCTCGTGTTACGCAGCACGTTTGAGCTTCAGCAAGAACCAATGAGGTTCATTCTCGTGTTACGCAGCACGTTTGAGCTTCAGCAAGAACCAATGAGGTTCATTCTCGTGTTACGCAGCACGTTTGAGCTTCAGCAAGAACCAATGAGGTTCATTCTCGTGTTACGCAGCACGTTTGAGCTTCAGTAAGAGGTTTGTTCTTGCGTGTCAAGCAAGTTCAGTTGAGCTTATGTTTATGTTCACTGATAAATGTTTAAATGTGAATAAAAGCCTAAATTAAATCTGTTCATCATATAAAGTGATCGAGTCCTCATTGGTCAACAAAGCTCATTGGTTCTTGCGGAGGCTAAACCGCGCTGCGTAACACGAGAATGAACCTCATAGGTTATTGCTTATATGTTTATATGTGAAAAAAGCCTAAAATCAATCTATTCATCATATAAAGCAATCAAGTCTCTTCAGAAAATTTGGACTAAACCACTCAATTCATATGGATTAGTTTTACGATGTCTTTATGAACTTTTCCAAGCATGAAAGCGTTAAAGCTCTTAGATTTAGACCTCTTAGATTTCATAAAAAATATCTTAATTTGTGTTCCGAAGATGAACAAAAGTCTTACAGGTTTGGAACGACATGAGTGGGGAATAAATGATGACAGAATTGTAGTTTTTGGGTGAACTATCACTGTAACTCAAAAAGAACAAAAAATACTTTCGGCGAAAGTCTCAAATACATTAATTCGTGCCTTAATTTGCTCATCATTCAGTATCGCTGGATGAGAGCAATGATATAGGCCTGTATTTTTCATTACAATGAATAGAAATGTTGAAAAACAAAGCCATGATTCTGATCTACCTCATTCTCACCTGACACTTTTTTTCTTTCTCTCTCCCCCACACTCTTTCGCTCTCTATCTGGGAGTTTAATTTCTGTGATAAGCTTCAGTAAGCAAATGCAAATGTGTTTAATGATTTGCATCACTAGATCATTTCTGGGTTTAATATGCTTTGGTATTCTGGTCAAGGACCCAAATTTGATTTGGAGGCCTTTGCTAGCTCCCAAAGACAGACCTGATCGCATATGCCATATTAGCATGGGCCAAAATGAGGAAGAAATTACACAATAGGTCCCCAATGATCAAATCATTCCACACGTAGGTTACGCCATGCTACCACAGCTTATAAACCTACCACCACCGTTTAATGCAATTTTATTCAGCTCAGAGCTAAATTGTAAAAATTCACTCCAACTGCACTTTTTATGGGACACTGTTACTGGGAGTGTGCTCACAGTTGCAATTTGCTTAAAGGAATAATCTCCAATAATTGTCATCATTTACTCACCGCTTATGTCTCCAAATCCATGAAAAACAAAAACATGCACATTCAATCATCTCATTCAAATAACAGAAGCAAATCATGAACAGAAAATGTTAAGCTACAAACAGAACAAAATTATGCAATGAGCATTGGTGACATTATACATGGAACGATGCATGCTTTTTGAGAACTGCAAAGAAAGAGAACATAATCAGTCAATAACACCTGTCTGTTCCTCACACTAAGCCATTATATGACTCCGCAATATATTAAAATAGAACACATATATTTTGAACTGTAATATTACACACCATTAATGTTTTTTTGTCTAATTTAATGTCTCGCTGTGCATAAGATAATTTTTTCAAAAACATTAAAAACCATACAATCATATTATATAGGGTGGTAAGGATAGATTTGGCTGGTGTTTTTTTTTTTTTTTTTTTTGAAAACATCTGGAGTCACCCAGTGGATGGTAAAGCACTCTGTTTTGGGTACAGAAAGGTCAGTTGTTAAAATAGACTCCATCTGACATTATGTGGCTAAAGGTGTTTTAATTAATCATTGTGAAACTGTCACAGTGCAACGAGTTAACGAGCTACTGAGGCCCGACCCGAGGCTCCCTACTGAAATGAATCTGGAGAAACCATTTTGACCAAGTCTATAAACTTACAGCACAAAATTTTCTAATGACCTTTCTGACACTCTGTTCAATCCACAAAAGATCTGCAGACATCAAAATATGACAATTTCGTTTTAAGGATTACTTTGCTCTCTATTTACTATTCCTTGTGACATTGCTCCATTGGCAAATCAAACATTATAGGAAATGCCAAGTAAGCATGATACATCAGCCATGTAATTTTTATTAACCACAGCGTAATGCATACTTAATGTCTGTTTTTTGCTACATTGACTTAGGGTATGGGTTGCTTAACAAACATCATACTGCCCTTTTATAATTAAACTGAAATAATACTGATTAAAATGCCATGCAACACCCTTCTTGAGTTTGTTACATTAGTTTGGATCATTAACTCTGGAAAAGCTTATGTTGACAGACATCAGGAAGGCGGTAATGGAAAGGCCTGCCCCGACCCCAGAGCCGTGACGCGCTATAGCTGAAATATGGAAGAAACAGTTGATTCTGGAAATACTTCCACAGATGGTACGTGGTTCTGGCGGACATATGAAATGCCACATGGCATCGCTAAGCCGTACGTAACTTATGAAAGCAAACACACACGTCTGACACTACATGAGAATTCACAGTATATACCACCTCGGAGTGGAATAGCTGTTTAGCTTAATCAGAATCAAATTAAACCTTGAAATTTAATATACACGATTATGCAACTCATTGTCAGTGGTTTTGTAAGATACATAAAAGTTCATCAAATATCTAAAAGAAAAAACAACAACTAAGAAGAAATATTTTACATAAAGGCAATTAAGTCTGTTTTAAGACCATTTTATATATATATATATATATATATATATATATATATATATATATATATATATATATATATATATATATATATTTTTTTTTTTTTTTTTTTTTTTGTGACCATTATTCTCATGACAATTAAACACATTTATGCCAAATTTGTTTTACTTTTCTCATTCTATCTATCTATCTATCCATCCATCCATCCATCCATCCATCCATCCTACTCTGCATTATGGCTCTCAGCGGATTTATATTACTAAAACTGAATCAAGGTTTTTTTGAAAACATGTAAGACTTATGATTTTTAATTGGCAAAAAAAGCCATAGAACAAATACTAGGTTTACATATTGGCTGAAAGATGGGATTTTCCCCCCTCATAGCAAATCATAATTTTCCATTGCAGCAAAAAAGAAAGATATTTCATGTAATGTAAAATATGTAAAATATGCTTAACTGCTATGAAATTTCATCAGAATGCACACAAACATGTGCGCGTGCGATGGGTGTCCATGTTTTATGGTGACATTCCATAGACGCAATGGTCTTGGTTTAAAAACATCACTTAGCATGAATGTATAGCTGTTTTCCTTAATGGGGAGTTGGGGACCAAAAATGTCCCCATAAGGACAAGGATTTCAGATATTGCTGTCTTTATGAGGACATTATGTCTCCATAATGTATGGTTTTCAAAGACACACGTACGCACACACACGCAGCTCAGTGGCCCTAAAAAAAATGTTTTTGTTTTTGTTGACAGGTTTCATGAGATTCACTCACTCACTAACTTTTTTTTCCTTGTAGCTGAAAGCATCATCAAGTTAATCAAAATATACATATAACAAACAAATCTGTAAGTGAAGAGGAATATGAATAACCTTTTGAATGAGACGCAGAGTCGAGTTTTGTGTGGTTTTCTGCATGCACAGATTGTAGGCCCAAACACAGGTCAAACGGGCATCCGGAAGAACACCTAATCACCACAAAGAACAAAGCAGGAGGCTGAATTAGATCTACACACTAGATGCATCTGTCTAGTCTGAAGCCACACCAATCATAAAGCTGTACAGCGACTACAGTAAGTTTGTAGTATCACCAGCACACCTATATTACAGCCCTCTCGCTATTCCCAGTGTCCAGGGACAAATAAAACTGCTGAGAGAAGATGATGTTGGGGCTGAGAATATACAGGACCATGAGTGTGTGTGTGTGTTTGTGTGATAGATGGGGGGAAATGTGCATGGTTCAACACTATCACAGTCATTACACATATCTGGCCGGTGTAGCAGAAAAGCAAAAAAGAGAAACCCTGCACTTTACATTGTCACTAGCATTTCTGTCTTTAACAAGACTGCTGGGTGGCTTCTAGCAGAGACCATTTATATTGCCCACTGAATAGGAAGGATCCTTATGAGGGAAATCAGTTTGGATCTGTTGGAAATACACCTAGAAGCAAGAGAAAAAAAACATAGCCAGGATGCGATTTGTTTCAACATACAAGCAGGATATCGCAAGACCAAAAAATTGTAAGAACACGGCGGGAGATCAGAAACTAAAGGGTGTATTAGTCTGTGTGTTGTTGTTTTCAGTTCAGGGGTTGCTTTTATTGTTGCTGTGATACCATACAAATCACCGCTATATCACAAAATGTCCCCGGTCAAAATTGGCTGGAGGCAAGTGATATCTCTGAGTAAACAGTATATGAAGACCATATCTTAAAATGATAGATCACCTCATTTTCCTGTGACAGAGGTCTTTCCTGCCACAAACATCCGTCACTGAAACTTCAATTCACAGATGGAGAGAGAGAGAGAGACACTGAGGCTCTGTTTCAAAACATAGTGAGCCGACTACATAGGCAACATTTTAAGGCATCAATTACTTTTTTTGGTCAGATTCTTAGCATTACATGTATCCATCACAGAAAAGGACTCACAAGCTCAGTAAAAAATAAAAAAAAAATCCAAAAGAACTGATAAAAATGTAAATGTGTACCTTGAAATGCAATGCAAGTCGCTTTGGATAAAAGTGTCTGCCAAATGTATAAATGTAAATGTAAAAATGCCATTAAAAAATATATAATGTAAAATTATATATTAACATAACTAATTTTCATACATAATAAATGTTATATATAAACTATCAAATAAATAAAAAGTTCAGCTTAATTAAACTGACTGTTCTACTCAATATTTGTGTGAGAGTATTGTGGCAAAAGAAGAGCTAACAGTCAACTATTGAAATCAATTGTGATTTGAGTTTCCCAAGTTGCTCATAATCGGTCACTTTTTTTTTTTTTGGCCTAAGAAGACAGCTGCCTATGTAGGCTGTAGACGACAAGGCTGCGCTTTAGAATAGAGGCGTTGTGTTTGTATGCTGGCTTGTAACTAGTTAAACCAACTAGTTGCCAGCTTGTTCAGCTTCATCAGAAACAAAATGCAATTGGTAGACATTTCAGACATAATTAGTCAAGCACAAATTAAAGGGCACATAAACAAAAAGTGAGTCAGACAATTTCTTGCTACCTAAACATTCAGATTCACCATCCAATGAAATCTATCAATTTAAATCAGAGCCAAATTTCACACACAGCCTGGAAACTTGCAAGGTCTGACTCTACATCAGCTTAAAGAGGATCTTCAAATTATTCCGCCTCCTTCATCTGACATATCCTTCTAATTCAATCTCTCTGACAAGCTTCAAAAGACGATTTCTTTTAACTGATACCAGCAACACTAACTGTAATAAAGATTTCTGCATCTAATGAGGCCCTGAAGGGCAGTGTCAGATTTATAGATTTATTGAAGTTCAGCAACATTATTTTCAGGCCAATAGACTCCCTACTTGACTTCCTGTGCTTACAATGATTTGGGACCGTTGGAAAAAAAAAAAAGGGCCACATTCTGTTTACAGCGCACACAGCGTTTGATGTATGGGCCGACCTTATTGCAAATGAGCACTACATAATTGTGTAGGAAAGGGAGGAAGGAAAAACACATCAGAACCGTTTTTCATTTTGTTCCCGTATGAAAAATTCAAAAGACTGGAAATCAAGGTTCAACGAGTTTGGGCAGGATATTATTTTCCAATATTTCGATCAATTTATCTGTCATCCAATGCTGGCGAGTGAAGGCACCAGCAGAGGCAATTTAGCCGGTGAGGTCCGAGGCGGAGATGTTTTTAGAGCTCCGTGTCACATGCTAGAGGAGCGCCCGAGTCGTTTGATTTCAGGAGTATTGGGGAGAGATCCTGATATCAATCACTCAGACTCACTCCCAGATAACGCCACTTATTTCCAGTTTTCCTTTTCTGTTTGGATTGAATTATGAGGGTACGGTGGATCACACAGGGGTTAAATTATGTATGTTTGTTTATTTATAACATCTACGAATACATAAATGTACTTTATGTCCATTATGTGGCCTTCTGTTAATTCTATCTAGTCTACTATTTTTACTACGTTTCTACAACCACCAACATGTTCTACTTCATTGCACTAACACATATTTGAACAGCATTTGAAAGAATTATCTGATTTCCCTGATATCAAAGTGCTATCATCAGATTATGTGACACGCCCCTTAAAGGGATAGTTCACCCACAAATGACAATTCTGTCATCATTTACTCACTCTCATGTCGTTCCACACCTGAAAGACCTCCTTTCTTCATAACTCAAAAGAAGACATTTTGGAGAACATTGGGGTACAAACAACTTTAAAGAACAGTGACTTTCAGTGTATGGACAAAAATAAAAAAACATCTGCTTATGAGTCTATAGGCACATGTTTTCAAAACCTTCCACTTTGAAACCTACTTTAAAGTTTACGTTCTCAGGCCACCAAAACGCTGTTGTCGTGTAAATGAACAGTCAGAATGCCTTAAAGTTTTCTGTCTTCAGTTGAAAACGGTCTTATGTAAGCAGCCACTAAGTTAAACACTAATGATTTTTACAATGGAAATTAATCAATTAAAAACTTAAGCTAGACAACGACTTTCTTCTAGGTTCTGTACAGTCAAAACAATCTTTGTTGCATTCATTTCCTATTATCACTGTAAAACTGCTTTGAAACAATCGGTATTGTAAAAAGCACTAGATAGATGACTTTTAGGCTTTACAGAAGAAATACAGTGAAAAACATGAAAACGATGACAGAACCTTACTTTTTGGGTGAACTATCCCTTTAAGTACAGTTAAAACAGGAGATTATAACTAAAATAATAAGAGTTCTTGAGCAATAGTCATGATGAGGATATAGAAAAGCACTTATAATGCCTCTAAAACCTGCTTGGACAAGCCAGGTTTGAATCCAAATAGCCAAAAAACACACACCTGGGACTGCATGCTAATTAAATCCTATGACAATGTGGCAAGTTGGTACAAACCAAACTTGTTTGCAGTATTTTGCTAATTGGCATAACTGTATGGATATATACACTTATACAAGGGATCTGTATTCAGATCTCATCTGCATTCTTTATCAGCGCACATGCCATTGTAGATGTCATCACACATAAACTGACAAGATTAAAGGCAAACATGACCTTGCATCATTTATCCTCAGGACAGAAAACGCAAGCGTGCGGTTGCAGGAGGACAGCCACGGCGTTGTGTTGTTCCCCGTGTGCGTCTGTTTGTGCTTTCCCGTCTCCGGGAAATGGAGGGAACCAAATTAATTCGGTCCATCTGTGTCATCTCCTGTAACACATGTGAAAAACTAATTAGACTTTCAAGTGTTTCTTTTAAAACAAACATGACCTTACAACCATCAAATATGAAAATGTTCAAAAAAAAAAAAAAAAAAAATTAATTGATTAATAGAAAAATGAGTTTTGATACAACCAGGCTTAAATATTCCAGCATAGGACCGTGTCTCATTAACATAGCACGCATAAACAATAAACATGCCCCCTCATTTGCATATAAATATAAACAATTCATTGGCGTATCAGGATTCCAGTCACACATACACGGTGCTATCAGCTTAAATTTCTAAGTGGCAAGGGCTGACAAACAATGATTATTTTTTTATAGGCTAAGGATTCAGCTTTTTGTCTGGCTAAAGCTACCCCTGATTTTATGCACATTGTTTTTAGTTAATGATTCTCAGCTGCTTGTTGTGCCTCTGATAGCATGAAAACCTACCATATGCTCCGCCAAAAGACAAATGATTAGCAAATGAAATTCTGGACAGCTGTCTGACTGAAAGTGTTTGGTTGATAGCATTCTGCTATCATAATTAGCTTAAGCTTTGGGTTAATTAACTTTCTACCTGGATATGCATAATAATAGCTCAAAGTGTGCGCGTGTGAGAGAGAGAGACGGGAGCGAAAGAAAGAGAAAGCGCACAGCTTCCATCACATCAACAACAGCGCCAGCTTTTTATTCGCCATTTCAAGAGCATATTAGAATTTAGAGAGTGATTAATCCTGGGAATATTGTGGAATACAGTAGATTTTATTTGCACGGTAGATAATGCTGAAACAATCGGAATCTATTATATGGAAGAATGCCATTTTCCAGTTGTAATTAAAGTTTCTGAAAGCAATCACTGATTTTAACTGCTTTTGTTGGTGGAGAGAGGCGCTCTGGCGGGCTTGTAAGGAAGAAACGCACAAAAGACGCCTTAAAATGTGACTAAAATAGGAGCAGCGCATATCAAATGTGTTTTACCAATGTAAAATATGTTCAAGCATATCAATGATGTGAGCCTTTGTTAGCATCACAGAGCTGGGATGTCGAGTTTCTTTCCTTCAAACTCTCTGCTCTTTTTGTGCTATTTAGCGTGAATTCAAAGGACTTCTTAAAGAAAAATATGTTAAGCTCTATTGACAGCACCCAGGACATGCCTGTAAAATAAAGTACAGTGTACAGTAATGCACTTACAATTAGTGATGCATCAAAACTTCGATTTGAAGGGCCAAAGCAATGTTTCAAAGACTGAAAAGATGTTTAATTAGCGCTTCTATGATGACGTGTTTTGACTGCCAACGTCTATTTCATGCATACAAAGTAGATAAAGAATAACAGGTAAAGATTAACCAAAAAGGATGCTAAATCAACAATATGTAAAATTAGTTGAAAACCTGGATGTTGAGTTCAATTCCCCAAACTTTATTTTCAGGTTTTTTTTTTTTTTTTTTTTGACTGAATGGAAACTTACATTTAGTTTCTGTAAAAAAAAAAATTACTTTTCCACTTCATTACTCTACACCCATGCTTCATTTAGTATACGTATATCAGCTCGGACTACCTGACCCACTCGGTCAACTTTACTGTAGTAAACGCAACACAATGACAAGTGGAAATATTGGTTTAATTCAACATTATCTGTGTGAACCAGAAACAGATTCAGAAGAAGAAGAGGAAGAGTGAGGGTACAAGTCGATGTATCAGAATGATAATGCGTTTTATGTATTGATCTCTACAACGCCGGACACATAGCGGTAATTGATATGAATTGCCATTGGCTTGACTACATTATCAAACGGCTAACAATTGGTTGCTAATGTTACACAAACCATGTTCAGACAGCTGACTTCTAAACAGGCATCCTTAGAAACACTTTGAACATTATAGAAAGTTTGCGACGGTAGGAAACGGGAGGTTTGAAACCATGTTTTTGAGAGTGTCTTTGGTTCACTGCAGTTTTAAACAGAAAATACTAAGCAATGGTGTTGACTGACAAATTTGCACGTGGATTGTCTTAAAGCATATTAAAAACACTGCATAGACATATAAACAACATTAAAAATTAGATTTCTACCACAGGGGGTCTTTAAATTCTACTGAACATCATCATACCTATGAATCAGACAGGTTTTTTATATTTTGAATGCTGGTTAGTTTGGTCATGAAGATTCAAACGCCCAATGTGACTAAACCTATGTTTTCACTGACGTACCGCAGGTTCATTTTTGGGACCTTTGCGGTTTGTAAATCAATTTTCGGAAGGCAGAAGGGAGGCCCGTGTCCCTCTCCGCTCTTGTTTGCATGATTTACCAAAGCTCACAGTAAGACGCTTGTCATGTTAAGGGGACGCTGAGGGAATGCGCAGGTCAGTGGGCTGGATTGTGAATTTTTTTGGGGGGGTTACATGTCCCAGAGCACCACAGATCCACAGAGCTTGAGATCACGGCACTTAATTCTTCGGAATAAGTCATGCTTGTGAACAACGTACTTAAGATACATTGCCTCCTTCTGAAAGAGAGGTGTGAAGGGTGAGAAAAGAGAGAACTAATACAAGAGAGAACAGGGAGGTACAATTTAATTTTCCACCAGAGAGAGAAATTGTGTTCCGAATCTGTAGTTTGTTGTTCACAAATTTCTCTCAAGCTGGTTTGTCCTGGATCAGTTTGTCTGCAATAACTACCTTGGTCAAGTCATGATGATTTCATTGGACACTCAAAATTACATTTCGACAGATGTCGGAAAGAACTATTTTTAGGGGTGTGACGAGATCCCGTGCCACGGAACAAGGGAACAATTTAGTGGGTTTATAAGAAAACAACAACTTGTGTGTAAAATGTGTAGTAGTTAGATACAGACCCCAAAAAATAAATGTGCAAAATAATTTGCATAAAAAATGTAATTAAATATTCCACGTATCAGTCATCAGACAATAAAACACTCAGTATATGCATCAGCCATATTTATCTTAATGTAAAATATTAAATTAACAAAGAATAACCGCCTATAAGGTTGATCTCTCACTCTTGAGACGTGAGGACACATCAGTCAGGAGACGACATCCCATAATATCAATGCGAGTTCCCAAAGTCCTTCTGCCTCCCTGCAAAACCTACAAACCCTCCTGATTCATTAAAACTTCAGTATATTGCAAGACAGATGAAAATGTCACTTTTATTTATTCTCCTCTCCTCGTGTCTTTCTATTCTGGGGAGTTCAAATAAATGTCACAACTTGTATTCCGGTATGCAGGAGAAACCTGCGTTTAATGAGTTAAAAGTAGCTTAAAGATAGGCGTATGGTCACAGGAGGCTGTGCCGGTGGTTGTACTTTACATTTACATATCGATTAGTGTGATTAGCACCCGCTCGACTCCAATGCACCATGGCAAACGCCTGTAATTGAACATGTGTGCTGACATTCATTTTATTTGTCTTTGATTCATCTTTAATAAAGCGCTCTCCGCGGCTCCAAACCCTCTTGACTCTGGCGACCCGGCTCTCCTCTCTGTTTCAGAGTTCTCATATGCACAGTGTCTATGAATTTCAAGCGCAGTCTTGCGGGAGCTCACCTATGCGTGCTGGAGATTTCATTTACCCGTATGCCGAATAAACCGCCATCATACTCCTCTCTCTCTCTCTCTCTCTCTCTCTCTCTTTTTCCCCGGCCGCTTGAGACCTGCATGGATTTTACAGGACCACAATCATCCAGAGGGAAGCCTGAAATGCAGCCACTCTCAGGGACGATATTGCCTGCAGTGTGGGCCTGACCCATGATGCAATGCAGAGGCCTTAAAGAAACACCATTTTTCTGACTGTCAAGAAGCATTTTAATTCTGAGTTTGTTCTGGACCTATTGAATTTGTACTGATTACTTTATTATCCCCATGGGGATTTTTTTTGTTGCTTGAGTTTCAACATGCGTACAAAAAAAATAAATAAAAAATTAATTAACTTTTATTTAAGAACTTTACAGCCTGTGGCAGGAAGGATTTTTTTCCACCTATTTCTAAAAAAATAACGCTGGCATCCTAACGCTGGTTATCTCTCAAACTTATTATTATATATTATTATTTATTTTGAAATAGATTGCATTTTCTTTCCAGTTATCATTTAACTTTAGTTAAATATATAAATTATTTAAAATATTTGTATTCGTTTTTATTATATTGTTATTTAGCCTTATTTTATTTCTGTATTAATTTAGTTTAGTAATGATTTTAGTATTTCAACTTACACTTATTCTATTTCATATTCTAATTGCAGCTATAAGTTTAAGTTTTCCATCTAATATTTATATTTTAGTTTATTTCAGCTTTATTTCAATTAACAAAAGATAAAAAAGTTTTAGTTTACAACAACTAACAACACTGCTGGTTTTAAATAGGTAAATACTGTCTGATGTCTGTGTAATGTTTTATTAATTAAAGTATCACAGCATTAGCTTAGCTATGCTAATACCAAACTCTACTGGAATCAATTGTAAGTCGAGTCTCTGGTACACTTGATGCTGGCTTTGTAGGCCGTTCCAAATCAGTCCCTTTTAAATTCGGATGCTGTCTATGTAGGCCGTAGACAGCAAGGCATCTCACCACAGCTGACTGACATCTGGTTATTCTGATGTGGATTAATGTGTACTATATATATAAAACAATTTCAACTCTTAGCACAACACTTAAACTAACTAGTACAAGAATAAATGTTAATCAAAGAGCGAAACAAACAAATCAAGCATTAAATAAACAACAAAAACACATTTAAAGTTTTCTTTCCCAGGGTGATGCATGCTGTTTACTGCGGTGAAGCAGGATAACAGTTTCCACTAAAACAAAACTCTAATAGAGCTGGATAATGCCTTTCTCCGATATCCTTCAACTAAAGAGGGATACGCGTCAATTATAATGGCAGCCGGCGCTTAGCGCTTATCTGCAGCAGCCACTAAACATGGATTTGGAGAGCAGCTTTAGGAAAGGAGGGGGAACTGCCTTTGCACCCAAAACTCAGGGGGGAATTACAGTAATTTCCCATCAACTATGACTGTGTAAGTGCACGTGGGTCTTAGCTTTGGGTTTGACTGCTGGTATTTGTGCATGTTAGAGATTACCTTCCCTTAAGAGTAATCAAGGTGTGAGCTGGTGGGGTGGGCCGTACCGTTAGTGTAATACGGAGGTCTTCACGGTGGGATTTGTAAAGCAATTGTGCTGCTGACACGGGCAAGACTTAAAGCAACATGCCAGGCATCCTCCCCTATTCACGACATTCTTTATGCGCCCCACAAATCAGGTGTCATTAACGCTGTCTGTTAGCGCAGGGACAGGAGGTCCTGAGAGGACATGTTCCCTGTCCAGGTCGACTGCTGGGGAACAATAGATGGACGTGTCTTTATTAGACTACGGATTGCGGTGTTTGAGCTTGGATCATTATGTGTTTCATTAGAGTAAAGATCGGGCGAATCACACGAAAAGACCATTAAGATTATTTGCACATTAATTAAGCACATACTGCCCCCAAAATCTCATTACTCTTTAGAAAAAAAGAAGAGAAAAAGAGAAAAAAAAGTCTTGTTTTTCCAGTATATATATATTGAAATACAGCGCATATTTAGTATATATATTGGAATACAGCGCGCATATATATATATATATATATATATATATATATATATATATATATATACACACCTTTTTTTATGTACCTTTTTTTAGATACCTTATTTCTTTTCTTTTTTATTTTTTTAAATGTGGTCTAACAATGTTTTTATTTATTTTTTTATAAAAGATTATATTTGTTTGAAATGACCATGAGTGAATGACCAAATGAATGAGTATTACGACCACTATAGAGACATTTTATGTGGTTATTCTTTGATTAACAGATCTATATTTCATATTCAGCACAAAGGTCTGGTAAATATTTTTTACTCTTCATTCATGCATGTGTTTATGCTCTTTAAATGATTAACTAAACCTGATTCTTCCAACAGGAAGGCTTGTTTCTCTATCTGGAGAAGGATCAGTGCACTGTTAAATGTCGCTGTAGATTTAGCAGCACAGTACTGTAATAACCTACAGTACAATACTGCATTTTTATATTACAGTAAAGTACCGTCATTTGCATTGTATTGTGGGTAATTTTGTTTGAGCGGGAACATTTTACAGTACATTTTAGTGTTGCTGTAACCTAGCTGTAACCTGGCTGTAAAATGCCTGGCAATAATACAGGGTTGCTGTAAACAGAGAGAGCGTGCGCCGCCCGACTGACGTCAGACTCAACTGCAGGCAGATCGCAGCAGATCACTCGCTGGATGAATGGATCTCACTCTGCGGATATCTGGAAATTTGGTAAGTTAATTTTGAATTTTATAATATTGTTTTAGGATTTTACACTATAGTGTACAAATGACAGTGGAAGTTTAGCCAGCGACGGTTGCAAAAACACCGTTAGTTAGATCTGCTCTTTCACCCCGCTGCTTGTTTCGACCGTCTCGACATTTTCAAATCTAACTCGAGATTTGAACAGTGAATTAACATTACCTTACGGTTTATTTCGACCAAAACAGACTTGGTGATTGTTGGAACGGTGGAAGGACAAATCGAGGTGGTTAATTCAATTCAATTCAATTCAATTCAATTCAATTCAACCAAATTTTAAAGTGTGTCCAGCTACAGCTGCAAGTCATGCAGTTTCTCAACCTCTCACGCCGACTTTTTGGAACTTCAGCTTATTCACCGTATCCCCCAGAGTTAGATAAGTGAAGTCCATACATACCCTTTTCATCTCCGTGCGTGCTGTAACTCTGTCTGACGCACCCACCGCTAGCCTAGCTTAACACAAAGACTGGAGGTAAATGTCTCCAGCTAGCATACTGCTCCCAATAAGTGACAAAACAACGGCAACATTTTCCTATTTACATGTTGTGATTTGTATAGTCACAGCGTGTACAAATAACAAGGTCACATGAGACACAACCATCTTCTAACCGTACACATACTGAGAACTATATTCTCGTAGGCGAATGACTACTACTTGGGCGGAGTGATTAGCGCAACACTCTGAGCGAACTCTCTGCTCCTCACCACAGGTGCTGCGAGTAAATCACTCCGCAGAAGTAGCAGTGCTTCGCCTTCTGAGAATATAGTTCCCAGTATGTGTACAGTTGGAAGATGGTTGTGTCTCATGTGTCCTTGTTATTTGTACACGCTGTGACTTTACAAATCACAACATGTAAATAGGAAAATGTTGGCGTTATTTTGTCACTTATTGCGAGCAGTATGCTAGCTGGAGCCTAGCTTAGCACAAAGACTGGAGGTAAACTACGGTTGCCGAGAAGGGTCACAACACATACAAACGCCACAACAACTTCATATTCAGAAAACAACTTCGTCGATTTCACATCACGTACGCTGCAAATATTCACAGCACGAGCAAATAGGGAAACGAACTGCAAACTGCAAAGACACAACGGAAATGTTTCCAGGGGGGCCTTGATCAGTGACGGACCCGCATCCATCTGGTTGTCCTCGCGCTATCTGAATGTGCGCTTTTGTTGTCTACAAGTCTGTCATAATAAAAGAGAAACACTTACGTCTTGCTCTTGTAGACATAGACAACAAAAGCGCACATTCAGATAGCGCGAGGACAACCAGATGGATGCGGGTCCGTCACTGATCAAGGCCCCCCTGGAAACATTTCCGTTGTGTCTTTGCAGTTTGCAGTTCGTTTCCCTATTTGCTCGTGCTGTGAATATTTGCAGCGTACGTGATGTGAAATCGACGAAGTTATTTTCTGAATATGAAGTTGTTGTGGCGTTTGTATGTGTTGTGACCCTTCTCGGCCACCGTAGTTTACCTCCAGTCTTTGTGCTAAGCTAGGCTAGCGGTGGGTGCGTCAGACAGAGTTACAGCACGCACGGAGATAAGAAGGGTGTGTGTGGACTCATCTAACTCTGGGGGATACAGTGAATAAGCTGAAGTCCCAAAAAGTCGGCGTGTTCCTTTAACTATCCCTTTAAAAGCTGTTTACCTGTAAAGTGTTGGTGTACTGGACATGTAGTGTTCCTAAATGAAATGTTTTTTCACAAATACACAATAGTGTAATTGATTAATAAAAAATGTTTTTGACAATAACATTGTTTGGATTGATTGATTTGCAGTTATTCTGAAGTTGCAGTATAATATTATTACCTGTAAATGTATATACTATAATAACTCATTATTATATAAATGTAATATTATCATTATTAGTAATTTGAAAATTATAAAATTTAGCAATAATGTATCAATATAGATTTTACAGTACAATACTGTATAATTAATTACAGCAGAAACAGAAACATTACAAAAATACAGTAAAAATACAGTAAAGTACTGTTTTGTAGTTTACAGTACTGATATTGTGTACTGTAAAGTAAATTACAGTAAAGTTGCTGTAAATCAAAATTAAGTAACTTGCTGGCCACCGTGCTGCCAGTACTGTACTGTAAAAATACAAGAAAATCGTTAACAGTGTGGGTTAACCTGGTGCAAAGGGTCATGACCTGCAGCTACAAGTCCGTTCCTCCTCTAACTAATCCCGGCTGTCATTCATGGATCGTCACATCTGACTCTTTCCCAGAGAATGCCATCACCTACAGTCCATCAAATATCCATTGCTCGTCTGCCTCTGAAATTTCAAGTGCAGAAGATGCAGAATTAGAAACATGCTTGATGTTGCAACACGAGTGAGAATGGTGGTATGCTGATGACAGAACAATTCCATTTTTGACAGTTTAATTTGCCCCCTCCTCTTTTTTTCCGATGGACAAGAGCAAAAGGAGAGCGAGTGCCGAGCCTTCTGCCCCCTGCACAAAGTGTGTCAAGTGCTGGACGGCAAAAAAAAAAACACCTGACACCCTCCACCCGAAACGATCAAAAGAAAATCGAATATATCAAGAGTGGTGATGTCACATAACCTTATACATATTACAAAGAAAAAAAAGGCTACACTCAAAATAGGCCTGACAACTATCATGAATCTAATATCATAAAAAACTAGACGCGCAAGCTAGAGGTGGAGTTCACAGCTATGATGGAAAGAGAGAATGAAAGACGGAGTGTCAGTGCTGCACCATCAAATCCCACAGCGCTTCAGAAAAATGCATACAGTGGCCGTTTAAGAGACTACTGGATGTTTATCAATCTGTGAGTGATGCAGTTGCTCTAGACGGGTTATTCACCCTCTATCAGAATCTGGAAAGTGGAAGAAATAACAAAAATATTATCTCAAAAGTTCCAGGAGTAACTTTCATGCACATTTAGGGGAGATGCTATCTAGAGATGCCACTAACGTGTTTTTACAATAGCAGGTTGCACGGATGTTTTCAAAACAACAAGCAAAATTCCTTTTAAGGCAATTAGTTCACTTGGTGGCCATCTTGGAAACACCTCAGATTGCTATTTTCTAGAGATACAAATACAGCTCATATTTCATTGGATGGAATGAGACCAATTACCAAAATCTTAAAAACTGCTTGTCAAGATTACATTTTCTCAATCACTTTGGCTTTATTCAAAAATACCCCCCCCCCCCCCCCTCAAAACAATAAGTTCAGTTCTCTGAAAAGTTAGTTTCTTGTTCACACCAGATTTGAATTATTTTGGCACAAGTGTGCAAAAGAGTTACATTTGCAGTTATATTCAATTTGCTCACAAACACATTGTTACAAAAATAAATGTACTGTATACAAATCTGCATTGTCTTTTATTGTGTACTACACTTTCCCCAGTAAAATATTATCTACAGTACGGTTGAAATATGTGTCTAAAAAGCTCAGAGTGATGTGCATTTAGCTAGATAAAACAGTTAGTGTAAAAAAAATAAGCATAACAAAACTAAAATTTGTATATAGGCCTAAACATCACCAGGGTCGACTGTCATGGTGATAAAAAAAAAATATATATATATATACATATATTTTTTTTTACCAGTATAGCTCACATGATAACAAAAACCTTTTCATTTTTTGCTGGCACTGGCTAATTTACTGTCATGATAACTAGGTTTTGAAGCATGAGTTAGGCTAAATGTGACTACATTTCACAGACATGCAATAGAGTTGCGATGTCCCCAAAAACACTTGGTTTTCTTGTCCAAAAAGTCAGAATTAATTAAAGTTATTTTATTTTTGTAAAGTGATCAGCAATTTATTTGCTTTTTTAAATGAAAATGTATGATTACACATGGTTGCATTAAAATCCTGTTGGGGCTCTTTCTTGAACACCCGTCTTTTTTTCTCACTGCTATTTGAGTTTGACATTACCAGCGTCCCTAGAAGGCAAATGTGTAGAGTAGCAGATGTAGTGCTGATGTAAGTCATCACAGCTCTTTTGTCATATCCTTCCCTCACCCCCCCGCTCTCCGGCTCTGGGTTAATTAGACCGGCGAATGTGCGTGCAGGTTATCCGGGAACACTTTCCCCTCTGACATTTACCCACTCTCCAGCCTGAGGAGCATGTTTGATATGGGGCCCGTCTCCTCCGACCGGCCCCTTGTTTGCCAGGCCTGTGGTGCGCTTGAATCTAATTGAACCTCATGAATAGAACAGAGGTGTCAACACGTCAAGATCTGGGGTCAAGTGCTCGGGGTGTGACTTTATCGCACATAAGAAGAAGAGAGGAGAGCAAAAAGTGCAAGCTAATCAATTTTGGCATACCAGATAGAATGAAAGAGGAAAAGCCAAAAAATAAAGTAAAATAATTGTATAAAGCAATTGCACTAAATGGAATAGAAACTGAGGGTGAAGTGAAATTTAGAAAACGTCACACTGAAAGCAGAGCTCCATATCTTTATAGACAACATGAAATTATACTTGACTAATTTACTTTCTTAATGAATGTCACTTATATTATTGTGCATGATTCATCACTGCAAATGCATAATTCAAATGTAAATCTACCTCTGAAATAACTTTTCTTTGATGTACCTGAGACCGCACAGGCTGGCAAAATAATATAAATTAATAAACTCTTGATATGCCTAATATTTTTTTTTTAATCAAAACTTCAACATAAATTGCATAAGTTAAATGTGTGTTCAATGCATTGTCAAATAATGCAAATGAAAATCCTTCATAGCATTTGCAAATCATTGTATTCTGAAATATTTTATATTTCAAAGTAAAACGATAGATATTAGACAATGAGACGTGTATATATATATATATATATATATATATATATATATATATATATATATATATATATATATATATATATATATACACCAACACTTTTTATCAACCAGAAAATTATTGGATTGGGTTAATCCCGCGCTTTCTACGTGACGTCATCGAAAAGTCCCCTCAGAGGAAGCAGGACAGGTCAGTTTGTTCTCAGTGACAGGGTAATGCACTTCAGCTTCGATTTTGATCACTTTTGTGATAAACAAATGTTACTGTAGTATTTCAATAGCCTATGAATTCGTGACAGATGTAAGAATCAAACATGCTAAATTAAAACATGTTTTTATAGACAGACGTCATACCTGTTAAATCATGCCCGTCGTGTCAGTCGTTTCATGAGGGGTTTTAATCCTTTAGGCCTTTTTAATCCTAAACAAAATATATATGTATGTATACTTATTATCATCATCATTCATGACTATTTTCCGCCAATTATGCCGAACTGATCAGCATTCAGTGTATTTGCCATATTTGACAGACTTGTTTGAACCTGCCTTATGAACAGCGCCAGATGCCGCCTTGTGAGTTGTCATGAGTTCAGCGAAGAAGAAAGACGATGATCAGGATTGTCCACCCAGTGCCATATATGGAGTGCACACCATTTCCGCTCGTACTAGAGGTGAGGATCCCAGTGATTTGAATCTTTTGAATAATGTTCATTGAGAGACTCTTTCTGCAGGGTACGTAGTTGCGCCAGTAGATGGCGACAATCGTAGTTGTTGTTATTGTTTTTATTATTATTTTATTTAATTATTCTCTCTATAGGCGCACACGCACTCAAAAAAGATTTGTTCACTTATAAGATTTGTCCAAAAACATTAACTCTTCAAAAAAAAAAAAAAAATGCTTTATACACTCGCTGGAGTTTTAAAAGTATGTTTTCAACAGAAGAAATAGTTTGTGAATGGTTGTATTTGCTTTAAGCTATCTATGGTAATCTAATGCTAATTATGATTTTGTCAAAAGAATCCATGTAAGATCATTGTTTACATGCGTAAAAGTACAGAGATTAAAGAATATTGATTGTGGGCATGTGTTTGAGTCTTACGCCGTGTCCTAACCAGACGCGATGCGATAAGATTACAGCGACATATAATTTGTCTGTCCACTAGATGCAACTGAGAGATGCGTAAAAATCAATCAAAACCCACAGCCAGTCAGAACAGCATGTGGGCGGAGTCTCGCGGCAAGTGCACTGCACTAGAGAGTAATCTCGACGGCAATCGCAAGAAAATGTAGCCTAGTAATCTAGACGCACCCTAGCGGCAGCAAATTTTATTTTGCAGCGAGGGTGGTCTAGCAACTCTCCGTTTGCTTTCAAGCTGGAGAAAACAAACTTTAGTCAGGCCAATCACATCGTGTATATTTTCGGTGGGCGGGCTTAACATAATGACGGCAGAGTTGTGACGGTTCCGTGTGAATTCCCTGCTACTTGAAAACAAAGAATGGCTGTTGCTGGCGAACAGCCGTCTTTCGAAACGGCTTTGGCCGCGACTCTTGAAGACTTGGAGTTTAGCTTTTCTTTGAGAAAAGAACAAAGAACGGCACTTAAGTCATTTTAAAAAAAGGAAGATGTGTTTGTAGTTTTGCCGACCAGATACGGCAAAAGTTTAATCTATCAACTAGCTCCGCTGGTGGGAAAACGCTCTGGTTGGTTGAAGCGCTGTCCTATTGCGTGCAGAGGCAATT